>NC_135750.1:31475357-32103928 GCF_041903045.1 Epinephelus lanceolatus | reverse complement strand
ACAGTCAGGGTTATTTCTATTGTTATGGCGGTGGATGTGACAGCAGCTTAATTCTCAGCAGACTGTCTAAGTGTTTTATATTGAGAGCACCGGGTCTATTTTTTGTCTATTTGACCAAACATTATTTATCCAGCCTGAGGAATTTGGAGGCAGGCTGAATAGACTGAGTGGACCTCGGCTGAGGATCAGAGACTGTATCAGGATTCATAATGGCGCCTGCAATTGCTCATTCTGAAAAGTAGATGTCAGAGAAGGCGTCCTTTGAAAAGTTTCCTGTTGTTCCCATTGCGGAGGTGGCGTTTATTCAGTCCTCCTCGTGAATGCGTCTCCTTGGGAGGTGATTGATGAGGGCGTGGTTAACCGCTGAGGGATGCGTCCTCTGGCTTGTTGAGCATAAGAATGTGTGACAGACTGTGGAGCAGGTTGGAAAAACTCAATGATCACATGATCACAAGCCAAACTGACCCTGAGGTTACCCTTAGTGGGTCAAAGGTCAGAGGTTATTAACAGGGACAGCAGAACAAATGAGTATTATTGACCTGCTGGGATCAATAACACTTGATTAAAGCAGCAGACACTCAATCCAAGATTTTAAATACATATTAGAATGTCACTTTGTCAATATGGTGCCATGATGTCCCTGTAAAAAACAATTTTAACTGAGATTCCTGACATGAAAAATAGAAATGAAGTAAACTGATGACTTTTTTGGTCTCATACTTAAATTATGAACCATTACAATTTCGACCTCTACTAATATTGACAAGACTTTGTCAATTTTTTATTAAGGACACTAAAAGGTGCAATTAATTCATCAGATTAAAATCGCAGAACATTTTTCTGGCCAATTTCACAGCTACCTTTTTGATCTTTTTTGAATGTATTCACAATCAATTAGGGATGCATCGATTGTGAAATTCTGGACTAATGCGACTGTTTATATTAAAAATTTGGCCAATACCAATTGCTTTGTTTGTTTGTTTGTTTGTTTTGTTTTTGTTGTAATTTATCCTCCCCTTTTGTGCCAGGGAAACAAAGAAATCCTCATTATAGAAAAATATCCAAGCTGCTTTCAAGTCACTCAGCCTTCATTACACTCAGTGTTGAGTAAGCACAGTTCAATCATACAAATTAATGAAATAACCTTTAAAATAAACGTCTTTCACATGAAAGACATCTTCAAAAGAACTGCTCCAGAAGCTGTTTTTACCCCCTATTTTATTTTACTGTGGAAACATCAACAAAATTCTTCTTCAGATTTTAGTATTTATTCAAGTTCCTTACCGAGAGATTATATTTGAACACATAATGATAATTTTATAATAAACCTTTGCCCAATACAATACAAATTTCTACTGGATAGATCGTGAACGCATCAAAATCCAGTTCAATTCAACCTCTGTAAGCAGATCGGGGAAACAACAGGGTGTGCTGCCTGACACGTTGGCAGTGAGTTTACTGCTTCCTTTTGTCCCAAGGGCATCCCAAACATGCTTTCTGTTGATGGGATGACATTAGTCTCAAGCTATGCTTTTTAGTCTGCACAAAATTGATGTGACACAACAGAAAAACATCCGCCACTGCCATAAGTGAATGCCATCTGATTTGCAGATTGGCCGATGGCAGTCTGCAAGGTGAATAATGGCTGATACTGATACTGAGTGCATCTCTAAAATGAATCCATATTTAGGGTGTAATTAAAGGTCAAGTGTGTGGGATTTGGGCCTATCTATTGAACACATTCCAGTTCCGACCTCATCACATATTGACATTTAGTCATGGACTTTCCACATCGAGATACGATGTGCAAGGTACCCTGGGTGTGTTGGTTGTCAACGTTCTGGGAAGCCGTGTCAAGTTCTGCCTGTTACATGCATGTTGTTTGTTTTCAAAATACAATTCCGCTTTCACAGGAAATGTACAGTTTGCATATAGTCTCTTTCAAAATAAAAGCACTATGTCGGTACAACACTGCATTGTCTGTTTTCAAAATACAATTCCGCTTTCACAGGAAATGTACAGTTTGCATATAGTCTCTTTCAAAATAAAAGCACTACGTCGGTACAACACTGCAATTGACTTTTTTTCCCTTCAACATTGAACACTCACACATGGTCTTTTTTTTCCTAAGAGAAAGGCTGCAGCCTCTTGTGAAAGTCAGTGGTTGTTTGACATATCCATGACCCCTCCCGCCCACCCTACTTGGATTTTTGCTGCCATAACTTTAGCTGTTGTCCCCTGCGATGCAGCCAGGCGCCATATCATGCCACCATGAAAGGACGGCTTTTTTCGTCAGTGTCTGACACCGGAACGCATTGACCAAGTGCTAGATTTCGACGACTCTGGAGTGAGAACGGGTTGATCTGTTGGCAGAAATGGAATGAGATATATTACCATATTTTAATTAGTGTATAATTACCTGAAACTAAAAAAAACATTGTGTATTCATCACCTGAGAATGAGCTGCTTATATCTACTTACAGAGTGGATCCTCTTTCAAGGAGTTCGCTGTGTTGTTCTACAGTAGCCCAGAACGGACAAACAAACCACTGGCTCCAGATAAGGCCATTTGCGTTTTTTGCATCAGCCATCATAGTTTTCCTGCATGCTTAGTACACAGTAGAAGTTTCAGTTGGTTGCAATCTGCAACCTCACCACTAGATGCCACTAAATCCGAGAAACTAGACCATTAAGTTGTAGTTTCTTCTTTTGTTTTCTTATTTTCTTTTTAATTCTGCTTCAGCATGTGATTGCTCCACAGTAGTTTGGATCTTGGAGAGCTGTTATGTACTTCACCAATGGTGAGGTAGCTCCATTTCCCTTTACTGCGTAAAAGTCTGGGTGTTTTTTATCTGTTTACCCGAGAGGACATGATGTTAGACCAAGCATTAAATGGATCAAAGCGTAGTCTTGAAATATGAATGGTTTTATTGTTATTTTATTGGAGTCTGTTGCTGGGTCACAGTTGAGGCAAAACATGTGAGCCCCATGACTGTCCATGTTTGGAGAGAGAGAGAAAACACTCATCAGAGCAATTACAAAAGTAGCAGATGAATGCTGGAAACCTGATACTTCTGTAGAAAGATTTACAATATTTATTTCCATCTTGGGAGTAATTTCTTGTTTTGTTTTGTTATGCTATGCTATTTAAAAAAACAGCAGGAGAGCAAGAGGCCATGGATCAAAAGCATCTCCTGGAAGAATTAGCTTCACACTCTCCTTGAACTTTTGCTTTGTTCTGATAGAAATATCTCATACTGATGAGAGCAGTAGTTCCAAAATAGGACACAGTTGCTAAGTTGTTAACCAAGACAGTATCTTCACAGTTCAGGGTTTCTCAGAGCTTTTTCTCCATCTGCTGTAAAATTGCTTCTGTTGGTTTCATGTGACTGATTTAATTTTGCGCGTTGGCTGAAATGAAGGCGTCCTCACAGAAGTGACTCGCTTTGTTTTCACTCTTTTCTGTAATCTCTGAGAAAATCACAGCAAATATCCCATAAGCACTGCTTATCCACCCGCGAGGAATAAATTGCACTCCAGCGGTGTTTGAGAAATGTTAATCATCGCCCCAACTGGGTAAAGACTGTGGAGATGTTTAAGTGACAAAGATTTTGTTTCTTGAAAAACCTGTGTGACTTTACACACACTGTAAAATATATGCAAAATACTAGCAGCTTTACACTGATTTGTGTTGACTGTTTCAAATAGGCCATTTGATTGTGCTGTATGTCTTGCCAAGAAGATTGACTAATTAATTTATGCTGTAGGCCTTCAGCCCTTAGTGTATGTAATATTTCCATAATGCAAACACAGATAGAGTAAAAGTCTGTAGCCCTTTGATGCTCTGGCAGCAGTAGCTACAAACCTGTCACAAAGCATACACAGTCAGCCTGTTTAATTTGACTGAACTGTCTGAGTGTCCACCTTTTCCCCCCTCCTCATTGAGCTTTCAGCACATATAAATTTACAATCCAGTAGGTGGTTATCTGTCTCGGTGAGTTTTTGCTGTAATTCAAAGCGTGTGGCCAGGCCTTCCCTCAAAGCATCTGCAAACTGACCCATGAATATTTAACACGTGAATAAATGGTTTTAATAAACAGATTCCACATTAGCATCAAAGTTGGTGCCAATACATGTTACACTTACTCTTGTTAGGCATAGCCAGTTAGATTTTTTTTTTACAGTGAGGATGAGACACGTGAAGTGAAGGATTTGCTGAATGCTTTTCAGCTGCATTGCTGCGAAAAAACAGGTCATCTGCTTTGCTACTGTGTATACTGTATCTGCCTCTATCTGGGTGTCTCCATTCAGAACCCTACAGAATGAAAGATTTATACTCACAACTACTGATTACTTTATAATCAGTGAATCTAGGAATTATATTTTGTTTTATTATTTAGTTTATAAAACATCTAAAGAGTCTACAACCACTCTGGTGGCTCAGTGACGCTGTAGTTAAGGCTATATGCTAACATCAGCATGCTAACATGCTCACAGTTATGTTGTATTCACACCAAACGCAATGTGAATTTTCACATTGTGTTACTAACAAGAGTTTGAATGATAGAATGTTTTGTGTTGACTCGCTTCATACGCGCGAATAACTCGTGTTATGTGCGCACAAAAACACTGAATTGATTAATGAACTTCCACCAGTACGTCCTGGCCTTCATATGCCCACGGAGGATCTCAGTGCTGATTGGCTATTGCAGCACAAATTGGTAACTGAAGTTCAGATTCTTCAACTCTCGTGGATAGACCTATGACACAATTTGTGCTACTTGTTTCATTTCGCTTAATTCATGTTTTTTTCATCATTCATGTCGCATCCATCACCCAAAACAAAAATGCCATAACTGCATTTTAGGAATTCTACTATGCTGTTATAGTATATTAACAAGTTGAAAACTACATTACGACAATTAGAAGAGTTAAAGAATCACATACTGATATAGGCCTACTTTGATTTCTTATTACCTGTTACTAATTATCTTATATGCATAGACTAACATCAGTGCAGTTACCATTTTGAGTTTGAAAACAATGCCTAGTTGTCTTTCTCCTTAAAAAGACAAATATGCAGCTTTAATTTAAAGGACTGCATTAATTGTAAGAACAAACCATTTAGTGGAAACAAGTCTTCTCAAGTTTAGGGGAGACTTGTGTGAACCCATAAAACCTGTTTTCACTCAGGTTTCTTCAGGTGAGAGTTCTAGGGACCCCTTTGAAAATGCCAATTCCAGTTCATTCCAATTCATTAGCCCCCCTCCTGACAAACCATGCTGACATGGTTGGTACCAATAGATGCCTTAGGTTGACCTCCATGTTAGCTTAAAGAACAACTGCAACAATTGTATTAGAGTGGCCATGACCTTATTGGACAAATTAAGACTTTGACCTAAGGAAATATTAAGTGCTCACCAAATTGATTACATTTCATCCTGAGGATGACATGAAAGTCTGCACCAAACTTCATGGTTAATCATTGTATAATTGCTGAGGCATTTCACTCAAAGCCACAAATGTCAACTGTATGGCAGTGCTAAAGGTATTGAATCATGAACTTTGATAGGATTCATCACCTGGGAACCATGTAGGTCTGTGCCATTTTTTTATTCCAAAAAGTTTAGTAAATATTGAGATATTTCACTGGATAAATGGAACTGTTAACCTGCTAGTGTCTCTAGAGTAACAGCCAAGAGATCAATATGATTCCGTCAGTACAGTTTATCCTCTGGTAACCATGAATGCCTGTACAAAATTTCTAATCCAATACGACCACCAGTAAAAATGTTTGCATCGTACGTTTCAGCAAATCATCAATATGCTACCATTGTACAGTATTTTTTAGTGGATATGTTGAAACTTAACATTTCACAGCAATGCTGAGGTGAAGGTGTGGTGAGGTTAACTTGATCATGTTTTGGCTTAAAACTTCCACGTCTGGTGGCACAAAACCACTGGAAAGATGACAAGGGACAAGTGAAAACATCTTTGTTTAGTGACTCAAGGCCCCTGGAAAACACTGATGTGTTGGGGAGAAACACTCAGGTTTGGTGCCACAAACCTAGCCTGGTGAAACCATCCTAATCTTGCGAGCTCAAATTCTATTTCGCTCCGCAGATCAGTCTGGCCGTGCAGTCATAAAGGTGCATTCTGGCATCGGTTAAAGCTTACCGGGCCAATCACAACCATTTATCATCAGAATAGGAGGGACAAGGAATGGAGTGAATGCATTTCAGCTGCACTGAAAGCTTTTACTGAAAAAAAGGATGTGTTCGCCGCCCTTCCTACGGGGTTTCGTAAGAGTTTAATTTACCAACTGGCTCTGTTGATCGGGAAAAAGATGGGACTCAGTGAAAACCCAGTGGCTATTGTTGTTTCTCTGCTAGTTGCTCTCATGGAGGAGCAGGTCAGAGAAGTGACCAAGCTGGGAATCACAGCCATGCAACTCGGAGTCCACAGTGAGGAGGAAATCCGCAAAGACAGCAACCCTCTTTCCCAGACATCATCACAGCTCATCTCTGCTGTAGCTTGCTGGTCTGTTTACAGTGGTGTTGTGCTAGCCTACGTCACACGTTTCGTTTACTCTGATTGGTTTTCCGTCTTTCCAATTGCGTGAAGGGGCACTTTGAGTGACAGCCGTTAATACTGCCCCTCGGGAATAGAGGAAATGTACCCTCCGCGTCCAGACCCATTCACGTTTTGCGAATTGGGTCTGGCAACGCGAGGCTACCACAAACCTGGCTCTGCCCATTTTTCCGACAGCCCATTGGTCCGACAGCCCATTGTTCCAACCATATTAAACCCATTGTTCATGATGCCCTGTGGTTAAGGTCTGATTACAAGGTCTGGCACAAAAACCACTTGGTTAGGGTTAGGAAAAAATCATGGTGTGGGTTAAAATGAAAAAGAAAGTGACAAACACATAAGCTGTGAGCCTGCTTTGGCTCAAGCCCTTCCCAGCTGACCCAGCGCCGGAGCGGCACACCATCAAGGCAGAAATACGCCCGCTGGGAGCCATTCAGCACCGCGGAGAGCTCCCCAGACAACCCGGACCCCAGAGTTAATAACAGGAGGTTATGGTGTTTCATTCTCTCCTCTCTATGACACTTGTATCTCGACCAGTAGCCTACTTTTGTTGCGTTGCTGATCCTCTATGGTACACAAATAGGCTACAGTAATAATCACATATCGGAACAACGGGACGTCTGACTAATGAGAGGTCAGAACAGTGAGAGGTCGGAACAATGCTACGGCACCAATAAAACATGAGCTTGGTAGATTCTCCGGGTAGCCCTCTCCCCGCAGTTAGGGACCGTTCTACACGGTACCGCTGGCAGGTGGAAATAGTCAAAGTGTGGAGGAGACGGACCAGGTTAAGCGACCGACCTCCGAAGCCCTCTCGCCTCTCCCCGCAGTTAGGGACCATTCTCCAAGGTACCGCTGCTTCTCTTCTCAGTTTCTTTTCTGAATTACACAGTAAACTCCATAGTTTTGAAAGAAAATAGTGTGGGTGTGTGCAGGTGCAAAGATGCATTCTGGGTGGGGCATGAGCGACCGGAGCGAAATTGGAGCGAGAGATAAGGCTCCGCTCCACCTTTTAAAAAAATAGCCGCTCCTCGCTCAACACAAAATCCGCCCGCTCCCTGCTCCGCTCCCACTCCGCTCACATGCGCTGGTGCTGACAGCAGTAAAAAAGGAAGCAGTCCTAAGCACTTGTAAGGACCGAGGTTGGGGTGGTGGATGGACTTTTGCCTGGGACTTTCCCCTGGAGTCACGTGTTCAGATCATGTGAATTTTAAGTGAACTTTGTATCATGGGTCCTCACCATGTTTCCTCTCCTAAACCTAACCTCAGTAACTTTACTTGCCTAAACCCATACACCCAACCATGTTTCTTTTCCTAAAGTAAATCACAGTAACTTTTATTGCCAAAACCTAACCTCTGTACCACTAACCACTTTACATTGATTATGTAACTGTATGTTAAGGATGTAAGGACCAATAATGGAAAAATAGATGAAAATAAAAACAATATAATGTTACCCAAGGTACCAAAGGTTGCTTTACAGAGTAGAACAACTAGTGTTTTTTTTTTTTTAATCTTGAACAGTAGCCTGTAGCTTGGCAGTCTTGCCTCAGTGTCAGGCCATCCACCATCCACATCTTATGGGTGACAAAATTAGCTCATATACGACGTCACTTTAAAAAGGTAGATATGCTACGTATGAAACATACAAATGTGTCCGTGGTTTGCAGAAATGTACAATGTGAACATTTTCCTCTCACAGATGGGCCAAAAATGTCATAGAAAAGTCCTCGAGATATTTCAGTCGGGAGGAAAGTAGTGGGCAGATTGACCTTGGCCTTGCTAGAGCCATGGCCCTGATGTTTTGAGAACTCAAGGTGATGTGTTCAAATGTCTTGTTTGGTCCAACCAACAGCACAAAACCCCCAAACTCTTCAGTATACAATCATATAAAAAAGTAAAAGCAGCAAATCCTCACATTTATGGAGTTGGAACCAGCAAATATATTTTTGTTGGATGAAACAACTAAAATAATAAATTATCAAAATCACTGCAGGCTTCTGTCAATCGACTAAACGACTAATTGTTTTAACCCTACTCTCCACTTCCTAGCATGAAATATAAAAAACAGGATGAAGTTGGTTTGTGTGTGTGTGTGTGTATGTGTGTGTCTTCACTGCTCTGACCTGATTGTTAGCCCTCCACATGATGTGAGATTCTTATTGTTTACTTGTAACAAGGTGCCTTTACGCACACATACCTTACTGTAGACATCAACATGCCACTGAGAAATATGATGCAAGTTATACTAATGAATGTACTGTATGTCATCGTCTCATTTCATTAAGTGTGCATACAATGGAGTACATCACGCAGCATCACTTTCCATTTGGATGAGTGCCCAAGTGGCTGCAGCAAGCCACAGTTTTATTTGCTTACGTACTTCATGTAGAATGTGACCTTTTGTGAATCTGATTTTAATAATGACATCAACATTGAGATCTATTTAATGAGACTCTGCATGATTAAATACTGTTTGCTCTCAAAGAGAAAGCAGTGCTCTATCTCGAGGCTGTGCCTGCAGCATTGTGTGTGGTCTGGTCAGTGTTACTGTGTGCATTTTTACTCACACTGAATGCATGTGTGTGTACACACCTCCGCTTCAGTGTGACTGTGTGATGTGGTAATCATCGAGATTCAGGGAGGAATCTGCCCATTAGTGTCACATAGTGAGCAGGCTGATGTCCTCGGGGTCACATGGCTCGGGAGAAATTGAGCAGGCTAAGATATACAGTGCAGTTTAAATTAATTGGGAAGCACTTCAGTAGCTTTTCAAACATTAACCACAAATGTTGGAGTTTATACTGAGGGCTGCTCCTGCTCTTCAAACATGCAGGGCCGGGGGAGTGGAAAATGGTTATTGTTTAAACATTCATCTCATTTGAGCTGCTCCAGCTGTATCTACAGTGGATATGTGGGGCAAGTCTCCCCAAAGGTAGTTATCATTTGTTTGTATGTGTGTGTGTGTGTGTGTATGTGTGTGCCATAAATTCTCAAATAATGGCCAGGGCTTTTGTTTACCTCAGCTAAAGAGAGAAACAGGTCTTTGTTTGACACAGACTATTATCAGAGGCAGTACTTAGATTTTATTTCCCCTGTTCCAAAAATATATTTAATATAGTGCATTCAGAAGACTCCCTGTTTTCTGATTTGCTCCACTTTGCAGTTAATATGTTGGTGCTTTTTGCTGTTACTGCAAATTCAGTGCATTCTGTATCTGTTTTACATTAAAAGACTCCCCGGAAGGCCTTTATTGTGAAATATTGGAAATATGGACTGTCATTAACAGCAGCATTTTAAAGTAGAACTGAATAATCAAATTGAGAAGAGCAACAGCAGAGTATTCCTGAAAAAAAAAAAAAATGTCAAAGTTAGGCCACCAGAGTGGTGAGTGTTCCACTAATAGAAACATTGTTGTGGAAATGTAGATTATGCTGAATTTATAATGCAAATGCAAATTATTGTACCGGTCATTTTACTTTTTGTGGCCTTTACTTAATTTTACCTGAGTATTTATGGCTATGATATTGAGCATGTAAGCATCTGCTATAGTACATGTGTCACAGTGTGCTTTTGCACAAGACCCTTCTATAAATTGTCGGGTCTTGCTGGACAGGTGAAATTGTATGTTGATGCAACTCAGTGTTTCCCAGCTGGTAGGATGCATCCCAAAGGTTGGCCATGGGCCTGTTATGAGAGGATTGCAGTGGAGTTGCAAACACATGGATCTACTTTGTAAAAATATATACATATATTTTTTTGAAGCACTGCAATGAGCAGTTCAAAAGTCCAAGTAGCCTATGAAATCTGGCACCGGACTGTAAACCTCCCCAAAACAAACAGACACTGTCATTACTCTAACAGTACAAATAAACCTGTAAATATAATTACTTAATGTCATGCCCCTTGTCTTTTTCGAAATATTGCTAGGTAACTGTAAGTAGCCAGACCATGGATGTAAAAAGAGAACTGCAGTGTTTGAGGTAGGACCTCCTGAAAGTTGCACAGTGGTGCATGGAGCCAAAAAAGTTCAACTTTCTGAGTATAAAATTGCCCACATCATCCGCATTATTGAGCCCATAGAGCAAGCGCACTACAGACTTGTGTGAGCCCAGCAGCTCATTTCTGTGGCTGAGTGGCTAACTTGCAGTTTACCCTCCTGTAACTTGAATGTGGATAAAATGCTTTAATCCTGCAGCTCTTGTAG
The DNA here is from genome assembly GCF_041903045.1 of Epinephelus lanceolatus. Taxonomy (NCBI): domain Eukaryota; kingdom Metazoa; phylum Chordata; class Actinopteri; order Perciformes; family Serranidae; genus Epinephelus; species Epinephelus lanceolatus. The sequence goes on along the minus strand of NC_135750.1, from coordinate 32,093,130 downwards.
ACTTTCAAAATGCTACTGGACCAAATGGATTAAAACTCAATGTAAAATCATTTAATGTGAGGTGTGATGCTCCAAAATTGTATCCATTCATTTACAGACGTCTCTTTTACAGTGTAATAAAAAGTCTTTTTTAGGCTAATGGCATCACGTAATAGAAGCTGTAGTTACACAGTTTGGCCACCATGTCAAGTTGGCTTCAAAGTCAAGTGCACTTCCTGGGGGCCTGGTTGTAATGATCCTCCTGCTGGTAGCCAAATCATAAATGAAGCTAGCCCCCTAAAATGACTTAACACAAGTATGACACAGAATATTTTAAACGCTTACTGTTCTCTTTATTCTTTTCTTTTAATTGAGCTTTTCTTTGGCCCTTTAAAAGGTTGTTCTCTAAAGGCAGTTTCAGAATCCTGTGTAGGCCTGAATTAGTTAGCTTCGTGGCTGTACATCTGTAAATGCAGCGCAGGCAGGACTCTCTTTTTTTCCCCTTCAGCAGCAGTTTGTGGAGTTTTGAGTTGTGGGATGGATAATCGATCAGTCGATCTAATCAGCTGATCAGATCAATGGATGAGAGGAGCAGCTGTTAGTAAGTGGAAGCAAACTTTAGACCCAACACACTGAAGGTTAAGTTTCACTTTAACTGCGCCTGCCATTCTGCTGCTCTTTCCATGCCCTTCATCTGTGGAGCGAATAATAACTCAACGGTATATATTCTAATGGCAAACCTAATGAATGGTCCAGCTCCAAAAATAGAAAATCTAAACATAGCGGCATGCCACAAATTAATGAATGTGTGGGCTACTCTGGGCTGTAACCCAGAGAGGAGGTTCTGGGTTTGATTCAGTCAGCCACCTGAATGTTCTGTGCAGAGTTTGCAGTTCCTCCATAGTCCAAAGCCAAGCAGGTAGGTGAATTAAAAGCTCTTAACTACTGGTAGTTTGTCACCTGTGTGTTACACTAGTGAGCTGTCCAGATGCACCCGTAGACAGTATGCACTGGGATTGGCTCCAGCATCTCTAAAGGGTCTGTTTGCGACACTCAGAGAATTAATGAAGTCATGCTGCCTCTGTGTGTTTTGTAATCTGAGCTTCTCTGTGGTTTGATGTGGGAAGCCAGTCTGCCAGCAGCATGTGCATGTTAGTGTGTGTGTATATCCCACTGGCCACTTTGCACCACTGTACTTCCCCCCTGGTTAACACGTTAGCTTTGTCAGCACTGTTTCTGTTGTTTAGCGTTGTTTATGGAGTTACCACGGTTAGCTGCTAGCTGTCGGCTTGGCCATGTTGAGAACTGTGCCTAGAGGGCCTATAACAGGATAGGTGGAAATAAGTCTGAATGGGTGTTAAGTAGGGTTGGGAATCTCTCTGTGATAGACAATTTGATACGTATCTAGATACACGGGTTACGATATGATTCAAAAACGATATATTTTTAATACAGAATGATTCGATACGATTCAATACAGTGCAGGAACGCTACGATTCGATATGATTTGATACGATTTGATACGATTCTATGGTTAACATTTGTTGATGTAAACATTAATCATATATTATAAAATAAAGAAGCCAATTCTATAAAAATGACATTCTTACAGTATTTTCAAATTTGTAAAAGACCACATCCCCAAGCATTGTTGCTGTATGGCACTGGCAAAAATAAAATAAAAAGACAAACAACAACAAAATCACACATTGTCTGTGTTTTTGTATGTATCTTATATGGACTTGAGTCTGGAATAAAGTTTATCATAGCGCTGTACAATATAAACATAAAGCAGAATAAAATAATAACATGCAATGTAGGGGCAGAATCTGACTGATATCATGGACTGTGATGACTAGCAGCTTATCACTGACAGCATGTCAGACTATTTCTCTGTGTTTGCTACACTCTGTGTTTGTCATTTATAAAAAGATAAATCACTTTTCTATAATACATCAATAATATTTCAATGGAATAAATTACTTATTGACTTATTCATACTTCAAAAACAGCATCAATAAGTGATTAACATAGGGGGGATCAAAATAAAATAAATAAATAAAATAAAAATCAACCAGCCACCCTCTTCCCCTGACAAGTAAAGAACAGTCCCTAAAGTGTGGTGAGGTTTGTGGAAATGTGTTTCTCCTCTGACACGTTACATACCTGTGTGCCGCCACGGCTCGGCTGTTCAGGTATTTTTGGGCAGTCATGACACCGACGAAGACTTCTTGGACCGGGCTTCTCGGTCACCGATAAGTCGTTATCTTGCGCCGCGGAGCACTATGGCCGCTGTATTTGACAGGAATACGTATTTCTGTCTGTGTCTGTGACCCCCGTTCAACCCACAACCGGCAGGATTCGCCTTTACGGCCGGGCTCCACCGGCTGTAAATGTAAGCGCCATGTCAGCGTAGCGTCGCGGCGTATTCATTTGGGCTCCACTGACTGCGTACTGAAGCGACATGTAGAGAAGCCAGCGGGGTTGTTTACCGTTTGCCGAGCCGAGAGGCTGCATGTAGGCCGCATGAAATGTTAAAGCATTTTCCACCTAAGTTATTAGGCCTACATATATTTGAGTTATCTACAAGTTTACTGTACTGTTTGTCATCTACTCTTTCAAATGTCTGCCACAGATATTTACACAATGTCACGGATAAACATGGGTAAATGCATGAAAAAAAATCATCACATATCACCTCTGATAATGGTTTATTCATTTAAAAACACATTGTGCTCGTTTAGCACACTATTTCATGTAGTTGTTATCTGCTGGAGGGTCGCGTAGGGGAGCGTAGCACAACAAAAATAGAAGAGCCGCGTAAAATAGAGAGTTGTCGCGCGGCAGACAGGGGTTGTTGCGCCGCTCCCGTTGCCAGTGGAGCCGCTGTAATTGATTAACGGGGGCGAGCTGCTACGCGAGTCGCGCTGCAGACGTGTCGTGCCGCTGACGTGCCCGCTGGACCCCGGCCGTTAGTTTCTGCTGCGGCTTGGCTGCTCCCTGGTTTATCCAACCAGCATTAGCTTCTGTTCCTCAGCTCCACCGGTCAAGCTGGCGCTGATGTTTACATCCATTATCGTTGTCAGTAATGCCTGCTACGGAGCAGCTGGCTCTCGCGTTGTTTTCGAGATGCAAACTGTTAAAGCCAGTCAACCGATTGCTAGTCTCGCGATACCCGATCCATGACTCTACAATCGATTCATCTAAGGATTCATGGCTGATTCGTATCGATTGAGGAGGCTGCTACCAACGTAGCCGTATCTCTCGCTTGTCAAACCGGATATCCGGTCGTATCGGTTAATCATTCCCAACCCTAGTGTTAAGGTAGCTTATTTGTGAACTTTGTACCAATGACTGAGAAGAAATATGGATCTCAGGGGCCAGACTAGTTGGGAACTCATGGCAGTGCCCTTGTTTGCATGTGTGCAGACAGAGGCGGAGAACAGCGAAGCAGGGAGGGAGACCTCTTGAACTCATGACTAATGCTTCTTCCTAAATGCAAAGGGGGTGGTATACCAAGGACAGGTTACATAGTTAAAAAGTGTTGAGAGTAGGACTGGAGACATTATTAAATTCTATCCAGCGTCCACAAAAAACAACAGCAAATATTTCACTCCATTGTGACAGTGTGAGGCCATAAGGTGTGCTCGGCAAATAACTTACAGTTTGTCTTATCCTGTTTAGAGTACCAGATGTGTGGAGTTTACCGACTGAGGATGTTACAGATCATGCCACACAGTTAATCACAGAAAAGCATGCAGAATTGGATGCTAAATGGACTTTCAAAAAGTTTCCTCTAATTGTTGAATCTTTTTGGCACCCATTCTGTTGTATTATGTGAGACACCCCACCCGTCTGGAGCCTCAGCAGTTTATAAGACACAACCATAACTTATAACATTTATTAACAGATAGTTGTTGGCTTGGGTCTGACGGCTGTAAAAGGCTGTTGTGTTGCCTGTGATACCATCATTTGTTTTATGTTCCTTTAAAAATGACCTCATACAGGAAGCCAGTAATTCACAATTATTTTGCAGTGAATAATATGATAGTGATATATGATAGCATCTGGAGGGGACTCAGGCATGCTCATCTAAAGATTCAAGGTCAAAATTCAAAGCTGCAATTTAAAATCTTCAGTTTTTAATATTTCAGTTTAAATATGCTTATTAGGGGTGTAACGGTACACAAAGGTCACAAGTTAAGTACAGCAGGACAAAAAAATCCCAATGCATAAGGGTACAATGCTTTTCATTTATTTTGATCTGACAGCAGTGCCAGTGTCCAAGACAGACAAAATACTCTTGCTGGGGACTGAGGTAAAATTTTGCCCACTAACAACTTTGGTAACTATCATAAAGTAAGAGTAATTTCAAACACTCCTGTATTACACTGTACAAACCCTACACAAACACTTTCCCAAAAGGCAACAGGTCACAAAGACTATAAAACTGAAAAGCATCTCTGATGATATAAAATTGAAAATCCCAAAATACAACAAAAGAATACAATGTGTGCCTTAGGAGGAGTATGTCAATTATGTTTACCTTGGCTATATTTAAACATTCACCCATACAAGCACCCATACCTTGATCATTTTGCTTATTGGCTAACCCAGTCTCAGTCCAAAGTCGTCGTAATCTAGTGCTTGCGCAGTGACTTGCGGTATCAGACATTGACGAAAAAGTCATCCTTTAAGATCTGCATGATACATGGCTGGGCGCTGTTATAGTTAAACAGAGCCCAGCAGCATCAGGGGGAAACGCGGCGGCACAAGTACGAAAGTTAAGGCAGTGAAAGTGGGTGGGGAGGATGGTGGATTGGTCCAACACACAACAGCTTTCACCCAGGAGAGACGCGTCCCTTGAGATTATAAAGCCAAACTCTATTCTTTTTTCCTTGATATAAACACATACTTTTGTTGCTTAAACCCACACACGTGTTTGTTGTTGAAAGGAAAAAAAAGTCAATTTGTGGTGTTGTACTGATGTAGTGTGTTTATTTTGAAAGACAGTGAGTGCGTTTACATGGACAGTTTAATTCCCTTTTCATTTGGAATGAAAGTTCATTCCTATTAAAGTGATCTTGTAAACACCTAATTTGGAATGAAAATTGCCAATGCGATTGAAAATTCATTCCGATGTAAGGGGCTGGAATATTCTGTTTCTAATTCCGAATGAAAGAATTTCTTGCACTTGTGTACACTCATTCCTCTTTAAGTTCACCTTTACACTACATGTAACATTCATTTACACACACAATCATACACTGGTGGCATACACAGGTGGTTACAAGTGTTTGCACTCACATAATGATGGCACAATCATTGGAAGCAATTACAGTTCTGTTTTTTGCCCAAGGAAACTTTGACATACGGACATGCGGACTGGAGGCATCACAGATCGAACTGCTGATCTGGTGGATGACCCGGTCTACCTCTTGAGCCATCTCATGAAGGCCTTTGGAGTTCTTATAAAAGTGTATGATCATCTCGTTTTATGTACATTATAGATATGAATTCAGCAACCTTTGATATTTTTTGTACAGTATTAAATTTCCTGTTTGTTGACTTACTGAGCAGTGACCTCTGCCCCGTCATGAGGCCGTCAGTCGATAAGGTAGGAAGTTCTGAACATTCAGCAAATTCAAAGAGGGTAGAGCAGTGGGCTGCAAGATGGTTCAGGATAAAAGGAGGTGCTGCAGGCACAACGGATGACCTTCTGACCTCCACCCTGAGCCTGCTCTTTTGTAGCGTATTGTACATGATCAAAGACAACTTTGGATGAGAGCGGAGATGAGAGTCAGCCCTTGGCCAAACTGACTGGACTGGGAGGTTAGTCTGTCAGGAAGGCAACTTCAGTGCTCTTCCTAAGGCGTGCTGCACCTTGCTGCGTGAATGACGACTCCTGGAGGATGTCTACAGAAAGTCTTATTAGTAATTCTTCTTGTGAAAAGTCAGCAGAAATAGAAAGCTGGTGTGTACAGGTGTTGAGCTCAAATCCAGCACACAGATACATTCAAATACCAGATTAAGAAAAAGACGTGACGCCCTCTCTGATTAAAAAACACAAATACAGGAGGTGCGTTTCAGTTACACATAGTTTTTTGCAAGAAGACCTTTAGTCTGGCCACAACCTGGTTGGAGGGGTGTTAGGGAGTCCTAATGGTGCAGACAGAGTGTGTTTTAACCATGAGCTGTACAATTTAACACATGATACAGATCATTAACCCCAGATGGAAGTCATTTTTCTGCTGCTAATGATGGCTTGTCTCCTGTATGTGTAGTTAATGTTTTACATCAACCAAATGAACATCAGTTACTGAAACACAACCACAATGTTCATACAGTACATTTAGTGGATTGACATCCATGCATCCAATCTCTAGAGTAATTCTGCATTACTTTATGGCTCCTTTAAATCTTTCATTCTGCACAGACTGTCGTATGGTGAGTTATTTAGCTTCTGCTTTGATGAGGTAATGGGGAGCATTTTGCTACCAAACTGTCCCACGTGTCCAAAAAGAGTTTTAGCATTACTTTTATTTTCACTCTGGGACAATGGCTGTGGCTTTGATAGCCCTACTGGTCTTGTTTTGTTTCTTTTGGCTGGCCCTGCTCTGGCCTTTGTGATTGTTAATTAAAAAAGAAAAAAAAGTTTTGTTGCTCACATTTGGAAAAAGGCACTACCCTTCTTCTCATTCACATCACACTGGACATACAGTACAGAGTTAGAGGAAACCAGGGACACAATTTCAGGAAGTTTTCTTTGGCCTGCAGAGAAAACCAGAGAGGAGATTTTTCTGAGATCCATTTTTAGTAGCGTCGGAGGTTTTGGGGTGAGCGGTGGGGGTGGACAAGGAGCGCCTGGCTGAAACCTCAACATGTGTGTGTTTTTGCCTCTTGGCTGGATGTGGTCTGGGTCTCAAGCATGCAGGAAATGGTCTATGCTGTCCAGCTAACAGGTGCAAGTTAAATCACCAGTGAGTGATCCCAGTATTTCCCAACTGGAATAATACATGAGCTAAGGTCGAATTCTGATTGGAAATTAAGCACAATTACTGAAGTTGTCACTTGGAATGCTTTGGTCTACATGTGATATCAGTTAAAGCTGTCCTTAAGCAAGACTACATACTTTCTTGATTCCTCTAGCTTGAAACACAGAGCCCTTCCCTTTATTCCCAACTAGCGAACCATTATTCTGTGAACTGTGCTCTACTGTGTGAATAATATAAACATCCTTATCTCCATTTGAATGAATCATGTTTCCTTGGAAAGTTTACACGGTCAGCAAGCATGAGCTCGAGTGAATTTCATGTCAAAACTAATGCCTGACCACCACTTAGTGTCAGCAGACAGACAGACAGATATGTAGATAGATAGTAATCACTGACTTAACTGTCGTCCCTGACTCTTTCTCTCTCTGTCTCTCTTCTCCAGGGACCTGAAGAATAATTTGATAAGTACAGTGGAGCCCGGGGCCTTCCGTGGTCTGCTGGCTCTGAGGAGACTGTAAGTATGATGAAGCCTTGTAATAGCCTTTTCCAGGGGACATGGGGACAAGTCTTCTGGCTTTAGAGACAGTGAGAGGGAGTGTCTAAAGTACAGAGTGAAGAGAGGACTGAAGCATTTAACTGATGCAAAAGTGCTGAAACTACTCTTTCAGCCTTTTCTGAGCTTTCTTTGTCCAGACAGTGCAAAGTGAGGGCACAGTGCCCTGTCTTAAGCAAGGCCTTCCTTTATGTTAATACAGACACATTCACATGTCGGAGCTGCCTGGTGTGACCACAATCTGCAGGATTTAGAGGTTTTCATGTTTTGCTGGAGGGCACAACAGCGGGAGGTGTTAAGGAAAGGGAGAGCATTTGTCATTCACTTTCTCCGCTGAGATTGTGGGGGATTAGAACCACTGATCTTCTGCTGCTTAGTGTGTTAGAGAAAGACTTTGTAACCTTTGCTAAAGGCATACTGAAATTCCTCCCATTTCCCATCATCCTTGACTCAGTTGTTTTGAAGACATAACCAGCAACTTGACGAGTCAAATGTTTAACAAGAGCACAGGTAAAAAAAGAGCCATGAAGTCAGCAAACTGATGCACAAATTTGTAATTTACACAGTGAAATGTAGCTGCAGCTCACTTAAAATCACCATAGGGAAACTCAAGATGGACTGCTGCAACCTACAAGACAAGGCCCGGTTGCCAAAAGAGTTAACACATTCTTTAGAGATTTTCATGCTGTGTTCTACAACATAAAATAAGTCAGTTAATACCCCACTTACAAATCGGAAATCACTACTGCACAGACTCTGGCTCCAAATCAAGATGGCAGCAGCTGTATCCAGGTTATTTTTATACTTGTAGCAGGGAAGGGCAACGGCCCAGCACTAGGACCCAGGCAAGTGGGCGGAGTCTATAAAGGGGAAGGGGAACTCACCTGGGCCTGTCTGCCTGCACTGAGACACACACCTGGGAGTAGAGCGGAGGCCTGCAATTGTTTGCTGCTTAATTTGGGTCGGTCTGTTTGAGGTAAAACCTTGGTGTGGTTGCCGAAGCATGCCAGCCATGAATTAAGAATCCAATCACCTGCAAGCCTCTGACTGAGAGGAACAACCTTCTTCTTGTTTTACAAGCTAGAATCAACACCTATATAGAGAAGCCAACCACTGTTTTTCCAACAATTAGTTGATTTTGTTGCACTTTTAATTTATTAATTTAGTGCGCCATTTATTTTGTTCTGTTGTGTGAGGCCTTACCGCATTGAAAGGGGAGACCAGTTAGTAGTGCAGCAAACCTGTTTTTGCTTTGTGTGCTTTGAATTATTTTTTTATACGTGGGTAAATTTTCAGTGTTGTGGATTAATTTGATCTATATTGACTAATTTGTCTGTTGTGTTTTAATCCAGAGTTTGCCTACATAATTTATGACTTATTTGTTTGTTTTTTTTCATTGTTTATTGCATAGCCCTTCCCCAGCCTCCCTCATGGTGTAGCATGGCCCTCCCATTTTCTGGTTTCATTTTGTTTAGTTGATTAATCACCTTTATCAATTATTTAATTACATTATTGCTGTTAGTTTAATAGTTTCATTTGAGTTCATGTTAAAAGTTTGTTGCTCCTCCGTTGAATCAAAATATATTTTATGCTACGCATTAATAAAAGAACAGTCTCTGGTTTGAGTCCTTAACGGTCTTAAATAATTTACCTGATTCGGTCACATACTGTCTGAGTTAGCTGAGTTAGTGCTAATGGTAGTAGTCTAATCTGCTGCCTGCTGACCACTTCTGTAATGTTGTGTGAGTCTTCATTGAAAAAATTAACATGGACACATCCCAGTGGGACTTGATAATAAATCTGTCTGAACAGAGCTGGTGGAAGTCTTCTGCTGGGTGACAGACCCACATACCAAAGCTTCAGTTATGATATAAGTGTAATAAAACAACTGATTTATCTTTTTTTGAGCCTTTAATGTGGTTTTCAGAATCTGATCATATTTGGCAGGTGGGTCAGGCTTTCTACAAAGTTTGTTCCTCTATTAAACATTTAGTCCATACGAAAAATTTAGCATTGTTCGAATCACTATTGTTAAATAGAGCTTAACGAATAAAGAAATGTGGGAGGTTGAAGAACAAACTTTACTGCATCTTTACCTTTGCTGTGAAAAGTCTCAGGCTACTGATTTTTAGAGAGAGTTGTGTTGTGTGTCATACCTTCTTCTACATTACAAGTAGGCTAATAAGAAATTCACCTGCTGATACATTTGGGCATTTGTTGTGTGACCCTCACTTTGAATGTCATAATGGTCCAACGAAAGTGTTTCATTCACCATAAACTACTGGTCATATCAAACAAAGGCTGTAAATGGCAATAAGTGTAGCTATTGAATTAAGCAAGGTTGAGTTCTTGCTTATGAATACAACTTTTCATATGAAAAGTAAGTTTGCATTATCTCCCTTTTTAAAAGTGAAATCTTTAGAGAAAATATCTCAAAGGGCAGCTTTACCAGCCTGTTTTTAAGAATATGACAGCATGCATTTTAATTGGAACAAAGCGACTTTATTTCTCCGGGTTTTTATTATCCAACTTGGACTTTCAAAGTTACACAAGACTTAAATGTCTTATGAACTTGCAATGTAAACATGCACCAAGTAATAACTTTGGCCGTAGAAAAAAGTCTGAGTTTTTTTTCTTTGTTTCTGGTTTCTTTTACTAGAGTAATTTTCTCGACGATTGCTCTCGTCCTGGCTTTCTACATATAGGCTTCAGAGTGAGTGACATGATTGCAGCCTGATAGTTAGTGGGATCCGGGCTGGCAGGGATGCAGGCAGTGAGTTAGCCGTGCTGATTCGGGGCGCGTGTGCGCCAAGCTCAGGGAGCAGCAGAGTGCTAATTTAAGTGCTCCCCAACTGGTGATTACTCGAGTGCTCTGCTTATTTTCCCACAGCTGCTCCAGCAAAGCAGCTCTTTAATTACAGAGTGCAAGGGCACGGAGCCACGGACGCGACAGCGCTTAGCCACTCGCACACGGAAGCCCACTGCATTTGCACGTGGGTGTGTGTGGATGTGTGTGTGCCAGCAATTGTTATATGAGGAGTAAAAGGTTACAGAAGATCAGGACACATATTCCAGGAAGTTTAATCGATGAATGAACACTGTATACAACGGCTTTCACAGCTGTTTAAGTTGTCTGTTTTTTAAAAAGGCATGCGTGAACACAGACACTAACACAGAAACATATTCTAAATTCTCTTGTTTTGATTGTAATATCAGTAAAACTGATGTTCACTATATGAACTTGAGACTCTTCTCCTCACTTTACCTTTTTTGTCCTTATAGGGACCTGTCCAACAACAGGATTGGCTGTCTCTCGCCTGAAATGTTTCTAGATCTGGGCAGCCTCTCAAAATTGTGAGTAATCCCTAAATTAAAAACACGTGTTACACCGCTTTATGCTAATTTTGCTCTGTCTGCACAGAGTGGTGTTTGATATGAATTTAGTGCAACATGGCAAAATACAGTTGTGTGGCTTTAGTGCAAGTGAGGACGGACCTGTTGTCGAATAAATGTCTGTGTTTGAACCGTTCCAGGAATTTATCTGGGAACATCTTCTCCACTTTGACCGTGGGACTCTTCACACATCTCGTGGCTCTCAGAGTGCTGTAAGGCAAACATGCATATCATGTACATAATATGTTGAGTTATTTAAGCTGTGGTTAAAAAATACATTTAAAGCTCTGTTGTTCTTGCTCAGGTCACAGTTTTAAGTTAAAGGCTGTTTTTGTTGCAGATATTATTATAGCAGGAAAGGCACAGGTGTGACTAATGTCATTAATGATGGCTCAGTTAAATGTAGGTAGGTTAGTAAGCAGTGAGTCATTGTCTACACTGCCCTGGAACTGCCACACATAACTTAAATAAAACCATCATTAACTATCAAATAAACCTTTTTCCTGTTGCTGTGACAAACCCTCATTAGATGAATTAAGTCGCTCATATCCAGTAAAACAAGCACACAGGTTGTAGCTAACTGTGCGCTGGTTTTCCCACCAGGCACTTCAGCACTGAGACATTGTTCTGTGACTGTCAGCTGAAGTGGCTGCTCCTCTGGGCTCGAAGCAGCTCGGTGAGGATTGGCAATGACACGGTGTGCATGTTCCCCACTCACCTTCACGGACTGGAGTTTCGCAACCTACGTGAACAACAGCTCAAATGTGGTAAGGACTTACAATAATGGTTTGGAGTTAACATAGAGTGGCCACTTATGGGTGTTTGTTAACACTTAAAATTGATTAATTGATTTAGGCAAAAACAAGGGAGTTCAATTTAAAAGAAAAGGGGAAAAAAATCTATTTAAAAAGCACATTATTGTAATAAAGTGTGGAGGATGTGATAGCTAACATTGTTCTCAAGCAAAAAAAAAAAAAAAAAAAAAAAAAATATATATATATATATATATATATATATATATATATATATATATATATAAAATTAACATTCCAGCAATTAAATGTATTTCTTATTAGCTTGCACATTAGTAAGATAAAAATAGCTGCAGGGCTACTGTTTTTGCTTGTTGGTAGCTTTACACCAGGCCCCAGGAAAGCAGCTCAGCCTTGCAGCAAATCTTTCCCAGTGGCCACTCACGGTATTGCAGCAAAAAAAAAAAAGAAAAGAAAAAAAATCATCTGCGGCCCAAAAAGCATTTTCCCCATAGACCACCACTGTAAAAGAGACGCCTGTAAAACTGTTAACAGGACACCTTGAACTGCAAACATGGACAATTATGACTCTTTCTATTCTAAATTTTTAGTCATAGTGGTTATATATTAAGCTGAGAAATGTAATTTAAAAAACTGTGCCATCATCACGATGTTAAGTCTTTGAGCCAAGCGGGAACTTGCGGGCGGGGCCAGCAGGAGAAACACTACTGCGCATATTCAGTGTTCAGCATCCTGTGGAAGTAAATCCAGAAGCTAGAAAACGTTTTTTACATATGCGAAGGTGAACAACTCCATTGAAATGAATAGGCGCCATCTTGGCATCCAGTATCTAGTTATTAGTAAAAATCTATGCTTTACACCTAGCTGGCTAACACTGTTTGAGCCAGACCACAATAGCTGTAGGGTTAGCCTTGTAGCTAATAGTAGCTAAGCTAAAATCTTGAACATTTTTTGTTTTTCATATTACCAGATACTTGTAGCTTTTTGCTCAAAATACAGTATCATATGACTGATTATCACTAATAATTTCTTTAAAAAAAAAAAAAGCAGTTCAAAGTAATGCTACAAATAGTAAATGTAATGCCATTATCATTCACTGTTATTCTTTCTATTCTAAATAACTGAATAATGTCTTACAGAATCTTGCATAAAAATTATAGCTATAATTATAGCCAGGGTACTTAATTTTTTCATTTTAATTTTTTCCTGCATCAGACTAAATTTGTAGCATCAAATTGATGTCTTACCCATAGTCCCCACATAATGTTCCTCCAAATTAGCACTTTTGTTAATTAGTTGATTAATTGATTCCACCTGGCGTCCCAGGTGTACATTATTATTTGAGTCTGAGGCCATAATGAAAGCCAGCATGTCTCTGAGATCTGAAATCGTCTGTCTCACAAACAGTCAGATAGGAAATGCCTGAAAAGTTTTACTTTCTTTGAAGGGACACATTCTCACGATGTGGATTTTATCAAGAAAAACAACTACAGAGTACAGCATACAAATGCTTCTTGGCTTAGTTTATCATTCACAAAAGAGGCTCCAAAGTCATCTTGATTTTTTAAGATTAGTAGGTTGGAATTGTAATTAATTACAACTCCTGAGGGGATTAAGCTCGGGGAGAAATTAACATACCCTTGAAGAGAGTAACAGGTAGTGACGTTGAGTCTCTTATTTCAGAGACTGATGTTAGCGCTGTGTGGTTCTGCTTGGTGTTTACTTATCTACTTAAAAAAAATGTAAATATGATGTGATTTTGAATCCATTAAATTCAAGAAATTACTGAAAGAGAAAACTCTTGAAATGATCTACATGAGTGAAAATTAGTGTAGCCCTTTTTTAAAGCAAAGTGAGGAACATATTTTAAATCAAACCTCTAACCACTGAATATTGGAGGTTTTTTTCTTTTTCTTTTTTTTGCTGCAAAATATAGTTGACTTGTTTTGAGTTTATATGGATTATATGATGACTATAGACGACTTAATTGAAGTTCATGTTACTTGCCTTGTATTAATTAGCAATTGAGATAAAAATTGTATACAAAGGACATTCAGCATCTGTTCCAGTCAAGCTTCAGTATAATTTGACATCTACTTAAAGAGCTACAGCTTCAAGACAAAAAATGTAACTTCAAGTTTTAGTCTTTCTTAGTTTTTAGTCTAATCTCAACTTCATTATGGGACAAAATATCTCATTATATCTTACTTTCGTTTGCATGAGTGTGCAAGGTTCTTTACTACTCTGTGCCTGTATGAATTTAATGTCAGGGAACAAGTTAAGTTTATAGTTTAAGTTTATTTACTTTATTAATCCCCCTGAGGGGAAATTCAATGTTTTCACTCTTGCTTGTCAATTACACACAGGTCTGAAAGACACACACATGCACAAACAGGACCTATACATGCACAAAGTGGAGAGATCTCAGAGTGAGGGGGCTGCCCTTTGGTCAGGTGCCCCGAGTGGTTGGGGGGTTCGGTGCCTTGCTCAAGGGCACCTCGGCAGTGCCCAGGAGGTGAACTGGCACCTCTCCAGCCACCAGTCCACGCTCCATATTTTGGTCCAGACGGGGACTCGAACAGGCGACCTGTTGCCAATGTTGTTGTATTCCCCTCAGTTCGGATCATATTCCTCCTGGATCATGTCTGGTTGTGTAGATTTTGGTTTAGAATCTTTTATTCTTGATTTGTCATGGTAGAAAGTGCCGCCGTTACAGTCATTCCTTGCTGCAAGTACACTGCTACATGTAGCAACATGCTAACGCCAGGGAAAATTGCATGCTAGTCTTGGTTGCTGATGTTGTTCATATTCCTGCTGAAACATGTTCAGTTGTGTCTGAAGCTTTTTCATATTATACAGTGCAGCTATAGCCTACTTTGTTGCAGTCATTAGCCTGGCTGTGATTACTGTGCAGTGTGGAGACGTCAACAAATGGAAAACCCAGAAATGCTGACCAGTCAACGCAGACTAGGCTTTTTCAGGAGAGGGCTTAAAGAGACAGGCACTGAAATAAAGTGTTTCAGGTGTTTTAGCACAGACGGTATGAGGGAAATAAAGTATTTTTGACCATTAAAATATGAAAGCATTTTCTATTACAAGTATGAAACCTGAAAATGAGCATGATAGGTCCCCTTTAAGATGGACATTTTGCTAAGCTCTGATGAAAAGTTATCTATAAGATAAGGGGTATCTTTACACTTGAGAAATGCCTCCTGAGACTTCTCATTAACAAGAAACAGTTTCATTTCACTAACATTGCATTTTCAAGTGATTAGCACAATGAGAACATGATTAAGTAATCTATTCTGATAATAGGTTTCCCTCTCCACTGTTATCTCTCCACCTGCTGTGAACTGTTTGACAGGCCTAATATAAGGCAGTGATTTAGTGCAAAATTGCCAGAGAGAAAGCCCCAGGCAAAAATTGTCTCATGATACAGTCTTTGTACAGTCTTTGCCACATTATGTGCCACTTGTGTTGGGGGCAGCTATAGCCTTACAAGCCAGAGGAAGGTGCTTGTGCTGCAAAGGTGGCTCGTTCAGATCCTCAGATCAGCTGAAGAAGTGCCAGGAAAATAAATGAGCTACACTCTCTTCAAAGCTCTTCCAGTAAAACATATAATACTTGAGCTGGTAGTTGTTATACTGAAGTTGCTCAGTTGCTAGTGGCAGGAGACTAGTTGTGCTGGGCAGATGCCAGTTATGAAAATGTCTGAATATGCAGCAAAAGGTTGGTGGAAAAGATCAGGTGTGCTCAGCAAAACCGTCCCTATAATTACAGTTTTGGAGAATGGGGGGGGGGGTCCTTCATATGAAAACTTCACAGCATGGTGTGTGTTTGCCCTTACCTACAGCAGACTAGAAAAGAACCACAAGAAATGCTGAGAAAGACAGAAAAAATAAAGAAGATTGCATAGCGAGACAAAACTTATCTGTCCTTGTTTCATTTTTAGAATGCTAGTGGAGTTGTACAGTGTGTTTCAAGAGGCTGAATTTGTAGAAGTTTTAATATGCACGCTATTTGCAAACTATAACACTTAAAACACTAAATGAATCTAAAGACTGAAAGATAGAGACAGACAAAGTTGCAGTGGGTGCATCAAACAGAGTTTTTAAGCAGAACAAAATGGCCTCTTTGTGACTGGAAGCTGTTAGCTACAGTTAGAAATCCAAGAGTCTTTACTTTCTTTTTTCTGAAAGACTGGTTACAGACAGGCAATCTCCCCGTGCCTCCCTCCCTGTCTCCCCTCCGTTGCTCTATCTCCTTGCTCCGTGCTGCGGTCCACAGGGGAATTGTATCTCATATGTGATAGAATCATCCTCCTCTTCTCCTTACATCTGGTTCACGCAGGGGATATTGCTCTGGAATGAGAAAATCATTGGTTAGTAGTAGGGTATGCCTGTGTGTGTTTGTGCATGTGTGTATGTGTGAAGTGAGGGGACATTATATGAAGATGCACTGTATGCATGATGTGACACAGTTTGCAGAGAAGTAATGAGGAAAAATGTGTCCCAATCTGCAGCATATACATGCCCCCCCGCCCCCCCACGGTGCAGTTTACGTGCACAGACAGACAGCGCTGTCCTGAGACGTCTGCACCGCAGACACTCTGGAGTTATTCTATGTAATCCTAATTGTATGTGTTTTTCATTTACACAGAACAATCCAAAGCAATTACAGGGTAATTCTGCGCAGTCCACAGACATAGAGCCATGAGTGGAATCCAGTGGCAGGACAAGGAGCGCTCCTTTCAGGCCCTAAAGCATCCATTATGGGATTACAATGATAACGTTCTGGGCTCCCTGCTCTCACCATGCTTGGATCCATCCACCTCTCCACAGCACAACTCCATCTTACAATACCTTATTCATTCACTTGGCAACAAACAATTTTCAATTGGACACAGTGCGGTGCTCTAACAACCACATTTTTATGTTATTTGATGGTTATTATTTTCATAAGGCTTTACTTGGTAAAGGAATGTCGTCCAGCCGTGTACACCGGCCAAGACCTTGTTAAGGCTCCGCGTATAGGATATTGCTCAGCACCTGATGCAAGGTTCTTGTTATCAACAAAAATGATGGGATAGGAGGAAAATATCTCTCTTCCACACTCACATACCATCGAAAATATTAATATTTCTCCGCAGAGATTTTCCCCCCATTGTTTTTATGAAGACGTGTCACAGAAGATGCATCTGTTTCTTTCTCCAACGGCCTCAGCGTGATGGGTAGCAGATGTCTGCACTATACATTCCAGCAATGAGCCCTTGTCCCTACGCTGATACAGGTCGGGTACTGCCTGCAAATGAGGGGGAACGGAGGAGCGCACGCAGTTTCCTGCCAGGATCAGGTGCTTCCTGTGTTGAGGTCAGGGCAGGCGTCTGCTGGACTCATCTAGTCACGTCCTTCTGTTTCTTTAAAACTGCTGGGGTGAGAGCCACAGCACAGACATAAAGTCCGGAGCTAACATGGTGTGTTATGCACTGCAGGACAAGCGTCTGCTTTCTATAGCAGTATTTATTGCATGATGACACAGCAGTGCAATTGCCCTTTATGGGCATCATGTCATTAAATTAAATTTCACATGCAGGCCCATTTCTTTTAGCCTGTGGTGTGTCTCTAATGATTTAATGATTTCAAAATAACATGAAATATAACTCAGTACAGTCTGTGGTAGGGGTCTTTGAAGTTTAGCCACACCACACGTTGTTTACAATCTGTTGCTTTGAGAAAGAAATAATGAAGTGACTATAGTAGCAGCATAGGGACACCAGTAAGGAGTATGTCTGCTCAAAATTCAAAAGTTAAACCTTTGTTGTGTGAGTAAACAAGGAAAGGAAAGGAACCCATCAATCAATTATAGCTGACTATCCATACCATTATTCATTTTTACCAAAAAAAAAAAAAAGTGTTGTCAGTGGACTTAAAAATCCCAACAATTGCCATAATAACTGTAATAGTAAGAGGTGCAGAGAATTATGGAGCCTGGCGTGGGTAGGGATGGGAATTGATAGGATTTTATTGATATCAGTGCCATTATCGATTCTGCTTATCGATCCAATTCTTTATCAATTCCCTTATCGATTCCTCCTGTGAATTAATGATATACCTCCTGTTGTTTGTAACCCAAGACATCTGCTTTCATAACGTTTTATTATGAACCTTAAAGCCATGGTCTAGTTTAGAAAGATGATGAGAAAGATTTGAAAAAAAAGCACAGCTGGCCAATCAAAGCTCCTGTTGTCTCCCTGTGGGTTGGACATTAAATTTTTAAATGACATGCTGCGCACACATAATGTTAAAACATTAAAGTGTGTAAATGTTAAAGCAGGAAATAAATGAAGATGAATATGATATGTATATAACTATAATGACTATATAATGATATGTATATGAATGTGAGATGGAGTATAATAGGCATACAGTTAAGTAAATCAAACAATGCAAAGTACATTTTTAAAAGTATTTAAACAAATTTTGTGATTCAGTTTTGAAATTCAAAGAGAACAGAAATAAAATTATTGCCTGGCAAATTTAAAATCCTTGAGATTTGGGGTAAAAAATTAAGCTCTTTAATGATCACTGTCTTGTTTTGTACCACATTTTTGATTGATTGCCGTCACTGCTACCTGCGGTAACAAACACATTACATATCCCGTGGCTACTTCACAATAAGAACTGTTTAATGTGAAGCAGCAGCAATAGGATGTTCCATTAGCATCAGCAGTAACTTAATACAGCTCTGATATAGTGTGAAGAGAGCAAACAGTAAACTGTGAGGCTGTTATCAATGAGATAAAAATGAGCTTGATTACATGCATGCAGTATGAAGGCAGTCTGAATCCATTAATATCATCAAAACGGGCTTTGATTTCATCAAACATTTAAATGGGATATATTATGCTTATTCTTAGGTCTGTATCTGTACTTTGGGTTTCTATGAGAACATGTTTACATGTTTAATGGTCAAACAATACTTAATTTTCCTCATACTGTCTGTGCTGGGACACTGTTCACCCTATGTCTGAAATGCTGCATGTTAGTACCTGTTCCTCTAACTCCCCTCCACTTCTGTAAAAGCATTTTTCAGGTCTTCCGTATCTTGGCGTCTATACAGTCTGCACTGTCATTGCAGCCAGGTAATGATTGTAATAGAGTACAGCGGTACTTTCTGCTGTGAAAAATCACCAATAAAAGCTTTTAAACACATCCTGACATGTTCCAGCAGGATCATGATCTGAAATCAGGACCATATGAACAACATCAACATCCAAGATTACATGTTTCCCTGATGTTAGCACGTAGCTACATGTAGCAGTGTATTTGCAGCTGGAATAACTGTAAAAAATAACCAATTAAAGCTTCTAAAACAAAATCTTCACAACCTGACATTTTCCAGCAGGAATATGATTCAAAATTGAGGAGAAATTAACATCTGCAACCAAGATTACCAGTTTCCCTGACGTCAGCTTGGAGCTACATGTAGCAGTATAGGCTACGTAATGTAAACACTTGCAGTAGGGTGACCAGAGCAAATGACCATATAAAGAAATCCATTGCGAGCTGACTCAACAGTTTAAAAATCATTGGAAACAGAGTATTCATAATAGTTCTTGCTCACATGGATTACTTTTACATATGTTGACCTCATTATTTGGAACTTTGGCCATGATTAATATGAACAACCAACTCTGTAACGTTATATATATGACAGTAAATAAGGAAAAGCATAATAGATCCCCTTAAAGGATTTAATTAATACTGTAAAAGCACACTGGAGGCTCCATTGTGAAAGACTGGTACTGTTAATAAATTAGCTGTACGCTAACAAAGCCCTGTTAGTCAGGATGCATCAGTGTTTGTTCTGCATACTGAGCCACACTGCTAATATACTCACACTCACACATACAGGCAGGCATACATATCATTATGCCTCTGTCCCTGTCTCCATCTCTCTTCCTCTCCTTCTGCCACACACACACACACACACACACACACACACACACACACACAACCAATAATTGCATTTTGCTCTGGCAGTGTCCAACGGGCGAAGGCAAGCAGCCACACTCTGATCCTTGGCTCAAAGCGTTGTTTCAACAGTATCAGCATCAGCCAAGTCAACAGTCAATGGCCCCCATGCTGTTTCTGCTGTGTGCCACCCGCGGGAGATAACAAAGCCTCAGCTACTGTCGCCGAAGACTATCATAGAGTCTTAGCACTCTAACAGGGTCAGCTCAAGTAATTACACAGAGATGTCATCATGGAAGGGCCAATATTAGTGACAGATTTTTAATGTTACTCTCGAAAGCATGGCACTTTTGATTATGCACCTATGATTATGAATTACTTATGTAGAAAATTGAGGTCAAAGCTCTGCATGTGTTAATATCCGTGATTGCTTAGCAGGTTATGCATTACCATAAACATGCTCGCGACTCTTTTCTGCCCAAGGGAAATGTTAAGTTGTGGGCTGCAGATATTCAGCCACATCACCTGACATGGATCCTCCAGTATTCTTTTCTTTTTTCCAACCAATACACGGAGCAATAAAAGATTTTATGACCCCCTATATCGAATTGCCTGTCAGCAGAAACATCCACAATTGATTGGAATACAAGTGAAGGCAAAGCGCTTGCTTACGCTGCTCTTTGGAGCACATCCAAGGAAATGTCTTGTATGAACAAACGCACTCCGAAGGAATTCCCAAGCTGGCAAGGCACATGGCTTATCCTGGATCAAATAAAAAGGTACATGGCCAGTACTATGCTCACTTAACCAGGCAACACTGATACATCTCCACAGGTTCATCATGAAACACTGCATTGTCTTGTATGTTCTGTATCTGTGGTAAGATTAGATCAATCATCTCCAGAAGGATTTTCACAAAAAAATCAACCCCCCTTTCCATATTCTGGCACCGAGCTAAACACTCTCCCTTGCTTTCTAATCTCATTCTTATCGTAGCCGTATTCTCTGGCAAAAAGGCTTGAGGACTTAGCCAGCTGCTAGGTAAGTAATCCTATCACTGGTGTTGCGGCAGGCTTCCATTGTGAACATGTAAGGAGTCAAGGAGAGTCCAGGGGAGCGCTCAAGGCTGTTCTTCTTTATCAGTTGCTGTTCATCTCACACAGCAACAGCAACAACATGTGGGAACGTCGTGGGAGGAGTGTGACCTTGACAGAATGTGTTTGTGTGTGTTTGTGTATGTGTATGTGTTGACGATATTTTGGGAGCTTGCACACGTAATTGTGTGTAGGTGCATGGGGTAGTGTTTATGGTAATATGTGCAGGGTTGATATGAGTCTGATTTCAATCCATGCATGTAATTCCGCATTTGTAAATTTAAACATCTCTTGCAAGAGAGGCAAAATCCCACCGAACATGTATCCTTTCAAACCCTCCATTCTGCCTCTGTCTTCTTCTCCCAAGGATGGAAGAATGACCTCTATGAAAGACTCTATGCCTTCCTTCCTCTGGAAGGGGGAAGGGAAGGTTTACAAGCTGACCTTCCTGTTTTATCCTCTCCTCGTCTTCCAGATGGACCTCTGGAGATGCCCCTCTTCCAGCTCATCCCCTCCCAGAGGCAGCTGGTTTTTCGTGGAGACCGCCTACCCCTGCAGTGCACCGCCTCCTACCTGGACCCCTCGGTGGAGCTGCGGTGGCGTCACAACGGCCACATTGTGACCACGCAGGAGGATCGGGGTGTCTACGTGGAGGAAACCCTGCTTCACGACTGCTGCCTGCTCACCAGGTACACGCATGGAGGAGAGAGGAGGGGGAGGTGAGGAGGGAGGATGGAGGATGGAGGAAGGATGGGGGAATGTGAGCTGAGAGCTGATTAGCTGCTAACTGGCCTGTTGCACTGTCACACATACACACACTTCCAAGGATGTTTTTAAGACCACTCATGCAGATAAAAATACACATGCAAATAACCTGCTGCATAAACAGTCTCATCATGTTACACAGAGAAACACGCACATGTGCACTTGCAAACAATGTACATCACAGATGTTCAGTCATTCAGCCCACACATGTTCACGGGGGTCACTGCAAGTCACACACAGACACAGATGTAACGTATACACACACACAGACATCCCTGTCTCTATCCCTCACTCACCCATAGGAGCTGTGATTTACCTTTTGTTATTGGCGCCCTTGATAAGGATCTGAAAGGACAGGACAGAATTGGCTTGGCGGCGTGCCAACACCTCAGAGCAATCTGCGGTTCGTCTCTAGAGGTTGGCCATGCAGCCGCTCCCCCAGCGCCGGCGCTAGCTGATCACACGCTAAGGGGAACAGATGCTGAATCATAATTACGGTGATAAAGTAGACTGGCAACGCTGGTTTCGCACATTTTTTGATAGAAGACATTGCCGCAAGCCTCCATCCTCTTCCTGTCTTTGTTTTCTTGGTGGTCTGCAGCGCGTACAGATGTGAGTGTGTGTGTCTGTGTGTGTGCGTTACAGTAAGTGCATTTGACGTAATGCTGTGGCAACAGGGCTCAGACGCAGGAGCACATTGCTGTTGATTAGTTTAACTGCTGCCTGCTCTGACTCGGCCTCTCTAACATAAATATTGATGGAGTGCTGACAGAAATATGTATCCCTGTGTCAACAGGGCCAGAACGCCTCTTGTTGTGTGGTTTATTTGGCAACAAGAATGCCAGCTACTTTTCCGCTCCATTTCTGGGAAGGTATACCATTCCCCTGACTGAAAATGCTACAAATATCAATATTTTTTCTTTTCATTATGTACCAGCTCAGTGTTTGACATTCTCAGTGATCCCTGTGGTGAAAGCACTGCCTTGAATAATTGGATTACAGTGTAGAGAGAGATCTTTTAGTGAGGTTTCAGTGTCTCAGCAGTGATGTTTCTTGGCATGGTCTATTTTTATTGAGGCATTCATCAATAAGGGTCAATGTAATACTGTGTCATTCACCACTTATTGCCTACCATTATCAACAGTGGTGGAGACTGAGATACTGTACTTAAGTACAATTTTGAGGTACTTATATCACCTTTCTGCTACTTTACACTTAATTACCTCAGTGCGTTTCAAGGAGAAATGTTAGATTTTTTAACTGACTACATTTCATTTGACAGCTATATTCACTAGTTATTTTGCAGATTTAGATTTTACATGCAAAACCATCAGCTTAAAAAAGATAACACATGCAGTGATGCATAGTTTCAATATCTAAAAGCAAACACTACCTAGCTCCATCTTTTGCTTCAACAACAGCTGCTTACAGAGCAAGCAACTTAAACTAAATTAATAATAACATAAATGACATAAATTCATGTTACTAGCAGAGTTGGGTAGAGTACTTTGATTACTTTTTGCAGTAACAAGTAACCTAACGCGTTAGCTTGCTGTTTGAGTAATCCAAATACTAAAGTACATTTTCAAACAAGACATCAGTTACTTCCGTTACTTTTAGAACGCTGGTCCTTTAGCTCCAAAACAGCAACGGCTGTCGTTTGGTTCTAATAACGGAGATAACGTTAAACCTATCAGTCTGAAAGAAGCCACGGAGCTTGTGGCTCGCTACGTGGTCGGAGAAATGCTGCCGTTGTCTACGGTGGAGTCTAAACTGTGTTGAGTTTGAAATGATGGTGCGATATGTTAACTTTACAAAGACAGCGGAGTGGATAAAAAGTAAATATATAAACACACAGAGGGATTAATAAATAACAGACCGCCTATAATGTAGTTTGTATCAAATGAAGGTGGGAGCCTCTGCAGTTGTGGTGAGTAAAAGCCCCGCCGCTATTTGTTAATGTTATTACTTTATGTCCGACCGTGAGGATGTACTATTGTTTGCTAGCTTGATGCTAATGACAGTAACGTAAACTCAGCGGGTTGACAAAGTGCGTCTGCTGTTTCACACCATCATTTCCCCCTTTTACTCTGTGTGGTAACATCCCTAGAGGAAACATTAAAAACGCTGGGGTGTTGTTGTCATACAGTTGTCTACGGCAGCAGATCGTTCTGTGTTTCTACTGGTCAAAGTGACGGCTGTGATGGGAGAATTGGTTCTCAGTGAAGGGCAAGTGGTCCATAACTTTAATTTTGGAGACAAAAAAATGTAGACTTAGCGCCCTGTGGTCCATTGCCCAATAGGAAATGTAGAATGCTCAAAAGTACTTTAAAAGTGCTTGAGTTACTTTTCTCAGGGAGTAACGTTGGAAGTACTTGTAAAGTAATTGAGTTACTTTACTCAGGGAGTAACTTTGTACTTTTTTAAAAAAGTAACGCAGTAACGTACTTTGATTACTTTTAAAGTAACCCATCCCTTACCCAACACTGGTTACTAGTAATGTAACACTGTAAAAGGTGTTTTGTTGAAAGTACCTCTGTACTTACTTGAAGCTGTGTGTGTGTGTAAGAAGGTCAAACCCAGTGGTTCCCAACTGGTCCATCCACAGGGACCAGATTTCTCCTTAGTCATTAATTCAAGGTCCACACAGTTTAATACATTTAGCTTCATACTTGTGTTTGGCCATGTTGTTGAGCTAGTTTGCTGTCTCTGTCAAGTAGCTGTGCGTTAGTCACTCACTCTACGGCAGAAAATGGCACTTTAAAATAAAAGCTCTGTGCTGCAAATTTACTGTACGCTAAAATAAAGTGTGTATTTTTACAAACGTTTGTGAGTCACGGTCCATACAGAATGGGCCCGTGACCTAGTTTTGGACTGCGATTTACCAGTTGGGAACCACTGGTCTAACCAAGAGATAACTATCAACTATCTTTTAGCTAATTGTTTTGGTTTTCTGACCCGTAGCGTACTGTTTTGATTCACTCCCACCACTCTCATCAGGGTTGTTTCCGGTCACAGCAGGCAGCTGTTTTACTGAAAAAGCTCTTATGAACCAACTGTACACTAGAGAAGGCTTGGGCTGCATAAATCCATCCAGACCCGACCAGAGCCCAAAAGAAGACTAGCCAAACCCGACCTGAGCCTGATGCAGTTAAAGTATTGAGTTTGTCCTTGTCACTGTATTGTTGTTTCAGTACTTGCCTGTATAGTGGGACCATCCAAAGGCATTGTTTTATATCGGCTATAGGTAGACTTTAACTTACAGATCACACACGTTCTGCATTGTCATCAGCAATTATAAATAATAAAATTTTAGTCTTACAGTTTTGGGCCTATGTCAAGTCGTCTTAAACTGGTCTTCCAGTAACTGGTCTATTTACATACTCCAACTATTGTGGTTTATTTGGAAAATAGAGGAAGCGGATTGCATCCACTGTTGATGTCGTCAGTGCTATTCTCCTCTGTTCGATCAGTCTTTCAGAAACGGTAAAGTTCCATTCATTGCTGCCAGCAGGGATGGCTAGAACACCCTGTGCAAGAACCGAAATTTGGATCATGTTAGGTAATGACAAATTTTGTTTGACATCCTCCATTGTTTGAGAGCTAATATTAACTTACATTAATGTTTACTGGCTGAAATAGCTTATGTGTTGCCTTCAGATGTTGTCACATAAATAACAAACCTTAGCACTGAAAAAGAGGTAGCCCAACACAGCCAGTAAGTCTGTCATTTTAAGCTGAACATGACCTAAAACAGAACACCAAAGTCGTCTGAATCTGAATCTGAATATTTGTCTGACTTGGCCAGACCTGTTGGGTCCCATTGGGTCACGTAAGTTTATGTCGGGTTACTTTGGGTCCTATTGGGTCCCATTGGGTCCCATTGGGCTTTGGTCGGGTATCCACGCTCTAATTTACACTATCTGCCCAGCGTTTGTGACTAGCTGGTGAAAATGTGGAACATTTCGAAGCTTAAGAGCCAGGTATTTCCCTCAGGAGTAGGTGGAGACCAAAAACAGAGCTAATAGAAGAATCAATATTGGACCTACATTCATCATGTTGACACAAACACAATAGAGACAGAATGATAAAATTGCTCCATGTCAGACAGATGTTTAAATAAGCCACTGTTTTCTAACACATTTGCCTTATTAACTTTATAAGGTATGGGAATATTGTCTTGGTGTCTTATGTAAAAGTGCTTGAAAAATAAAAATTTATGAAACATTTTAAATGCAGCACTTTTATCTGTAATGCAGTTTTTTTCTGCTGTGTCATAGGTACTATTGATAAAGGCGTGCAGTGTAGAATTTAAAGAAAGCTCTGACTCTGGTACCTTCAGTGTTAGTATCAAAAAAGAAACTGTGGCATGGGCAGGGTTGGACTAAGAAAAAAATTCAGTCCTGGCATTTTCCCTTTGGGCCGGCCTCATTGCTACCTGCTTGCACTGAGCGTCTATGGTCAGAACTGCATCCAAAACAACGGTCTGTTGTTCATAGTAGCGGTCTGCTATTCAGTTACAGTCTGTAAAATTAATTTAAAACATGGATTTACAGCACAGATGAAACCATGTGAGTGGTACAACATTGGCACTGGCAGCACTTCTGTAACTTGCTAGCTCCTTGAACTGTCACTACGTGAACGAGATGAGCACCAGCGGCATCACATGCTGAGAGGTCGTCGTCTTCAGCAGCGGGCAGCGACCTTCTCCTCTCGCCCCTGGTCTGTAACCTTACTCCACTGGGCCAGTGGCTGCTGCTCATGTGTCCTCATTACTCTTTCCTCCTCTTTATTTGGTGGCACCGGCAGACTGTTGTTATTGTTATCACTGCTGCTAATGTTAGAAACACTTTGCAGCATTAGCCTCAAGTACTTTTTTCTCTTGTCTCTGACCTTTCCTGCTCTACCCTTCAGTTTTTAGCTCTTTAATCCATCTAATTTGTATTTACATTCCACACACTCAGCTCTTTCTGTCTTGATTTTATTAATTTCCCGCTCTGACATTACATGATGGACCGATCCACTTAATGGGTTTGGGGAAGGTGATGACAGCCAGTACAGCTGCAACTTCCTTACAGTATAGGTAGTACTGAAAATTTTGGGACCGTGTAACCCCTGATTAGACGGACTGTTCCATATGGCATGTGCCAAATTGCCTGATGGCCAGTCCAAGCCTGGGCATGGGATAAAATCAACACATAGGGTCCTATTTTTATGATCTAATGTCACAAAATCTGGACGCAAAGTAAGGCACAAGCATGTTGTGATTCTGCCTGTAGACACATCTTATTGTCTGAATAACCTGCCCTTTAAATAGCAGGGAAATACTCTACCATTCTGACTTTTATCAGTGGCACAGTCTCTCTCTGGTCCCTCAGAAAAAGCACTGAGGCAACAATGTTTCTGACCACACCTCATTTTAAGACCCACAATCCCAGGAGTGCACAGATGAGCACAAGTACATTACACAACATGGGCGCTGACCAAGAAAATGACAAGTGCTCAGTCTGAAACGAGCAATGACAGTTGCACTGCACTGTGCACTCAGAATTTTGACTCTACTTTTGTAGCTCACCTGCTCTCCTCTTGTATACACAAATAATGCAGTTTTCTCCCCCAAGTGGAACCCATTCGGGTCATGTTGCTCTTGGCACCTAAAATGTCTCCCTCATGTTGAAAACCTGCAAGGAGCAGACATCATTTCCATAACTGATGAGTGTGTAACAGCTCGGTCCAACAAAAACAATCTGCTGTGCCTGGTCTGAACTTCACCCTTCGCCCTGAGCTCTATCTTAAATTGCAGTGTTGAGAGAGACGTGTGGGGAAAATTAAAGTCCTGTGATTTCACTTGTCCAGCACTCGTTAAGACGAAAAAAAACCTAACTAATGTTTTGGCCTTTGACACGCCAGACGCTGTCAATGCTCGTTTAGCCACAGTGGACAATATATTAGTCATTACGGCCCGTGTTGATGTCGTTCACCTTGGATAAATGTCCTCTGAGTCAGTCAGCCTCGCCCTGCATGCCCCATCAGAGGGGAAAGACTGAACACACAGGATTTAGCATGTGGCTTAAAGCCCTTGTCTGGATTTGTCGCACAGTTTTGCAGCAATGCGAGCGGAGATGCCAAAGCCTCAGTGAAGTGACCTCTTTGAAGGTGAACCCAAAATGTTTTGCAGCTATTTTCTCAGCTAAATTCTGCCTATCCTGCTTTAGGCTGCATCAGGCAAACGGCCAGTGTAGACATTCAAAACATCACATGATCACTGCTCACTGAAACAGGCATGATGTTATGAAATGTCATCTCTGTTTGTTTGTATCTTTTGTGTTGTATTATATTATTGTATCTTTCAGCTCCCTCCCACTTTCACACTGTGCCGTGTCATTATAGCCTCTTATTCACTGGCGCAGGTGGGCCGATAAGCTGATCCGTTTACATTGCTCACAGTGAGCAACAGCAAAAAACCAGGCCCCATGAGGCCTGGTGGTTCTGCGATGTGGGCCAGACTCCTGCTGAGTAATGGTGTCAAGCCAAACTCCCAGTATTAGCTATGCTAGCGGCAGCAGTGGGACCAGCCTGTGATTCATGTTTCATTAATCAAACATTTTAGAGCCCTGTAGCTAGCTACAGCAGACACTTTGGATGTATCTTACTTAATCCTCTCCATTTTTAATCAGGCTAATCTTGCACAAAATGAAGAACCTGGTTCGGAAATATTACTGAAGGCAAAGGAAAATGTCTGTCTCTGCTTCTTCCCTGGTGTCTGCTGGTGTTCTCTCTCATGCTCTTCCTGTTGTTTGTTGTTTTTATGTAGAACTCTCTGCTTTTGCTTACAAACATAAATTTTGATTTCTTCAAATACCCCCTGCATCTCTTTCTCTTTTTATTGCGTTTTACTGTGGGTTCTTTCATTTTTTTGACTCTGTTGCACATTTTGCAGCTTTGTCTAATTTTCTGTCTTGACTTTGGTCTGTTCATAAGCTGCTCTGCAAAATCAGTTGCTAGGGAGACCAATAGCAACTGATTTTGCAGAAAATTAGACAAAGCTGCGAAATGTGCAACAGAGTAAAAAAAAATAAAGACAGTAAAACACAATAAAAAGAGAAAGCGATGCATATATAATTTCAATTCCTTGCTTCATCACTTTACTACATCCAGGTTTCATTCAATAAATAAAAATTAAAGCTGTTATTTACATGAAAAGTGAAATGTAAATGATGAACAGTCTACATTATATACTGTGGAGACTTATAGATGGAGTCTTTAAGACAAGGAGATAATTTGATATGGATGCTGCTCCAACGGGGATATTATCTTCATTATATTAGAGTAAATTATGCCCCTATGTGTGTATGTATGTGTGCATAATAAAGATGCACATGTGCACCTGAATGTACATGTATTACTCTTGGCATCAAAATATTCAAGAAAACAGTCGAGGTGTTTCAAAATTGCTCGTTTCTAATACACTGTCCTCACAAGCTGCGATAAAACACAAATTCACCAGCGAGCGAGCTTGCATGAAAATGTCCCAGCTTTGGAACATTTGTTGGGTAGAGGGGACAGATTGAATGTTTACAGTCCCGTAAGCAACATTATGTAAACAAATTGTTAAATATCAGCGTGCAAGCATAAATGTTCCTAATGAGTCCTTGGGGAGCTGCTCCACAATGGTGCAGTGTTACTGTGGATGTAGGTCAGTGCTTTGTGTATGGCTTAGTGTGCCTCTGCCCTACTGCTTTTCACATACCGGAGCCATTTCTTTATATGTTTATTATGTGAGGATGACCTTTTTTTCTGCAAACTGGACTGGCTGTTGGATGGTTTCCTCGGCTCCCCTTGTTTTGTCTGGGTGCAGCAGTTCAGCGGGGACGCTGGTGATCAGGCTGCAGCAGAATTTGCCTTCAGCAGTGAAGTTTTTTGTTGGTGAGGCAGGCGGCGGGAGACAGGGAGGGAGTAGCAGAGGGAGAGGAGAGGTGGGCGTTTGGGTGTGTATGTGTGTTGGGGTGGGGGTGGGGGGTATTTCCCTGTGTATTTCCCAGCATTCAGACAGTTGGCCCATGTTCAGCGATGATGTAACTGTCCCTTCTGCAGACTATTCATGGTTAGCGAGGACAAGTGCAGCAGCTCCGTCATACACGCCTGCATGCATGTAATCACACAGTCGCAAGCACACATGCTAACACCCAACCCCACCACCTCCTCTTCCATCATCCTTATCATTGTCAACAACATCCACAAAAATGTAAATTAATCTGTTTGTTATATGCACTGTACAAGGACACCTACAGTCATAATTTATGTGAACAGTAACCCAGTGTTTCTGAATACATTTAATTGAACATTGGTAATAATTCAAAAACCTTTCTACACACCTGGAGACATTTGGTGACTTATAAAATGGCCACATTCATTTTTGCTGTTGGGGGTAGGGGCTTAACTATTTAGTGTTGTTAAGTGTAGGTTGTTAAGTTTGCAGTAAATACATGATAAACAAAGCTACGTATGTGTGAATTTTAAGTATCATCCTTACTACAGGCAGCACTGTGATTGCATGATCTCCAGGGGTCAGTGTGGGTTTCCTCCAGGTACTCCGGCTTCCTCCCACAATCCAAAGACATGCAGGTTAGGTTAACTGGTAACTCTAAATTGCCCATAGGTGTGAGTGTGAATGGTTCTGTCTCTATGTGTCAGC
The DNA here is from genome assembly GCF_041903045.1 of Epinephelus lanceolatus. Lineage (NCBI taxonomy): Eukaryota > Metazoa > Chordata > Actinopteri > Perciformes > Serranidae > Epinephelus > Epinephelus lanceolatus. The sequence continues at coordinate 32,062,910 of NC_135750.1, read as the reverse complement.
CCTGTGATAGACTGGTGACCTGTCCTGGGTGTACCCTGCCTCTTGCCTAATGTCAGCTGGGACAGGCTCCAGCCCCCCCTGCGACACTTAACAGGATAAGAGGTTATGGAAAATGAATAAAGGAATATCCTTACTACAGTACAAAAAGACAATAATGCACACTTACAAATGCAGATAGAAGGCAGACAAATGCAAAAATAGATAAGAGTTAACTTTAGAAAACTTTGATAGACAGAAAAATTATAGAGAGAATACACAGACTGTGTAAAATAATGAATATAGCCACCATGACATAACCCATTGTTTTGTGGACTCCTGTTTTGAAGCCTCGAGTTTGGTATTACTTGCAATTTTGGAGCCAAAAGTAACCATATTTGGACCAGAAGAGAGGGGATAACCCAGACACTAGATGCTAACATATTTAACGCTGCTCATTTAAAGCTATGGTTAACAGTCATAATATTGATGCTAACGCTACTAGCCAAAAACTGGCGTAAAACCATTAAAACAAAATGTACTTACTGGAAATACTGAATACCCGACTCCTTAGAGGGTCTTTTATTACAACTGAATGCCGAACAAGACTTTTTAGGTGACCAAAACATTGCAGTTAAAGCAGCTCTGTGGAACTTTTCGTTTTTTCGTTGATTATAGCGCCCCTTTGGTCGGAGCGGTATGACACCCACAGCCTGGTGTCGTAAAATTCCGACTGCAGCCGGCTATTAACGCATGCATTTATTTTGGAGAGCGAGAGGATTAACTAACGTCAGGTCAGTCCAAGTAATTAGTGGAAACAGCAAAATTACTCAGTAAATTCTCCTGTCGTGTTTCTGTTCTGATCTAATCTGTTGTGTATTTTGAGCTACTAAGGCTACCGTAGTAGTGTGAGCCTCAAGTTATTCTGGGTAATGTAGTAACCGTTGTTGTGCTACTGGAAACAATGAGAAGCAGCCATGTACGTTCGGTGTAAGGAGGAATAAACAGTTAACAAGTCATCTGCTGAGTCCGCATTATTATGTGAAAAGAATACTCTGACGATTTGGGAGTTATGCCCTTTCTCTATCATTTTCATATTGAGACAACATGATGGATATCTTGGCGCTTGTAGGGGGTCAGTACATCTTGCGTGGAGGGATACACCGGTGAGCAACAGCTGCTCTGGGACAGGTATGCTAGGTCACTTGGTAAAAGCAAACAAAGAGACGACACGGACGATATTACTCACCCAACTGAAAGCTGTCCATCAGCTCCTGCAGGCCTGGGCGTTTTCTCCAGTTCATTTTAGGAACATGAAAAAAAGTTTCAGTCACACCAGGATTAGTGATTGCTGCAAAGTTTTCACTCCTTGTGATGCACTCTCTGTGGCGCTTTTCCTCCTGATGATATATCTCCCCAACGATGGTAGCACCGAGTCCCATTCTGTGCAGCAAAATGTGAGCGGAGGATTCAGCCTCTCTTCTCGCCCGCTCAGCATCCAACACATGGAGTTCCTCATCTGTATGCTCTGGCTCAAACAGGTATGGCTCAGGATCTGTGTCCACTTCAAGAAACTCTTCAAAATCGCGTTCAAAGTCGTCCATTGCAGCTACTAAAATCCGGAGAAATCGCTAGGCTAAATAAACAGCTGAGTTTTGTTTACAAGCTACGTCTGTGCCTGCTCACCGGTGTATCCCTCTGTGGATCACAGCGCAGGACGTACTGACCCCCTATAAGCGCAATGCTAACCGCTGAGACCCAGCCACTGGACGTACAGACACAAAAAAGATATTGATCATGTTGTCTCAATATGAAAATGATAGCGAAAGGGCATAACTCCCAAATCGTCGGAGTATTCTTTTATGTGAAGATACACAGTGAAGACATAACATAATCCTAACACAGCAAAGCTGTTACCTGCAGCCTTCACTTGCAAAGCTAACGTTAGGTCAGTCCAAGTAATTAGTGGAAACATGCTAACATGCTAACGTTACACAAGTTAGTAGTAAAGTAAGACCTGTTCATAAATGTTCTGGTGTAGCTCTGAATTTCTTATAAACTGAGGACAACTGCCTGCTGTATATTTGTGTTCATGGTCACAGTCACAGATAATTTTACATGATGCTCCTTCGTTATCCGCCATGACATCAAAAGTACAACCAAGTCCTCATAGATACATCTCTGGTAAAACTGTTAGGTGTTGTGTGTTCAGCAATGCCCGTTGCGTACTGCTTACTCGAAGAACACTGTAAACACAGCCCCTTCTTTTTCTGTGGTTTAATCGCTGCGGGCTGCTGCGGGCGAGCAGAATCACTTCCGCCTTGGTGTGTCCGACCCGAGCGAGGCTACACTAAATAGCCATATAGAGAAAGGCTTTTTTGTCGCTGTTGGATTCAAATAAATATGCGGATCTTCAAGGAGGGGTGAAACGAACTAGGGGCAGTTTTATAAATGATGAAAAGTTCCGCACAGCTGCTTTAATTTTTATGAACTGAACATGGACTGAATTAGCGATAGCTGCAGTTACGCCTGTACTCCCTGAATCTGGGGTGACGCCATGTTAATGCTACCTAAACGACATTGTCACTGTGGTAATGACTTGTCAACGTATGGCACCCACCTGTCACTCAAAACTTCCCAGGCCTTAACTATTCATAACTTTATTCCTAACATGCTTATGACAGTTGTCATAAACAGGGAAAGTAGTGATTGAGGCCAAAATGTTTTTTGTATCAGGCTGTGAACATGTTTATTCCCACTGTAAAGTTGGCCAATTTAACATGGGTGTTTATGGGGACTGACTTGCTCCTGGAGCCAGCCTCAAGTGACCATAAGAGGAACTGCAGTTTTTGGCACTTAGCTTTGGCCTTGAGACCACGATTCTCTTTGGCATTAGATCCAAATGCCAGCATCCCCCTCTAACAGCACTGCCAAGAGGGAGCAACACTGGAGGAGCTTACGTTACCTCATGAATAGCACTTAATTTAAAGCTGACCTGGGGTGTTTCTGACTTCTGGTAATGCTAGTTTCCTCAATGAATGGGTCCCTGTTTTGTTTGTTCTGCACACACACACACACACACACACACACACACACACACACACACACACTCACAGATGCAGTGCATCAGCAAAAGCAGTAAAGTGGACTGACTGAAAGTAATGATGGATGTAAAAAATATTTCAAATTTAGAAGGAGAGTCAGCTTTGCAAATGTTTTATGAGAAAGGACATGTGCTTGATAGACATCAATGATACTCATGATGCAGTTTGGTGAGTAACACTGAGAATAACACAGGAAATCAGACAGGATTCTGGATGTCAAGTGTCCTGTAATTTCCTGGTGGGCTTCTGTTGAGCTATTGGACTTCCTGGTGGGGTTACAGCTCCGTCAATCCCCACCTGAGCATTTCCTATACCCACATTTCTCTGGTGAAAATAGATTTCCACTAATAATCCTCTGCAAATGATCTTCTCTTTTTGTTTTCAATCTAGTGGAGTCTGTAGAGGAATGTCTTGAATGCTCAAATCCCTCAAGTTCTGCGCGGCTAAATCGATAAGCAAAGTGGAAAATCTTGGCTTTATACAGAATATTTGTAACATGGACATAAACTGGTACTTCCTACCAATTTCATTATCCTGTGTGACAATGAAAATCAGTTTGAGGGGTATTCTATGAATTACTGCCATCCCTGTGTAATAATGCTGTGCAAATAGAGTCTGATAGAGTCCAATGTGCCATCTACTGTATATTATCTGTTTAGATTAGCTTTTCAGACAGCATACGTCCTTATTGTGGTTTGTTATATAACTGCACTGCAGAGGCAAGCTGATAGCTCGACTGAACCCAGAGGGTTTCAATTTAAAGCCCATCCACACTTAAAACTCAACTTGCGTCCTGTGGAAGAGGGAGGATGTTGTTTTAAAGAGGGACGAGGAGGAGGCCGACAGAGAGAGTGAGTGATTGGAAGAGTGAGGGATATTGTGTGTGAGGTAGTATGATTATGTGAAAGAAAGGTAAGAGTTTAGGACATCATCACAGTTGGAGAGTGACTGATTTCTACAGTAAGATTCTAACAGTGTATCAGAAGTTTGTAGAAATCTGTTTTAATGACAATACAGCAAAAAGCTCCTGTCCACACTATTAAATAATTGGTGCAAAAATCCCTCTAAACTACCGTAAAATGCCCAGAAGTGCTTTTCAGACAACAGTCAATGTACTTACATGCAAAAACCCCTCACATGTATTTACAGACGACACACACAGACACACACACACACACACTTGTTCTCTAGCCCAGAATGTCATCATCTCAGTCAAGCGTTCAAATCTGATTTAGGGCCTTTTAGAAAAGCAATCAGAAAAGACAGCTTTAGTGGAACACAGAAGATGAAATCAGGACTTATTTTATTCATTTTCATAACTCGCCTGCACAAAGTCATCGGAGCAAAGTCAAGGGTCTGTTCGGTACAGGGTACGTTGACAGCATTCTCTGATTTCCGCTCGTCTTCTCCGACAATACATACAGCAGTGGAGACGAGTTCACAGCAGAGCACACCATGATTTCATTTGGAGGTTTGTAGGTATGCGCAAATAACCTCTCTATTAGATTCAAAATGCTACAGCTTATTTGTTACTTTGGTATAGACTGAAACCATTTGACTTTTGTGGCTGTATTATGAGACAATGAACCACTGGGCACAGACATGCAAAAGGCCCCACCACATCTCCTACACAGGAGCAAGACACAGGTTTTGTGGTGGTTTTTCTTCTTTTTGTTTTGGTGCTTTGCATATCTTTGTAGTTATAATGCATCTTTTTGTGGTTTTGTGTCTCCTTGTGGTTGTTTTATGTCTCTTTGAGATAATGGGTCTTTTTTGGTTGGTTTTGGGGTCATTTTAAATCTCCTCCTAGTCAATTCCTGTTAGTTTGAGTGACATTTGTTGGGGGGTCTTGACACTTTGGGCCCTTGGGCCTCTCACCTGTAGGCCTATCAAGTAATTAATCCATGTTTGAATCATATATTGAACACATATGAGTCAAAATAAATCCTAGTGCACATAAAGGCTTTGAAATTGGTTGTTGTATTTCTGGAACTTTTGATATTTAGTAGGGTATTATTTAGATTCCTAAGGTATAGATTTACAAGGTAATTCAGGAACTCTTGACATTTCCCTCAGTCTCAGCTTTACTTTTTGTTTTCTGCTGATTAGCAATTGTTAGCATGCTAACATGCTAAATCAAGATGATGTATATTGTAAATGTTAACATGATGGTGTTAGCATTTAGCACCAAGTACTGCTATGACGAAGTACATCCTCACAAAGCCACTACTATGGCTGTGGGCTCTTTGTCAAATGCACTCAGCATGGCATTACATTAAGATCATAGAACATAATTACAGTGGAGTTTCGTCAAACAAACTTTTTCCACTCTCTAAAACATTAGCAGCAAATGTCAGGTCTATGTGTCTGGAAGAATCAAAGGGCAAAGCCCTCTGACTAAATGCACTGCTTGGGACTGATGATCAAAAGACTTACAGGGAGAAATCCATGGTAGAGGAGGCGAAGATGCCAATTTTCGCACTCAGTAGACCAGAGTGTAATGCAGTAACAAGTCATATTATATTTAGTCATATTTGTACTCCTAATACAAAGATAATCCTCAGTCTACATTTAATCCTAAACCCTTTTTGTCTTCACACTCGCTGTCTCTCACTAACACTACTCCTCTCTGCACTTTGATGTGCATTCAAAGGTTGAACAGGTAACACCTTAAGCCTAACATGTACTACAAGTCTGAAAAGACTAAAAACTGACGCCCTCTCACATCTACGGACAATTTGAGTTTTTAGTAACACACTGCAAGATTTTGCAAAGGCTGGAGATCTTGCAGGTTGACTATTTGCAAAACTACAACTAGATTCCTTTTGAGATTATTTCCCATCCTGCTCCTGGTGGAAAATATGATTCCAAACTTCCTTAAAGAAGTATGACATATTTACATTACCTTACATGTCCGCAAAAACACACAACTCTAGAAACACAAGATAGGAGATGTGATATGTCGACAGTGTTCTTGTTAATTCAGCATCAGTAGAATCTATAAAGATGTATACTGTATTTTGTCCCCTTAACTTGCTACCAACTTCCATTGGTTAGCTGTGCTATTTAAGTGAAAGGAGACCGTGGGAACAAGAGGCAAAAATTAAGATTTCTTACTAAAATAAGTGCTGGTTGATGGATCAGATACACACGGACTCTTGTTTAGTTCATAACTCCACCAGTTTCTCCTCCTTTTCCAAATTCCAGGAAAACCTGGACTTCCTGTTCATGTTCTTGCACCTTCCCAGTGTCCCCTCCCTGTCTACCCTGTTTGCTGCTTCCTGTTTGGTGCTGGGGAGAGCGAACCTATTAGCCCCTTTTACTGTGCGTTCACACCGGGCGCGAGTGAAGCGAATTACTCACGCAAGTAACACACCGCGTGTAATGCGTGAGTTTTGACGCCGGACCATTTTATTAATTCGCCTTATCGCATCAGTTGCGCGAGGAGCGAGCCCACCCATTTTCACTAGATGACAACATCTGGCCCGCCATTCTCTCCTCAACCATGGCTGAGATAACCACCATCGCTGCTTTGTACCTGCTCTGGAAGTCCCAGATGCGTTGGAGGGCCAAACGCCGTCATTTTTGGGTTCACCCTATCCTGCAGAAACGCATCCAGCTCAGCTAGTTTCACCACCTCCTCCAGGAACTCCGTCTGGATGATAGCCACTTTCAACGGTACTTCAGGCTGACTGGGGCCCAGTTTGAAGACCTGTTGGCGAGGGTTGGCGCCAGGATCTCCCGGCAGGACACCAACTACAGGTGCTCCATTTCAGCTGTGGAGCGCCTGTCCATCTGTCTCTGGTGAGTAGCAGTTTATTGTTGTGTCAACAACTGGACATCAGGGCGTCAAGACGTCACTGACGTCATGACGCCAGGGACGTCCATTGCGCTGCCCGGCGCGAATTCGCGTCTAATCGCGTCTTTGCATTGACTTTGTATGTAATCTTGATGCGCGAATTTGTGAATTTGTGCTCGGTGTGAACACACAGTTACATGGCCAGATATTCTGCGAATGTTGGGCCGTTTAGACACACAGAGCCGGATTGGCGAGTTGATCTGAGGTGCCCAATTTTCCGCCTCATAGACATATTGGCGGAACCCTTTTAGTGTAAAAAGACAGAGGCAGCCTTCCGCAACGGGAGGGGCTATTGAAGACTTGTGGGAGGAGCTGTTGATGACGCCACACATGTGAGCCACTGGCGGTGGATAAACAGGAAACAGCTGATAGCAGGAATTAGCGAGCAGCTAGTAGCAAGAGGGAAACGCAAACCTGACAGACACTGTAAAGATGAGCAACTGGGGAGACAAAGAATTGCGCACCCTCCTTGTCCTCGCAAACGAAGAGGCCATTAACCGTCAGATGACGGGGACGGCAAAGACTTAAGAAAGATTGGACTGAGATCACAAAGCATGCCACAACTCTAGCAAACCTCTAAGGATTTCTTTCTTGCACTGGAAATTCGTCTGTGACAGTGAAATCATTTGAAAAGTGATTAGGTGCATGACTGCCATGAATCAGGCCCTTTGTGTGTGCTCTTGTGACTGGATGTTCATGTGGGTCAGGCGCTCCAGTTCTTTTCCACAGTCCAAACACGCAGATCAGGTGAATTTGAAACTCTCAGTTACCAGTAGGTGTAATGTGTTTGTGTTTATGTGTTAGTCCTGTGATGGGACAGAGTGTTCCCAGTGCATGCTGGGACAGACTGTGGCTGAAAATAGTTGTTCTAGTAATAAGCATATTGAGACAGAAACAGGAGAAGGAGAGAAAGAGACAGAGAGAGGCAGACAAAATGAAGGCATTTAATGTTTCTGAATAATATTTCTCTCACATCCTCTGAGAAACATTTTCTGGGATTACAGCTTCTCCACATCAGAGCCGCTCAGCCACTAATCATCTTTACTCTGAAAGATTGCAGTTTCTTGTCCAGCCTGTCGCTTATAATTTTTTATGTCAACTGTCATACGTTCCTCTTGTGGATCATTGTTCCCTAAGTCGCATTTAAAAACTTTGTACAGTATTGTGGGAGTATACTGTGACTTTTATTAAGAACACACACAGCTTAATTGAATCACAAAAATAAGCATTAGCTCTTTAAGTGCACATAACGAAAATTTGACTACAACTGAACTGTATGTAGAAATTAAACAGTCGGCATTTCTGAAGGAGGTAGTATTTCCATGGTGATAATGCTCGTTGCTTAGCAATCTCTGCCGGCTTTTATCCTTATTTTTTTCACAAGGAGTAAAATCCTCAAGATTAGTCGCCTTGGCAAATGGCCTGCATTGGCTCTTTGTCACTGTTTCACCATCCTTTGTTTAATCAGGCATTTTCCATTGAGATAGGAATCGCTGTGACAAAGTAGGAAAGATAAGCATGAGTAATGATCATCTTAAGTCACGGCCAACATTTTAAGCCACTGCATACTCATACACGCACGAGGGTCTCTTGAATGGATTAGATTTTGAGAAGCACACACATGCACACACGTTTCTGTGGTCCCATCGTGATGAGGAGCTTCCACTGACTGCAGAATCCTTAAGATGTCGCCCTAACCTTAACCCTCCCCACTGCATGACTAACTTAAATCCTTAGCCTTATCCAAAAATAATCCAAACCACCCCAAATTCAAGTCCAAACACAAAGATAATCCTCCATCTACATTTAACCCTAAACCCAGGACCAAATCCTAATCCAGCACCTTGTCCAAACCTTTTAAGGACATTTGAAGCTCATAGGAAAAACTCCATCAACACACACACACACACACACACACACACACACACATCACACAGACACGTAATCCTCACACTCACACCCACAGTTTTACGCCTCTGTTCTCCTCCTCCAGTGAGGTCATCCTTTCCAACATTGACGTGGGCATCGCTGGCATCTGGGAGTGCCTGGTGACCAGTTCCCGTGGCAACACTTCTCAGGAAATGGAGATAGTTGTTCTGGAAACATCAGCGCCGTACTGCCCCACTGAGAGAGTCACTAACAACAAGGGGGACTTCAGGTGAGTCACTTCTCAGTGGTCATGTGCGGCCGCTCGACTATGTGTGTTCAGCTCCCAACACTATCAGCTCCAGCATGTTGAAACAAAGAGGACTTAAAGAAATAGTTTGACATTTTGGGAAATACACTTATTCACTTTATTGGCAAGAGTTTGTCGAAAAGATTGATCCCACTCTCATTTCTGTGGGGTGAATAAAGCTGCCAGCAGCTTAGCACACAGACTGGAAACAAGGGCAAACAACAAGCCTGGCTCTGTCCAAAGGTGACAGAATCCACCTACCAGCACCTGTAAAGCTCTCTAATCAATGTAATATATCGCTTATGTAATCTGTACAAAAATCAAAGTGTAAACCTGGTTTAATGGGGACTTACGTGCCAGAAGTCACTGCAACCCGCCAAGAAATGTGGCATGCTCTATCAACATCACGTGATGAGACTTGCTTTGGCATTTTGGTTCTCTGTCTCTCTCCTATGGCTTTCTCCCTCTCACAGACACACACATAAGGAAAGACTCACAAACATGATATGTCACACACTGTACCACCCATCCAGATCACTTTTTCCTGAGCGATAACGTGTGAGCGGGCGAGGCATGTGTTTCTGTATCCGCAGGGCTCCAGACTGTGATTGTATAGTCACATTTTGCAACCGTGGAGCAGCAGTGTGACTTGCTAATATACTTAATATATGAACTGGAGAGCTGTTAGTTTGTTTCCATCTGACAGCGAATGAATCCTCAAGTTTAAAGGTGTAGCTGCAACAGCTCAACTTTCTGCTATCTGCTAACATCTGACTGTTGACCGGAAGCTTCAAGTTCACATCAAAATCATCAACACTTCCAGCCCAGGATGAGCTGGGTGCTTCAAAATAAAAGCACCAGTGGCTCCACTTTGATTTATTCCATTATAACAATACTTTCTTTAACTATAATAACAACAGTACTTTATTTAACTTATAGTATTACAGTAGCTATATTGTTTGACTTTACTGTGGTTCATTTAGTAGCTCAGTATTTTAGTAGTATAGAGTAGTTTAGAGGAGATTTCAAAAATCAAGATATAGCATGTATCGCAGTATAGCCTAAAAATATTGCAGTTGTTTAAGCCATAACGTCCAGCCCTATGTCCCAAGGGCTCATTTCTAGATAAACACAAATTCATGCCAACATCTCAATTTTTGGTCATTTTGGAGTTTTGTTTTGATCGAATTTAGTGATTTTAAATAAACAAGGTCTTGGCTTTCATAATATGAAACTCCTCATTCAGATGATTAATACAAAAATTTGAAGCTTGTAAAGGCATAATGACAAGCTAGCAGCAACTCTGGTCCTACTCAGCGCTTCTGTCCCTCCCTCCATCTATGTCTCCCCGATATTATAAAAAGAAAGGCTTAACATTGTAGTAACAAGGAAGGGTCCGGGCCTGTGGGTTTTCATCTTATTTTAAAGTCTTGACTTTATGAATATTAAAACTTTTTAAAACCCACATGAAAACCCATATAAAAAATATGAATGTTTAATGTTGAATTTTGTCGATATGGACATGCTACACATCATTAGCTTGATTAGGTTCTTCACATTCAAACTTTAGATTTGATTAATGGAAACCATGACCACATAAGCATAATTAATTCAGATGTACTGGCATGGTAAACAAGAGAGAGGGAAAACAAGTGCCGATCCCCTTTGAAGCAACCATGAAGTCAGAGTGGTATCCTGGAAAATTCCTCAGTTAACTAAAACTAAAATGAATCTATGTTGTATAAAATGTCATGTGAAGTCCATTGCTAACTGTAAGCTAACTTTGAATGTCAGACATAGTTCTCCTTACATAAACAACACTTTCTTATTTTTCACCCGAGGACAGCCCCTTGAGTACGGCATGAGTTCCCGGTTTGGAAAGCCGATGGGCTCTGTGTCTTTAAGGCCACCATACTACAAACTTTGAAGGCTTTTTGTCAAACTCATGGCTCGATGACAGTCATTATGTAATATGACATATTTTGCTCAATATTTGGAGTTCGAAGACAATACAGATATCATTAGAAAGCTAAATCTCATCTTTTCAGTGATGCATACAGTTTTTCAGGATCAATGTGACTGAAAATGATAGAGCAAGATTTAAATACTCCATAATCACAGAACCCACAACACGTCAGTTGTAGACAAGTTAAAACAAAGGAGATATAAAGTGTTAATTAGTGGGCCCAGAACAGAACCAGGTTAGTTGTTTCCCCATGTTTCCAGTCTTTGTGATAAGCTAAGCTAACTGGCTACTGGCTGAAGCATCATATCTGTATACATACAAACATGGTGGTATGGATTTCTCTATCAAACTCATGGATAGAAAGACTTTCTCAAGATCACATCAAACTATTTTTTTTAACAGCAACATTTTTTCTTCCTTCAGGTAAAAAAATAAAGATTATATTCAGCCCACATCCACAATTCTTAAGTGCAGTTTTCATTTACCAGCTAGTTGTGTGTAATTAGTGGTAATGGACAGTAATAGCTGGTTTTCAAAGTTGATACCAGGAGGTCTCCAGCAAGATAAGGCAGGAGTTTAACCTCACTATAATTTAAGTCACCAGTCCCAATCACACAGTCTACTGTATCAAAATTAATACTGTAATCAGTGCTCTCACTCTCTCTGCTATTATCTCTACATGTACAGTGCAGTTGAGGTACTTAAGTCTGCTTCTTGGCGGTGTCGTGCTGGTTTTTATTCCACCTGACAAAAATCTGCCACACCTGGCCTGCTTCACACCAGATGTGGCTCATTAACTGTCAAAGACCAAAAAATGAGACCGTACAGTAGAGCCTGGACATATATTTTAATAATAATTGGATATGTGATGTGAAAACTCCCACAAACATTATAGCTCAGCATAGCCCAGCTTTATAGCAAGACTATAAAAAACAAGAGCAGTTTTTCCCATGACTAAGGTTTCACATAAAAAGAGGAACAATGCCACACATCTCCTCGCCCTCCATCTATCCTCCTTTTTCCTGTCCTCCGCTCCTTGTGACCACCTTGAAACCTTGTGGTTGCACACACACACACACACACACCCACACACACTCACATGCTCCACCTCTCCTCCCCTGTGGGTATGCTCCTTTGTAGCCGCTGTACTTTACAGCCTGCTTCCAGTGCAGCGAGCACAGAGGCTTTGTTTCTGCTAGAGCATTGGAGTAATGGGCTGGAAAATGAGCCCCCTATTTTGTTGGGGGCGAAATTAACGCCATTTATTACTAAGTAGCTGCTGCTGCTGCTGCAACAACATGGATGGAGAGAGAGGGGAAAAAAAGAGGATGGGGGTGGGGAGCGGCAGGATGGCAGGTCTCTAACAGATTACCTGCCTCCTGAGTGCACTGCTCCTTTATATTCATTTAGATGAAGTCAAAAGTGTTGCCACATTAAGCATTACTTTGGCTACTTTTCTGCAGCAGTATCTCCAACGTCAGCTTAAAGAGAAAATGTCAAAACATAAGACGCATGTTTCTCCTCTGATTGTAGACAAATTGATCAATATGTGTGAGCACAAACAACTCTTTCCTAAGGCTGCAGAGGCATAGAAACAAGATCTTTAATCTGCAAGAGCGCCAAGAAACAAAACCTGGAGTGCTTTTATTATCTGGAAAATGGAGGCTAATGTCGAGGGCTGTGAATGTTTGGCTGACTTTTTACACTCAAACGAGCTTTATTTTATTGAAACACTAACAGGCATTACCCAGAAAATGAAAATTTTCCATTTCCCCGTAAAATCACCCTGGCCCCTATCACAGGTTGGTCAGTAGAGCAGTTCCAGGGCTTGGCTCTTGACGACATTATTGACAAAGTCTCATTTCTTGCTTCACAGGAGACTTCATTGAACTTTGCATGGCCATATGAACAACACTTATAATTACTCTTTTAGGCTGAATTTCCCCTTCAGGAAGACTGAAACAGTTTTCTTCTGCATATATACACACATCCTTTTCTGTCGTTTTCCATCTGTAGCAATTCAGTATTATATATTTATTAAGTTTTAAGGGACAAATAAAAGAATTAAGGGTCAACAATGAACAGCAGAAGTTTAGATATCCTGAAATTATGACCTAGTATGGGTGAAGCTCCAAAACACTCAAACAAAGAATATGGTGCATGTGTGCATTTCATACATATTATAAACATTTCCAAAGTGACAAAGTGTATCAGCTGACTTTATAGGCAGGTGGAGGGAATAATGGATGGTGTGTCACCTGGGTGACATGCCTGCCAAGCAGCAGACCACTACAAACCACTGTTTAAGACAAACAAACAACAAAACTGATTGTATTTTTAAAGTCATTGCTGTCTTCCCAGCAGCTTTATAGCCACCACACGTTGGTGTTTTTTAACCACCTGTCAATGTGTTTTAAATGGGAAGAGTCCCATGAAAGCCTTTTTTTCTTACAGATACACTGCTACCGTTCCTGCCAGGATAGTGCCACAGAAAGCAGTTGACTTTATCGTTTCCGCCGGGATGAAAGCTCTTGTTTTTTATACCAAGACATTTTAATGTTTCCTGCTGGGATAGTGCCACTGCACCTGAGATATGGTTGTGTTACCAGTAGGGATAGTGCCACGAAAATTGTTTCTTTTACCAAGACATCACTGTGTTTCCTGCCAGGATAGTGCCACAAAAAACACTTGTTGTACAGAGACATCACTGCACTATCTTAATCCAAAGCATGGTGTTTTCCTAACCGTCACCGACTGGTTTTTGTGCCAAAATATCACCGCATAATGACCACAGCATTGTTAAAACATAAGGTGTCAGTGTATCCGCTACATAATAACGTACAAATGTAATGTATCCATAGTTTGCAAAAAAGTACAATGCCAACATTTATCCTGGTAATTGGGTTGACATTATACAACTGTTCTCACAGGCAATAGTACTCTCTATTACTGGTAAACTAATCTTGATGCATAAAATTGGTGGAGTGCCCCTTTAAGTACATATTATCATTCAGCATAAATGTTTAGTTTCATTGTGCACAGAGTGGAAAGGCAGTAAAGTTGATTAATAAAGTTAGTAACTAAAGTTAATTAAGTCAGAAGTCATCACTAAGACAACGCATTGTTTCACAATCAACTATCAGAATCTGGCAGTCTTCTGCAAAAATAATTAGAGCTAGCTGTAAATCAAATATGCAAATTAATAATTTCCTAAGTACAGGGAGTATGAAATTGCCATCTGGTGCAGTGATTGTAGATTCCTAAACTCACTTCATTGCTGAAATCTTGTGTGGCAGGTGGCCAAAGACTTTAGCTGGCATCCTTGCCTTCCTGCCCTGTGCTCCTGCCACCTTTGGCTCTGCCCCCCACCCCTCTGGCAGCGTTCCTCACCCCTCCGGCCAGAAGGAGAAGAAGGCGTGGCGGAGCTGCGACCGGGCTGGACGGTGGGCTGAAGAGGACTACACTCAGTGCCCATATGCCAGTGAACTGACACGCGTGCTGCATGAGCTCACACAGGTACATAAATACACATTTGCTGGGATTTATTCTCAGTGTCTCTTCCAGTGTCTTTTTTCCCTTTGTCAGTGCATCAGTTCTAATTTTGCGTGTTGATGTTCAACATGTTGACTTTTACATATTTGCCAACCTACTCAGTGTTTAACAGCAAGATTTGATAACTTCATATTCCTAGAATACAGAAACAAACTTCTCCTCTGATTCATATGCAGCCTGCAGGTGTTTGAAGATCTGTACGTGTAAGCCTTTATACACATAATACAAACTGACTGATGACGAGCTGTTTCATTCTACATTACTCATGGGATTACTGAGCCACATTAAAGTATTCAAGTTCAAAACTACATGCATGGCATGAAATAGCATTACAGTGATTTATTATTTATCATGTGATGTCAATGCTGTTTCATGTTATGTCTCTGTTGAATTGTGATGGTGAGCTGTGTGATCATCCTCTCTGAACATCGCTGTACATTTGCCTTTGTATTCCAGATAACTATTAACGCCACCAATGCTCAGCCTTTGGGCCAGCAGTTAGTGGCGTTCACCAGCAGGGCGGCACACTTCACTGATGTCATGGATGTCATCTTTGTCACACACCTGGTGGAGAGACTGACGAGGCTGGTGGAGAAACGTAGAGATGTAAGAGTGAAAACAGAGGTGCATCATGTACATAACATGTGACCTAAAGGTCCACACACACCAAAGCAACATCAAATAACCATTTGCGTGAAGACCCAACTGATGCATTGTCTCACATTGCCTGTGTATTGGCCAAAGCGTTGCACGTAAACACACCGCAAAGACCAAATTGGAACAGAGACAGGACAGATTCAAGGCTCTTGTTAGCCAGTTAGCACATTAAGAACCCAATGTTAAAAGAACAAAGGATATTAACCATGCGCTAGTGTATGCTAACAAAAACAAATTATGGACTGCATCTGCTAAAGAGCTCAATGGTTAAAAAATGATCTCACCTAATATAACTTTGTTTCAATCTCACACCTTTTTGACCTTAGTTGTTTATTTGCCTTCCCCACTACCTTTCTCTTCTCTGAGCTGAGCTGCTGTGATTTCTCTCACCAGCGGGTTAGGCCTCCGATTCAGCATGCTGAATCAGCCAAAATACAGCCAACAAGTGCCAACTAGTGCCAATGGTGTGGAACACACTGCAAAAACAGGGGTGACAGGTGTGACAGATGCTCACCGATGGCCAAAGATTGACTGACGGTTGGCCTGGTGTATCAAGGCCCTTAGCCATAGAACCAGATACGACAGTATAAAAAACTGTTTCCTTTGAAGCACAGGTTTTCAAAGTCTGATATTACAGTGTTCATGCACATGTTCATTCACCGTTTTCTTTGCCACTGACCAGAGCACTAATTTAGCAAACAGGAAAGGACACTTCAGAGGCAGCGGGAGCCGCCCAAAAAGACATGGCAACACGCGGTCATCCTGGCTTCAGTCCTTCAGTCGATTCCAGACAGCTTAACTTTTCACCTCATGCGCTTTCCTCTTGCCCATGGCGGCGTTGGACCTGAATGGCAATTATGGTTATGAAGATGCATCTCTTTTTGGACAAGCCGTGTTTTACCTTAAGTGAACTCCTCCTCTGTCTGTGGCCGGAGGCAAACTGAGGGCTTTACGTCACACTGAAGGTCAGGTTTTGCGAGGGGAAGGGTGTTGAGCTTAGTCAGTAAAAAGAATCAATATTAGCTCTCACTTGTCCAATTACTCTTCATAGGTCACTCCGGAGAAGATATTATTAGGAGATGCTTAGAGTTTTATCATTCCTGAGACAATGCTGATGAGACCACCCTCATTCATCCAATAAAGAACAGTCAAATGAAGCAACAATGAAAAGTACAGTAAGTAAATAGCGAACTGCCATCCCAAGGAAGCGATTATGCCCCATTGGAGCTGCTAATCTAAATTAAATCTCCCTATAATGAATGAAGCCACCATTGCCTCCCTCACAATTCTGACTGGAGATTATAAATGTGCCTGTTGTTGCGGATATGATTGATGTGCATGATGAGTCTGCCTCTGTGTGTGTGTGTGTGTGTGTGTGTGTGTGTGTGTGTGTGTGGGCTTTGCACGTGCAGTTTGTGTAGTTGTATCCATTTGCATACATGTCTTGTTTTGTTTCCACAGCTCGGGGACTATATATCAGACATAGCCAGTAACATGATGCTAGTGGAGGAGCATATCCTGTGGATGGCGCAGAATGAGGCCAGAGCGTGCACTCGGATCGTCCAGTGCGTGGAGCGTATTGCTGACCTGGCGCTGACCGGAGACAATCGGGTCATTTCTAAGGTATGGCTGGACTTTGAAACAGTAACACCCACGCTCTTGGCCACACTCAGTCAGGGCAAAGGTTGATTATCTGACTAAATGTCCCGCAGCTTTACCTTTTTTCTTGCAGCGTAGAATAATGAGAAGTTAATTTGGCTCTAGCAGATAGCTTGAATAAGGCAAGAGAAAGATAAATTGCTTCCTTTGTTTCTTCTTGCTTCCGTCTATTTTTTTCCCTCTATGCTGTCACTTGGGATAAAAGCATCTGCTAAATGACTAATATAAAAATCTCTGCCCTCCCTCCTTCCACTACCCTCCAACCCCTCCCTATCTCTACCCAACTCCTAATTCTTGGCCCTCTCCCCTTAGGTATCTGCTAACATAGCTCTGGAGGCCTTTCTGATCCGCCCATCTAACTTCCTCGGTCTGTCCTGTACGGCACTTCAACGCCCCCCCTCATCTGCCACGTCGCCCCTCCCTGACAGCCACTCCCACACTGACAAGGACATGAGCAAAGAGCGTGATGCCGTGGGGGACTCGTTGCTCAACTTCAAATGCCACACTGTCAACAACAGCGGCTCACCGGCCAGTCAGCTCAGCAAGGTAAGGAGCAAGTTAATAAACGGTGTGAAACTTCCTAAAATATGCCACCCCGTTCTTTTGCTCGGCTCTGTTGGCAAAATCCACCGAATCCAGCCCGGGGTCAGGAAACAACGTTCTTTGACTGCTTCTCTTTCTCATTCCCAACGGGTTTTTTTTCTAAAGGCCACACACTTTTGTATTTTTTGACACCATGTTCACATTCAGGAGTGAGAGAAGAAGGAGAGGGATGTTCTTATGGAGGAGAAAAGAAAGCAACTGAGTGAGAAATAAAATATGAGAGAGAGAACAGCTTGTACAGCAGCTCGTGGGCACAATAAAATGAATTCTCCAACACCACACAGTTGAAGCATGCGGGAAGGATTACCACCTGCCCTTAAGTCTGTTGTTGCCTATTTGTCCCAGCAAGATGACACCTTGTTTGGGTTTGTTGGCACGCTGTAGATCAGCTGGTGATAGGTGGGGTTGTAGTGGGGGCAGGGCCTGCAAATAAGAAGGTAATCTGGGAGTCAGCAAACGCAGGCCACTCCCATGTGATGAATAAGATGGCCTTGCGTCCCTGTCACTTTATATCAACTAAAGCCCCACCATGGCTCCAGTTGTGGCTGTCCCAAATGACAAACGTCAACAGATGAAGGGGCACTCTGCATCTGCAGACGGCAGGCAAGACATTCAACTCCCCTGGCACTGAAGTGGCATAGTTCTGCAACATTTGAACAGTTTGCACCCTCTAGCTATTAAGTGTGCCAATGAATTCATAAGTGTGCATGTGAGTGTACCCTGTCTGTGCATGTTATTGTGTGTCTGCAGGAGAGAGTACATGTGTGTGTGTTTGTCTTTCAGTTTGCGTGCTTATTTCATTTCCCTCATCCTCGTCTTCTTCTCTGGTGCGATGGTGTCAAGTCTCTGCGGTTTTGTCAGCAATTACAGCACTTAGTTCCAGCCCCAGGCTGTGTGTAGAATGCGTGTATATATGTAAGTATGTATGCATTTCTGGAAGCTGAGCTAAGTCAGCTGTATCACGGGGAGGACAATACTCCAGTCCTAGAGGCCACTCCGCAAATTTGTTCAAAATCACCACTTGATGACTTCCAGATGGACTTTGTCAAATTAGATGGCAAATGTGGAGAAAGCTTTCTTTTTTTTGGTTTACACTGAGAACACATCTCCATGCCTGCACTTCATAGTTTTGACAGGTTTCTCCACATTCTCAACTTAAATCCAGAACAAAAAAAAAATCTGTTGATTTCTCTGTGCTAAAGTTGGCTTGTTGGGCATAGCCTCAAGTCTTGGCACTGTGTGTCCTGTGTGTACGATGGATTTGGCTTTTCACAAACTGTAAATATGAGTGGATGTGGTGACGTGTGGTGCACTCCGGGGCTTCTAATCATAGCCTAATCTCAAGGAAGAGTCTTTCTCTTAAGGCAGCCCAGAAAATATTCATATTTAAGACAGAAAACTCCTATCTGTCTTCTTCGTTAAAGTCATCCTGTTTGAGCTTGCAGAGTTGTTTTTTGGTGTAAATCATGACAAATGAAAGGGGCTCTATACAAAATTCAGAGCGTATGAATTGTCTGGCCATGGTTGTTGACATGTGATGACTAGCAGCTAATAATGCTAACGCTATGAATAGGGATAAACAATGGTAAAATGCTGACAGAGCTAACGGTGCTAATCTGGGCAAAGTAGAGGGTGGGCGCTATGTTTTAGTGTGCAAAGTGGTGGTGATGAGCTAGCCAGTGGGATACACACCTGCACTAACATGCACATGCAGTTGGACTGGCTCTCCACAACAAACCACAGAGAAGCTCAGACTACAGCACACACAGAAGTAGCAGGACTTCATACTCTCACAAACAAACAGAACCAGCTTCTGGTTAAGTGTGACTTGAGCGGTGGGTTTAAGTTAAGTTTAAGTTAAGCTTAAGTTTAAGTTAAGTTTATTTACTTTATTAATCCCCTGAGGGGAAATTCAATGTTTTCACTCTTGCTTGTCAATTACATACAGGTCTGAAAGACACACACATGCACAAACAGGACCTATACATGCACAAAGTGGAGAGATGTCAGAGTGAGGGGGCTGCCCTTTGGGTGCTGGTGTGTCTCCTTGTGGGATTTGGTGGGTAGGTCTGGGTCCAAAGTTCCATGTCAATTTACTTCTGTTAGCAACAACCAATGTACAAAGCAATCCAGTTGTCATTTAGCTACAGCAAATATGCATCGCAACATAGAAACAGCAACTACTTCCTTGAACATGCATCTACTGTAGCGTACAATAGTCAGAGTATAACCTGGTGTCAGTTTGCTTGCCCTCCACTTGCTCCGGCTCATGACATTGGCTTGTAGGCATGTAAAATCCAGCTTGTCATGTGGATAGAGTCCTGCTGGAAGCTCTCTGCCTTTTGCTTTACTGCGTCAGATGCATTTCTCACCCCAAATTTTTACTTGAGCACTTCTTCAGCTCAGTCCACGTTTTTTGTGTCCATCTCTTGACTCTGCATGCTGTCTGTAATCACTTTTTTCTCCAAGCGAAGTAAGACAAATGCCTGTTTCATTGCAGTTCTTGCAGCAACAATGCAAAGTTGCCGTATTAGAGATTTTCCATCACGTTATACAAAAAATTAAGATGTGTAGTGTAATTACGGGGCGTCGGTGGCTTAGTGGTAGAGCATGCGCCCCATGTACAAGGTTGCCGCAGCGGCCCGGGTTCAAATCCAGCCTGTGGCCCTTTGCTGCATGTCATCCCCCCTTCTCTCTCTCCCCCTTTCACGCTTACCTGTCCTGTCCATTAAAAATTCCCAAAAAAAATATCTTTAAAAAAAAAGATGTGTAGTGTAATTACTTCTCCAGACAATCAGTCATATCCCGACTGAATCACCTGTATCACTAGTACAAAGCTGTGGTATTATGTATGTATGTATCACTTACTTACAGTGAGACTGTGATGGAGATTACTGATTGGTTAGCTGGTGTGGAGAAATCATAATAACAGTAGGATTGCAGAACATTAGAGGCTAAAGCAATAATGTGTCTCCATTTAGTTAATTTTGATTTAACAAGAAACATTGAGTAAGGACGCCACATAAATGAAGTATCCAGCTCACAGCGGGATTCTGGAGGAGTGCTTGTAGGTGGTGAGAGGGTTACATTCAGTTTCAGTCAGACTCGAAGGTGCTTTACTTGAATGTTGCTCAAGTATGACTAAGACAATAAACACATAAACATATTAACCAAAGAGGATGATGCTGTGAAGAGATATTATTGCAGAATCGTTCTGCACAACAGTCCACAACAAAAAGAGATATCATTGGAATGAATCTTAGTACCCACTGGCTGTGCTTAGATTTGGCAAATGTGCTGCTATTATTCTGCATTTTGGCATTTATTTCAGGAGGGACAGACAGTTTTTTTCAGTGGCACTCTTACTTTAAAAGGCTTGATATATTTGGGTAGTTTTTAGGAGAAAAAAGTCTCTTGAAAGGTCAGTTTTTGAGCATGAGATGAAGAAGTGTAATACTATTTCCACCTCATTTAGCATGCAGAATGAACACAGCTCGTCCTCCCTGGGCGATTCACACTCTCACACCTACAAGCTGCCTAGTTTCCACAGCTCCTGCTCCCCTGGAACAGTTGTGGGGTGAAGAGCGGTGCCCTGCTCGAGAGCACTTTAATGGTAATTGTTGAGGGACACGAAAGTGACTTCAACAGCTTATAAAAGGGCTCTAATCTATTGGAGGTATCACCACCCTGCAACAACATCTCTCTGTTTCTCCCCCTCTCTCTCTACCCACCGTTCACAGAGCATGTGGGAAAGACTTTGCCAATTACTGATAATCTGGGAAAGTCTCAGAGGCTGAATACTTTAGCACATGCTCTGGCAAGCAGTCACACAAAAACAAAGACGACCATGCACACACAAGGAATTCATATCCAATTAATTTGTGCTGTGTAGTTTTTGGGACGGTGTGTTGACAAATCATGAAATTTCATCATGAAATGTGATGATTCTTTCCCCTCTATTTGTACTTTAGTCTAATTTTTTTTGTCTGACTTTTTATTTTTTTGATTAATTATTAAAATTATTAAATATTAGATGGTAATTTATTGACAGTAAATATTTCAAAATGTGTAAAAATGCTGTTAGTATTTATTTGGGGTGGGGGAAAAAATCGATACAGCATAGCATCGCGCTGTTTCTGTGTGGCAAAATCGTATCGTCACACAGTGCCACAGTGCATTGATTTTTTATCATAAAGATTATAAATATTAGAAATACAAATTAAACCTCATGTAGCCTACTAGAATACAATCAATCTAATATAATCAATTGCTTTTTCAACCCAGTAGATACATTTTGCTGCTGCAAAAAAATGGCTGAAGTGAGATGAACAGACTTAAAACCTTATTTTATGAGATTAAATAGATGCTGAAAAAGTTTTCCTTTGGGAACTCAATTTACAGTTAAATAAAGGTAATAAAACGCAATATATTTAATCGCAATACATTTAAAATCGCAGTAATATTGTATGGTGATTTAAGTATCGTGATAATATCATATCATGGATCCTCTGGTGATTCCCACCCCTACTAGTTATCTTTTTGAATTTCACAAAGTTAGTATTTAAACTGTATGCATGTAATGTAGACACCATGTGGGAAAGTGGCTTTCAGGCCAGACACTTGATAGTACTCTTTGCATCTGCTGCCCAGAATAAGTGGACAGGACTTTATTTCATCCCCCTGTTTTACTCTCAGTTGTGTTCCTTCAATATTTGCAGCCAAGTAGGAAGGTGTTCTTGTCACTAAAAAGGTGTACTTTGTATTAAGAGTTTATTATTATGTAATTTTGTAATGCTGCACCAACACCAGATAAGATAATAGCCTCTCCCTAGAATCGCTGTTCCAGATTCCAGGCTGGTCTGAACAGATGATCTGTCCAAATGATCCTGTAGTGTGAGCAGTTCACAGACATAATCGTAACGTACTGGATCAGAGTCTCAGTGAAATATTGAGCAGAAACCTGCAATAACTAATTAGAGCAAGCTGACCGGGAGGTGTCACCAACACGTTTGAGACGAACAATAAAGCCTTATTTCCAACTCACCTCCAGTTCATGATGCAAAAGCCATGCTGATTCCATTTTCACAGTCATGACTTCATCCACAGTTTTTTTCTCTCTCTCTCTTTTTTTTTTTCTGGTGCAAAACAGCACACACAAGTGCAACCTGCTGACGGTGACAGCCTGCTTCCACTTTGATTTTTTCTGAAGTCACATTTGATCATGCATATTTTTTTCTGATCTCAAGTCCCTGGAATTGACACTCTGAAATCATTTAGTACAAATGCTAAATGTGTGTTCCTCTCTTGACTGAATTGTATTGTGCTCTTAAGATTCCTATATTAAAATTTGGTTAAATCTGTCGTCTGGGGTCTCCCACATTTTAAAATCAGTTAAGATTTGATAATCCCCCTAGTGTGCACCAGCCACAAGACACTCATTCAGTCCAGATGTCACATATTTAGTACATAAAATTCCTAAATTCATGTGTTTTTACAGCCATGCTTTTTGATGCCATTACAAGGAGAGACACACTTAAAGAATGGCTTAAAGAGTGATTAAGTCCATCTATTTGACAGTGTGTATGACAGGAATATTTAAAGTGATATCTGTGGAGTCCTTGGTGATTAGATGGTCATGGTGTGACTCACACAGAAATATCCCCCGAGTCTAGACATAGGTGGTGAAAGAACGACGTACAGCCCAGCTGACGGTCTGTATGGATCCGTCTGGATGTAATCTAAAGCAGAATTTCTGATAGCTCACTGAACAGCTGGTTCTGATGAAAACCGGAGGTGGATGGGTGGAGTAGGGTTGCATCGATCTGAGACTGGGACAAAAACAAAAAACAGCAGAGAAAGGAACAATTTTAATGACAGAGGTCGTGGCAGACACCCCTCAGTCAGCTAATTTAATTGGAAGTATAAAATGAAGGATAAAATCAAAGCAAATAGAGTAAGCATGATGATAGTCTCCCTTAGTGAACTTTTGCTGAGCTTCTCATAGACACAAAGACAACTGAGGCTAACTCTCTTCACTTACACACCTATTACCAAGTTTATATTACTATCCTACAGCGTGCAAAATAAGAGGTTAAATAATGTGGGTGTGGGATTGATGTACTGAAATTAAATTGTTAATCAATTTTAATTGCATCATGCAAATGTCAAGAGTCAACGGAGCAATGAGCTTCTTGCTAATGCTGTGCCATACAGCTGCTGAATGGAATATTATTAGGAGAAACCCAGAGTATTCTCTGCTTTATAGGCTACAGCCTGCATGATAAATGAGATTAATGTGACCTGAAGCGCTTTGTTCTAGGGTGTAATCTATATCTGTTTTTTAATTGTGTTTGTTAAATGTTGATTCTTTAATTAACACTATGTTTTTGACTAAAGAATTGGATCCCTTTAATCAGCACTAAATGCCTTATTGAACTCATGCTGCTGAGCTTGACATAATTTAAGTTAGAGTTTTCTGCTAGTTTCCTAAAAACTATATGTGAAGAAAGTCACATTTCACTATCAGTAAATGTATACTTGCAACATATCCTCATACAACGGTTCATATGATATCTTATATTGTGTTCACACCAAATGCGATGCTAATTTTCGCACTGCTTTACTGGCGTGAGTTTAAACGCGAGAATACTTTGTGTTGATTCGCTGCATATGCATGAATAACTTGAGTCAGACATGCCTGAAATCAGAAATCACTCAAATAAGCACGTGACAAGAAGTCGTGCTTCTCGCTTTATTCGTGCCTCTTAATTTGTGTATTTCGCGTTATTCCCATTATTTGCATCGCATCCATCATGCCGCCCAGCAGGCATTAACATCTTTACATTGACTTTACATGTAATTGACTCACGCGAAAATTTTTATTTGTTCCTGCAGTGAACACAACATTACAAAAATACAGCAGTTTGTATGGGCTATAACAAAGCAGCGCCTTAGAAATGGCATCATCACGTTATGTGCTTAAGGTAACATACGTACTTAAGGTAAAGTTACATAGGGCTCTAGTTTCACAGACCGGGCGAGGCGGGGGCGCAGCGCACCTGCGCTCAAATGAGCCCCTCTCCTCGCCCTTAAATGCGCCGTGCGAAGATGTAATGAGAGTTTACTCAATTCGCCATGGCAGAAGAGAGCAGCAGCGTCAGACAGCCAAACTTCTCCCAGGAGGAAACTGATGTTTTGGTCCGGGAGGTCCAAGCTCGCAGTGTCCGAATATACGGAACTGTGAGCAGACCTCCACGGGCTGATGATGCAAAGGTAGCCTGGGAGGAGGTCACCACAATTGTAAATCAATGTTGCGTTTCTCTCGTGCGTGCGCTCTCTCTCTTTCTCTCTCGCAGTCTCACTCTGTTTCTTTTCTTTTGACTTTTCTAAGATGACAGATGCTGAATATATACTCCCTATCTGATGCTGTGGCTGTGTGTGGTTGACTGAGAGGGATGTGAACTCATTAGTTTGCAACTGTGTTAATCAAATCAGGTTGGGTTTCCATTACGCGTGCCAAACGTGCCAAACGGTGCCAATCCCCTTTGATCTGACATCAGATGTGACGGGACAGTCGATATAGAGATACATTTATGTGCTGATTGCAGATAGTTGCATTAAATAGTGTTTTTTTTGGGTATTTATTGCATCGTTAATGTGCCTGATATTCTGGAAACCTGCCTGTGAGGTTTCGGTGACGTGTGCGCACTGTCCGCTGGTCAGATAAGCTTTGTCTTACACCGGCTGCGCTCCCCCTGCGCTGACAGTAGACCTGGTTTCAGCTGGCGAGCTTTTAGCGCACCTTCGGCAAAGCCTTTTGGCACGAAACTGTCACTGCGCCAAGCTGGATCTCTCGACACCTCCCCCTGCTGCGCCGCCACACCCATCTCAGCGCACCTCGGTCTGCCAAACTACCAAAGTGAGCGCGCCTTGGGTTGCGCTGCTCGAAACTAGCTCTGTGCGGGGTTTGCCACCCTGCACCACCCTGCGCTGTGCCGGGAAACTAGAGCCCATAGGGTTAAGTTTAGGAAAAGAAACATGGGTGGGCGTTGTCACATTATGTACTTAACATAAAGCTACATACTTAATGTAACTTCACAAAGTGACAAAACAGCTTTAAATAGCTCAAAGTTCACTTGGTTTCCCCCAGGATACAAACATCTGTCTCCTGGGGGAAAGTCCTGTGTTTGTTTGTGCCATACACCACCCCAACCTACCTCCTTATGCATACTTCCACTCTTCTATTTTTACTCCTGTCACTGCATTGGTCACATGATCGCAGCCTTCCCAAGTACATGGGATGATTTGGTTCCATTTCTTTAGTGTAGTGTCGACACTGCAGCTGAAGGTTTTTCAACGCTCTTTTTTCCCCCCACACATTAGGCTCGGGGTCTTATGTAATCTTATATTAGAATGCTCAAAGCATCATGTGTAAGTGTTGCCATGACAATAAGTAAACTGCACATCATTCAGCTGAGACAAATCTCATAATTGTGGGTCTCACAGCAGGCTGCCTAAGCTAGTGTTAAGTTGGAGGATGAAGGAAAGCTTATACACCAACTAGTCTTTTAAAAGATGTGTTCGGATGAGGCAGAAGTATAGATGTAAAAGGAGATATCATAGCAGACAATCTAAAATAACACAAGCAGCCATTCTGAATTGAAAGTGAAGGCCTGTTGTGTGAAAGTAGCCATCTTTTCTCCCACCAGGAAGGCGGTATGTGTGTTCACAGTGCGAACTCGCGAGATAAATACATTTGGTATATCTGGAGGAGCACAGAAAAAAATGCACATAATGCACACACACACAGACACACTCCCCAATGACTCATCAGTCAGCCTGTCTGACACTGCTCAGTTTAACAGCACACTGTGAAGGCTGCAATAGACACACAGCACCGTCGCTTGTTATCGAGCAAAGGAGAGTCTACAAAGATACAAACGGGCAGAAAAGTAGGACTAAGCAGGGAAAAATCATCATATAATCATGATTCTCATCTAAACCATGCTGTTTTACATTCAAGTTTGAACCAGTAGTTTTACGTTTTATTTTGGTTGTCATGTTGTTTGGCTTTCTTTTCAGTGTCATGTGGAGGTCGTGTACGGTGCCTGTAGAGTGGCAGACCAGGGTGGTGGTTCCCATTTGTAAAAAAGGGGAACAGAGAATGTGCTCCAATTACCTGGGTATCACACTGCTCAACCTACCTGGGAAAGTTTATTAGAGGGTGCTAGAAAGGAGGCTCAGACCGATTGTTGAACCTCAGGTTCAGAAGGAGCAAGCCGCGCTCCATCCTGGCTGTGGCACAGTGGACCAGCTCTTTACCCTTGCAGGGCTGATGGAGGGGTCGTGGGAGTTTGCCTATCCAGCCAGCTACTTGGAGAAAGCTTATGTTCTTGTCCCTCGAGTCCTGTGGGAGGTTCTGCAGAAATACAGGGTACCATGGACGTTGCTTCGAGCCATCTGGTCCTTGTAAAGCCAAAATGAGAACTGTGCCTGTATACTTGGCACAAAGTAAAACATGTTTTCAGTGGGCGTTGGTCACCGCCAGGGTTGTCACTGATTCTGTTAGAGATGGACAGGATCTTAAGGCACAGCCGAAGAAGGACAGTGTCAGGTTAAGGGACCTCAGAATTGACTCTGCTCTTTGGAGATGATGTGGTTCAGTTGGCCGTGACCTCTAGCATAGATGGGTGCAGTTTGCAGCTGACTTTCAAGCGGTCGGGATGAGAGTCAGTATATCCCATTCTAAAGCCATGGTTTTCTGCTTGAAAATGGTGGATTGCCTCGTCTGGGTTGGGAGAGAATTACTGCCCCAAGCGGAGGAGTTTAAGCATCTCTGGGTCTGTCAGGGGGTTTGGTGCGGCATCAGCAGTGATGCAGGCATTGCACCTGACTGTTGTGGTGAAGAGGGAGCTGAGCCAGAAGGCAAAGCTTTCCATCTATGTTCTGACCCTCACCTATGGTCATGAGCTTTGGGTAGTGACCAAAAAAATGAGAACACGGATACAAGCAGACAAAATTAGTTTCTTCCATAGGTGGGCTAGGCTCAACCTTAAAGACAGGGCGAGGAGTTCAGACATTTGGTTGGAGCACAGAGAAAAGCCACTGCTCCTTTGCTTGGAAAGGGGCCAGTTGAAGTGGTCTGGGCATCTGATTAGAATGCCTCTTACGTGCCTCCAATTTTCCAACCAAGTCCAACTGGTAGGAGGCCCCGCGGTAGACCCAGAACAGGCTGGAGGGATTATATATCTCATCTGGCCTGGGAATGCCTCAGGATCCCCCAGTAGGAGCTGGAAAGCGTTGCTAGGGAAAGGGATTTCTGAAGTACCATGCTCAGCTTTCTGCCCCCCCCAGATAAGCAGATGAGAATGGATGGATGTTGTTATCCAAAGTATTGACATATCAGTAGATTGTCAGACTGCAGTTTTTCAAATTACAATTGAATTGTGTATACAGTAAATCAGAATGTAAGTGAAGTTATGAGGTTGTGTGAAGTTGACATACATGTCTTCATTGACTTCCAGTGTCTTTGCCAAAAGCAGCCGGGTGCCTGAGTGTCATTAACTAGAACAGTGGCACACAAACTTTTTAAGAAGGGCTTTAAAAGTGATTAATAGGCTAGCTCCTAAAACCCTGCAGACTTCCCAATAAACTGGGCTTCTTTTCCAGGCTGTTCCCTCCATCCTTATGTAGCTGACTGACTGGCTGAGTGATCTGCTCTCTGTCTCACTCTGGCAGAAGCTCAGCACCGTTTAGAGCCATTTGGGTCCAACTGGACTAAGACACACAGCATATGGCCCTGCTGTGCCAACACCTTGCCAAAAAGTGGTGTAATAAAACACAGCCTTACAACATCGGCACCTTACATAATGCACTCTATTGCAAAAGTATTTGTCTTCTGATTGATTTTCTGTATTTTCACAGATAAATTTTGTCACATAGTTTTATATTGTTATAGAGGAAGGTAAAAAGACAGAAGAATCTTAACCGACTGTATCTTTTTCCTTTTTTTGTTTTGGAGGTTCTTGTCCTGGGTTAAAAATTAATAATGAAGTAGTACATCATAATGTCCCTGTTGTACTTGTATACCATAAAAAAAAGAGGAAATCATCCTTAAAAAAACTTCAGGGGTTTTAATAGAAATCATAAATCACATGTGTGTCATGAGCATCCCAGTGGTCTGATGTAACGAGTCCGGTTTGGACTGTGTGTCATCTCTTCCTCTTTCTCCCAATGTTTCTTGTTGCTCTCTGTCAGCTCTCAAATAAACACTAAAATACCAAAGAAAAAAACAGGAATTTTATCTTACACTCTAGACCACTAAAGCAGCAGAGATGCTCCAACCTGGAAACACAGTAAAATTTACTGAAGCAACCTGGTGCAGTTTTGCTGACATATTCATTCTGTAGGTGTTAACAATATAAACATGCTGATGTTTAGGAGGTATAATGTTTTCCATGTTCATTGCTCAGTTTGACGTATTATTATTAACATTAGCTAATTAGCACTAAACACAAAGTACAGCTGTGGCTGTTGGGAATGTTATTAGTTCAACAAGGGTTTGATCATAAACCAAAGTATTGGACCAACTCTTTTCAAATTTTGAACTGATGATGGCGCTAAATGAAAAGTTAAGGGTTTACTATGCAGGGTTTTCCTGGAAAACAATGTATGAGCTCATATAAAAATACCCCTTCTTAATCATTACTTGTGAACCAATAGAAATGTGTTGTAGTTTATTTATCTGCAGAGACCCTGCTGGGCTGTGCTCTGAATGTTCCTGGGCACAGCACGCAGGTGAGGTTGGGACTTTATAAAATGGTAGCAATCAGGTGCCAGACTGTAGGCAGCACGCAAACAAGAGAAAGGTATGGAAATTGTGGACACAGCACTGAAAAAATTGGACAAAGCTTGGGTTGGCTTTCACTTGCACTTTTTCCTGGCGGTACCATTTACAGACAGTCACTGACAATCCTGCATCGTATACCTTCAAGAGAACACCAAAATCATTTTATCCATCATGGGGGTATAATCAACTTCTGACATGGAAATATATCCAATAGTTGCTGAGACAGAAGAAAGGACAGGGAATTACCAAAGTCATTAGAGTTCATCCTCAAAGAACTATAAATGTCAGTATGAAATCTGGTGCCAATCCATCAAGTCAGCGTTTATGGTATTAGTTAAACTTTGAGTCAGACAAAAGATTCTCACACTGTATTCATTGTTTACACTGTACTCTTGGTCAGGTTTCGTCTCTGTAAGATTAAAACACTGTATATTTAAAATTGCTGGGAGCTTCTAATACAGCATGCAGATCTTTTCTGATTCTAGCTTTAGTATAATTTCTTTTTTATCCAGCACCCGTAAAAGTTTTTTGGATGTGCGACAGCCTGTTTTTCATAACTTTGAGAAGAAGAGGCAGGCAATCACCAAAGTCAGAGGGATTTATCCTCTTGGCACCATTGATATCTGTACTAAATTTCATTGCAGTTCATCTGATAGCTAGTGGGAAATTTCAGTCTGGACCCAAGCGGTATATAAACAGACGCTTCAAGTTGCCTCCTTTTCAGCTCCACTAAATGTGTGCCAAATTCATGCACTTGTCTATTTTGCAAGTGTTGATGGTGCTTTTTGTGGTTTGCTTTGGACAGTGATGGCTTGCAGCTGGGAGTCACTCATCGAGATGAGGAAATGAATTCACCAGTTTGTAAACTCTCCTCCTGCTACTGCTGAGCTAGCTGCAAGGTAGCCAGGTCAAGGTTTTTTAATGTAAACACCTGTAAACATCAAGGAGAGGATGGAGAAGAAATGGGCACCTGATGACTTTGCATCCTGCAGTTATTGTACGGATGTTGAAAAATAAACTGGATGACCTCCATGCCGCATCAGTTTCCAAGGGGATGTCAGGAAGTGTCATATCCTTTTATACACTGAAACATGGCTAAATTCTGGACAGCGCCATTCAACCAGATGACTCTTTTTCTATATGCCAATCTGACAGATCAGAGGACTCTGGTGATAAGAAAAAGAGGTGTGTGCTACATGGTGATTAAGGCCTGGTGTAACCGTAGGAACGTGAGGTGCTGTCCTATTCCTGTCGTGGATCACTGCTATATAAACCATGGATTACCGGAACCATCTCAAAGGACTGACAGTTCTAAGGCAGCAGCCAACAATGTAAGGAAACCCACTAAAGGACTAAAATCACAGTGTACAAGGTAAAGGAGCTGATGGGATCACATTTCACTAGAGCTGTACCTTGTGTAATTCCATGTGACAAATAGATGATTGATTTATTGATTGCTGGACCAACCACCTGACTGACATTTCCATAAAGCAACACTGTGTCTGTATGTAGGATACACATTGATTAAAAAGGAGATTGTCCATCGATCCTTTAAAAAGCAATGGGTGTCAGTTTACAGTTCAATCATTATCCATTTGCTATGAATTTGTCATATAAGATAAATAAAGATAAATGTGCATGCTCAAATCATACCTGAATATCAGCCAAAATATTCACTTGTGGACCTGATTTTCCATTTAACTGGGTTAAGTGAACTAGGTGGGGTAATTACAGTGTCATACTTGACATTTGCAGGTTTTACATCCTCTTTATGGAGCTTCTTTTCTATATTTATTCAAGAGTGTGGTCAAAGACCTGCCCTCACACTGTTAACAGCAGCACTATGTCTAACCTTTGTAACAGCAGCAACAGAAAGTCTGCTGAGGCAGGGGTCAGGGCAGTCTGCTCTCCTCCCGCAGAGGTAGTTTCTTTTTTTTTTTGAAGATAATTATTTGTGGCTTTTTGACTTTATTAGATACGACATTGTCTGCGTGAATGGGGAAGAGAGGGGGGGTGGCATGCAGCAAAAGGTTGGAATCAGACCTGCGGCCACTGTGGCAAAGACATAGCCTTTCTACATAGGGTGCCCGCTCTACCAAGTGAGCCACTGGATGCCCCTGACAAAACTGTTTCCAGCAGGGAGTGAGGCGAAGGGACGTGCTTGCTAGCTAATTCTTGTCTCATCCGAGGTCTGATGAATTCATCAAAATTCTGTAGCTGTCATATTTTGCGGGACCTTCGCAAGCACTGTTGAGTAGAATGCTGTTGTAAAGTAAGTAAGGGAACTACATATAATAAAGAGGAAGAAGTAAAGCAGATGCGCCGGCAATGAGGCAGGGTTTTTGGACAAAAAATCTGAACGCAGAGGCGAAATCTGAGGACAGATGTTTCAGGAGCACACAGAAGCAGCCTGAGTGCAAGGAGAAGTGCTGAAGCTGGAGCGCAGAAAATCTGTGCAAGCAACAATGTATCTGCGTGCAAGCATACCATTTGAGCAGAAGCAGAGCGAATCTAAGCGCAAGCAGAGGCTATTTGAGTGCGAGGACAGGGTTTTGAGGGAAAGCATTACAAAATCTGAACGTGAAATCAGTGAGTCATGCGCGCAAATTGAAAGACCACGCTCTTGAATAAAGATAGGGGGGAAAGAAAGTCCCATACCTCTTACATCAACCAAATATGAGAGACATCTTTTGTTCCCCAGGTTCTCAGTAGAATCTTATTTTCACTTCTCTGTGTGTCGAATATCTCACCCACATATTAATATTACAACACTGCACAAATGTAGTATATGTAAATGAAGACACATTTTTCTATAGTCACCGAGTCACTTACTCAGTTGCTTTTGATCTCAGACCACATTCCTGTCAGACACATGCTGTTACAAAGGTCTGCTTTAAACCTAATTGGTAAG
Organism: Epinephelus lanceolatus; assembly: GCF_041903045.1. NCBI lineage: Eukaryota > Metazoa > Chordata > Actinopteri > Perciformes > Serranidae > Epinephelus > Epinephelus lanceolatus. Next base: position 32,030,599 of record NC_135750.1, on the reverse strand, counting down.
GATAAATCTGACATAGCGAATGCTTATTGAACTTTTCCAAAAAGTCACCATCAAAATCTGTATGCCTTCAGTGTCTTCACACGCAGTAGAAAGTTGGCTTTGATACTTGCGCTTCAAATATTTAAAACATGAACACTTTCTGCAACAAATTTTTGGCACAGATTGAAATCGTCACTCTCTTGAAGCTTTCTTGTGTGTTTGAGCTGAAAAAAAGGTCAAGTGAGGTGATGTGTTCAATGCTGGGTTGTGTATATTTAGGTGATTGACGGTTTTCAGGGTATTTATGGTGCAACAGCAAAGGTTTTATTTGACTGTTCAGAACAGCATTGATTCCCAACGCAAGCGGCAAGAATTATGAGGGATAGGAACTATGTTTTATGATATCTACAACAGAAAAGTAAGATAAAAATAGTCAACACTGGCATTTTTTCTGATAACATAGGGCATCCTGTTGCCAAGTGACCATAAGCAGAAAATAGCCTCCAAATTTATTATGATTATTTATCACATTATGTGAAACACCTGAGTAGTGATGCAGGCATTTATACATATATATATATATATATATATATATATATATATATACAGTACAGGCCAAAAGTTTGGACACACCTTCTCATTCAATGCGTTTTCTTTATTTTCATGACTATTTACATTGTAGATTCTCACTGAAGGCATCAAAACTATGAATGAACACATGTGGAGTTATGTACTTAACAAAAAAAGGTGAAATAACTGAAAACATGTTTTATATTCTAGTTTCTTCAAAATAGCCACCCTTTGTTCTGATTACTGCTTTGCACACTCTTGGCATTCTCTCCATGAGCTTCAAGAGGTAGTCACCTGAAATGGTTTCCACTTCACAGGTGTGCCTTATCAGGGTTAATTAGTGGAATTTCTTGCTTTATCAATGGGGTTGGGACCATCAGTTGTGTTGTGCAGAAGTCAGGTTAATACACAGCCGACAGCCCTATTGGACAACTGTTAAAATTCATATTATGGCAAGAACCAATCAGCTAACTCAAGAAAAACAAGTGGCCATCATTACTTTAAGAAATGAAGGTCAGTCAGTCCAGAAAATTGCAAAAACTTTAAATGTGTCCCCAAGTGGAGTCGCAAAAACCATCAAGCGCTACAACGAAACTGGCACACATGAGGACCGACCCAGGAAAGGAAGACCAAGAGTCACCTCTGCTTCTGAGGATAAGTTCATCCGAGTCACCAGCCTCAGAAATGGCAAGTTAACAGCAGCTCAGATCAGAGACCAGATGAATGCCACACAGAGTTCTAGCAGCAGACCCATCTCTAGAACAACTGTTAAGAGGAGACTGCGCCAATCAGGCCTTCATGGTCAAATAGCTGCTAGGAAACCACTGCTAAGGAGAGGCAACAAGCAGAAGAGATTTGTTTGGGCCAAGAAACACAAGGAATGGACATTAGACCAGTGGAAATCTGTGCTTTGGTCTGATGAGTCCAAATTTGAGATCTTTGGTTCCAACTGCCGTGTCTTTGTGAGACGCAGAAAAGGTGAACGGATGGATTCCACATGCCTGGTTCCCACTGTGAAGCATGGAGGAGGAGGTGTGATGGTGTGGGGGTGTTTTGCTGGTGACACTGTTGGGGATTTATTCAAAATTGAAGGCACACTGAACCAGCATGGCTACCACAGCATCCTGCAGCGACATGCCATCCCATCCGGTTTGCGTTTAGTTGGACGATCATTTATTTTTCAACAGGACAATGACCCCAAACACACCTCCAGGCTGTGTAAGGGCTATTTGACCAAGAAGGAGAGTGATGGAGTGCTGCGGCAGATGACCTGGCCTCCACAGTCACCGGACCTGAACCCAATCGAGATGGTTTGGGGTGAGCTGGACCGCAGAGTGAAGGCAAAGGGGCCAACAAGTGCTAAACACCTCTGGGAACTCCTTCAAGACTGTTGGAAAACCATTTCAGGTGACTAGCTCTTGAAGCTCATGGAGAGAATGCCAAGAGTGTGCAAAGCAGTAATCAGAGCAAAGGGTGGCTATTTTGAAGAAACTAGAATATAAAACATGTTTTCAGTTATTTCACCTTTTTTTGTTAAGTACATAACTCCACATGTGTTCATTCATAGTTTTGATGCCTTCAGTGAGAATCTACAATGTAAATAGTCATGAAAATAAAGAGAACGCATTGAATGAGAAGGTGTGTCCAAACTTTTGGCCTGTACTGTATATATTATTTAATATACAAGATCTCTTCTTCCAGAGAGTCCTAGTCAAGATGCCAAGTCAAGAAGACGGCACAATCAGAATAATCAGTTTCACTTACAGTAAAACACAGACAACAAAAAAAAAGCAACACAAGGGAAAATACTGAGAGAAGAGGAGTATACAGGCCATAGCAATGACATCCATTCACATCCTACCTAGGTCAAGGACTAAATAAAACAGCAACATGTTTTCTTCAGGGCGGTTTTTAAAAAAAAAAACCTTTAAAAGTGTTCAAGGAAGGGAGCACTTCCAAGGTAACAAGATGTTGAGGCTCAATCCATGCCCAGGGTGCATAGAGAAAACAGTTTTAGCAAGCTGTGTGCTCATCCTGGGGACATTTAAAAGGATATGATTTGAGGAACAAGTGCAACAGTTGCTGGTGAGAGAGGATAGAAGGCTGGTGATATAAGCAGGTAATTTACCTAATAATTCCCTGGTAATAAACAGCAACATGTGCATTTTTCTCCTCTGTTACAAAGAACACCATCCCGAATATTCATATAGAATGCAATGGTGAGTGTGTGAGCCTGCATCTCTGACAAAGCATAATGCAGAATGATATGCAGAATCCAGTTTTAAGTCAAGGGTGCAGGCACTGAACGGTTGTGGTGAGGAGGGAGCTGAGCCAAAAGGCAAAGCTCTGGATTAACCAGTCCATATATATTTCAACCCTCACCTGTGGTTTGTGACCAAAATAATAAGATTGCAGACACAAGAGGCCAAAATGAGCTTCCTTAGCCTTAGCTGAGCCTTAGAGACAGGGTGAGGAAAGGAGCTCGGAGTATATGGATGAATGGAGAACCTCCTTGATCCACAGATCATAAGACAGAGGCAAAGCGTGCTTACAGTCTAAAAGAATTTAATGTCTGGCAAGCAGGGTGCTGAATGCTATGGCACTGCGTGACCCAACTGAGAGCTCCTTGTTAAGGTGGATTTATACTGGTGTGCCAGCTCTACACACACCATAGCCTATACAAATGGCCTAGGCTGTTGTGAGCATTTATGCTTGTGCAGAGGTGTGTCTTTGCTACTCTGCAGTTACACCTCTAAAACACTAGTCAGTGGTAGGGTTTCTATGAATTGCTGAAATGTTTAGTTGATTCAAAACACACATTAAACACACATGGCTTAATAGTGACAGTTTCAAATTTGAGCACACAAATTGGCTTCACTATAACTTGCATGATTCACAGACAAAGCGCATGCCTTTTGCTGGACACATTTTCCCCACAAATACAACATGCTAACGTTATTAGCACAAGTCTATGGCATTTTCATTTTACATTGTATAAATTAGCCTCGCAGGTAGCGGAGATTTTCTCTTCTCATATGAAGCCAGGGATAACAGCTACATTTAACAAAGGTAACGTCACAAAATTTGGCTCTATTACAACTCACAGGGTTCAGCAACAAAACAACTGTACTATACTAAACATGTTTTCCAAACAAATACAACATGCTAACATTATTAGCACAAGCCTATGGCATTTTACATTGTATAGATTAGCATAACAACCAGCAGAAATTTCCTCTACTCATATGAAACCATGCTTAACAATGTATTGTTTCTTATCTGTGAAATAAAAGTAAATAAAAGCTTTGTTTCCACTGAGGGAAATGGTTTTCAGCTTACAAGAAAAGACAGGATGTCTCGTTGCAGAAATGAGTAGTTACATTTCTGGGGAGGTGCACGTCAGGCTATGGCATAGGTTACATAGGTTAGGTACGGGATTGATTTGATGCAGAAGTATAAATCCTGCTTTAGGTGGGATGCCAAAAATGGCAGAGACCAGGTCAAGGATGTTGTCCCATTGGTCATCATCTATGCTGAGCCCTACATTCTGCTCCCATGCTTCTCTAGTTGATGGGGGAAAGCCGAGCTCACAGAGTCCACGGAGTTGTAGATATGTTAAATATTCCCTCTTTACTGTAATTGGGGTCTACAGTAATAACAGTTTCAATTAATGTTTTAGGAGGGCAATTTGTTTCTGAATATAATGTCTAAAAGAAAGAAACAAAAGAGCTGGGATGTGGGTAGCTAAAATTTTGCCAACAGGTGGGCAAAGCACACAAAGATTTCCTCATCATATTAGTCAGTTAGTTCACAGATGTTCTGCCCCTCTTTAACCAAAACTTAACTGCAGAGGCTATATTAGATGGCTTAAAATGGTAATTGTTAATTATTGGGGCGAGAGCAGGAGATCTGTGCAGGCTAAGATGTTTTCTAAATGTCTCTTCAAGAAATTTGGGTGAAACCATTTTGATCCGATCTATCCGGCCCGCAAAGGTCCAATCAACATATTTTAATTGAACACCTCATTTTTATCCATTGACTAATTCTATTGTTTGTCTGCTTCACGTCCAAAACTAAATCTTTACATCTGCAATTAAAGTGAACTTTTGAAAAAGGAACTTATTTTTCCTTCATCTTTTCAGCATCTTCACTGATTACTGCGTGTCTGCCGGCTGACCTTTACTTGGTATCACACAGTTTAATACCACAGTGTCACTTTGTTTGGAACAGATTCGGAACTAATTGTGCCTGAATTACACAAACATATGGCATCTTATCCTATTTCCCAAGTCAGTGGGCATTATCCTTGAACTGAATTGCGGAGTGTATGGTTCATTGAGGATGACAGTTTGGGACAATATTTACCACTTTAGATCTCCCTCTTCCTTGTCATTGACAGGTAATTAGTGGAAGCCTTTAGGCTGAACGGGTGGAGTATTCCCACCTCCCTCTCTCCTCAGATAGCCTCTCTCTGCTCCACAGAGCTCCACTGCTTTTTAATTACAACCACCCGGCTCTGCGTGGGTGTGTGTTTGTGTTTGCTTTTTTTTTTATATATATATATATTATTATTTCAGGGGGGTATGTGGATGTGTTTGTGCTATTTGGTGTGAGGGTGTGTTCGGATGTGTGTATGCGTCAGCCACCCTCCAGGTTAAGACTCTATCAGGGGACACTGTTGCAGCAGAATAGAGCCGGAGGCAGCCGCACAGTAAACGAATCCTCTGTGTCAGCACAGGCATCTAAGACAACCAAATATGACCCAGTTTGTCCCGATACAGTTAACATGGCGCTTTATGAATGTGAATGCTTAATGTCTTGATAATTTGCTTCTAATTGGAATATGTTAGGGATGCTTTGTGTACAGCTCTCTAATAAGCTATGGAGGATTTAAAGTACTTAAGTCCAACATGAACAGAGCAAGGACTCTTCATTAGCTCGTTGACCTGCGTCTCTGTGTGGAGGGGGTACAGATTGAAGAAATCTTCTCTCCATATTTGACATGCAAATGACTTGAGGTTAATTGTATGGGTGTTGAACTGCAGTTAAGTGTCAAAGTCAAATGGCAATGGGCATTAACATTGGATGGTTATTAAGGTTTTATTAGTTCATGTTATGCTTCATAATGGATAGCGGGTGTGTTGTTCATGTGTGCTGTCTTTAGTGTGTGTATGAATCTGAAAGCTTCTGTGTGTCTTTATAGGTGAAAATATTTATGTATGCAAACTTGCATCACATTGTTTGCGTGTGCATGCAAGGATATGAATATTAAGCATTTCTGCGTATGTGATTTTGTGCACATGCATTACGCTCCACAGTGAGAAGGCATATAGAAATTTTACTTCATCCCTGGGGAATCGCATCTTTTTTTTTCCCCCCCCTCTCTCTCTCTCTCTCTCTCTCTCTCTCTCTCTCTCTCTCTCTCTCTCTCTCTCTTTGCAGCTCGGTGAAACAAACAGGCCTGTGATGCAGCAGTGAGAGGCCTTGAATGCTAAACACATCATAAGAGAGGAAGGCAGTTGAGAGGAGGAGGAGGGTGGGAGAAAGAGAAAGAGAACTGGAATTGAAATAGAACGAGAGAGGATGTGATACAGCAAAAAGTAGCAAATGAAGGGCCAGAGACAGACAGGTGGACATATCCAGGAAACAGAGACTGAGAAGTGAGATGGTGAGACTAAGCAGGGAACAAGGGAGAGTGATACTAGGAGAATGAGAAAGAAAAAGTGTCCTATCAGTGGCTGGAGATCAGCGGGCCTTGGGGACCTCTGTCCATTTCTACTGAATGAGAGACAGAGATTTATTTCCCTTTGTAGAGGAGTAGAGTTGATTCTTTACTCCCTGTGTAGAATGTGTGCTGGACAAGTTGTCCCTACCTGAACTATTCGTCCCATCTTATCTGCCCAGGTAACTTCTGACTCCTTTATCAGAGCCCATGGAGCACCCACACCTTCACTTTCCTTCCTGCCCCACCCAATTCCTCCAGTTATTTCATCGACAGTTCTGTTGAATCACGCAGGATCCTCTGCTGTGGAGTTTAATGCAGTGCTTACCAAGCCTCTCTGTTGGCTTTGTTATCCAATGCAGTCTTTCACTGCTGCACAACAATGTTTTTTCTCACTCTGCACCACACCAAGGAGATGAATGGACTCATTCGCTCATCACTGTCCTCTTTTTTCATACATTTAGCCAAGATCTAATTTTCTCTGTGGTGTGCCACACTCTTATCAGGCGAGCTGTGCCATATTCCCAGCCAGCTACGTCCTGACAGCTACTGTAGAAATGACAGCTCTGGCCTGCCCCCCGCTTTAGGAAAACATAATCCTTTAAGAATTAGGTCATTTTCAATTATATATTGTATCAGAATCTTAATAGTGTCTCCTGTAATCATGTCAAAGAGAGTATGGTAAAGATTTCCCCTAGCCGTAGCCACAGTGTAAACCTGCATCACTCATAACAGCGTCACCTCCAATGAGCAGAGAAGTTTCACAGTGTAATATGAAATGGAAAACTTCAGCTATGGAAATACCTTTTAAAAACAGTTTTGAAAACTGGCAGTGGAGAGATATTTAGGTTCTGATTTCACGAATCAAAGCAGGTAGCAGGAATGAAAAACCCGGGATGTCATTTTGACTTTCATTTCAATGCTATAGTATATTTACACAGGTCAGTGCAGGCCACACAGTCGACTCTATTCAAAGTCAGAACGTTTGCTGAGCTCTGTCATGTGGCAGACAAAGGGCCAAAAGGCCAAACATATGTTTTGAGGTCACTTTAAAGTTTTTTTTGTTGCAGGTTCAACATAATTTTGTGTATCCAGATTTCATAAAAGTCAAGAAAAATGACATGTATTTTTTGGGCCAGTGTTGTTAAAGCTTGTGATGATGAGATGGAAAACTGTTTTAAGGCCGACAGGGTGTTATCATGGTTTTTAATCAGAGGGATTTTTTCCCAATTTTGACAATATTTTTTTGTCAACCTTTGTGAGCTTTCGGTAGCCAACCACAGCGCCTCAGGTTTGACTCAGAGACCACTGTTGTCTTTTATCCCACTCTCTGGCTGCATTTTCTGCCTGTATCTCTATCAAATAAAGACAAAATGTGGAAAAAATATTTGGTATAAAAACATTAAACCCCACATGTAGACGATACAACAATGTTTAAGTAGATGTTTCTCAACTGTAATATCAGTGCCATATTGTCACTTACAGTGTGTGTGCTGTGGTGGCTTTCCTTTTAACAATGTTACAGATGAATGAGCAGAACTAGATAGATAGATGATAGATGGATAGATAGATAGATGTGTCTTTTAGATGTTGATACAGGTCATGTAAACAGCATATTCTGTTTGGATATTTCTTGTTAGGCCTTATTCAGAATTTGGCATTGTCAGATTAAGAAATGTGGAATATGTCAGTATTATTGGGGTTATAGGAACATTGAGATAAGACATTTAGCCTTAGTGGAGGACTGTGCTCTCCGAGTGCCCTTCAAGTTTACGATAATTTCGATCCTCAGACCTTCATAAGGAAAAGAGCGGAAAAGCAAGTGCCAGTCAGGCATCAGTATGATGACCAGCCTTTTGTTGTAGCCAGAGTGGCTAGAGCTAGACAGACAAGGAGCCTGGTTCTCTGTCCTGTTATGGCTGCTGGGCCTCTGTTTGACTGGTAAAAAAAAAAAGGTCCCTTGTGGCTAATCAAAACCAAACTGCTGATGACGGCTGGAGCGCTGTGCTGTGTTCACTGTGCCCTCTGAAAATGACAATAATCACGGTAATGATGGTGATAGAAATTGTTGGCTGTATTATTACCATGAGAATGTTTCACCATGGTATATTGTAAAACCTGTATACTGGCACATCTCGGTCTGTGATAGATATAAAATTACATTTACTGTCACAGAGGATTTTATTCATATTGCTCACTCTGCTGTTTCATTTTTGACTTCACTTGTGGGATTACATGGTCATCTATGGGTTGAGAAAATTCTCTGCCTTCTGACACCCTAGCATTTTTATATGCACAGTGAAATTTGAATATTTGTCGTGCTGAACACAAGGCTGTTTTCCTGGAGAGTGGATGTTGATTTTGTTGATACAAAGGTTTTCTGCCAACAGTGGCAATATGGTTCATGTCTCAGTGTGACTCTGAAAGTGAATGAGCAACATCTTTCCTCCCTAAATAACAAATGAAGCCAGCACTAGAAGACTGGCCAGCATTGGAGGCCTGTTGCACTGGGCGGCTGCCAGCTGTTTATGTGTGTCACTCCAAATGTGAGGCAAGACTTTACTGAAAACATTCCCATGTGTGCTAAGCAAACTTTATCCAGATATAAATGTTATAGGTCTAAATATTACATCTCCTGATTCCAGAAGTTTAAATGACTTTGTCAACTTCTGTGACAGCTGCTGACATTTCATCTCTGGAGCCAGTTAACTGTGCTTTCAGTTTGACATGACACTAGGTCATTATGGCCCAGTCATGAGCTGGGCTTCCTCCTCCTCTACAGTCAGACGGTATTCATCATCCCCTGCCCTCTCATTGGCACGTATTTGACCCTTGCTCCAGTAATAAAGAAGCATGTTTGTGCATCGGCATTTTCCAATCTAGACACCAGTAGCAGTCCCGCATTTCATATTCGCACAGTTGTGTGATCTCTTGCCCTTTTTCACTGTCTCATTATCTCTCAAACACACTCACACACACACACACACTAATACTTTAATGTACATCTAATGCTTTCAATGACACAAGATTCAAATGTTGTAGAGGTTAAACAACACGAAGTGCGAATAATAGCGTTAAAGCTCTAATGCATTTGATGCCATCTAGAACATTACAGTATAATGCTCTGCTTCCTACACATATTCAGCAGTTAATATATACACTACTTTATAAACTATCATCACAGTAGTGTTAAGCACATAAAAATCCAACCACACACACATTTCAACTATTCCTCTCACTCCCTGCTCTCCCTCCGCCTGCCCTCATCCTTCTTCTCTGGCTCTTTTCATGTGGCTAAAAGCAGCAAATGCTGAGCCAACTGGCTGAGTTTGCCTCCCATGCCTCCCATGCGCTAGTTAATCTGGCCTGTCCCGCTTTATCTTCCACCTTTGCTTCTGGTCTACAAATCACAGCTCAATTGACTCCTGTTTCTATTCTCCTTTCTCTCCCTCTGCCCTCCTTCATGTCCTACAGTAGGTGCCTCCTCCTAAAAGTGGGATGCAGCAGCAGCAGGGAGTCCTTTGCAATTCATCTCTTCTTCGTCTGCCCCCCCATCCCCCCACACACCCCCCGTGTTTCTCTCAGCCTGCTGGAAAGCTGCTTTTATCCTCTCATCCTACATCCTGCTCTACGTGGGGTAATTAGAGGTAAATTAATAGAGCTTTAGGATGCTGTAAGAGCAGGTTACCCAAGGTCGGGGCCATCAGTGTATGAAGAATGCGAGAATTAATAACTGCCTGTGTTGACTCGATATGATATACAATGCTACCTCACATGACTTGCGTTAAGACAGTCTGGCAAACCACAGCATACCTGAAAATTGACTTTGAACAGCTGTTGAAATGACAGCCAGCATCAAAAACCCACGTAAACACTGCAGCAAAATGAAAGTTAAGAGGTTATTGGTCGTCTATAGCTACTACCTGCATTGCTTTTGAAACTAAGACCTGAATATATATTACACATCAGCTCCAGGTAGTGTTCCATGTGGTTTGGGTTGACGTTGAACTCTTCTTTTTCCCACATGTTACTGTGAAATGCTTGCCGAAGAAGTGCTGACATATGGGGAAAATATGGACACCTGGACTTTTGTCACATGTGTGATGCATGTGTCAGGGACAACATGTTGCTGTGTTGGTACTCAAGCAATGTGGACCTAGTCTGGCTCACAGGATGAAGACTGTGGGTGTAAATCTGTCATCGGCTGCCTATTTCAGACGATCCCTGCTGCGACATGAAGCTAGTCTTGCATAGACAGACCTATCTTAACACTTCATTTTAGTGTTTTGTGTGAAACAACATCAATAATCCCTGAGCTAGCAACCTAAAGACTAAAACCCCTTTTAATGCCTTATGAAGTGTGTTATTTTAATGCCATTTTTAATTTCCAATCCTCACTACAGATGTTCCACCAAAATAAATTCCCTCCCAACACTATTTTGCAAGAGCACTGTTGCCACATCCTGGGCATAGCAACGCTCAAGATGATTGTGATTGGTTTAAACAACCCAGAGCATTTTTATTCTACATTAATATGTGGTTAAGTCCGGCCCCTTTTCACTCCGGACTAATTTGGAGCAAAGTTTGAATTCTGATTGGGCAGAGACGGACAATATTTTGCGGTGACATTTCACCGGTAAAGAGGCTAAAATTAGCATGTCCACATGGATGTTGTGTTTCCATCTATGACAGTAGGAGCAAGAGCCAGTTAATATCCGTGACTACTGCAGAGTCATTTGACTCGGGTATTACATTAAAAAGCCAAATGTGTTGTTAGCGGGGTTTTTGGGCATTGGAAAAATGGCTTAACATATGCTTTATGCTAGGCTTGTCTATGTTGGAAAGAAAACCAATGGTGAAGATAGTTAAAAGATGCAGCTGGGGGACTGTCACAATCTTCACAAACTCAAACAGTCCCATCTTAAGGTAGCTAATGTTAGCAAAACACTAGCAAACTAGCTAACTAAGATTTAGCTTCATGAAGAGGTGTTAGCCTGATGTCAGATCAACAACATCAACCAGATTTGCCTCCTTACTTCTGTGGTAATGTGAAAGAGATTTGGAAAGGACACATAGGTTAATTGCTGACATATGTTTAAGGATGACAGAAATCATCATTAGCCAGAAAATATCAAGGATAACATTTCTTTTCTTACATTATCTCTGTCAAGCTAGTCTTCTCATCGCAGTTCTCTATGCAAACAATGTGTGCCTTCTCCCTTTTTGATGAGATTGGGTTGTTTTGCCTTGTTCCTAACAGTCAGCGTCACAAAGCTCTCAGCTTCTTGAAGCTATATTACCTGACACCCAGACACTACGTAATAAACACTGCAGCAACTGGCTGAATGGAACTGGCATTGCCATGTTTCTTTGTGTCAGGCTTGTCCGACCCATGGAAGTATAAAGAGAACTGATATATTGTCTGAGGCGGGGTACCGTTCATTCCTATAGAAGTTGCTTAGTGGTTCGTGAAGGCAAAACAGACTGACTTCCATGTGTAAAATTATACAGATCTTCAGTTCTGCTTCCACATCTTGGGGCCCATAGAGCAGACACACTTTTGCCGGCTGAGTGGACTGAATACTGATAGTGAAACAAGTCATTTTATGAGGGTTGTAGTGCTCAAAAACATGTATCCACTGATTTACAGACTTCTCTTGTACGATTTAGGTCTATGAGAAAAAGTCTTTTTGGGGTCAGTGGCATCATATTAAGTTGTAATTCCATGGTTTGGCCACTATGTTAATTTGGCTTCAAAACCCTGCACTGTTCATGGGGGCTTGGCCGCACCAAGTGACAGTAACTAAGGGGGGCAGGATTTAGGATTGGTCAATTATGATGGATTATGCCAGACATTTCTCCTGCACTGGCACAGTGCGAGATATGTCTGGCTATACGAGACTAATGTAGATGTTACACTTTGTACCTGCTTGAATGGGAATCACTGAAAAAGCCTCCATGCTGAGCAACAGTCTTTCCTCTGTGAACGCTCACACACATATTTGAGAAAAACACATCTGTCACTTCTCATGCTAATCTTTTCACCCCCCTCCTGCGAGTCACTCTTTTCTCTGACTTCCCCGTCTTCTATCAGCACCATCCACATCATGTGTTGGGGAAACAGCCTCCTCTAATACCCATGAAAAGGGGAGGAAGAAGTTACTTTTTATAATTTCTCTGCAGTGTGTTTGCATGTTGCACCATCTGTGGAGCTTCTGCCGCTCTCTCAATTAGACTTCTTAGATCAACGAGATTGGAGTTTTACTGCACCGCCAGTGTTTGCTCAGATGGAATCTGCCGCAAGAGCACCGGCTTTCACAAGTTATAATTACAGTAACACTGTGCTCCTCTCTCAACAGTGGGATCTCTCTCTCTCGCTCTCTCTCTCTCTCTCTCTCTTATTCTCTCTCTTATTCTCTCTCTATCGTATATTTCTCTCTAATTATTGTTATTCCTCATGTGGAAATGGTAGTTTTCACCCCCCTACTGTATCTGTTACTGCACTGTGCAAAGCTGTAAATTTGGCATTGCAGTTACGAGTCCTCCCACGGAGTGTCCATAATTTGGGATTTACTGAAACAATATAAGCTGCTTATTTTTGATGAAACGTGTGTGTGTGTGTGTGTGTGTGTGTGTGTGTGTCTCATTCAGGAGGAGTGGAACAAACAAATGGGTACACATGCTGAGTGCACACACACACACACACACACACACACACACACACACACACAGCCTTTAACCCATGTTGTATGCAGGGTTTGAAGGTATCCCTTAGTCCTTAAAGATGTTTTAGCCACCGAACCTGTATGTATTGTACCATACGGTTCAAACAAATGTGTGTCTGTTTGATTTGGTTCTTTTAGACCAGGGTGAGTTTTGTGAGGACTAAACTGGTCTGGTTGTTGTCCAAACAAATTCTAGTGAGATTTGTTTGTAGTATGAGAGAAAAGCAGACCAAACAAATTGGATTTTCCAAGAATGGATATGTAATTTTTGCATGAATTCAAAAGCGGAACTCTTATTGAATCCATCTGCTGAACAAAAGGGACCTCCCTATTGCTATAAGAGATATATATGTAATCCCAACTGATGCTGTGAAAATAGCAGCATAGGAAAATAAAGTCCTCTTCAAGGCTCTTAATATCTTAGCTCATCTTGTCATTGTCTCCTCCATGTAGTTAACAAATCTTTTCCAATGTGATCTCACAGAAATACATGAAATGACCATGACCTCTTGATGCAATATGACATAGTTGTGGCGCGTAATGTGTTAAATCAAGTAGTGGTGGTGGCATGGTTGGGTTTAGACACCAAATCTACTTGCTTAGGTAACAATAAAAAAGGTTTTGTTTAAAATAAAATATACCTACCCAGGGTTCAACGCTAAGGTTTTTTTTCACTTGCCCGGTCGGGCAAGTTGGTCAGAGATCTACTTGCCCGAAGTCAGTTTTTACTTGCCCTATAAAAATTGTTTAATTTAAGCGGCTATCAAATAACAAAGACTGCAGTTATTTTTATGTTATATAATCTTTATTCACACTGTATTTATTAATTAAAATAACATACAGTATGTCATGTATTGTAGCTTAATTCCTACACAAAAATGACAGTGTCAGGGCTTAAAGTGAAAAATTTGTCAGTCCTTCTCCGTCTATAATTTTGCACCCTACTTGAGCCATGCCCACCTCTATTTATTTTTCACCCCTCTCTCCAGTTCTGCTGTATTAACACCGGGTTTAATATATTTTGCTTCCATCTCTCTGCCCTGCTCTACTCTACTTCAACGCTACTTAGCTCTCTCTCTACTCTACCAGTAGACTACCACATCCACCTGTTGCACAAAACGCACACAGCAGTGTTTCCCCTAGGATGGAGTTGTAGCAGCGGAGGTGAAGCACACGCATGAAAAATAATTTTCACATGCGTGAAACTTTTTTGTATGCTTGCAAAGCACAGCCTGCTGGGATGTTTCTATGTATCTACTGGCACCAGAAGGGCTCTTTAGGACTAAGTACATACAGTACATGTGTGCACAGTATGAGCAGGTGAAATGTCTGTCTAGCTTACATATGAGGTGTCTCAAGATTTGGGAACATACAATTTTATTGAATATAATAAAGTAAAAAGTCACTTGACATGCTGCTGTTTTGTGCTATGACCTATTCAAGTGTTGGAAGTTGTTATTTACATGACACTGCCTGAACGCAACACAAGCTCAGCATGAGTGCTGTGCTGAGCTGCTGTGCGAGCAGCGTGTTTGTCCGTGCGTAACAGCAGTCTGTTGGTTATTTACACACTGTCCATTTCAATAACTTTGTCAGCTGACAAACTGCACCGGGCTCGGGGTCAGGTTTGGTCCGGAAAATGCGGCCCGAGCCGCTCTAGCGTGCTCACCTGTGTGTGTGGCGGAACTCCGCCGTGCGCGATACAGAGAGGAGAGGAGAATTGTTAACGCGTGACCATGTAGAGACAGAAATGACATGATGGCATAACACCATAAATAGTATATTGTTATGTTATTATATGAAGCGTCCGTCGCGCAAAATAATATCAATGGGGGCTGTGGGCAGGACATTGTTACACAGCTCTGCCTGTGACTTAAGGCAGAGAGACCGCTGCATCAGAGCAGAAGAGCATGTTTTAAAATACATTTATTTTATCAATTAGTTATTAACTTTTACTATTTTTAGCAACTTGCCCAATCGGGCAAGTGAGATGTTAGTTTACATGTCCGACCGTGAGTTTTACTTGCCCCAGGCAATCGGGCAATCCTTATTGTTGAGCCCTGCCTACCTTTGTTATGTATGGGACATTAAGTAGGTAAAGTTAAAAGAAGTTAACTTTGACTTTTAGGTTTACCCAGGACACAAACAGTGATCTCCTGGGTTCTTTGTTTGTTTGCCTCATCCACTATCCTGACCTCATCCAAATACGACCTTTCTTGCTCTTTATACTATGGGGTTGTAACATTATCCACAGCCCATTGCATGATGTCATTGAAGCAAGGAATTTGTATGTCAGCCAAGACAAAGGATCCTGACTGACTTTCCATTGGCATTGTCTTGGTGCCACCACCACGTGTTGTGAGGTTGTGATCATTGCATGTATTTGCTTACACTTCCTAGTGTCAAGTATAGAGGAAGTACAAACACAAACATGTTCAGACCAGTGAGCCTCCTCTTATGTCCAGCCCATACAACCATAGCAGCTCTAGAGTTTCAATCCTACAACATCACAAGTTTGAGACTTACTGCTCTGGTATCTGGCTTTGAGACAACCATGAACATGATTGAACTTTTCTAGACCATGGGGATATCATTGGAATTCTGCTATTCCCCTTTAAGGTTAGGGAAAGATGGTAATGACTGAGAAAAAGGGGAATATTGTTACCAGGTCTAAACCTCACACCGCTTTACGTGGTGGTGGCACATTATGTGTCAAAATGATGTGTTGGGACCGCAGAAACAATGCCAATGGAAAATAAATGGTAAATGGACTGCACTTGTATAGCACTTTTCTAGACTTCAGACCACTCAAAGCACTTTTATACTATATGACACATTCACCTGTTCACATACACAGTCACACACTGGTGGCCAAGGCTACCATACATGGTGTCACCTACTACTCAGTAACCATTAACATGCACTCACACACTGATGGAACAGCCATTGGGAGCAATTTGGGGGTCAGTATCTTGCCCAAGGATACCTAAACATGAAGAGCCAGGGATCGAACAGCCAAACTTGTGATTAGTGGACGACCCGCTCAACCTCTGAGCCACAGTCAGAGTCAGGTGACACAAATTCTCTGTTTCAACAATGTGACATGATGGGCGGAGGTTAATGTTACCACCCCATAGGTGCTGTACTATAAAAAGCAAGAAATTCTCTGTAGGAAGATGGTCAGAGTAGTGGGTTTTTCAAACAAACATAGGACTTTCATCCAGGTGACTACTAGGGATGGGCAGCACAAGCAAAAACACTATTTGAAAATCGTGGCAACTATTCAACAATTTTTCGAATAATCCCCCACCCCACCCCCGGAGACACACACACAGAGATCCATTCATCATTAAATGCCCGGACATACTCGTGCGGAACGTACGCGGAAAGGACTCCACGGAGGTCCGCGCGGACTCAAAGCGGACGTCCGCAAGCCCTGTGCGCGCAAAGCTCCGCGCACCAGTGACTGCTCGGCATGTATTTTTCACATCGCGGGGATTTTTCACGGACATTTTTACAGGAAACTACAACGCAGAAGTGTGCTTGACTATGAAAGCCCAAATGACTGCGGACATTCCTTGCGGAGTAGTAGTCTCTACACACTACTTACTGCATTAGCACAGATCTGCTGAGTCCTCTGACAGGTGACACCATTCTCTAATATAAACTGTCTTCAAACTTTATGTTTATGTTTAGCTCATGGTCATTTATGACCGAACCAAAGGGCAACAATGTATCTTGAAAAAGCCACTTTAACTGTGCGTCAACACAGAATGTAGGAGGCCCTCCTTTAGTTTGCTTTGTTTGGACGAGTGATACCATCCAGTAGCCATCTGAATTCTTACCAGAGTGATCTATTATATTTCTAAGAGAGCCTGTTTTTAGGAATCAGAATGCAATCCGAGCACACTGTAATTCTGAGGTCTTTGGGGTTTAATAAGAAATATATCGACATCCGGCAGCCAGCAGTTGCTCATTCTTATAAAGCATAACATTAGAAAATGAACTGAGGACAAACCGCAGTCTCAGATCTATCATGCTTAGATTAAAGTTACAGGGGCTGGGATCAGATTTGTTTTGATTCCCTATCTGCGGAGATGACAGCTCAGCCAAACTCTGTCCAGTTAATGAGCTACTTCTGAGCCTGTGGACTTTTGTTTACATGCGCTGCTGTGGGTCTAATTGTGATCCTAAATGAACTAAACACTAAAAAAAGTTCTTCGCTCCAGGGTAAAGCAAACAAACAGCAGGTATTGCTGAATGTTTAGGTTAATGCATAGCTTGTATTGCAATACCTGAAAGTACAAATAAAAGCTGAACATCGTGTCAGACATTTCCTGCAAATGATTTACAAGCTATATTAAGTCTGATTTTGATTTGTTTGTCTTAAATCTGTATCACAGTAACACTAAAAGCATTTAAGCAGTCCTAAATGAGGCTTTCCAAGAGCTGCAGACAGTTGTGGTACAGTAGTTTACAGCTGTATAACAAATCCCCACCTTGTTTTCCTCTCAGCCCAGTAACGCCATACATTATACAGAGGGTGATGCTGCATCCACAGAATCCACAATACATGTATTATTCTGTGCTATGACGGCAGAAACCTGGAATCCTTAGTCCTCATTCACACTCACCTCTTGAGTTCAACGCTGCGTCTGCCCACCCACTCCTGCTGCAGTCTTCTTCTTCCACACACTCCTTCACAAACACCCTGTTATCACTTTGAGTCGGACTCAGAATGTACATTAGCTCCCCCCATTGCATAAATACAGACCATTTGCTGTAGTTTTATTGTCCAGTAGATTCAGTGGTCAATATGCTGTGGAGCTGCATCAGGGGAATATAACAGAAGCCTAACATATACATTCAGTAGCACATTGTCTGTCCAGTTGCTAGTGTTTAACCTGCTGTTTATTGCATTAGTATGTGACGTCTTGTTTCTCTTGCACCTTATAGGTCATTATGTATTCTGATCCAGATTCCCTCTGATTCTAGAGATACCTGCAGTGAAATGGCTAGCATGTTGACTGTGTTCAGTGTAATAGCTACCTGCAGTAGATACAGTATGGAGCAGGAGTGGACCGCAGTAATTACAATAGGGGAGACTGATCCTGCTCCACAGGCCTGGAATGTTAATGCCTTATCAGGCCTGGTGCATACGACTGCAGCTGTAGAAGGAAGACAAGGAAACTGATCTATGTTTTTAGCAGCCTTAAAAGTTGAAATCCGAGGGGACATTTTGGGGTTTGCATTGTGAAAGATGCATTTATCACCAGGTTGGTTGGTGTTTATCGTGTGTTATGAGTTATCTTGAAGGACACAAAAAAAAAAAAAAAAAATCAATGCTGAAAGATAACTCTCTTTGTCTTTTATTGAAAGCTGGCATCTGTCTTCCTCTACTTTAAAAATACTTTGGAGCAAGTGGAATTGCATGAGCAAGGACTAGTACTTACTGGCTTGTTTTGAAATATACAATTTAAAGCTACAACAGTAAATTACATACAATTTATGATGAGTACTTCATAACTACACACATTTATTTATAACATTTAGTTTGTAATGATCACATTTGTTCAGATCTATCATACTCAGAGGTAAAAACTGGTGATTTTCTTTCCCTTATTGTTCCATGAAATCCTGTGAAAAGACCCAAACCATTTCAGTGATCCTCCAGCATGTGTGTGGTTCTCAGCTCTGAGTCTTTTTATTCGCTTTGAAGATGTAAATCTCTAAAAAGGGGTCACACAAAAGTATTTCCTAAAACAGCTGGGCATAGTTTTTTGCTCATGCTTATTTATGGCTGTCTTCTAATGGTATGTGTTGACAATTAGAAAAATACAAACAAATTCTCACTGCTGGGTGGCATCAGTTTATAACATCGCCAGACAATGTCATTTTTAAACCCTGCTGCACAACAACGTAATTTAAGGTGCTAGAGAGTCCCCATAGGGCGGGCGAGAGGTGTGGTGAATGCGTCCAACAAACACTGGAGCACAGCAGCCCAGTATTTGGTTTCCATATGAAGGTTGAGCCCAGCTATAGCCTAATGGGTTTTTTTCCAAACCTATGCACTGGCTTTTGTTGCATTAACCTAACCACATGCATTCGTTGCACAAGGAAGTTCATTTGAAAAAGACTGTTTGCATCTAACAAGCAGAAACTGTACATTTCCTGTGAAAACTGAAGTGTATTTTGAAAGGACACAATGCATGTAACAGGCATAAATTGACACATCGGGCTCTAGTTTCGCCGACCAGGCGAGGCGGAGGCGCAGCTACTCCTCTTTCCCACCTCCGTCCCTCCTACCGACGCAAGTTGGAAAGAGGGAGGAGAGAAGGCGTGGAGTGGGTTTTACACAGCCGATTCACATCACACCAATCAAACGAGCCCCTCTCCTCGCCCTTAAATGCGCCGCACGAAGGCGTAATGAGAGTTTATTCAATTTGCCATGGCAGAAGAGAGCAGCAGCGTCAGACGGCCAAACTTCTCCCAGGAGGAAACTGATGTTTTGGTCCGGGAGGTCCAAGCTCGCAGTGTCCGAATATACGGAACTGCGAGCAGACCTCCACGTGCTGATGATGCAAAGGTAGCCTGGGAGGAGGTCACCACAATTGTAAATCAATGTTGCGTTTCTCTCGTGCGCACGTGCGCTCTCTCTTTCTCTCTCGCAGTCTCACTCTGTTTCTTTTCTTTTGACTTTTCTAAGATGACAGATGCTGAATATATACTCCCTATCTGATGCTGTGGCTGTTTGTGGTTGGCTGAGAGGGATGTGAACACATTAGTTTGCAGCTGTGTTAATCAAATCAGGTTGGGTTTCCATTACGCGTGCCAAACGTGCCAAACGGTGCCAATCCCCTTTGATCTGACATCAGATGTGACGGGACAGTCGATATAGAGATACATTTATGTGCTGATTGCAGATAGTGGCATTGAATAGTGGTTTTTGGGGTATTTATTGCATCGTTAATGTGCCTGATATTCTGGAAACCTGCCTGTGAGGTTTTGGTGATGTGTGCGCTTTTATGTGTCTGCTTACACCGGTTGCATTCCGCCTGCGCTGACAGTAGACCTGGTTTCAGCTGGCGAGCTTTTAGTGCAGCACGAAACTGTCACTGCGCCAAGCTGGATCTGTCGACACCTCCCCCTGCTGCGCCACCACACCCATCTCAGCGCACCTCGGTCTGCCAAACTACCAAAGTGAGCGCGCCTCGGGTTGCGCTGCTCGAAACTAGCTCTGCGCGGGGTTCACCACCCTGTGCCACCCTGTGCTGCGCCGGGAAACTAGAGCCCATAGTCCCAGAGGGTCAACAACAGATGCACCCAGGATACCTATTGTATCATATGTAGACGTCAAAGTTCATGCAGCAATATGTGATGAGTTGGGTACATGAAGTGAGAACATGTTGCACTAGCAATGTATGCAACACACAATACGTTGTTATTGAAATAAGTTGAACTCTTGGATTCACATTGGACAGGTACAGCAAGACTTTCAGTCTCCCGGGTTGAAAGTCCAGACTTTGTTTGACGCATTCACCTTCACTTCCGTCTACCTTATGTGGACTTGCTTGCTCTTCATACTGAGGTAATTGCCCAGAGCATCTAGAAATGACTCTGCCTGGTGTGTCTCAAACTACCACTGACCAAACATCTGTATTTGATGAGCTAGTGAGACCAGGTTGAAATTATAGAATATCACCAGTCTTATCCTTTATTCAACAATATCATATTGATCTGCATGTAATTGCAGATTTACATGCTGACCTCTGGTCAAAGACCTGACTTTCTTTGGTCTATGTCTGACTCCACTCATGTGGTCTTGACTTCATCTTTTATAACAGGTATGATATTACTAAATTATCCATGTTCATTAAAAATATAATTAAATTGCTGCCTGTAGTACAATATCTGCTAACAATCCAGATCACATTGTGTCAGGCAGTGGGCCACTGTGATTAACTTCTTTCTTACTGCTAATTAAAACCAGTATCTGAGCGCACTAATTACCAAATTACAATAAATATACAGGAATTTGTCTTGGTGATGTGGAGTGTGGAAGTGGTGAATGGAGAAACATTACACATACAAAGTAGGGTCCAGGAAATGGTTCATTTATCCAAGTAAACAGAGCACAAGTTCCAGTAATATTCCCATCCAGTCTACACCTGTCTGACTGTACTGTCAGAGAGAGGAAAGGTAGACTTCTCTAATTATCTTTGCTGCTGTGAGCTTGTTCTTCCTGTTCATCCCTCTCTCAGGCGCATTGAAGTGTGTAACCTTTTCCCCAGCTGTGTAATCCAGTGTGGCGCTGCTCTGTGTTCTCCTGAAGAGCATAAGCAACTCCCAGCCCCACTAATCCATACTGGAGCTCTCAACTCTTTCTATGCACAGCACCCGACTCGAATCCTAAGACGAGGGATCATCTGTATGTATTTGCCAGCAGCTCGGCTCATCTCGTTAGCTGACTTACTTTGCATTCACGCTGCTTCCAGCCATATTGTTCTGCTACTGTCTGATGACATAAGGTAGCTGACAGCCTTCCTCACATTGCCAGGATTAAAATTCTGGTTGGGAAATACAGTACTCTCTACCTTTGTGTTCGCCTAAAAGTCGTCAAATTTTCAATCCAAAAATATGGGAACTGGCTTATAAAATTCCATAATGTTTTGTTTTTTCATCGCATGACGTCAGTATCTTCGATTGTAGCCACAGCCCTCACAGCTACCTTGTGCTGCTAAGCAGTTAGGGCTGGGTAATATATCAATATTATATTGACATTGTGATATAAGACTGGATATTGTCTTAGAGTTTGGATAATGTTATACCATGAGTGTGTCTTTTGCTGGTTTTTAAGGCTGCATTACAGTAAATTGATACAATTTTCTGAACCTACCAGACTGTTCTAGCTGTCTCTTTTTCAGTCTTTGCTCACTTAGGCATCTTATCCTCTTAACCTTTGATTATTAATCAATAATCTAATTGTGTAAATAATTTGTGAAAACACCAGTAGTCAACCCTACAATTTCAGTATCAATCAGCAGTCCAGCAGATTTTCTACTGAATCTGATCTTGCATCATACACATGTATGTGCTTATACTGGAAGGCAGCAAGCACACTAAATGTGCTGCACTTTTGAGCATGCTGTTGTGAATACTATGCTCCCATAATGCAATGCAAAAATAAAATGGAAGAAACAACCATGGCTGAAAAAAACTTAAAGAAATTGTGACCTGTGATTATCAGCTTCTGCAACAAATTTCTTTTTTTATGATGTTTAAATGCTCTGTGTGGAGTATTTTTGCCTCGGGTATCAGCATGAAGCTCTTTATCTTTTGCATGAGGACACGCACATAGGTGACACAGTTCATGGCGATACCTAGGCACAGTGGTGTTTTGAGCTTAATACTAATGTCAGCCTGGCAACTCAATGAACTCAGTGAACACAGTAGCATGTTGATGTTTTTAGAGGTGAAATAATGTTAACTATTGATCACCAACTCAGTTTTTAACATAAATGGACATGCATTTGCAAAACACCTTTCTAGTCTTCAAACCACTCAATGCGCTTTTACACTACGTGTCACATTCACCCATTCACACACATTCATACACTGGTAGCAAAGGCTACCATTGAATGTACCACCTGTTGCTCAGTTAGACATTCAAACTCACTAATAACCCAGCCATCAGGAGCAATTTGGGGTTCAGTTTTTGCTGAAGGATGCTTTAACATGCAGACTGGAGAAGCCAGGGATCGGACCGCTGATGACCCACATCCTGGGCCACAGTCACCTCTTATAGGTAGCATGCTAGCATTTCCAAATACTAAATAGTACAAGGTACAATTGAAGGTGATGATATTGTCAGTTTTGCTGCTATATTTGGTCATATACCAAAGTATAAGGCAGAAAAAAATCTTGGCTTGATGATGGCACCAGATTAAAAGGCAAAGGATCACTGAAGTGTTTTGAAATCATGCTGTGGGGATCATGAATGTCTGTGCCAGATATCATGGGAAATGTTGAACCAAGGTGGTGGAGCAACTGGCTATTGCCATCCTGAGAGCTACTTCATTTAGGTTTGGCTAAGAGTGAAATGTCTTTGGAAAGAAAGAGGGATTTCCATATAGCTTGGTTTCATCCCTAGAGGCCTGCTCTAAAGAAAGTTAATATAAACATCAGTACACAGACATACTCTACACTAATAGTATGTAGTATAGATCTGGGACTATATGATCGAGAAATACAGTTAAACACTGGTAGTAGTAGGCTTTTATTGGTCCCAGTGTACTGCACTCCATTGTTTACAGTTATTTTATTGTTTCAAAATTACAGGAATATGGTACACATTAAAGCTGAACATGTAGTAAATGAATAAGTTGCGAGAAAATGTTTCTCTTGTGGGGAAAAATATGCTTGCAAACATTAAACTACAATTTACTCAATAAACAATTTGATCCCAGTTGAATCTTCATCAGGTCAAGTTTGACCTGGAGTCAGTCTGCAGGCTATACTTTCATATTGACAAGGTTTCTCTTGTGACAGTGCTTGTGGTGTGTTTGGGTTGACGTTTGGCCAGCAGATGGGTGATTTGTGTGCGTCACACCACAAGTTTCAGGGCGGGTGGAGGTCACAACAGTTTAAATAATTCATCCCAAAGGTCTACGGAACAAGGTGTTTCTGACTGGATTGCAGTACCTCTCCTCTCTGAGCTGCTTCAACAGAGAGGCAGGCAGACAGTGAGATGTGTTCCTGTCCAGGCCGCCGGACAGTGAACGTTCATAATTCATGAGAGTTTGATAAGGAACTAAAACCTAAAAGCTTTCCCTTACTTTGACAAAAAGCAGGTGACAGAGAGGTAGAGAGACGAGGAGCCAGATGGCGGAGAGGAAGGAGAGTCCATCAGGCGGAGAAAATTAAGGCGTATAGAGCGAAGGCACCGAAAGGCAGAGAAAAAGGTGAGGGTAATTATAAATGTGGAGGACTGAGAGGAAGAGACAGAGGTAGACATGAATAAAGCATGCATGAAGGAGGGAGAGAGAGTGAATTTAAAATTTTTTCCTCCCTTGAGAAAGCTCAGGTAGCCATTTTCACCACATATCCCAAGATGCTGTTTGGGCCACCAGAGAGTAAAATAGTCCACCACTGAGTCCTCTTGCACAATAACCTGCAAAACCTGTACCAGCACTACGTTAACACAAAATACATATTTCACAAATAGAGGGATTCTGAAGGACACAGCCATCCTGTAAAGATCTTCTCCAATTGAATTTAAATAGGATGATTATTGTGCATGACAGATAGATTGATAGCCTTCAACACAGATAGCCCCCCCCCCGCCCCCCCCTCCTGTGTCCCTATAAGCACTCTGGTTTTTCCATGTCTTTCTGTGCCTGTGTGTCCCTGGCTCTGCTTCAGTGGCAGTGGGCGATCATTAGAGCTCTTTGCTCCTGGCATCCGCACAGTGGTCCGAGGATCTGGCTGTTGTCTGGAAAGCCCGGAGCATGAGGCCGCAGCCAATCCCACCAGACTACAGCAGGAGAGGAGGCGCGAGCCACGTTCCCTGTGCAATGATTGGTGCATTGTTTCAAGGCATTCGCTGCCTGGCAGATTGACAGAGTGGGATGCATTGAAAGAGGCCGATAGGAAGGGGAGAAGGTGAGCAGTGAGGGATGGAGGGAAAAAAAGTAGCTGCTGCCTGCTGCTCTTTTAGATAACACGTTTCTTTGCAATTGTACTTTCAGTTTTGGAGGACATTTGATGAGACCTGGGTGATTATGTGAATAGAGGTGCACTTCCATGATATGTAAGGTCTCTCTAAAGGAAACAAATCAGAGGAAACTTCGAGGGTAATCCCCCTCATATTTGTGTAATTTAGACTATCTGTTATGATTGAATTGTACTGACAAAAGCAATTGTCCAATCGTAGCCCAGCAACCGTGACAAGACATGGGCGGCTGTCAAGGTCTTGGCTTTTCAAGGTGTTTGACAAGATCAATACTCAGGGGTGAATTCATAAAGAATAGATTGCAGCCTCTGATAGCACCATGAAATGTTCATCACTTGCAACTGCTATCTGCCCATCTCAAGGTCCGATTCACAAAAGATATTGCACCATTATAGTGCAAACACGCCCATAAATTTTTGTTGCTGAATCAGATTTGCCCTTTTTCTGTGTCTCATTGCAGTCATTCATGTGGCAAAGAATACTGCTCATAAAAAAATTACTGGAACACTTAAATCACACATCAGATCTTGCTGAATCAATTATTCAAGATGAAAATCTTTACTGATGTACACTGTATAATTTGTTGAGAACAAAATGATGTAACCAGCAGTCAATGGAAACCAAAATCATTAACCCACTTAAGGCTGGATTCAATATCCCCAAAAAATTTGTTGATCCAAATTGTGTGTATTTTAACACAGCAACTCATAATGTGACTCAGTAGTGTGTATGGGCTCTGTGCCTCTACGTAATCCCAACAACATCTGGGCATGCTCCTGATGAGTCGGCGGATGGTGTCCTGGCAGATCTCCTCCCAGATCTAGATCAGGGCATCAGTGAGCTCCTGGACAGTCTGTGGCAGTCTGTGATACATAACGTCTCATAGGTGCTCAACTGGATTTAGGTGAGGGGA
The DNA here is from genome assembly GCF_041903045.1 of Epinephelus lanceolatus. Classification (NCBI taxonomy): domain Eukaryota; kingdom Metazoa; phylum Chordata; class Actinopteri; order Perciformes; family Serranidae; genus Epinephelus; species Epinephelus lanceolatus. Next base: position 32,004,959 of record NC_135750.1, on the reverse strand, counting down.
ATGAGAGGGCCAGTCAATGGCATCAGTGCCTTCATCATCCAGGAACTGCCTACACACTCTGGCCACATGAGGCCGGGCATTGTCCTGCACCAGGAAGAACCCAGGGCCCAATTTATCCTGGTTCCTAACAGCCATCAGGGTACAGTTGGCTACGACATGGAGGTCTGTGCAACCTCCAAGAATATGCCTCCCCAGACCATCACTGACCCACCACCAAACTAATAATGCTGGGTGATGATACAGGCAGCATAACATTCACCATGGCATCTCCAGACTCTTTCTCACCTGTCACATGTGCTCAGTGTGAACCAGCTCTCATCTGTGAAGAGAACGGGGCACCAGTGGTGGATCTGCCAATTCTGGTGTTCTCTGGCGAATGCCACTTGAGGTGCACAGTGCTGTGATGTGAGCACATGTCCCAGTGCCACCCTCATGGAGTCTGTTTCTGACAGTTTGGTCAGAAACATGCACACCAGTAGTCTGCTGGAAGTCATTTTGTAGGGCTCTGGCAGTGCTCCTCCTGTTCCTTCTTGCACAGAGGAGCAGATACCAGTCCTGCTGCTGGGTTGATGCCCTTCTACGGCCCTGTCCAGCTCTCCTCTTGTAATGGCCAGTCTCCTAGTATCTCCTCCATGCTCTTGAGACTGTGCTCATAGACGCAGCAAACCTTCTTGGGACTGGAGGAGCTGGACTACCTGTGCACCCTGATTGGGCTGCAGGTGCCTCCTCATGCTACCATTCGTGACAAGGACACATGCAGAACACAAAACTAGAGGAGAATCACGCAAGAAGGATAAGGAGAAAGCGACTGTCTGTGGCCACCACATGTAAAACCATTCCTTTTTGGGGGTTGTCTTGCTGTTGCCTCTCCATTGCACCTGCTGTCACCTTCATTTGCACCAAAGCAGGTGAAACTGATTCACAATCACTTGTGCTTCCTAAATGGACAGATTCAAATCCCTGAAGTTTAACTGACTTGGTGTTACACTGAGACAATAAGTGTTCCCTTAATTTTTTTGAGCAGTTTATAAGTGTTGTCTTTGTGCCAAGAACACAGTAGGCAGAAAAATGGCAGGGAGATAAAAAAATAAACATCTCACAACCCCATCTACAGATTCTGACCAAAATAACATACACAATGCTTTAGTTACACAATAATTATACACAATAATAACTGATCTGATGATGATGATTATTGATAATAGCTGATCATTGTGACTTGGACTGTTTTTGCATTGAGGCTTATTCGCATAGCAAGGGGCCAGCTCTGTGCCAAATATATGCATATGAACTAATTTATTTACATGCAAAAGCAGGAGAACCGAGACAGTAATTGTTTGGCAGTACAGTTAGGGGTGCGTTTGGGGTCATCCCTATGTTCCCAGGGTCAAATATTCCTGGAGTCCTGTGTCTCTGATATAAACTCACATTGTGAGAGAATTGGTACAGGCTGGCCTTGCAGTTTAAATTGCAAAGCATGAGTAGATATGGACGTTTCAATGCTGTTTAAATGGTAAAAGTCTGGTCAGCCACTGTGGTGATATCTATAGCCCCCTCCACACCTTGCATTACAATGCATCTCAGATAGTGAATGCATTCAGATAGTGTCTATATATGACTGAACCTTATACATTTACACCTGGTATTAATATCTGTCTCCTGTGTCCACATTGAGATATAATTGAGATTGGATTGCTCTGTCCAGCTCAACCAAATTCAGTCCAAACAAGCCCTGCCCCCACATGTCAACAACTCTTATGATCAGAAAAAAAGTCTTTATCATTAAAAAAAAAAAAAAATACATAAGGTGCGCATCATGATATTGTCTGCATTTTTTTAGACATTATTGGCTTAAAACTAAAACAGATATTTAAAAAGATATTTGCTGGTCCATAGGTTTCTTTGTTATATACATCAGAGCCAGTCAGGAAGATTCAGAAGGCAACAGCGAGGTGGATGAGGATGAAACAGGCCCAGCTGATTGTAAAGACTGTGATTGACAGGAAGAATGCATTTCAGATGAGGGAGACACTACAGTGGCATCAGTATCAGATGAAAGAGGGACGATTGTGCACCTCCCAGCTTCAGTGTCAGATGAGGGAGAGTTGCTGCTGCCTTGTTGGTTTAAAGAGTTGCACGCTACCTATTTGTCAAATGAGGTCACAGTGTGTTCCTGACCATGTCTAAAGTTGGTTTGGACGATTGGATCACAATCCGTCCGTAATGCGTCTTGGGTTTATTTACCTGTACTTTCTTGTAATCGAGCACTATCCAACTGCAGTCCAATCACCCAAAATACATTTGAATACAAGATGCTCAGGGGGTCTATGTCTATAATCAAAAAAACGTCTTGCTCGTAAATTTGAGGATGTAAGTTTCAAGGAGTATAACATCAGTAGGCAATAAACTGTAGGTGGGTGATTTCGACATATTGAAACATACACTCACTCAGTGGTTCAAGATGATAGAAAGGCAACAGTAACTCAAATAACCACTTGTTTCAACCAAGGTCTGCAGATGACCATCTCTGAACTAACAACATGTCAAACCTTGAAGCAGATGGGCTACAGCAGCAGAGGACCACACCTGGTGCCACTCCTGTCAGCTAAGAACAGGAAACTGAGGCTACAACTCGAATGGGCTCACAAAACTTGGACAATAGAAGATTGGAAAAACATTGTCTGGTCTGATGAGTCTCGATTTCTGCTGTGACATTCAGATGGTAGGGTCAGAATTTTGCATGAACAACATGAAAGCATGGATCCATCCTGCCTTGTATCAGCAGTTCAGGCTGCTGGTGGTGGTGTAATGGTGTGGGGGATATTTTCGTGGAACACTTTGGGCCCCTTAGTACCAACTGAGCATGGTTTAAACACCACAGCCTACCTGAGTGTTGCTGACCGTGTCCATCCCTTTATGACCACAGTGTACCCATCTTCTGATGGCTACGTCCAGCAGGATAACGCACCATGTCACAAAGCTCAAATCATCTCAAACTGCTTTCTTGAACATGACAATGAGTTCACTGTACTCCAATCCAATAGAGCACCTTTGGGGTGTGGTGGAGCAGGAGATTCGCATCATGAAGGTGCAGCAGCTGCGTGATACTATCATGTCAATATGGACCAGAATCTCTGTTTCCAGCACCTTGTTGAATTCATGTCACAAAGAGTTAAGGCAGGTCTGAAGGCAAAAGGGGGTCCAACCAGGTTCTAGCAAGGTATACCAAACAAAGTGGCCGGTGAGTGTATACTGAACATTTCATTCATTGCTAGGCACATAAAACCATTTAAAAGGACTCGTTGACAAGGCATATTAAGAGGACATGGAGCTGGGGAACATAGGACCCTGGAAACATAGGCACACTCCCGTGAATTTCAACTTTTGCTGGTGCTTTGAGAATAACACAGAGTTATTACACAGTTTGGAGGGTGGTGTCTTCTTTTTAAGCCTTTTCAAAAGGCAAAACACAAGAGCAAAAGTCTGAGGAATGGATTAACCTGTGTATTTGTCGCATAAACATGATCGTTAACGTCTGGCTAACTAGCTGACTACAGTTGGAACTAAGCATTTCTTCAAAAATATTGCTGTAATGCTGTAGGCCAAGCTGTATTTATAGGTACATAAAAGTCCATAATGCACTCTTTTAATTCTGTGCTCATTGTTTAGTGTGTTTGCCCAGCTGCTCTGAGTCTTTATGGGGCAAGCGGCTGTATGAAAATGACACGGCTATGTGACACGGAGATCTCTTATTTCCTCATTCCTCAGGACATGTACTGTCACATCCCATTATGGCGCTGCAGCATTGGGAATAGAACAGGGCCTGACAGACTGAGATGAATTTAGATGTAGCGATCTTGTCTGGGATAAGCTTTAATAGATTACATTTTATGGTGATGCGCCCTGTCCCTTGTCGCTCAATGTGCACTTATCCTCTGAGCTTTACACATGCATGGCCGCGCACACAAACACACAATCCCAAACAAACACACACCCGCCCACTCTCTATCAATCCCTATCGCTTCCTCACTGTCTATTACTCTGTCTCTCACTTGTCGCTTCATCACAATATTACACCGCGGTGTTTGGCTCGCGCTCTCCACCTGTGCCTCCTCTCTGATGAGATTTGGAAGCTCCCTGAGTGATGCGTCTGTTTGCTTTGACATTAAGGAATCAGATGGGCTAATGTTAACGGCACTATAATTGCACAGATTGAATACGGTGTTGTTCCGATTCGCCCTTGTCTCTCCACTCTATTTTTATCAGGACAGGCCCCAGAGCGACGGGGCTGTTAGCAGCTAATGGTGGCAAAGCAACAAAAACCTCAAATTACATTTGGCACTGGGGATTTAATGGTTCAATAAAAATCAGTTTTACCCACCACTGCCCTCCTGCCCACCCATCCAACCAGCCACAAGCTCTCCTACTCCACTCCAATGGTCTCCTCACATCTGTGCACTCCAATAACACTCTTGATGTGGACCAGCTTTTTTATGGCCGTGCAGCTATCCACACTCTAGATAGCTTTTCAATTAAGACAATTGGCTCCAGATGATGTGGCCTTAACTTGTTGGGGCATTGATTTTCAGCTCAGTAACCCTGCTACCCTTAGTTCACTGTGAACTTCTTTTGATATTGGTGAGCGCTATATCAAATACCCATCTGTCTTACCCCAGATGATGCCTCAGTCAGTGTTACTGTGGTGATTGGTTTTATTGTAGCCCAGGGTGAGTGACTTCACGCCTGTTGTTTTAGTGTACCTGAGTGACCTTTGTGAAAATGGCCAAACCTCTCTTCATGGTGATTTAATTTATGTGAGTATTAAGACAGCATAAATAATAGGATGTACACACTGTGAAATTCTGGGGGGGATAGACGATACCAGTGTTCTTGTTGTTCTTGTTGTTAATTTGTTTTTTATTGTTATTTCTTTCCCCCTTTGTGTGAGGGAAACAAAGAAATATTCATTATCAAAAATAACAAATGTTTAGTCATTCAGCCCTTTATTACAGTACCTTTTAAATGAGCATTAAGTCAATCACATTCATGAAACAACCATTAATATAAGCTTTGATGTGAAAAACATGTTTAAAAAAATAAGAATAACTGCTTCCAAAACCTTTTTACTACATATATATCATAATTCCTTCTTTCATGTCTGTTTTATATCACTGTGAAAACATCAACTAATTTCTCCCACAGACATCTTTTATTTAGTGAAGTTTCTAACCAAAAACTGAATTTTACAAGACTACTTTGGAGCACATCATGATAGCATCATGGCTGAATCCTAATTTCTTTGTGGGCGCGTACCTGGGAAATCTGGGAGTGCTTAGAGCTATCCAAATCTACAATTCAGCTGTCCACAAGGGGCCTAAAGTGGAAGTATACAGACTTCCAGAGGGGCCGCGTGGGGTGCAGACTTGAGCAGACTTTACTGATTTAATTGCCCACAATTCATTGTGATACGGATGTTTTTTTTTTTGTTTTTTTTTTTTGCAATAGCTGACTAAAAAAAAAAAAAAAAAAGTATGTTTATGTAGAACACTTACTGTAACCTTGAATCATATAGGCCAGAAAATTTTAACAACATCATGATACATAAATATATAGAAATATAGGCTATAGAGAGGAATTAAATGCATTGTATTTTTGCAGCCTACCCTGCAGGTTGCGCACTGGAATGCCAAATATATAGGTTAGAAAAGTGATCAAAGAACTAAAGAAGTTCTTCTGATGTAACTATGAATATCTGCAGTCTGTAAGTCTTATAGAGATTTTTTTTGTTCACTCACAAAACAAACTTACTCTCTTTATCTGTAGGCACAGATGAGGACACAGAATATGACGGCAGTGTTCACCATGTAAACGACTGATCGCCGCTTGAACATTCTCATGGCAAAGAGCAAAACAGACTTAAAGCCCATCTATCAGCAGCTTGCGGTCTCTACCCTCGTAGACTTTACGTGACGACGGTGAACTCCTCACAGTACGTACCACTGAAGTCCACAAGGGCTCAGTCCGCAATTCCAGAGGGTGAACATTTGGTTGCAGCCTATCAATACTTTTTCTTGATAGAGCCTAAATGCATCATGTTACACAATGCAGCCTGCATTAGCTGTCACTTCTGGCAACTGGTAGCTAACCGCTAACGGTAACCAGCTAGGATTTGTTATTCACATGTAGCGTTATCAGGGAGAAAATAGGCTGTATCCCCCGATGTGTTAATAGTAAGTTTACTGCGCCTTTTCGTCCCGTCCTAGGGAAGATCTCTGTTTGTCCCAGACATGTTACCTATTGTCCCCAGGATGACAGGACAACATAAGTCTTGAGCCCTGCTTTTTAGCCTGCACAATTTTTATGTGACACAACAGAAAATCATCGGCCACTGCCATCGGTGAATGGCAGTCAACAAGGCAAATACTGGCTGATACCGATCTTTGTTACCGATAGATGCATCCCTAAAGTAAGACTCACATTTAAAGCCAAAAATGAGGGACACATTTTGAGGACAAATAGACTCTGACAGGATCACTGATGTATTTTACAGAAGTATATAGTTTCAAAGTATGAAGCAAAATCTGCCGTTTAAGCACTCATTCAAACCTTTTTTGCCTCCTGGGGGAAAACCCAGTGCCTCCCGATCCAGCCAGTCTTAATTTATTCATTAAAAGCCGTTATCTGATTATCTCCATTAATCAGCATCATGTGTTCCTGTAAACAGAGCGTGAGGACAAAGAAGAGATCCACCTGAACTTGTTTCCAGCTCCCTCACGCCTGCGGCACAGGAGGAGAGCCAGCAAGATTTGGGTAGTGAGTGAGTGCGGGCGTCGATTAAGAATTTATAATGTGAGAAGTGGGGGTGGATAGGGCCCGTGTAACAGGGGACGCTAAACAAAACAAGCCAGTGCCAAACATGGAGCCAAGCCTCTCCTCGAGCCCATGAATAATGTAGCGGAGGAAAACGCTACATTCTGTTGTCGCACCGCAGCGGTAAACAGACAATTAACATAATATCAGACACACACACACACTCATGCAAACCACACAGTGGAAGGTGTGCCCTTGCCATGCGGGGTGCTACTAATTGTGACTAAGCACTGCAAATGAACCGGGTTTACATTCAGGTGAAACCAAACCTCAGCATACAGTATGAAAAGGAACTTTTTTCTCTTTGTTGGTCCTCTTTGCAGACTTTCAGTTTACCCTGCTTTGAAAATCTGTCCTCCAAAAAGTATCTTTGTTCTATATTTATCCTAATGCCCTCATTCTTATTCAGTCCGGGCCTTCTTATAGATTTCCTTATTCAGTACTTATTTGAATGGGATTTTCAAGGCTGCTCTCCTCCCACTGCAAGTGCAGGACTTTGGTTATCATCACTAGGCGGTGGTGTAGTATCGCTGGTGTTCTCCTCATTTATTTGGTTCAATTAAGGCATTAGCCCATTAAACAGGGTCAAATTTGGGGCAGGGTCAAATCCTCCCTCTCTCTTTACATCTTTGAAGTACCACATTGTACCTAAATATAGCTCAATTTGAGATTACTCTCTCTCTCTTTATCCTTCTTTTAATATGAACCAAAGCTCTGCAACCAAGTGAATTATCCTAATTATAAAATATGTTTTAAGCCTTAATTCTAAAACCAAGATAGAGCATGGTGGTATTTGCTTTGTTTGTAACATAAAGGTTTGATTACATCTCCACAATAACCAGCATGCCCTTAAAGTTGTAATCCTTAAGATTTTGCTTTCAGCAGCTACTTAGTCAGAAATATAGCAGAAGAGCAACTGCTGTCTCTGTTTACAGTGCAACTAAACAAACTCACATTGTTTAAATGAACACTGCAAACACAATCCAACTTCATGATGCGCACTGGGCAATTAGTTTTCCACATAACAGCTCTCTTCATCTAACAGCTCACTGTGGCTGCTCCTACTTGTTCCATCACTCCCTTGAACAAATTAAAAGTGATCCGCTGCCAAAAAGAAAATACAAAAAAAAAAAAAAAGCAGTTATCTTGTTTTGTAGCTGCATTTTAGACAAATAATGATGGTGGGTGCCAACTGCTGTGACAAATTGATGTGGAAGAACTTGTGCTCTCAGTCAGTCTTTATTTTGATGAATAGTTAAATGAACTTGTTGAGCCACAGTTTACTTGAATATATGTTTAATACAAATCTGATCAGACAAGTTTTGGGAACAGCACACTGACGAAGACATTCCAAAAACTTGAGATTCAGATGCTTTAATATTGAATAATTTTTCCATGACACAGATACATTTGTTTCCAACCTTATCACCAGATAAAATGCATTATACATTTCTGCAAACCATAGATCCATGCATTAAATTTGTATGAAGTGGATAAGTTGAAACTTTACATTTCTTAATGTTTTAGCAACACTAGTTAACGTGTGGTTAGATGTAAGAAAAGATCAATATTGGAAAAACAGCAACTGGTCCCTAAAAAACACCCACATTTTATTGCTATAAAGTCACTGGAAACACAGCAATGACTCATTAGAAAACATCTGATATTGTTGTTGCAGCTTGGCAGGCATTTGCCTTGGTGACAGGCCATAAACCATCTCCTCCACCTCCCAATGAAATAAGCTCATATACTCGTCACTGTAGAGACGTTGATAAGATACATACACTTTTAATGTGAACTACCAGGAGGGAGGGTTAACAGCTAACAGTGATAACTGCAATGCTGAGTTGCACATATTTTCCTGTGAGTTACATCTTTTGTGCAAAGGCTATTTGAATCCAGCTTGGGAATGGCGGAGTCCGCCACTACAATAAAAACCTCCATATAGAGAGGTACAGTAATGACAGATAACTAAATATATTGCTGAAAAAATGTAGACCACAAATAGTATCACAAACAGGGTTTCATACTGTAAAAATGTTAAGAATTGTATCTGGTATATTATTTTAACAGTCAACACCCACGTCAAGATCTTACACTCAAAATATTTATCCCATTATCAAGTCACAGTGTGAGCTTTCCCAGGAGCCTCTGGCTAGTGAGCAGGCCACAGTGAAGTATATGGATAAAATACCTTACCATGGTTTTACACTGACAAGAATCTTGTCCCCTCCAGGAGCATTGATTGACAGCGCCTGTTTACACACACGGAGCAGTTGGGGGCGTGGATCTGGGTCCTGAAGCCCCTGGAGTATACTTTGGCCAGGATTGGCAGCTCTGCAAAGAGCTGTAGTTGTAAATGAGAAGGTAGATGTGATCCATTGTGGCCTAGAGCAAAGAGATGGATGGCAGAGTGTGTTGAGGTTAAGTCTTGTAGATACAGACCTAGGCTGGAGTTCCCGTCGGGAGCCAACAAAGGTCGATGGTGTTTGGGATCGCATGAGGAGTCAGCCAGTGCACCTCTCTCTTTCTCCCTCCCTTCCTGCCTTCCCCTGCCCTGGGACCGGGGACTGAGGGCTGTCTATGGAAGGTCATGTAGATAAGGTGGAATGTTGTTTGGCTGTGGAGATAGGGCACTGCTGCAATTACTGCCGCGTCAATGGAAAGGCCTTTAAATATCTGCAGCTTTCTGATGAGGGGGAGGTGGGGACACCTCCTACCAAATTGCTCCCTTACTGCGTTGTGAAAACTAAAATCTCAACAGGTCATTTGATTTTATTTCATTTTTAAACTTTCTTTTCTGAGAAGATGTGAACATGCCTTAATTTCTCCTCAGATATTATTCAGACTTTTCTTTTTAAAAGGTTTTGAAGTATGTCATTGCATTGTATGTTTCCTATACTTTATCAGACTGTATCGTTGTTCAAAAAACCTTGAACATTTACATATAATATGATGCAGAAACTGTGTCCCACAGCCACTCCGTCAGAGAAAGAGTACAGCAAATACATTATAAGAAGTGATATGAAATACATTATTAAAAAGGTAAGATCTCATTGCTTCAAAATCACTGTTGGGAATAAAAGCTACTCATTTCAAAGACACAGAGATTCTGCTCAATTTATAAGATGTCTGGTAGCAGAAACCAGTAGAAAAAAAAACAACTAGGAATGGATGCCCATTTTAAAGGATTTCCTTAATTGATTATTGGGCAAGTTAACAATCAATAGTCAGTTAATCATTAAAAAGGGTGTACACATTTCTCCATAATGAGTCAATAACAGCATTTTTAAACTACTTGCATGGCCCATATTCACCATAATATCTATAGAAAGTGCCTTCACTTAAAATTGCAGTAGTTTGACTGCCTTCTGTTAATCATGACATGACAAGTTTAAAAATCTCTGAAAAGCAAATAGTGTTGCACAGCTTCCAGTTTTTATTGTAGCACAATTTAGATGAGATTAAACATGCTGATAAGATCTTGTATCACATGTTGTATACTTCAAGGCATATAGCTGTCACTGGCAAACACAAAATAACTTGTATTGATCTCTCCACTTACCATCCCAGGGAATCTGTAGCATTTTGTATCGACCAGTAAATTGGATTTACAACCAAAGAATGGGAATGTCGCTTAGAAATCAAGACAATTTCATTTATATAGCTCAATATCACAAATCATAAATTTGACTCGAGGCTTTTCAATCAGTACAGCGTAGGAAATCCTATGTCACTATACCTTCTGTTCGACCTACTAGAAATCATCCAAGTGGAAAAAACGTCAGAAACAAGGCATCCCTCTCCCAAGACGGACAGACATGCAATATATATCAAATAGCCCCTTTAAACCTTGCATTAATCTGCATTTTGGGTGATCAGATTGCAGTTGGATAGTGCTTGATCACAAGAAAGTACAGGTGTAAATAAACCAGAAACTCAATGAGGACAGATTGTTATCCAGTCGGCCAAACCAGCGATTCATTGTGAACACATTGAACACAAGTGTAAATACCATTGTATTTTCAATCTACATACAACTGCTACAGATACCTATGGACCACCAGAGATTCTTTTAATATTATATTTACACCAGTATCCATCAATCCATTTTTAACCGCTTTTCTGAAGCCAGGTCCCGGGGGCAGCAGGCTGAGTATGTTACTCCAAATATCCCTCTCCCCAGCAACGCTTTCCAGCTTGTCTTGGGGGATCCTGAGGTGTTCCCAGGCCAGACGAGATATATCATCCCTCCAGCATGTTCTGGATCTGCCCCAGGGCCGCCCACCAGTTGGATGTGTCCAGAACACCTCTAACAGGAGGTGCCCAGGAGGCATCCTGATCAGATGCCCGCACCACCTCAACTGGCTCCTTTTCACACAAAGGAGCAGTGGCTCTACTCCAAGCTCCCTCCGGATGTCCGAGCTCCTTACTCTGTCTCTAAGGCTGAGCCCAGCTGCCCTTTGGAGGAAACTCATCTTGGTCGCTTATATGCACGATTTTATTTTTTCGGTCATTACCCATGACCACAAGTGAAAGATGGAATGTAGATGGACCAGTAACACGAAAGCTTTGCCCTCTGGCTCAGCTCTCTCTTCACCACAACACAACACCCGCATCACTGCCGGTGCTGTGCCAAACCGCCGATCCATCTCACGCTCCATTCTACCCTCACTTGTGAGCAAGACCCTGAGACACTCGAATATTGGCCCTGAATATAAACAATAGCACCCTATGTAAATGTAATTGTAAGCACTTTTTAAAGAAAAAATCTGACAATAGTTGTTGCCAGGCTGATAGTTTTTGACAGGCAGGGGCAGGGCCTGTTTGGACTGTGGGGATATACTTTATGGACCAGAGTCAGGACAAGAATGCAAGTGTCTGCTTTCAAGTTGGTCCAGTGAAAGTATACAAATAAATCTTGGCAACACATTTTCCAGCTGAACCATTTATGAAGCAATAGCTAAGCAAATGGTGGAGAACGACAACCGTTTAGTTATCTGAGCTGGACAGAGCGATTGGATCTCAGAGTAAACACCTAAGACACATATTGATACCTGCTGTAAATGTACTCTAGTTCAATCATATCTAGATACATCTGGATACTAGACATATTTTAATGCAAGGTGTAAAGGGGGTCATAATAAAATTACGGTACGGACAATCGGGATGACAAAACTAATGATAGATTGTTAACATATTGGAAGTATATGGATCTGGAAGGAGCAATTTCAGGTGTCAGCAAATTAAAGTTCCTGACTTTTTGATATTTCAGCGTAGCGCAGCTAACATTAGCACAGTAACGTTAGCTGTGGTCTCTGGTATCTGCTGCACAGCTCCCCAGCCTGTGGTGACTGACTTGTTGTAAACTGGTTCTATAAACCTACGATTCTTGATAGCTAGCTAAACCACCAGACCATTAGTGAGATGTGATTACTTTGCTTCTGTGGAGGGATAATCCATGTGTTAGGCCCTTACAGGTGGTCAACACACACACATCACCTCATCATCCTAGGTTGTCAGTTAATATTTTTAGTCAGTTAAACAATTAACGAGAATTAACAGGTAATTGTTGACATTCTTACAACAAGCTTACTATACTATGATATTACAGCACAGTTGAATACATATCTTAACCTTTTTGGAAATAGTATTGAACGTATGAGGTAGATATTTCCTCTAAACTCTCATATTGGTGAGGTGCTTCAACGGGTTGTGGGATCTAACGGTCAGAATATTGGCTGTGTGAAATTGCATTTGACCCCTCAGTGGTATATGTATTGTGTGGATGAAAGACAGCAGTGAATGTTTCGTGCATTGTGCTCATATGGGACAAATTACAGGTGATACAGCACCTCTACAGCATGCACTCGTGCGTGCCTGCATGTATGCACACAAACATATCCACAGATTGTCTCACACTGATTTAATTTCACATGTTGGCTCTGTGCTGCTTTCTCTCTCTAACTCTCGCTCTCACACCTTAATCCGGAGTCTGAGGCAAGGAGGTACCTGAGGTGCTTTAGCTGAGTGAAAATTACATTTACACTGACATGGAAAGGCAGGTCCATCCCTGGAGTGGAACTAAAGTCTGGCTGGTGCTAGCCGCTGTCAAGCATCCATTCTCATACAAATCTCCCTGGAGGCTGCAGGTTTGCAGCTTACTTCTGAGCAGCTTGTTTGACATGTCACAATCACCACCGTGCTCTCATTTAGCTGCTTTCTCATTGTCTCACCTACAACCTTGGGTTGTTTATGTGTATGAGTAAGTGGATGTGACTAATCTGATGCAGCACAAGTGCAGCGTCTGCACATTTTCCTCTTCTCTCCTGTCTGATTGATTGAGTTTGTTAAGATCTACTTTATACAACCATGTACTGCATGTGCATGGTGTACAACGAAAGATTGCACCCACATTTATTTGTTCATATATGACCTAAATATGAAAACGTCCATAAATAGTGAAAAGACAGGAGTTGTATGTCACATGTGGTTCACTAATGGAAAACCCAGCATTTCTGAAGTAAAATGAAAGTGACCTGATGTCAGTGAAGCTATTAGAGTTGATCATAGTCCTGTAGTAGTCTGCACAGACACATACTGTGATTGCAGTTGCTGGTGATGGTTTAAAGCAGCACCAATCAATATTTTTTATCATCAATGGATCAAATAACCTTGTGTAATGAGAAAAGGTGTTGCTTGTATTGACAAACCTACAGAAAATGATCTCTAAACCCTGCAATCTCCTCAGTTCAGTAGATCCTGTTTTTTGTACGTTTTGTCATGGTTGTGGATTTCTTGAAAAATTCTGCTATCACCAGCATCATTTCTGGCTCCAACAGGCAGCTGTTTTCAGTGATACACCAACAGTACACTACCTGCCCAGTGCCAAACGTGACAGGAGAATATAGTGGAGCAGTTAAAGAGACAAACATTTCCCTCAATAGTTGGTGGAGACCAAAACAGAGCTAAAAGGAGACTGAACTGAACTAACACTGACCCAGTCTCCAGAATCACAAAAATAAATTTGGCCTTTTGGCATTTGTCAAATGGATTACTGTAAATTTATTATGTTGATCTGTTCTGTACACATGGCATCAATCGCACATCTGTCCGTCCTGGAAGAGGGATCCCTCCTCAGTTGCTCTTCCTGAGGTTTCTACCATTTTTTTCCCCCGTTAAAGGAGGGGGGGGGAGTTTTTCCTTATCCGCTGTGAGGACAGAGGGATGTCATATGCTGTAAAGCCCTCTGAGGCATATTGTGATTTGTGATATTGGGCTTTATAAACAAAATTGAATTGAACTGAATTAAATTAGTGCTAACATTTCTGTTTGTTGGCTGTAACAGGAAACTGTTTGCTGAAATTAGAATTAAGTGGTTATTTGTTTGTATTTCCAACTTGTGATGCGTCATTCCAACCAACAAGCTAAACCACTGTGATTATTAACCATAGGAAAGGCAGCCTATCCTCATATTCAAGAAGCTGGAAATGTTTGTTGTTTTACTTGAAAAATTACTTAAACAATGAATCCATCATCACAATGGTTGCCTAGTTTTCTATTGATTAAGTAATCCATTATTCAGCTGTTTGTTTCAGCATTAACATACGGTCAGTGCTGCACTTAAGGTTTCCAGCAGCAGGAGCAATGGCTTGAGGTAAAGAAACAGAAGAACTGGGGAGTTAACACAAGCAGTAGTCTCGCCACCAGACAATCAGAGATCTCCGCCTTCTGATAGTCTGGGGACACTCCTTTCTAAAGTGTGTTTAACACACCGGCGAAAATGGCCAGCAACAAAGCAACGCCTCTTGCATTTTTGAAAAGGACACGCCTTCTCGGAAATGTGCGCTCCCCCTTTTCTCGTCCGCAAGAAACAAACACACAGAGAGCTTGAAAATGGATGCCGAGAGATTTAACTCCGTTTTATCAAACGTGTGCTCATCCGTGAAGAAAATATTTTTTCCAGCGGATGTCTTAGTTACAACATGATTGAGCTAACTGGAGTAGTTTCATGTCGTATCCGACAATGGGAGGCTTTTAACAGATGACATCCTGATGTTACCTTTGCTGCTGCTGTTAGCTGTCCCTGTCAGCTGCAGCCACTGATGCTTTCTAGACATCGTGATTTCCCAAAACTGAATAAATACCACACATAGCAACACAAAACTGCTTTGCTAGCTCAATCATGTTGTAACTAAGATATCCGCTGGAAAAGATATTTTTTTCACGGACCGTTTAGTGAGTTATTACCTATTACAGGCACCGCTAACGGCTAAGAAATAACGTTAGTAATGTTTGTTCAATCATTGTGTTTATAGACTTTACAAACATCGGATTAGTCTAAACGGTGATACAGTGATGTGAAAAATGTGATACATATATATATACTGTATATATATATATATATATATATATATATATATAGCTAAAAGCTCTGCTGGTTTTCTACCCGGAAGTATTTGTAAACAACAAGGCGATTCCCTCTATAGTCCGGCCGGACGGATGAGTCAAAGATTATGTTTGTTTCTTTTACTTGGCGGGAATGTGTCGCCGCAAATGCGACAAACATCCACTAACTTTGACTGCGTTTTCTGCGAGCGCAGCTGAGCCATTTTGTACCGCTACACGTGTTTCTAGTGGGACTATGTTTACAAGCACAAGAGTTCAGCGAGCCACTGAAGGGCCGCCCTGCAGATTTACTATTGGTTCTGCAACGTAGGGAGTTTTTTTAAACTCTGAAATTGTATCCGCCCATCTAAACACAAAATCAGGGAGAAAGTCATCAGTCTTTATTTAAGCAAAGCGTCTAAAGACTGACTTGTGAGTCTACACAAGCAGTAACAGCTACCAGGGCTGAACAGACAAAGAAATGTTGAAACCCAAACTCCATCAACAGATAATTCAAGGAAACACCACCAAGATTAACAACTAAACTACTGGAAAAGCAATTCACAAACTTGATCGCAAGCACAGCACTTAGCTCAGTCCCGTCAGCCTTTTTTTTCAGTGGCGATCTAGTGACCTCTTTCAGGACATAGAAACCTGAAGTAATATTGCTTGACTAGAGAAGCATTAAGCAGCTAGATTGACTTATAAATGAATCTGAGGTCGAAGCAAGGAGCAAATCTTTGTATCCGCCCCAACATAGCTACTTCGGTCAAATCTCTCGTTGTAATGATGCTTTGATGACAGCGCTAACCTCTTCTGAAGAGAGTGGCTGAGACAGACTCACTGCCATAAAGTGACCAATTAGCTCCCACCCCTGAGATCCATGTAGCTCAGATGCTGGGACATCGCTGATGGCATGTGGCAGGCTCTTTAGTCTGATGGAGCTGGAGATGGCCGGCAGTGGTAGCCTGGGGTCAAGGGATCGCGGGCAAACAGCTAGATAGTGTCTCTCTCAGGACAGAGGGGACAGCAGCAATGAGCTTGTTGGTATAAATCACCCGCAACACACACCAGTATTCCCTCCACCATTACCGCAGCTGAATCCTACTCCAGTCTGACACTGGAGAGGAGAGTCAAGGTGGAGTATGTCTTGTGCCTCTTCATGGGAAATGCCATGCTGTACGTCCATGCATACATTATGAGGTTTATTTACCTAATAGTCTTGTTGAGTTCAAGGAGCTTTCTAAGGACATTGCTATAAAAATATCCATCTTAAGTCTTGTTAGATGGATAATTTAATTTTGTGTAGAGCTGAGAGTATTCAAGATAATGATTACATCCTGCAAATTACAGTGTAGACATTTTGTACATATGAAATACCAATTATTACTTGCTAGTTACACACTGCTAGGTGCACATCATTTTACAGCCTGCATATCCTGTGCACTATAATTACAGAGAAAACTGCTAAGTGTTTCATCCCTCAAACCACAGGCTTCCTTATAATGAGGGTTATCTCCCACATTTTTGATGCTTTGTCTTGATTGCCCTATACTGCAGAGGCGTTAGTAAGTCGCACACGTGCGGTCACAAGCAAGTGTCAAGTTACTGCGGTGAGAATCAAGTTGACTCCCTACTATAAGTCAAGCAAGACAAGTCATTGCTCAGCTCAAGCAAGTCACAAGTCAAGTCATTTGCATTAGCTTTCTAGGTGATGTTTGACCAGATAAAAAAAAACAAATTCACAAAAGATACGATTGTTCTCTTCTTCCTACCATTATCAACAAAATAGTCCTTGAATACAGATTTTATTTTTTGACACGCCCCCTTATGATAGCCGCTTCATGTGTTTGCCTCTGCTGATCTGTTGTGTCCAAGTGGGTTGTCAGGTTTGTGTGCATTGCACTAGAAATCATCCAAGTCATGTGTCAAAAACAGGGGTGGAAATCCCGGGGGGGACAGGGGGGACATAACCCCCTCTGCAGTAAAGCTATAATAATTTGAGGCACAATTAATAATTTTTGAACAATGCAGTAGTATTTATTGAAAGCACAATGTAAGCGGTGCTCATTATAGCATAGTAGCAGCGTGTGGCTGGACCCGGCTGCCCACATCGCGCATCGCGGGGTAAGATGTTCACTCACACAGACACAGTTTAACTTACACAAGTTACAACACATCCCATTTACTGTTACAACAAGCCCCAGGCCCAGGCTGATAATATAAACTGTCTGCAACATTTCTCCTGCATTGTTCAAAAGCCTACTCAATTACAAGTGCTGCTAAGCTAAAAGCTAATGATTAAGCTCAGAGTTTAGTGATAGTCAGAGAGGACAGGAGAGAAAGAAGAGGGAGAGGACAGGACAAGAGCAGTCAGTGGTGGAGCGGCTCGTAGCTAATGGGTACCTGTCTGTAGGCTCTCCACCTGTCAGTGAGACAAACATGAAAGACGTGCAGTCTAACTGACGAGGAGCGGTCATTACACGCGACTATTACGCACGGTTGTGAGGTGCACAGCGGCAGATCTCACAGCACACTGTTTATAAACCAGTTTGCCAGTTTAATTGCAGGAAATGTTTAGTTGTTAAGCCCTTTCACATAGGTATAGACATGTATATCCACTTTTCTACATGTGGCTGCTGCTGGCTTGAGTCTTGACTCCAAAAAAAGTAATTTATTACGAACAGGTCAATAAAACAGGTTTCAAAATTCAAAATACCTTGTGAACAAACAAAATATTCAGTATTACACATTTTCTTTGGTTACTTTTCTTTCAAACAGTTATGATCTCACTGCTGGTAAAAAAAAAAAAAAAAAAAAAAAAACGAAAATAAAAACATACAAACAAACAAAAAAAACGGTTTGCACCTGCAGCCAGCCAGAGACGAAGGATCCATTCCACACACCTGAGCCAGGGAAAAAAGAGGGAGAGAAGGAGAGAGATCGAGTTTCTGTCTTTGATGAATGAAGCCTTATTGTTTTGCTGCTGTTAAACAATGAGAGACATGTTTTCTCCGTTTACTTAATAGCATAAATATTCAGATGCTGACTTGCCAGCAAGAGGTAGACATTGCCATGGCTACCACCGAGCAAGAGACTGGGACAAAAGTTCATACATTGCTAAACTTTCGTCAGGTTGCTTATTAGCTAGCTAGCTCGCACTATCTTGCATCTGTCATCTGTCCTGTTCTGCAAAATTGTTGGATTTTTCACATTACGATAACACGCCAGCTAGTATAACTATGCTGCCTCGTAATGTTTGCTGGTTAGCTAGCTATCTAGCTAGCAGAAGACCCCTGTCGTCTGCCGTTCATCAAACGAAGCATGATGAATAATGCCAACGCAATCGATAGGATGAACTCAGCTGGAGACTCCATTGTAGATGCTGGTTGGAAATGTAGATGGCTCGCAGCTTCCTGTTTAAAATAGTTACGTATGCGTGAACGTAACCGATGCGGTGACGTAGTGAGTGCCGTCCAAATTCCTAGGGAAAGATTTCAACCCCTACCCCTTGTTGCTTCATTTCAAGGGCCAAGGGCTAAGGGGTAGTGGACAAGGGCTAAGGGGTAGTGGACAAGGGGGGTATCAAGTCTCATGTCAAGCTACCAAGTCAAATTGGCAACTCGAGTCTGACTCAAGTCCCTCACCTCTGGTGTGCTGTCACTGTTAAACATATTACCTATTACATTAGAAGGAATTAAAAAAAACAAACAGTAAAACTTTGATAAAATTAACATTTCTTTTGTTGAAATTATGAATACACAGTGTTCCTTATATTTTGTCCAATGAATATTTAAAAAAAATTGTGATAAGAAGTATTTTTATTTAATTATCTGATTGTTAGAGAGCTGGTCCTACATTAGTTTCCAAAATTACATTACTGCCTCTCAGTATTTTGTCGCCATTTTAAAACATACACATAACTATTTTATAGCTATAGCTATAAAGGTAGACCCTAATGTTTTGCAGCACAAAATATATACACCATATTAGTAAGTACTCAATATTTTAAAATGTTTTTCATTACATTGTAATTGTATAAATTGTATTTTGTGTAAATGTTTCAAAACATTTAAATAAATTATATTCTAATTACTGTTATTGCAATATCAGTACACGTTGTGCATGTGTTAATAATCAACCAGTGACCATTGTGCAATGTGCATACAAACAGTTCACTTTAGCCATGCTGGACTGTGGAGTTTTCACAGAATGGATGGTGAGAAAGAGCAGGCTGTATGCTCCTAAACTAAGCCGGAGAGGTAAATCATCGATTGCACGGTCCAACTTGGAACAAGCACAAAAATCAATCAAAAACAATCGCTTCAAATCTCTTTGTTCTACCTTTTTCAAGGCTCCAACGCTTGGATCAAGGATGATTGTAGCATTCTGAAGCATATGTTAAGCGGGGCGATGAGACAAAGGTCAGTGGGTTGTTAACACCATTACTTTGCTTGTTTCCTAATCAGGGTGAAAACAAATCTCTGATGAATGACTTCTCCCCCACCACCTCCCTCCGTCTCTGTCTCTCTGTGGTCACTGTGTACACTAAGTGGGATGGCTAATAAGTCCCCGTTGGGTTACATGGCTGGCTCCCAGCTAATCACTTTTTGAGACAGAATCTTCAAAGTGTGCCCTCTTGTCTGATGCTAATCTGGGCCAAGTGGGGGCTCTGTAGATGGATGAGTGTGTGCTGTGGGTAGATTGGCTCGAGTCAGCTCTGCTCCATCCAAGTCATCTGTCCGTTTATTTCAGTGATGTTATATGGGTGACTGTGTAAAAGCCTGATAAATGGACATCTAACACTTACATTATTATGTGCAGCCATTAATTATAGATACTGACCTTGGGCCTTGGTCTAAGACAAGTAAAATGCTGCATTTGTTTTTACGTGCTTGGCGACAAATACAGAATACATAAGGGAAATGTGTCTGATTAACTAGAGGTTAATTAAAAGACTCATGATGGAATGGATCAACTTATAAAGAAACAGTTTATATATTGCTTATATATTGTATATTATTGCTCAAGTGCTCATTAATGTAGTTATGTCATCATGGGCTGGTGTGTGTTCGCTTCTTGCAACAGAGAACCTCGACTGAACATCATCTAAAGTTTGTATCTGGTATAAAAATATCTTACCTTTTGATCAACATTTATATATATATATATATATATATATATACTTTATTAACCCCCCTGAGGGGAAATTCAATTTTTTCACTCCGTTGTCATTAACACACAGGTCCGAAATACACACACATGCACAAACAGGACCTATACATGCACAAAGTGGAGAGATGTCAGAGTGAGGGGGCTGCCTTGGTCAGGCGCCCCGAGCAGTTGGGGGGTTCAGTACCTTGCTCAAGGGTACCCCGGCAGTGCCCAGGAGCTGAACTGGCGCCTCTCCAGCTACTAGTCCACGCTCCGCATTTGGTCCGGACGGGGACTTGAGCTGGCGACCCTCCAGTTCCCAACCCAAGTCCCTATGGACTGAGCTGCTGCCGCCCATTTTAACATCACATGTCACCGCCCTATTGGATTCCTGTGTGCAACACAATGCACATTAGATTAGATTTAGACTTTATTGTTATTGTACAGAACAGACAACGAAATTCAGTTGCATTCAAGATCGGACTCAGAATAAAAATAAATAAATGGAAAGTAAGAATAAATAAATAAATAAATACATTCATCCATCACTCATACTCTCATCTACACAGTAGACAGACCATCACGTATGCAGTTGAAAGAGATAAAATAAAGTGCTCATAAAATTATTGCACATAAACAACTTATTGCACATTTTGTTGTGATGTGATCCGGGGGTTTGTTTTCAGTTCAGAGTTCATTATGGTGATGGCTTTTGGATAAAAACTGTTCATAAAATGTGTGGTGCGTGTTCTGATAGATCTGTAGCATTTGTTGGAGGGTAACAGTTCAAACAGGTAATGGGCAGGGTGAAGTGAGTCCTTTAGGACGTTGTGTGTCTTCTTCAGGCAGCGGCAGGTGAAAATGTCTTCTATGGCAGGTAGCTGGCGTCTTATGATGTTTTGTGCATTTTTTATGACTCTGCAGGGATTTTTTTTCTGCTGCAGAGTTGCTACCATATCACACCAGGATTCCATGGGTGAAGATGCTCTCAATTGAGCAGCAGTAGAATGACCTCAGGAGCTGCTGGGACAGGTTTATCTTCCTGAGCATTCTCAGGAAGTACAGTCGTGGTTGGGCCTTTTTGACCAGTGCTGTAGTGTTAGCTGTCCATGTGAGGTCCTCTGTAATGTGTGTGCCCAGGAATTTGAAGCTTGACACCCTCTCCACCCTCTCCCCATTGATGTACAGTGGCAAATGGACATCATGCTTCTTCCTGAAGTCAATTATGAGTTCTTTTGTTTTTTTGATGTTCAGAGTCAGATTGTTTTCTCTGCACCACACTGTCAGCCCCTGTACCTCCCCTCTGTAGGCCGACTCCTCCCTTTTGGTGATCAGCCCCACCACCGTCATGTCATCTGCAAATTTAACTATGGTGGTGGCGTTGTGAGATGGTACACAGTCATGAGTGTACAGAGAGTAGAGGAAGGGGCTCAGCACGCAGCCTTGTGGGGCTCCTGTGCCAGAGTGGAGGAGCAGTGAGGGCCCATCCTGACTGACTGTGGCCGGTTTGTCAGGAAGTCCTTAATCCACAGGCAGGTGTTATGCTGTATGCCCAGGTCGGACATCTTGGCATAAAGCTAGCATAGCATCAGCTAACTATGATAAATAACACAGCACCACAGCTAGAAATAAAATCAGCTTTTAACACAGTGACAGGTGTCGGGCATCAGTTTGTAGCCTCATGCCAACAGCTTCCACTGAAGATGACATGTGGCCTTGTGCAGTGTCACTTGTTGAGGGACCACAGCATACAACTACTGTATGATTACATAAAGTACTATAAGTATAGCTTCATATCAGTGTTATGCAAAGCTTGAGTTTCTCATTGTCTTAGTTCAAATGCTTTAAATACATTTAGTTGCAATAAAGACACAGATGATCAAAGTACTGTACCTCACTACAACGGCTGCAGCCAATGTTCTATTACAGGTTCCCAGAGTATGAAGTGATGTCTTTAAATGTCGGTTTTTGTCCAGCCAACAGTCTAAAACCCAAAATATGCTGTTTATTATCATAGAAGATGGAGAAAACCAGCAAATATTCACATTTGCAACTGAACAGGAGCTGTAAACAGTGAATTGTTGATATTTTTGCTTTAAAAAATAATAATAAATTATTATTTGATTATAATATGCCCTGTGATGGTCTGGTGACCTGTCCAGGCTGTACCCCAACTCTCGCCTAATGTAAGCTGGGATAGGCTCCAGCCCCCCTGCACGACCCTGCCCCAGGGTAAGTGGTTATGGATAATGAATGAAAGAATGATTATAGTAGAAGCTTATTAATTTTCCATCGTTTAACTAATCAATTAACTGACTAATGGTCTCAGCTCTACTTGCTTGTATACAGTACCCGCATAACTCACTCATGATGCTGCGTGTTTTGTGCCTAAATGATAGAAATGAATGGCAGCTCAGTGGCAAGCACTGCTGTCACCTTAGAGCAAGAAGGTTCAAGCACACCTGTGACCTTTCTGTGTGGACGCAGGGACTCTGTGTTGGCAGGAATTTCATCCACATTTCAGCATCCGGTCACTCTGATCAGCAATAAGTATAGGGTTGGAGTTTAAGATGCTGACTGTGCTGGGGCCATTTATTAGATGTCGCTCTACATTTATCTTTTCCCTCATTACCTGTTAGCTGTCTACTGTCTAATAACTTAATAAAATTCCCCACAAAAATACATCAAAAAGGAATAATCAGCTAAAGAGAATGGGTGTTTGTTTGTAAATCTGTGAGTATGTCTCTCCTATAGTGTATTTTTATCAGCATTTTATGTATAGGGTTCCTTAGGGGTACTGCCTACACAGTGCATGTCTGTGCATTTGTAGTTCAGCCAGGCATTTTAATATATTTTGAGTCACATGAGCATGTCAGTAGTGCACACCACCTCTATTACCACATGGCTCAGGCCAGGATTTTACTGCCATTGTGATAAACAGGCAGTAGATTGACACCAGTTTATCACCCCTGTTTAACAGATTAAATGGCTGACGAATCGAGTGCAGATCCCAGGGGGTTTCATTTGCTCATAGTAAGCTCAGATCATCATCTTTTTTTCATCTTATTAAGAGAATTGCCATTCCCATCATGACCATCGCCATCATGGCGCTGCAGAAATTGCTGCCTGCCAGATCGTTGGAATGATGGTCCTGATTGAGAAATACATGCCTCCTCCTGCTCTTTTCACTACACATATGAGTCAGTTGGCTCTGGTCCCACTGTAGCTGGAGGGGGGGTTGGGTTGACTATAGACAGGACCTTCATTGATCAGAACATGGAGGGGATGGGGAAGCTGAGCAGTCAAAGGGAGCTGACTATGGTAATGCTTCAACAGATCGATTAAAGGGATGTGCGTTTGAGGCACAAGAGCGCTCCAATAAATCCTCTGTCCTACCCTAGCTCACGTTGAAGTGTCTTGGATTCCTCAGCATGACCAAGACTGGGCGACTGGTACAGAATACTGAACAGCAGCTGTGGACAAACACATCAAAAGTACAGGCATTACATAAAAACTGGTAAATAAAACTCTGAGGAGGTGTTTATTTCTTGTTACTTTAGCAAATGTGTAACTGCCACTTGTGAAAAATAAGCTAACTTGCTTACAAAATACAAAATAAATACTATATGCAAAAAGAGAGAACTACATTTAAATGACAGTAAAACTCAACTAAAAATCTATCTTTTGAGCATCACATACTCACCACCTGTAGGCTTTAAAGGAACAGTTCAATATTTTGTGAAATATGCTCATGGCCAGAGTTAGATGGGAAGATCAATACCACTAAATCTGTCTGTTCAGTATGAAGCAGGAGCCAGGAGACAGTTGGCTTAGTTTAGCATCGAGACTGGAAACAGCGGGAGACAGCTAGCCAGGCTCTGTCCAAAGGTATAAAAATTCACTCGACAATACCTCTAAAGCTCACTAATTAATCGGTTGTATCTTATTTGTTTAATCTACTTAAAAAGTGTAAAAACACTTTGTGATTTTATGGGACTTCTTGGAGGATTGGTGTTATCAGAGACTCCTGATTTGAACTCCTAGCAAGAAAGCTAATAGGATTATTTCCCATTATGTCCAACTACTCCTTCAAAGATGATTGTGAAACATATGTAGCTGCATCTTCGTGGAGGACAGCAGCAGTACAGGTTAAAGCTTGTCTGCACAAGAGTTGTTTCAGTCATCTGTCTCACACGTGTCTAACAGAACAGATAGGCCTCTATTTTAATCATTACAGCTGTCTATACAGCCCACATAGCATATTTTTACCCTTCAAGTCGAAGTTAAGGACAGTAATTATGTGTTAGGCTCTGGCTGCTGTCAAAATGCAGGTGACCTACACTCAAAAAAGACTCATTGAGAACCTTCTGAAAACCAATGTGCATAATTTTAACAACATGAGAAAGAGGACCAGAACAGACCCAAGGACAGTCACACCTGGTCGAAGACCCAAAGATAATCAGATCTGAACAACCGAACAATTCCAAGTAGCGAGGGACCACCACCACTGGCAGCAGCACTATGCATAGGTTTGACAAAGCCATTGTTTTGTAGATTACAAGTGCATCTTTCACCAGATCATTTAATGTACTACCCACTGTTAACAATCCAGCCTTTTCTTCTGCTTCTTGCCTACTGGTTCCTGACTGCAGCTTGTTCCTGATTCTGACTGTCTGCCCCTTCCCTTGCTGACTCATTCCCTTTTGTGGAACTCTTCCTTGAATTTCTTACCGAATGAACAATTGATTCCCCTCAACTGCCTTTGAGACTGCATTTCTGTGTGCAGAACTGTTACAAACAGGCTCCAATTCAAAGTGACATCACAAGTCACTGGTCAAAGTCAAGTTTTAAGTTTGTTAAGTCGTCGGATTCCTGTCGCAAGTCTGTTAGTCATGTGGCTCAGGTTGACAACTGAGGCATGATGCAGCGCTTGTCCACAACCAAGATCTTACCCTACATGTCCTGACATGGACCTTTCCAACTTGGGTTAAGGGTCACGTCTTAGTTACTATAAGAGTAAGAGATACTTGGGTGCAAGTATCATAGGCCCTGTTTATACCTGGTATTAACATGTTCCTTGGGTGGCCTGATCACAAGTGGACAACACTAAATAATGTAAATGACGACCAAGACACATTTTGATCCATCATTGATCACTCAAATTACTTGCCGCATTTGTCCACATATCTTTTGTAGGGTAAATACTAATGTGCCCTGATGTGTCCTGAACAAGGATTACATCATCAGTGCAGGATATGGTGGTTGTATTGATGACAATACAATAACTCTTTTTAATTTGCCCATTTTACGAAGATTTGGAAGAAGTGTTGAGACGTGTTGAATTCTGCTGACAGCGATATTTCCAGTTGTACCAACACAACTGCTAACATGTCTAGTAAGTGTGCTAGCAAACACCTAGCATGAGTGTGGATGTCATAACTGTGCACGGGAATCTTTGACCTTCTAGCTGAAATGTCATGGGTAGTAACAAAGTCTGAACACAAGCGGTCAGTTGGATAGACACAGGTGTCTCGGCTGTCCATTTGTGTTTGAATCACCAAAACGCATGTTATTACCAGGTGTAAACAGGCTTGAAAAGTAGTTGCTTAGTTCTTTCATCACTGTTAAACAGTAAGAGAGAGGTGCGTTTAGCTATATTATGGAGAACCTATGAAAATTTGAAACACAGTACAAGAAAAAGTTTCTACAGATTTTACTTTTTTTGCCACAACCTTTCAGAGCCTACACTTCTGATAGAATATTCTTTTAGGTGTAGATAAGTTAATAATATGTTTCCAGCTATGACTGTGTGAAGAAACACAACCTTTGTTGGCTTTAAAAATGTGGAGGCTCGAATTTTAATAAAGCCAATGTTATGTGACTAAGCACAGTGGGCGGAAGCTTATCCTGGGTGGGTTTGGTTTGGTGAATACACTTATTCTTGTTTTTCTGACTTGCTTTGGATCACATTCACAGTGTTACACACATCCATGTCTACAAACTGCACAATACAACCTCTTCTTTAACTGAGACGTTTGGCACGGATACAGATCTGTCCTGTTGCTCTGATGTCTCTGTTACTCCTCTGTCTGTTATGTGTAAACTGTGAAGGAGTGCACATGTTCTGAGCTCATGGGAATCATGACTGTACCTTCACAGACCACATGCTATAATATCAGAGACACTGAGTCAAACAATATATGAGCGTAATAAACATACCACTGGCTTGGGAATGAGTTTGTCATTGTTGCTAGTGAGTTCATCATCAGCCCGATGAGATAAAGATGACCACCAAAGCCATCACAGTTTTATTTGGTGCAGCTAAAGGATTAGTAGGAAGGGATTAATATGGTAAAAGGAGGCCATAAATATACTGCACTCTCCTTCTCCCCCTTTTTTGGGCTTTAATTTTCTTCCCAGATCCAATAGATTTGCCCTGGCAATGCCCATGGGCATTTTTTCAGGCAAAAAGTTAAATGCAAAATGAGAGAAACAGTCCACTGAAGACAGGCACATCTCTAGACAATGCTAATGGTAGCTTAAATAAATAAATTTAAGCTAAGCAATGCCTCGTTTTTCATATTCATATTTGAAATTGCTGTGCTGGTTAACAAATGGCTCTATAATTGACAATTAACACCTTTTTTAAGCATGTAGCACTACCTGATTGTTCTTAATGTCATTATAGTGTGAAGGCTTTAATGATGATTTGCCATGTAATGTTCTCAGTGCAGCCTTTGCATTTGTGTGCGTCCTGATTGGTTCACTGCCTCCTTGATGCAGGGTTCAGCTGGAAGCAGTCAGCTTGTTGCATCATCTACCAAGATGATAGGACCGTAGAAGTCCTGTTATGACGTTTAGGCACGTGTGCGTGGAAGTGATTTATTCCAAAGCTTTGCTCTTTCTCCTCAGTGTGATTTGTCTGTGCTATGCAGACGGTGGCGACCCCTGGATCTGGCGTCTCATCCATTAATACAACAAGTGTGTGTAGGTGCGATGCAAGGGATGATACGCCACTGCGCAGGAGAAATCTTATAGAGTGTCACCTGTGTTGAATTATCACCAATGAACGCTTCTCAGAGCACTCTATATCTTGCATCATCGAGCTCACACGAAAATGTACACTTTCCCAAGGGTTGATCAAATCACATATAAAAATTTAATTATGTCTGCTTTTTTTTCTCCAAATCTTTGAAATCTTAACAGTTTGATCTCTGCTGAAGAGGAGGTTGAGAGGGTAGTTAATCATGTTCCCATGTGGAGGTCTGCAGCCAGGCATCTCACTGTAGCATGCTGGACTCTGGTTTTGCTGATGAATGAACCCCAGCTCCCCACAGTCATGCATATTCATGCATACCCATGTTGATGTAAAGACACTTAACACACGAAGCGCCAACAAGCCCCCTGCTCTGCCACTGTGGAGGGAAATTGTAAAGTCACTCAGAATCATAGGCAGGTTACCATGGAGACTCTTAGACAGCTCTATACCATCTTGCCAGTGAATCATAAATGGGAGGAGGCACTATGGGCCAACACGCCGTATCTCAATGGTTATTACTATCAGCAAACACACACTATACATCATGCCAAGGAGACAAGATACACATCTTAAATCATGTGTGCCTACGTGTGTGTGTGTGTTTGTGTTAGAGCATGAAAAACAACTGTTAGGGTCACACTGCGCGGCATAATTATTTCATTCCAGTTAATTCATCAAGTTCACCTTTTCCCCCCTGAACTGCAAACAGCGGAATGGCATATGTTTGTGAGATCAATACTTGGCCTTGGCTCGCCAAAAAGGAGAGATTGTCATAAACACCACACACGAGGAAAATCAAATAGCGACTGAAAAGTAATTGAATGGTTCAATCTGCACAAGCGCACACGCCAGTTCACATTCATTTCACCTCCGAGCCAAATCTCAAATTACAATCTGAAAAGGGCCCAAAGAGACCGCAATTGTTCTACCCTCCTCTCTCTTCAAATGGAGATCTACTTTAATCACGTTGTTGGAGTGGAATGCACACTTTCTGGTTGAATCTACCGTTCTGACGGCGGTGCGAGGGACAGACGAGCTGTGACATTTGATATCAGAGCACTACAGTTGTTTCTGGCTCGAGACGCAGCATGTCTGAAATAACACCATCCGACAGGTGCAACAGAAAAGAGAAATCTATTGATGAATTAGTGGCTCAACATGACCTTGATTGTATCACTGTCTTGTCCTTTTCTTCATCAGACCAGTGACCCAAAATAAGTGAAAGCTAATCTGGGAGCAATTGAAAAAACAGAGCTCATGGATGTACTGAATTAAGGGGGACTCGTACGTTTATCCCTGCGGCCTAATCCAAAGTTATGACTGTGTTTCACCTCTCGGGCAGTGCTCACACACCCACTTTGTGTGATAGCCAACTGTTATTGCTGCACCAAATGACCGCCCATTAATCCTGTCTCTCCTGCCCTGCAGCTGAATCAAACTTGAGAAGCGTGAGCGTGGGAGAGAAAATGTTGTGATAGTAAAACACGACCTGGACCAACTCCAAAAGGACCACACGACTGTTTGTGTGAGTGTGTGTGTATGTGTGTGTGTGGGCGAAATTCTTTCTCAACCTATGGTGAAAAGGTATATTGTTGTGGACTGGACGCTGACTCTTTTCTTGGGATTCCAGTCAGGCCAATTCAGTCTTCTTCACAAACAGGCCAATTATAGCTCATTCAGCAGTATTCAGAGTGAGGTTGTTGGAGAATAAACAGGTAATGAATGGTTTAGAGACTGAATGAATACATGAATAGATAAAAGGCTGGGGTTTTGTCATTGGCTCTCTCTGTAGGCGCTTGCTGGAGAGCCATTTCTTCACCTCCAGTGGACAAGAATATGAATGTTATTTTCTCAGTGATGCAAATCTCTGTCTGCTCATTAACAATGAGATGATGTCATGTTTTCAGTTTTGATTTCTTAAAACACAGTGAGCTCTCTGAGAAACACTTATTATGAAGTGCTTGGATTTTCTAAGCCGAAGCTTCCAAAGGTAAAACCGGAGAGAAAACATGTTAAAAATCATTTCAGTTGAACTGAAATGTAAATTGAACATCCATCAAACTTTCCCTCAAAGACAACAAAGATTGATTTATAATAAAGGACTGGCTCATCCAAATTGAAAAACAACATTTTCTCTTAAATGGTATCCAGCCATGCAGATAGTTTGTGTTTTATTTCTCCAGGTTTTGAGAAATCCCCACCTCTGTAATAAAGTGTGGGCCTAATAACGAGCAACCTAATCACCAGGATAAATGTTGACATTGTACTGTTCTCCAAACCACAACTGGTGCATTATTATGTCCCGTATTTTGAAACTTTTTGTTTTTTTATGTTTCGTCAACTCTGTGGTTGGTGTGTGGTTATGTGTTGGCACAAAAAACACTTGGTCATGGTTAGGAAAATATCATGTTTTGTCTTAAATTACCCAGTCTGGGCGGCACAGTCACAGCTGGAAATGCTGTCAATGTCTCACTAAAAAACAACCGGTTTCATGTACGGACTTTGGTAAAAACTACGAACTCGCACGAGTTTCCCACAGAACCGAAAACAAAACAAGTCTCACATTCTTCTTCTTCTATGTTTTCTGGCGCTTGGCAACCAGCTTGTAAGTGCGCTACGTCAGACTTAATTCGAACATAACTGTTTCCATCCCCCATTTTGCGAATCAACATTTTTTTGAATCAACCAAAATCCGGCTAAAGCGAGCGTATTTTAGTTTGTGCGAATCAGGGGATTTTAATTCGAATTTTGGCGTTTCCATCATAATTTTCCAATGCGATACTTCTAGATGCGCATCTAAACAGGCTGATGGAAACATGGCTATTGTTTGTTGGTCTCGAATGTTGGCCTGCAGCATGGCAGCCATCTTGCCAAAGTGTCCCACCATCCACCACCACCCACCCACCCACTTCCTGATGACAAAGTTGGCTCATATAAATGTAATCAGTCATCACTTTAGAAACATTAATATTAGGGATTCACAGTTTTTTGGTGATATCAGATATGCCAACATATGACAACTTATTTGGCCGATAACCGATATCGATATATCCACTTTTCGCGCACCTACTTTTAGTGATCATCAAGTCTCTTCTGTAGTGGAATTAACATCATATTATGCATGCATACTCTTACCATGACAGCCCACCAGCAGATGGAGACATGAAATAGAATGCTTTCAATGTATGTAATACTCATTCATTGTGCAAAATAAGAAAAGGCATGTTGGCTGATTCTAATAGTTCATTTTAAAGCCGATATTGGCCGATACTGATAACGTACCGATATTATCAATATGTTGGCTGATTCAAATATTTCATTTTGAAGCCATTATCAGCCAATATCAATGATGTGCCAATATTATCATGCATCCCTAGTTATTATGATATGTATGAAATGTACAAATGTGACGTATACATGATTTACAGAAATGTACAAACCGACATTTTTTCTGGCAACCGAGCTGTAATGAGACAAGGAAAGACTTTATTACCTGGATTTAACTCCAGTTAGATACTATAGATCACAAAGCACCTGGAAGAATTAAACCCGTAATTATTAAAGCACAATATGGACTGATACATACAAGTATGAATCCAACTTAATATTGTTTGTCACGATAATGGACGATTTAGAGCTGTTATTTTGGACATCTGTCTTACAGAAACCTGTACAGCATGACTGATCTCATCTACACTCCCTGTCATTTTTCTGTCACTGTCGTTCATGGATGTAGCTACTTTTTTGGGCTCTGATACAGGAAGATTATGTCCCTGTTCTCAATCAGACCCACAAAGCTCAGATTGGCTTAGTTACTCCCCAACTGGAAATCAACTATCATCATCAGTGAATACAAAAAACAGACCTATCTGAACCACTGAAAAAGTTGGAAATGTGGCCTTTAAATCAGGTACTGAACCATGCTAATACAGCAGAAGTCAGTGTAACTTAACGTGTGGTGCTCACAGTGTGTCTGTTTCTGCTTGCTACATGCTACAGTGTCCTGCCAAATTAAATATGCGTTAATAGGAAATCTAGTTTTTGGCAACTACTTTGGATTTAGCCAACAAAAGTACTTATGTAACTTCACTTATGTAAGTTAACGGATATCTCACATGATCACATATGTGATGTATGTCACATGATGTCAACTGCATTATGTACTTAAAAAAACCTCAACCTTAACTTTCACACACAGGACACAAACACCGGTCTCCTGGGTGAGAGTCCCATTTGTGTTTAACCCATCCACTACCCTTGCCTCCCTCCTACCCTGCACAGACGGTCACAGTCTTAAAGGGATAGTGCACCCAAAAATGAAAATTCATCCATTATCTGCTCACCCATATGCCGATGGAGGCTCAGGTGAAGTTTTAGAGTCCTCACAACACTTGTGGAGATCCCAGGGGAGAAGGGGTAGCAACAAAACTCTGCCTAATGGAGGCTTACAGCGCCCCAGATTCAAACTTCCAAAAACAGATAATTGAAACCACAAAATATCCCCATACTGCTCGTCCGTAGAGATCCAAGTGTCCTGAAGCCCCGAGGTAAAGGACGTTTTTCCAAAAAACTTTTTATGTCGGGGCTTCAGGACACTTGGATCACTATGGACGAGCAGTATGGAGATATTTTATGGTTTCAATTATATAATCCAGTGTTTTTTGCAGAATCATCCTATGTCAACCTTTTTTTCTGGTTATAAGGATGCGTTCCACAAACTGCGTTCTTTTCACTGTGGATAAATCCACAGTCATTGCTGTAAACAGCTGTCATTGGACCTATTATCTATGTAAGGTACTACTACTGTGCTACTGTAGTTGAATCTCAAAGATCAGGTGGCTATCTTCAAATCTCTGCACATTGAAGAGAAAGTATTTGCATGACTAGATGCCACCACATACCACAAAGTTAGAATATGTTGTTTTGTAATTTAGGTGAACTGACTCTTTAAGAAAATGGGAGATGACTCAGAGTAATGAAATAATGTTTGTTTTTTTTGTGTGCCCAAATTGTTTCTTATCATTACAGTGCTGACTGAAAATATGTGCCTTTCAAGAGACATTCTGTACTGAGTCACAGTCGTCTTTGCTTTCACTAATAATGGGCATGCAGGCTGCATTGACGTGGCACCAGGAGACTGATGAGACAAACTCATTTATACGGGGGAAGCTGACGATGGCAAATAAGGTTCTGCAGAAAGAGTCATGTATTTGCATTAATTAACGCCAAAAACTTCCCTTTTAATATCTGTTTTGTCTCAAAGGCTTGGCTCCTTTTGCCTCATTATCTATCACCCTGCAGCTAATATGTTGTTATGCTTTTACACACAATAAACTCATTAATTTGTAATCCACAATGCCTCTTTAGTCAAACAATGTTGTCCATCTGTTGCAGCCTCTTGAATGGTTTTGTTAAGACTCAACCCCGCAATGTGACAGTTTGAGTCAGAGCTGACTGAGGAGAGTGTAGCTGACAGCTGAAGCACATCCATGCCTCTCCAAAAAGCCTGGTTTCCTGCTTCAAATCTGCTCAAATGTCCCCCCCAACACAACCCGTCTGGAGGAAACAGACTCCTGTTGGCATGGAAACCGCGTAGGACTGTGTTTAATTTCTCTTGATAAGTAATGCTAACAACACTACAACATAATGATGCTCAGGAGGAAAACGCCTTTCAAGCTGCAACCATGGCAATCACTTTTGTAGAATTATGTTTCCTTTGTTTGTATTTTTTTTAATTTCAGGCAATAAAAGCTTGAAGGTAGCTCCAGGAGAGGCATATGCACCAGGTCTTGCTAATTGTTGCTTGTGAGCATTCATATTCAGACTCTGTAGAAATGACCGCTGAAGTCTACCTATTTGTCATGGTCATTGTGTCTTTGACCACGTCTGCGCTGACAGGACTACCAATGATTACACACAAAAAAGAAAAATTATGCAAATCTCCCATCCTGCTCGTCAGCAGTTCTTCTCGGCTGGGGCCAAGCTCAGCGGGCTGCCCTTTAAACTAAATTCATTTCATTTATAGTTAATTTTCAAGTTGCCGCCTGCGCAAATAAATAAATTTATCTCTCCCACAGATATATCTACAAAGGCACAGAGCCGTAGCTTTTTCTAATTTTGGATTATGCAATAAAAGCACACTTGCTGGCTCTTAATTTTCACCCCTTTGTCTAAACACACATCGACAGTAATCCCCCTGTGAAGTCAAGGAGCCATGTTTAAGCGTGATGTTTATGCTGTGATTTGGTGGCTGCCCCGGGTCAAACAGCGCTGTTGTGTTTTGCCCTGCAGGCTGTTTTGCAGCTTTGTGGTTCAATCAAGCAGGGCTGTGCATCAAGGAGCAGGTGGGGGAGGACGGAGGAAGGGAGGTGGAGGAGAGGGAACAGCCTGAAATAGGAGCTGACATTCACCTGGATGCCCTCTGTAAGGAAAGGAAGAAGTGGAAAAAAAAAAAAAAACAGAGAGGAGAATGATCCCGAGGCTAGAGCAAGAAACGGAGGGGAGTGTGTGATTATGGTTACTAAGGCTACAGCATGCTGCCCTGTTGGAAAGGCTGGGGCTCGGAGGAAGGTCAGACGGCTGAAGTACAACCAGCTAAATCAACTCTGAAGTGTGAGGTCCCCAGTGGCGTTGGGGTTGAGGAAATGTAGCTGTTTAGGTTGCTCAGGAGGAACATAGATTGTCGCTTAGAACGGGACCTTGCACACGCCGTGGCTTATAGCACACCCTCTGGGCTGTAAATCCCTTTGATACGCCACATAAAAGAGGATAAAAGATGTAGAAAGAGATGAGGAGACAAGTATACAAGATAAGATTTCTTTTTGTGAGATGTACGCCGTAAAAACACCCCCCCAGGGGATAGAGGTCACCTGACGTGTGTTCTCCGTATGAGGAAGGACCCCTTAACTCTCCCATCTCTCAATGGTCACCGAGGCTCAAACCCTCTCCGCCTCTATCTCTGATGTCTGTATCTCATGACGTCTCGGAAACAGACTGCCAAGCTTGAGCTGTTTGGAGAAAGGAAATGATGCAACATAAATTTCAAGGCA
This sequence comes from Epinephelus lanceolatus, assembly GCF_041903045.1. NCBI lineage: Eukaryota > Metazoa > Chordata > Actinopteri > Perciformes > Serranidae > Epinephelus > Epinephelus lanceolatus. Next base: position 31,970,459 of record NC_135750.1, on the reverse strand, counting down.
AGGATTCTCTGTCTTTCTTCCTTTCCCCACACATACACACACTGCAGGATGAAAATCAATAGTCTTTCAAGAGTGAGTCAATGCAGAAACTAATAGCGAACAAACCCAGTGCTGTAAAAATCACCACTGGCTCCTCACACACAGTGGGTGTAATGTAAGAGAATTGTGCTTAAGCACGCCATGCTCTTTGTCATCTATGTAAAATTATTTTGCAGGATAATAGAAGGGCCAGGAGGAGCAGACAACCCAGACTCTTGTATCTGAGGGGACCATGAAGCCCGTCATCGCCATGACACTAGGAATGTCAACTGTCGAGAATGTTTTTGACCGGGTACACATGTCAGCGTTCATTTTGCTACTCTTGAGCTTACTGCACTGCACAACATCCAGGTCTGATGGGAGCTGGCTAGTGATGCTGCTCAATTGGCAATTACCGCTAGTCAGGGTATCCCGACACAACAGCATTGCTGTGGAAACATTGTGCCCACCCTCCAGTCTCCCCCCAGTTGCCTCACTAAGTAAGCGGCTTACTTTTGAACCACAAACCCCCTTTAGCATTGTTTACGAAGCCTATGTTGCCACTGTTAGCTCTGTTAGCACTGTTAGCAGTGTCAGCACAGTTAGTGGTGCTACCATATATTAGTTAAGTATGCTAAAGTGGCTTTGTGGCTCAAAATGAAGCTGCTTACTTACCAGGCTAGCTGGGGAAAGACTGGAGGGTGGCCACTATGTTTCCATAGCAATGTCATCTCAGTGGTGGTACAAGCTGTAATTGCAAATGAGTGGCGCTGCTAGCTAGCTGTCACGTAACCCAGGTGGTGCCTGCTCTATGGGCCCAATGATGAGGAAGCAGCATTGATCATTTAATTTTATACATAGCAGTGGAACATTTTTGGCTTCTTGCACCACGGAACAACTTTCATAGGAGTGAACAGGGTCTCGCCTCCAACTCTGTATTTAGTGCTCTTTACACATCCACAAGTAGAGTGGCCATGGCTAAAGTTAGCTAACCGGTGAAGACTGGACGGTGGGTTGTGGGCACTATGTTTCCACATGTCAGTGCAGCTAACTGTCAACTATATCACAAAACATTAAAATGTCGCACCTCTAAAGGGATAGCACATTCAAATGTGGTGCTAAAGCTCACAGACTGTATGGAGTGCTGGACTTAAGGAAAATCCTCCTGTATAGTTTTATTATTTTCTTAAAAATTAACTGGTTCATTACTGCTTAATGGGTGCCGGGCTATCGAAAGCTAAATAAATCAAAACCGACATCCTTACACAGCACCCACATTTAACAGACACCACAACACTGTAGCCAGCACGGGGAACATAAGAATGGACAAAGCAGCTCTTGTTTAACTTGATTAAGAAATTTGGCCGTCTTTCTCCCCAGCATTGATTGGGCTGAGCGACTGACTAAGCAGCTCCCCGTTAACGGTAAGGGCACTTTATGGGCATCCACATTCATCCTGGACAGGAAGCTTCCCTCCCCTCTAGGCTCAAAGCGCTGATCCCCTCACACTGTCGGGTGACATGATTGAAAGCTGAACAAAACATTTGGAAACACAGTCATTATCTTTACTATGAACACATCATCAGCCTAGTCATTAGCATCTTTCTCAATTAGGGTCACTTAATGGATAAATGGTGTTTTTGCTTCTTCCTAGAAATATGTCCATGGTGCAGAAATGTGTTAATAACCTCAGCTGTTGAATAAACAGTCCCTGTAATCATCAATAAAGAGGATATCAGCCTGTTTTGGGCTTTCAAGTGTTTCATACTTCCATGAAGGTCACCGACCAGAGGATTAGCACTTTTCTGAATAAATTTCAGCTGAGATCATGTGTGCAGAAGCCTTTCCTTTCCAATAACATGTTTATATGCCTTGACAAGTACACTGTTGTTCTTCTTCATGTATGAAATGTTGAGCACATTAGACCTGATGCAGTGACATCACCTGATAGGATGCACAGAGTGAAGCGTGTCTAGGTCCTATGTGCTGACAGCACCGCTTTGAAAGCTTTTTTTATTATTAAACTTGATCTTTTGGCAGGGTTAAGTGCCGTCTCTCCTGTAAGTGCAGCCAGTCACCGGTCCGCACACCCTTGAACAACATTTCTGTCCACCAGGGGCGTCAGTTCACTATAGCTGTGGCAAAGTTCCTGCAGCTGTTATCATGCAGCTCCAAAAAGGCTGGTTCCTGATTTTTAGCACAGATTTTCTTGGGACAGCAGGGGGGACAGACTCCTGACTGCAAGTATGTCATTTGTTCAACATGCAAAATCATCAGCTACAGGTCATAACAGATCAGAGGGATTGTGGATCTTGAATGCAACTCTGGTGGGATTGCTGGGTATGGCTGCTCAGGGGAATCCTGGAGGGGCTTTGCTTGCAGTTACAGCAATAAAAAGCAAGTTTACAAGATCAGTGTGGATTCACTTGTGCTCAAAGATGGCGGGTCTCTATACCTTGACACACAAGCCATGCCTTTCTCCTAGAAACCCTTTTTTCCCCAAATGTTGCCAGGGATGTTTTTTTCGGGGGTTCTTTGGTGTTTATAGTCGGTGAAAAGAAGATAAAGTCAGACCGGTTGTCTCTTTAAATCAAGCTGCAGTGTTGATGTGCCCTCAAGCTGAAATGGTAAGAACCATTTCCACCTCTGCGGCAGGGAGCCTGACCAAATAGGCGCACTAGAGCGCTTCAAACGTGATTCTCATTCCCTTGGTCACTTGTGGTTTATGGTCGCCTCCACTCCTGGAGAGGAAAGCAATTTGTCAGTCTTTTTCTATGGGAGTTTGTTTTTTCTTTCCCCCCTGCGCATCTCGGGAGACATTATTTAATTTTTATTTTCCTCTCTTTTTTTGTTCCATCCGCAGAACTCAGTGGCAGTCGCCTCAATCCATTTACCGCTGGCTGGTACGCCTATCTCCTCCTCTGCGTTGCAATCTGTTGATAACTCCACTTGCAAGCTGCAGTTTATTGTGTTTCGCAATGGGAAACTCTTTCCTTGCACGGGGAATTCGTCAAATCTCGCAGACGATGGGAAGCGTAGGAGCGTTTCAACACCAGTTGCTTTCACCAAATTAGGTAAGAGGAAATCCATTTTTATCATCATGCTTGTGATGTCAACGCTGTATGTGTTGCCGACATGCTTACACACAGAGAGAGAGAACCACACACACACACAGTCTATCAGTTTGTTCTGCGCAACACGTTGAAACACGCTTTGCAGCCATAGTGTGCTTGTTGCCAAAATGAATCAAAGCTCACTGTTTATATCATTTAAATGAATGAAACCACTGCATGAATGTTCACATCACAACACCGCTGCATCTCTGTTTCTGGGGGGAAAGGGAGATTAGTTTCGGTTTTATCTGAGATTAAAGTTTATGCACAACACTTCACACAACAGTCTGTCAACTGCAGTAACAGTCTGACACTTGAGCAATGTCTACATAACGCTCGCGCGCGCGTGTGTGTTTGTATGTGGATGTGCGCGCACCCATGTCCACGCTTGTTTCGGCCATGGCGCTTACACACTTTCCACTTGGCTTCCTTAATTGAATGTGTTTCTTTTTCTTTGCAGATGGGTGCAGCCTCGGGAGCGCCGTGCACTCCGTTACTATTGCTCTCAGGCACTTCGCACTGGGTGTAGACCCCACCGTAGCCTATTGGGATTTTGACCTGCTGGATGGACACGGTGGCTGGAGGGCAGAGGGCTGCCACATAACAGGCTCCGGGGGCAACACGACCACTATTCATTGCACCCATCATAATAACTTTGCTGTGCTAATGGTGAGTAGTCTACTGTGTGGTACCAGTGTCATTCATTTTAGCACCGCCAGTGCCCCCACATAACGCGTCTCCCACTGCTTAGGGCCTATTATGGATCAAATGCATCTTTTTTTCCACCATGGAATAGATGGAGTCACGTGTTTTAAGAGGCACTTCATGCAGGGACCTTTAAAGGCTTCATTTATTGTTGCTCCTCAGCAGAGGGAAAGGATTTGTCAAATGCGCTACGGGGGATTTATTGGCTTTGGAGTGTGCGCTACGCTAAATTCCCCCCCTATATCCTGGAAATGAGAAGTTGCGTGTGTTGTATAGTCTGCCACCTTTTTCCAAAAAGCAGCACAGCAGCTGAAATAGAAGCGAGGCTCAAGAGAAGGAGCGCCTTGTCAGGAGCTATTCGCCTCCGAGCGCAAGTGGTGTGCTAATTGGTTGCAACCATCGGCGAGCGAAAATGTTGGACTGTAAAACGTAGCATCGCTCATCTGTGTCGCTCTCAAGTTGGTCTCGACGGCGCCGAGATGCCTTCTCCTGACGACGTCCCCCTGTTCAAATTGATTTCATGAGGATAATACCAAAAGCGCAATGGCATCGCATCGCCCAGTCGCTCCATAGAGCCGCTGCGCCTGGTCCGCTTTTTTGGATGAAAAGAAATCCTCCGGATGTTTACCGAAGAGTGGGATTCGTTAGACTGGGAGGTCAGTTCTCAGTAGAGCATGAAAAGTGATGTGCTTGAGATGTCGGTGCTTTCCGAGTTGCCTTTTTACCTGCATATTTTATGAAGCCGCTGTTCAATTCCGTTGTTGTTCGTGTGTGGAAATAAGCTGGCTCGAGAAAAAAAAGCCGCATAGGAATGAGAAAGAGTGGGGTACAGAGGGATAGCGGCATAGAAAAACGGCATGGGGTGCTCAGAGGGAGAGAGCAGGGTGTCTGTGGAGAATACTAAGCTGTTGTCAGATGGGGAGCAGATGTCAGATTGTCATTGTGCATGTATTTGTCTATCAAACACGGGCTTGGGGAGGCGCACCGTCAATGGGCACCTTGTGACTGTCGGAATAAAGCGAGATCGGCAAATTTGTCAAATTGCCTGGCAGCCGATTTATGATTTGAACTTCAAGACACGTCCGACAAGTAGAAGGTAGTCATAGCGATGGTGGAAAGCCGTCACAGGAATGTCCACATCATGGTCTTATGCGAGCGTTTGCGCCGGGGATTGCGCGTCTACTAATGCAGTCACCACACCCGCCTGGTCTCTGCAGTGCCCGAGAAAAGGACCCTTATTTACGGACTTGTGACATCATTCTCCTGTTGGCCTCATCTAAAATACTGTATATTGCAACAATGACCCTTAGGATGGCTTCTGCAAGTACTAGACCTGTTGCATAATCTTTTCATGTCAAACTGAGAGGAATTGCCTATTACTGCCTGACTGCAAGTTGACCATTTTTAATTTACAGTATTTATAAGTAAGAAGGCTTCATCAGTGAAGCTCTCATTTGTCACGAGTTGCAAATGAAAGCACTGGGATGAGAATAAAGCTGCTTTGGTGTTCTGAGGGAAAAATCATGGTAACAAGTGACAAAGTCTATATGACCAAAGTTGGATCTCAGCTTCTGTGACAGTGTTAGAAAAGGTGACAGTGGAGCTCGCATTTTTCCTGAGTATGAAGTGTGCTTTGTACCCTGATCTTGGCAGTCACATCAGTATCTAATATAGCTGTATCACCTTCCTCGCTTCTAAATGATACAGCTGAATTCCTCCTTAGATCAGCTGTCTGCAACACACAGTGTAAGAATCCATCTCATGGTGCATCTGTGATGTTGAGCAAACTGACAGAGGGTTAGCCACAAAGCATGACAGCTTTGAAAGATGAATAATGCAACAAAATAATTTCAAAGAATACGGGCGGGGGGGCCGAGGCGGGAAATAGATGCCTGAAAGGCACAACGCCTTTCAATATGCAATATCCAATTCCTGTTGATCCAGACCCTTTCACATTAAGCTCTTATGGGGCTAGTGTGTGTATGTGTGTGTGTGAAGATGATTAGTCTACAAATAGCATGACAGCCCAATACAATTGTCCCTGGGGACTGAGGTTTGGGATATAAAAAGCACTTTAATGAGAATCTTTTTGACTTGGCTCAGAAAGAATTACATGGTAGAGAATCTCCCTCCCCTGGCTTTGTGATCAGAATGCCAAATAACCGACTTGGGACGGCATCTGTGTGGAAAAACTCAACAGCAAAGCTTTTGTTTGGGCATATATTACACTCCCCCTGCTGTGGATTTTGAAGCTCGGTAGGTGTAATAAATGCATCATTTTGTTTTTCTCGCATTAGAAAGCAGGTCAGTTACTGACCTGTAACACTCATACTGGTGATACTGATTGTTTCAGATGTGGGTCAGGTATTGAAAGACAGCATGCCTCTATTTTGAATTTTGTTTTTTTTCCTCCACTGCACTGAGCTGAACTTGAAGCTGTTAGAAAGCAGCCGTTCCAGATTTCAGCACTGGGGACAGTTCCCATGCATTTCCCTGTCTCCCTCCCTCTGTCCTGCCTCCGCCCCCCCCCCCCCCCCCCCCCTGCCTCCCACAGCCCTGTGTCTGTCTGAAGGGAGGGCTGACTCACTCATTTACAGCAATGCAGCCTCATCATCTGTCTTCATCACAGTGACAAGTCTCACCCCCCCACCATACCCTCCTGCCCCCCTTTTAACCCCCTCCAAAAAAAACCTCACCTCCTCCCTGCAACCACCTTGTGTACTCTGTGCTCTTATTGTCTCAGAGGTGGTTAATTTTATTCATTTATTTATTCATTGAAGTGGTAACATAGATGAAGGAGTTCCTGCATTTGATTGCAGCAACACTCCAGTCTGTTTAATATGCAGGAGCAGACCTTTAGAACGAGAGACACACGGAGGGGGTGGCTGGCTTTTTGTTAGTATCCAATCATAACAAAGGCCCTAAGGCCGCGGTCCAATAAGAGAAGAGCTATTCAGAGATGTATTCCCATACACTGTACAGGATATAATGAGTATGTGAAGTGAAGTGGATTCCTGGAAACAGGAGGTTCCTTTAGTGATGCCTCTGCATCACAGTTACAGTAGAACAGGTTACGTTTTGGTTGAACATGATGGAGACTCATAGTGTGGATGAAGGCATCTGTGGAAGTGGACAGTCGTGGTTATTGTTGATGATGGTTTGCAGGGAAGTAAATGAAGAAGACAGATGAAGAGAGAGAAATGGTGGAAGGAGTATTCAAATCCTTTACTTCAGTAAAACTACCAGTATTGGATACTTTTACACTTATTTGGGCCTCTAACAGTTATGTAAAGGAATATGACTGAGAAGACTGGTCGGGAAATGTCTCTTTTGGTGGAACTGCTAACAACTCATAGACACTGGAAACATAACAAGGTGCCCTAACTACACACTGTAAGAGGTCACAAGCCAAAACTTTTGGGAACCATCAGATAATCATTTAATAAGTAAGTAGTAACTAGAGCGTCAAATTAATGTAGTGGAATAAAAGACACAATATTTTCCCTATAAATGTAGTTAAGTTTAATGACAAACGAGTACAAGTGCCTCAAAATTGTAGTTAAGTATAGTACTAAGTAAATGTACTGAGTTACCCTCCACCACTGGACCAGTCTGAGATGATGTACAAATGTTAGCAGGATAGGAAGTGGCTATATTACTGCAGATGTGCGCCAGACCTGATGTTTCTTAATAACAGGACTTAACACCTAATTTGATTCAAGTATGTTACTGAAATCCATCACCATGACTGTCACGTTGACTTGACTATTTCCTATTTTATAATGGACTGCCTCTGGGTTGCAACAAATGATGATTTTCATTCTCTATTAACCTTCTAATTATTTTCTCAATTCATGTTTTAGTCTGAAATGAAAACTAATGGCAAAAAATTGGCCATCAAAATTTCCCAAAGCCCCAGATGACATCCAACCAACAGTCCAAAACTCAAAGATGTTCACTTTGCAATCATGTAAAACAAAGCAAAGCAGCAAAAAAAAATCACATTTTAGGAGATGGAACCAGAGAATAATTGGCATTTTTGGCTGATTAATGACTGAAGCAAACAGCAGAATAGTCACAGATGACTTTTCTGTTGATTGACTAAATGATAGTCAAGTAATTATTGTTGCTTAGCTTAATGTCAAACCATTGCTTTTTTATTTCTGTCATGGTGCTGCACTGCCAGCTGTAGTAATATGTTCTCACTATTTGGGTCCCCTATTACGACTACTATGTTTTTGTTTGTTTATGTCTGATAGCAGGACTGCAATAAATCTGGCCCATAAAAGGAGCAGACCAGGCCGCCTCGTATAGCATTCAAATAACATAATATTATGGTCATATGAAAATGTTCCCACATGAGGCCGTTGGCCTCACTTCTCTTTCAGCCTTGTTACCAGAGTGAAATTTTCAGTAAGGAGTCATAGTGTTTGAATGACGTAGGAAAATTCTCCGTGCAACTGTGAGCAAGGGCAGGACAGACACTTTTACCTTAGTGAGGAGGTGTGGTTGACCCTGTTGCTGGGTGTGATGATTTTAACAGATGTGATTGGTTGTCAGAGACACACCCTTTTGTGAGCCTACAAGGTGCGGACACCCAGTGGAAATGAAATGAAGTGCTGACTGTGAAAGTGTTCTCATTGTTAGTGTGATCACTCTGCTGATGGAAGGTTGAGACAGCTCGAAGTCGTCACTGTTGCACACTCATTTTTCCAGTTTTTCAAATATCTTAGTGTTGTGATCATTTTATTTCTGGCGTTATAGCATGGTCAGCACATTTCTGACTGTGTTTCTGGCAACAAAAGCGGGTGTTTTTAAACAACACGTGGACATTTCCAGCTGTGTTTGTGGTGACAGACTTGGATTTATTAACGACATGATGCATTTTCAGACGTATTGTAGTGTTTGTGGGTATTTTTTAATGATACATTGGGACATTTCCAGCCGTGTATTGGGTATTTTAAGCCAAACAAGACTGTTTCTGAATCGAACCAAGTGGTTTTTGTACCTAAACCTAACCACACATTAACCACTGCATTGTTACAACATAAAAACCCTTCAAATTTAACTTATCAGTTGTTTGCAGAGACGTGCAATGCCAAGGTCATCTCATTCTGAGGCTTCAGGGTCTCAGCGGGGGTATCTGCTGTTTAAAAGTCACCAAACACACCACAATTCACTTGTCTTCGCTCCTGCACCTCCATCTTGAAACAAACCAACCACGACAGGATCCCATCTTGATACATTAGTTCTCATTGGCTGAGCCTTGTACAGGCTTGATACCAGTGTGACATTACTGCTGACTGCTGGAGCTGACCACAAGGTCTTGTCTCCCATGCAGAGGAACAAACACAGCGCAGCCACTGTGAGAATCCACCCATTCTCTAAACTGCTTATCCTGATGACTGTGGGAATACACAAACAGTCAAGCTGCAAACAATACATCAGCATTACATTGTGTTTTGGTGCAAAATGTTTATTGCCTACTCAGTCAGTATTATTGTCAGTCAAAAGGTAGTAACTTGGAGGAAATGGAGGATTAATGGATGGTAGGAGGGAAGAGGAGATGAAATTAAAAAGTCTTCTGTGCTTCAGTGAAGAGGAAACACCAATAGATTGTGAGAGTATTCTTAAAAAACATCCTTTAAAGGGAGTTGTCTATTCAAATCCAATCCAAATTTGGAGCGTTCTTGTTTGGCAATTATAGCTAATACACACATACTGTAAGTTGTGTGAGATATGTGTTGCTAATTGAAAATAACCTCCTGGCAACTTTCAGATCTTCTGCGGCTCAGAAACAGTGTTTGTGTCTCATTTTCTCTGTCTGTTTTCCAGCATATAGCAATCTCAGAGCTGTGTGTCCTCATTAGTCCTTTGTCCACATCCTCGCCCAAGGCAGACATAATGAGACAACAAGCCAGTTTTTAGTGTTCACCCATAAGCAGGCCAAGCTTCAGTGGGGTTAACTTTATCCGCATGTTGTTGACTCTTCTATCTCTGAGACATGTTCTTACTAAAGGAGCTTTGGTGTGTGTGTTTAAGGAGATGAAGGGATTTACAGTGATAATGATGATGACCTGTTTAGATATACAACTGCGTCTCACAGCACTGTGTTGGCATTTACTGTTGTATTCTAGCGGGAGGGGACGAGGGAAGGGGCGATGACCAACTGTGATATCAACAGAGAGGGATGAAGCCTTGTGGTTGTGTGTTTGTTAGCTGATAGTAGATTTAAGAAAAGAGGGTCTGTGCTAGAGGAACAGGGCACCACACAATAAGGACCCAGAGCCTCTGGAGAAGAGACTAAGGTTCCTGAAATACCAAGCCGATGAGCATCTGTCGGCCTTGTTTTTGTGGTGTGTCCTGCACCGTTGGCATAAGTCAGCCTTTGACGGCTTTTTTTCCCCGGCTGATTCAGCACATCTTAATGGCGAAGCCCGTCAGTGAGAGATATTCCTCTGATTGGCAGTTCAGGTCAGTGCACGAGATAAGAATTGGAAGTGAGGAAAGTAAACAAAGGACTAAAGTCAAGAGGGCGTGAGATCAAAACAGACTTGTTATATTAGGTAAGGTTATTTTTTTAGCCATTTAGCAGACACAGTTTGTAATTGTTCATTGACACACAGTAAATAGAATTTCTTCTTTCAATATCTGGCTGTGTTTCTAATGTGATAACTGGCTAGTTAGCATCACAAATCTTTCCTGCCAGTCTTCTGGTTTTCCTTTCTTGATGAAGAATACAGACGTGCTGTTATGGAGATTTATTTTTTCTTGCACAGGTGCAAAACGTATGTGCTAATTGGCCGTTGGCTGTAGGCTTTGTAGTGTGTTCAAGTGCAGCGTTTTGGCTGAGACACAGGCTATGTGAGGCAACAGAGTCATCTGCCTTTGTCGTCACTAGGTCTTTGATGTTGGTTTGGTGTATCTTGGCCTTAAGAGGTAACCTAATTGTGACCAAACAGTCTGACAGACTATCCCCCATAAAATCACAATGTGTCTTTTATTTACACTTTCTTGGTACAGACTAAATAAGCTAGATATAATGTGTAAATAAGTGAGCTTTGAGGTGGCAGTAGCTGGATTTTGTTACCTTTAGACAGAGCCAGTCCACCTGTTTCCCCTGTTTTCAGTCTTTACGCTACACGGGTCAAGCTTTATATTTACCAAAAAGACATGAGATTTGCATTGATTTGCTCATCTAACTCTCAACAAGACAGCAAATGAGTGTATTTCCCAGCATATTGAACTACTCCTTTAATGTGTTTTTTGTTAAAGATGGTGATTGAATGAGAGAGACATCTTCTGTAAACTTGGTAAATAACTTAAAAAGGTGTAATGTGATTTTTTGTGGATGTAGCATAAGCCACAAATGGAACTAAAAGTAACCACAGAGTTTTCACAGGATGTGAGTAATCAGTAATGCGTAATGTGTTTGTGTTGGTGTTAAGCTTTGTCATAATTACGCAGCTTAAACTAATTCTTAGAGCAAATGCTAATTATTTGCAGCCCACTTAGCATCAGCTACCTTTCACCTTTTACCTCACTTGCACTCGTTCCGAATGCGGCAGCTGACAGACGAGCACTAATCCACCTCCATCGGCGAGTAGGCAGCCGTGAAGCCTCCTCACCAGCCGCTGACTTAACCAGTTACACTGAGGGCTTAGGTCTGTGCTGTGCTGTGTGAACTTAACTGCACATGAGCTGAGGTTTGGCTTAGGTTAATATTTAATACATGCACTCATGTTCCATTTGTAAGCATTAACTTAAATTTGATGTCAGACATGATTACTTGAGTGCGTGGGGGATTGCTGTGTGTGTGGGGAGTGTGTGTGCTTGCTGAAACCACATCGCCACTGCAGACTTTCTTCCGTGGCTACTGATTTACCCTCTCAGTGTTTGCTGACTGCGGACTTGTTTTGGTGTGAAAGGGGAAGGGTCTGGCTCATCCACCAGTCTACCCCCAACCCTACCCTGCACTCCCAGAACAGATTGCTGTTGGCCAATAACCTGACATGTGATGCAGATTGTTTTCTCTCTGACTAATGAGTTCAGAGCTCACAGACCACCATTTATCTGAGACATCAACAGTTTTGCCCTGGCATTGCTAGACTGAGCCGATACTTACTATTGGCCGTTTTCCCCAACGCTCTGTATTGGTCGCTCTATTTTTAATGCAGTGTGTATTCGTCTTTTAGCCTGGATACAAATTGCATTGCTTTAACCTATTGTTATTCAAATTATGTATGCTCCTCAGCTAAGTGTATGACAGATTATAATAGTGCTGCTCACAGCAGAAGGGATTGTTGCACTTAATGTGTGTGCCTGTGTGTTTGTGTAAAGAAAGTTAATAGGCTATGCGATGGTGTCATGGTTTTGATGTTGTTTATATACAGTCACTGATTAATTGGCAGCCAAAACTGTGCTCCGTTTTTTTTTTTTTAGAGAGAGGCAAACCGCTTGCTTGAAATGTAAAACTGTCCTTGCTGACAAGCAAGTCTGTATGAAAGATAATGATGTAGTCGCATTTTAATTTTATTTCCAAGTTGATGATTTTTGGCACACATTTTCTCAGACAATTAGGGAGATATGAACACTTGGATGAGGTATAAATGAGTTGTTTATTTTTTCTTAATAGCAATACTGTGAGGACTGGCATACATCTGCCGCACCGTCTATGATGAAATGATTGAAATGAAACAGGTCCTGCTTGTCCTCTGCATGTGACAGAGGCCATCTGACATACATGATTCATGTCCTAGAGCGCTGTCGGTACACACAGTCTCAACCAAACAGTTCTCAAGCAAAGAAAAAAAAAGAACTGTTCACATCATAATATGGCATCTGATCTGAAACTGTCCGTGTTCAAATGCCCCCCCCCCCCACCCCCCACCCCTCCCCCACCCCTCCTCTCTCACCAGCTGTTCCCTAGTCGACAGTGCGACCCTCTCTGAACCCCAGAGACAGCTTGGTAGAAATGAGGGCATGCCGTGTAAACAGCCTCTCTCTCTCTCTCTCTCTCTCTCTCTCTCTCTCTTTCTATCTTTCTCTTCCTCCTCTCTCTGCCTCTATTTGAGTTTCTGTCACTGGCTTTCAATTGGGTTGCTGTATTTGTGCAATGCATTTAACTGAACTGGACAGCACCTCATTTGCACAATGCTGGGCAGTCTAGACAAACACATTAAGAACAGATTTTTTTTTCTCTATTAGGGCAGTGCAGAAAGTGATCTAGCCCTGTGGCTGTCTGCATGTCCACCTCTGTTGTCAGCCAAGACGGCAGCTCCCAGAATGTCTGCCTCTGCCCCTCCATTTCGCTGCTGCTGCTGCTGCTGCTGCTGCTGCTGCCAGGCTCTGATTAGCAAAAGTGTAGCACTGGGGGAAAAAAATAAGGCCAAAGGTTAAAGGCGACGGTCACTTTAATAACGGAGTTGAAAAATTAAGCTCTCGCAAGTGGTTTATTATACATCATGGCTTTTTCTGCCACAGCTAATCACGATCACTGTGACCTTTTGACGTTTAACCCCATGACGCATATCGCTTTGTAAAAGTACATTCTTCTCCGCAGCGTTGGAGAGTACAGCCATGCCCTGCAGTTGCGTCTTTTTTAATTCTGCTGTAAGGGTGTGGAGCTGCTGCTGCTGGTTGCTGGGCTTATAATTAGGGAGCAGCTATTGATGCAACGTGGCCCCCTGTGCACTTCTATGGAGGAGATAAGGACAGCAGAAAATGAGACTTGTGTAATTTGAAGGGGACACGATAACATGACAGACAACGGGGTATATCTTTAGGCAAGGTCTATTAAGAACCCTTAAGATTTTTAGTAGAGGTCTCACCGATTTTTTAAGGATGTGTTTTTAATATATATATATATATATATATATATTTCAGTGTTTTCATGCAGGAAAGTATTCTCTTGTTGGCTACTGGAGGCTGCCAAGGGTTTATTAGATTAGATCCAACCTCACAAATTGTTCACAATTTTCATTTTTTTCATATCCAATCATGAACTGCAGGAACACCTGATGATATCTGGGACAGACAATTCCACAGACAGAGCAGTCCAACCATGCGTTTGTGCTCTCTGATAGGACAAACCACGAAGTAGTGAGAACCATTTAACAAGAATGCAGCAGCCTTGAATGATAACACTGGCGATATTCATTTCTTCCTGTTTTCTCTACAAATCCAATGAAAAGACCAAAAACAACAATGTTTTTTTCCCTCTAACAATTATTGTCTGTGTAACCAAAGCCTGATATACCTGCAGCTTATTCCTTTGTGCCCCAGAGCTCAGTTATTGTCCAGAAACGCATCAGTGAGCCACATGGTTTCTTCATTGCCATGAAAACACACACAGTAGTTTATTAAGGCTGTTCTCATGCACTGTTTGGACATTTTCCTATAACAAGTAATGCACCAAAAGTCATACATATCCCATGTTATTATGAGCCAGTAATTTATATATAACCCATGTATTTCGGAAGGCTGTGATCATGTGATGAATGTGCTTACGAAAGTAAAGAAAGAAGCGGTCCCCATAAGGAGGCAGGCTGGGATGGTGGATGGGTCACAAAACACTGGACTTTCACCCAGAAGACCGATGTTTGGAACCATGTGAACTTTGAGTAATTTTAAGGTACATTGTCACCATATTTCTTTTTGTAAACCTAATCTAATTATACACTGAATACATATCATCATTCCTGGGGTGCTAATTTGTAGGATTTCATACAAACCGTTGTAGTAGGATACGTTGGTCTATTTGAAGTTATTTCAAATTCAGTGCCCTGATGCTGTAAATACTCATTAGTGTATATTATTGTTATTATGGTGTGAAAAGTCCCAGTAAATCCACTATTCACTCTTGTTTTAGTAATATTTGCTTTAAACTACACTTCCCTACTGTTATTGAAAACTGACTTGAAAAAAAACTGTATGTTTGTGACATGTTTTAAAGATTTGTCTCCTCATCGAAAGCAAATAGATGTGGGACTAACAAACACAAGTTGGGGAAGTAGAACAGTTCGCCCCACGAATGACATTTCATCCTTAATATAAAGTTACATGATTGACGTAAAGTTTCAGAGGTAAGGTTTAGGCATGTAACGTTACTGTGGTTAGGTTTAGGAAAAGAAACACAGTGAAGACACACCTTAAAATGACTCAGAGTTCACTCAGCGTCCACACAGTTATGAACATGTGTCTCTAGGGCACAGTCTTGGGGAAAAGTCTGCGTTTTTGTGACCCATCCACCACCCCAACCTGCCTCCTTCTGAGACCACAGTCTGAGACCGCAGTCTGAGACCGCAGTCTTTCAAAAAACATTAGATTTGTACAAATTTAGCTGCCTTACTTTTCATAGGACAAATGTACAAAAAGTTTTTGAGAACAGCCTGAGGCCAGCCTTGACCTTGAAGAAGGAGTGGTACTGGCCATTTAGGCTACTTGGATCTTTATTACTATTATAGAGGATTGATCATACATCGACAGGGCTGTAGAAAGTCCAAGGTAAGGCCTCGAAAGTCAGATTTGTTTGAATAGCCCAATATCACATACAGTACAATGTCTCACAGGGCTTTACACAGGGCCCAAGACAGCGGAAAGGAATAACTCCTCAAACAACCTCAGCACAGAAGGGAGAAAAAGGAGGAAACCTCAGGAGAGTCTATTCAAAGAGAGATTCTTTCTTCTTGGACAGCTGGGTGTGCAACAGCTGCTGTAGGTGGGAAAAAAAATGGCTATTAAAAATGAACAGATAGTCGTAACAGTAATAGAAGATGAAAGACACACTATGCAACAATGGGATTACAACTGAACAATGTGATCATAAAATCTCTAATCTGATAGAAGAAGTCCAATTATGTAAGTCTAAGGAAAGGGTCCATTGAAATGAGTCCATGACAGATCCAAGATTAGTTGTAGGGTGCCAGCTGGGTGGGGTCAGTGGGCAGTTTGGAGTAGCGGCAAGGTAGTTTGAAAGAACACTCGAGATATCTTTGCCTTGATGTTGGCGAACATGAAGACCAATGTTAGCTTGATGGATGGCAGTAGGGATGATTTTAAAAGGAAATCTTTCTCCATTGGGTTTATCTGCAGTGCTGAGTGGCATTGTATCCTCAAGTGTTTTCTCTGTGCATCCATCTTGGTATGAGCTCATGTATACTGATGAAGATATGTATGTTGGAGTGAATTACCCATCCATAGACGGGCCTTTCTAACGCTGGATGAGCGATGCGCTCTGGTATGAAAGGTGAAAACTAATCTTGGCGCTTAAATTCCCTCCCCTTTCACTGTCCTGACACTTTGCCTTTGCCGTACAAATGGCCCTAACGAGATGCAAACATGTAAATTGCTGGTGGAGGAGATGGAGCGTCCACTTAGGTCTAAATGGCACAGATAGCACAACTGTCAGATCGTAAAATGGAACTGGGCTGAGATCATGGCGAGCAATCTGTAATCAAAAATGGAGGAAAATTGCATTGCGGTTGGGGGATGGAGGGATGGGAAAAGAGGCCGAGAGAGATCTGAGTCAGACATACAGTAGCTTCCTGGGCTGAAGGGGTAATGATTTACCTATCTGGCCTGCTCTCTCCATCTGTCTCCATGCTTTTTGTCTATATAATCACTCTTCATCTCCTTATCTCCCCTATCACTGCTTTTCATTGTTGTCCCCGCTACGAGCTGTTTTCTGTCTGATGCACTACATATTCTTCATGCATTTACTCTTTGCACGGTTGACTGCAGTCATTCAGGAACATCCCTTACACCCCCTTCACTCTCAGCACCTTTGTCTCAGGGGGCTAAATGCTACCACAGTTAGAAAACATGGTAGCAATTGTCCAACACTGGCTACACTACAACACTTCCTTACAGCGCTTAAAAAAGCATCACAACAAGGCCATTTATTTTTTTAAGGTGTTTATTCTGGCTTTTCAGGGAGGTAGGTGTACAGTCTTGAAACCCATCAGGTATCAGTGTGAAGACGAGAAGCCTCTGTGGGCAACGAACAATACTGTGGGAGATTTGACAACCCAGTTTCACTCCCAACTTGTCAAGTATCGACACTTGGTCAGTGGCCCTTGACATCAGATACAGACACGCAAAGGCACCCTTTAGCTGGGGTATAAAATGCAGCGGACTCTGTGGCAGTTTTTGATGCTCTGAGTAACTGCCATGATACTATAAAGAGCGAGAAATTGTGCATAGGGCAGGCGGGAGGGGAGGTGAATGGGTCAAACAAACTCTGGACTTTCACCCAAGAGGCCACTGTTCATTTCCTGTGTGAAACCAAAAGTCAATTGAATTATTTTAATGACAGCATAATTTACCATGATGTGTAGCATAGGAATGAGGCTACATTACGTTAGGAACATACATCATGCTTTGGTTGCCTAAACCTAAGGAAGTAAGCCTAAGAACAAAGTTTTATATTTATGTTCTTATTTTTTATTTATGTTATTTATGTTGAGTTTAATTTGAAAGAGACTACATGTTTTTAGCTAGCATAAAATGTACATTTCCCAAGAAAAGTTTAATTTGAAAAGACACAATGACATGCAAAATGACCAAAACTGACACTGGAGGGGTACCTAGAGCGTCATCGTTTCATGTGTGGAGCCACTGTCCAAGTGTCAGTATTTGATGAGCTGGGAGTGAGGATGTGTGGGTTTTGATGTTGCAATTGGATATCTAGGCCAAGACTTCCTTTTCCATGCTACAGTAATCTCGGCTGATCTCTATAAACAGATATCTGCGTATGAATACAGAGCAATGACTTTAGAAAAAGGCTAATACAGGCATAATCATTGTCAATCGCCAAAGGGTTCAGAGATTGCGTTTTGGCCAATGAGTTCCACCTGTCCACACAAATTCACACACTCTGTTTACCTTCCACTCAAAGGTCAATGCTACTTGGACTACAAATGGAAACAAGTATGCTCCCAATACAAAGATCTTGTCCTGTTGTCTACAGATGCTGCATACATATGCAGATATTGGTTTACAGAGATTACTGTTAGCAAAACTCCAACATGTATTGTGGTTTCTATGGCAATGCTAATGGTGCCAGTCAATGCCCAGCATTGCTCAGGTGCTTTTTATGTAGTCAGCCAGCACTAGAAGAGCTGTTAGAGGCTTGTACTGGAGACAGAGAGAGGGCATGTGAAAATGGTGGACAGAAACAGATGCGTGTGTGAGAGAACTCTGCAAAGGCACCAGCTCGGCGCTGTTAAGCACCACACACGCAAACGTAAGC
Organism: Epinephelus lanceolatus; assembly: GCF_041903045.1. NCBI lineage: Eukaryota > Metazoa > Chordata > Actinopteri > Perciformes > Serranidae > Epinephelus > Epinephelus lanceolatus. The sequence continues at coordinate 31,952,372 of NC_135750.1, read as the reverse complement.
TTATTTACCCACTGAGACCTCCATTGCCGGAGAGCAACGCATTCTGTTAGAGAGGCTGTTTGCATTGTGTTGCTTGCAGAGGCTGGGTTTACAGTGCATCCTCTCTGCTGCGCCGTCTTTAAGTGTTAACAGAGCAGAACCTGTGGAGCGCTGCCCTATTCTTGTCCATTGTTACAGGGAAAAAAATGTCATGTTTTGGTACAACGTATCGACCGGCAAGGGAACGAGGTGCGGACTGGTGTAATGTATGCTCCCACTCTGTGTGCTGAACAGCATGCTGTCTCAGGAACCTGAAGACAGAGCGTGAGCAGTGTGTGTAAGAGGGCTGAGGTGTTTCTGGCATTTGTGTGTGTGAGTGTGTGCTTGGATTTGCCCTTGTGTGTGCTTCTGTATCCACACCTGTGACTCTGAGTGTGTGTGTATGTGCACCGCACGTGAACACACACAGACCCCCATCCACTGAGCATTCTGTGGCATGTAGCGATTGGAAGAGATGAGTCACCCTTCTCAGACAACACCTACCAACCACCACACCTCCCTCTCCCTCTCTCGTGCACACACACACACGTGCAAAGATGATGAGAGACATGATGTTGGCAGGCAGAGTTTCAGGTTTGCTCATATAGTGACTTTAAAAAGGAGAGGTTAGTCTCATTCATCCTCTTTGCTCTACATTTTATACCAGTCTTCTTTCAGATTTACTTTTATTGATACATGTCCCCAGACTGAGGAGATGGGAGGTTTTCTTACCAGTAAGAAGGAGCAGGGTGGTGGCTTAAATCTTCTGTTTGGATTGAGAAATCTCACCATGGAGTTCGGGTTGGGTTCTGGTGGGTAATGCCATTTTGGATTCGATTCCTGGTTGGCAAGACACCTGGATTGAGGAAAATCAAGGGCTAACAAATATCTTAGGGGATCTTTTATCACTCTTTGCTTATTTTTATTAACAGAGCAATATATAAAACATTAAGGTAACAGGTTTCTTATTTTTAGCTGGCACTTACTGTCACTTTGGTGGTTGAAATGACAGATTGTATCAGCAGTAGCTAATTTATGTTAATTCGGTGATTAATCTTAGCAGAATCTTAAATTAATCTTGGCTATTGTCAGCATGCCCTCTGAAAGCTGGTGTCTTTGCTTGGGCAAAGATTATTTTTCAGGGATAAGTAACATCACTTTGTGAAGCCACTCTGTGATTGCAAGTAGATCTATACATCATGTTTTAATTATCATAAAGGGTTGTTTCTTTTTTTCTAGCTATGCTAGGAACATCAGTCTGTTTCTTAGTCAATCAGTCGCTCTAGCACTTGGTCCACACTGAAACTTGAAATATCTCCATTTACCATATACTATGATTAGTATATGGTTGGTATGCACTGTGTACAGACATTCCTGGTCCTTGGAGGATGAATCCTACTGGCTATCCCCTGACTTTTTCTCTTGCACCACCACAAGATTGACATTTTTGGTTTTAACTGAAATGTCCCAACAACTATTGAGTGAATTTACATTAAATTTGGTACACGTATGCCAACAGAGGATAATTTATACTACGTTTAGTGAACCCTTAACATTTCATCTAGCAACATCTTCAAAGGTCAAAATTTCACTTTGTCCAAATTGAAATATTCATGACCATATACCTACGAAACTAACTACAAAACTATATTCCCATCAACCTTACAGGGTTTATTGCTTATTAGCAATTGTAAACATGCTGAACTAAGATTGTGATCATGGTAACCATTATACCGTCTTAGCATGTTAACATTGTCATTGTGAGCATTGTGAAAGTTATGCTGAAGTTAGCATTAAGCTCAAAGCACAGCTCTGCAGCCTCACGGAGCCACTAACATGGCTGTATACTCAAAGGCTGCATCTGAAATCTTATACTAACATGCTACTCAGTGTGCTTTTTTCATACGACTGAAACCTCAATAAGAAACCAATAGCATGTCACTTGCATACTATTTAATTTTCTTTCTTTTTTTTTTAAGTTTTTTTTTTTTTTTTTGGCTTTTTGCCTTTAATGGACAGGACAGAGTGAAATGGGAAGAGAGAGTGGGGGGACAACATGCAGCAGGGGGTTGCAAGCCAAAGTCGAACTTGCCACTGCTGCAGCGAGGCATCACCTCTATACATGGGGCGCCGGCACTATCCACTAAGCTACCAACGCCCCTTGCATACTATTTCTGTTGAAATATTACAGTTTGCAAACACTGGACACTACACTGACAATAATATATCCCACAATGCAACATGGTAGGCGACAAAGTTCACAATTGACAGTGGTTGACAGCGACCATGACAGCTCCGTGACATCAGTAATGATTCAGTGTATGTGTATGTATAAGATTTCACTTTACTAGCTGTAATAAATATTTTTTCAATTATTCTTAAATTGCCAGTAGAGTTGAAGTTGGCTCAGGTTACCATGGTAATGCATCTCCAACCAGTAAAGAGGCTTGTAGGAAGTAACGTGGTAATTTAGCACATCCAAAAAGATGTATGAATATGAATATCATGAAGAGATATTGTAGGGTTGACTATTGTTGCATTTAAAAAAAACATTTACACAATGAGATTTTTGACAAATAATCATCAGTACTGTGGATTTCACAACTAAGTGAGTAAGACAACCAGGCTTTCCCACACATTCATTCATTTGTGGCAGCTTGCCACGATTGAAACATGTGCAGCAACATTTTGATTTTCTATTTTTGGAGCTGGCCTGTTAATTAGGTGTGCTTTTAGAATATATATATATATACTGTATATATATATACTATTCTATCATCAGTTGCTCTACACTGTTGCAGTGCAGAGTGTACTCTAATCACAGATGATGCAGCAGAGCGTCAGGCTCAGTGAAAGTGACACTTAACCTTTCATTGTGCTGGGTCTAAAACAAACACAAACAGCTGCTTCTCTGATCCATTGATCTGATCAGATCAGCTCTGATGGGATCAACTGATCAATATCCATCCTGTGACCTAAAACTCCAAAAACTACTGGCGAGGGGGAAAAAAGAGTTAGGCCTGCACTAAATTCATAGACCCCAATAAAACCCGAATATACAGAGGGTACACAGACTCAACATAACAGGGATGTATTGCCCAGCTCTAATTCACACAAAAGTATGTCGAGTGACAGCACACATATTGGGTATGTAGTGCATAGTGTGTGATTTCGGACACAGCAATAGTCTTGCTAACTGATATCAATCAACTTGCGACTTTAGTCTGCCAATTAAACCTCACACAGAGAAAATTAATTGTTTTTACAAGCATTTGATAGCGCGAAACCTTTCAACAGCACCACATAATACAACCCTTAAAAAATGATCAAACGTTTGAATTAACACCTCTCAAAAACTTCCAACAAACACTAAACATTTAATTCTTCATCAGTTTTACCTTGGTGTGACTAATAAACTGGCAACTGAGGGTATATTCTGCAAGGAAAGCGAAAGGATTCAAATTCAGTATTGGATTAAGATCTGATGAAATGTTATTGCAGCTCAGCCCTAAATGAAACATGTCAGTGTGTCAGGGAGCTTTCGAGCACAGTGGAGCTCCTCAGTAAACAGCAGTCAGTCTGTGGTAAAATTGGGTAGCTCCCAGTAGCCATGTGTTTTTACTGTATAACTGTGAAAGGAGGCATCATGCTCAGCAAATCTTCCGTGGATAAATAAAAAGCAAGAGAAAGAAAGAGATTAGTAATTCCAGTGTCTCCGTTCTATATTAAAAAGCTATCTTCTCCCTGCTTTCACATTTGTTCATATTGATTCTTTCTGTTCGCAGCATACGTGAGTGTTCACGTCTCTTTGTTCCAACTGCAGAGGGAGTTTTGCCTACAGTGAATTATGAGCTTGTACTCTGTTTGCAAGGTTGAGCAGAGCACAAGGCTCATTTATTTGATAGTCACGCTTTAAATATCTCCACAGAACAGCGATTACAATAACTTTTGTATAGGAATTTGAATAGCCTAAAGCTAAATACAACACTTCTAATCTGAGGCTCTAGAGAAATTAATGCTAATGAAACAATGCCCCCTTGATGTTTGAGGAGATAAATACACCCCGACTGATACGTCTGAGCCTCAAATGACGGTGCTCATCTAGAGGGTTCCTCATCAGTAATGTTTGTTGATTTGATGGATGTGTGCTTGATTCCACGTGATTTGATTACTCTTTTCACGGTGGGCCTTGTTTGCCTCCGCTGTTGAACATTCTCCAGGTGAGGCGCTGATTACGAGCATGACCGTATCTCAAAGCTACGAGCTGAGTGACAGCCACAAGGTGCAGCTGAAACACTGATGACCTGCGTTAATGGCGCATGACCATTTTTCTGACTGTTGTCAAGTCCGGAGGTTATTCTGTCCCGCCGCTGTCCTGTCTCTCCCTGTTATCCGCTGGTGTACAGGCGAGCCAGAGTGGGTTTGATTTGCACACTCACTCCGGTTCTGTTCCGGCGTTCACGCGACCACTCAAGGATGATAAAATACAGTGCTGGATGGGAGCTGGGAGCCGGGCGCCCGCAGGCTGTTCACTAGAGGATTTTAATTTTGTTTTTCACTTGCTCCCTTTCTCTTCCCTCTCTCCCACAATGTTTGTGCATTCTTGCGTGCACCAATGTGATTACAACAGGGAAAGGAGCACATTTGTGAGGACATATGTCACAGATTGGCTTACAGATTCTGCGGCATCAATTAAAAGCAAAATGCATTACATTTGCAAGAGTTTGGCTACTACAGGTTGCGGGGTTCATCATCATAACCCATCGCCAGGCTGAAACAAGACACTGAGCCTGTAAGTCCTCTCACATCAACAGTGTATTTGTCCCATTTTATTTTGCAGGCCTGATAACCTTGCACCCACTGTGCCTGTGCGCTGAGATTATGGATCAACTTTAATTGACTCTGGTAATCTGATTTTGGCATGGGGAGGGAGGATCCTGGATTAAAGTTGTAACTACAACACAAACAGGGGATCAGGGGCCTGTTTAGCCGCAGAGGCTAGAGGACAATGGAGGCATGTTTAGACGTAACATGCCAGCGCTAATCCAGAATAGGCAAAGCTAAGCTGCCCTGTATGGTAATATTGTTGCCTCTCTGTAATGAAATGTGCCATCAGAGGGCTGGTCACATTGTCCTGCCACACAGACACAGTAATAAAGTGGCCAGTGGTGCCGTGATGTAATACGATAGCAATAATCATAATAGCCAGAGTGGTGGAATCGCATTTGAAGCTGGCTGCTTCTGTCCCCAGCTGACATTCTGCTATTGGCTTCTGCGAGGAAGAGTACAACAGGGAAGAGTTGTTTAGAGCACGCCGCAAGCTACGCCAATGGCCTATCAGTCATCATGACAGCTGGGTCAACAAGGGAATTGCAACTTTACAGTCTGTATCTGTTGCACAGCATGCTGAGATCTATACATAACTGAAATGTACAGGAGTCAGAGTAAAACTCAAATGCAGCCTTTAAGAGACACAAATATAAGAAAATCTGCCTGCGCTTTCAAGACAGTGATTAATCGCTGGATAATAACAACAGTGCAGAGACAACAGCACTTGAGTCAGTGTTTAGTATATACAGTGTGCATCCCGCTCAAGCCGTCTTTGCTGAATGTGCTGCAGCAGTTTGCCTCACATCACCCCGGGAGCATAAACACTGCTTCTAGGAGCCATATGAACGATTTGTTCAGGGCACCCTGTAGTCCGCCTCACCATTTTTCTTTGGGCCCATCCATCTGCTAAAAGGGACAGTCTCCCTTCATCCTTCTTCCCTTTTCTCTCTAGTCTCCCCCCAGCTTTTTTTTTTAACTTTTATTTGTCCAGGGGAGGGTTCTGCTGAGCATGCACGCTCTATTCCAGCTTTGCCCTTCTTTGCTTTCATACTCTCCTGCTGTATATGCTGCCCCATAAAATGGCAGTTCCTCTATTGTTGGCCTCTGAGCAGCTGTTGGGCACCTTGCACAAGGGTACCTCTGTAGTAGGTGTTAAAGAAGGGGTTGTTAGTAATTCACTTTCAGCCAGGCTTGTTCCCCCAGCCAGCCGGCTTCTTCTCAAAGCTTTAGGCTACTGCTGTCCTTGTTTGGCTGGTCTGGAAGCTGCCTGGTCCACCAGCTTTTCTGTGTGTTTGTTATGCTGGCCTTGCACCAAATGACTTTTTGTGCAAATTTTCAATGTCGGAATAAAATCAAGACAGTTTTTCCTCAGTTCCTCACTCCTCTGGTCTCGATCGATTGATGTAAGGTCGTCATAAAACTCAGTCCAAGCTGTCTTAAGTCAGTCTGTCGTCTTGTAGTTCAGATAAAATCAAACATGGTTAATATTATAGTTAGTTTTTAGTCTTGACCCATGCAAATACTGAATTTTATGACATAAACATGGTCAACAACCAAACAGGAATATTTTGATGCCGAATTGACAATACTGTCGACATATGGCATCTTTTATCTTGTATTTCTAGAGTTATGTGTTAATTATGGAATTGTTAATATGTCATATGTCTTTAAGTGAGTTTGGCATAATGTTTTCCAACAGGAGCAGGATGTGAAAAAATCTCAGAATGAGTCTAGTTTCAGTCGTGTCCATAATGACCCTACAAGATCCCAGCCTTTGCAAAATCTTATAGCAGGCATGTCTACAGTCTGGCCTGTGACTCGTGGCCGTGGACTGATTTTTAATGGTCTGTGGCTCAGTCTATGTGGCCCTCTACACAATATTTGTTCATCAAGCAAGATCACTTTGCATTTTTCTGTTCACCTCACAGTGGCAGGGCTATTATAGAGTTTGTAGACATGCACTGAATAGGAATTACGCAGGTGGAACCAATGTGTTTACACAATCAGACAGCAAACAAGTGAACGGCTACCTAAGAGTAGACATTTCCTGCAAAATGCCAGATGTGGCAACAGCAAAGAAGGGCTGGCGCTTTGAGGAGCGTTGGAAAGTTGAATATGTTTTCAGTAAAGATGGAACAGTTGCATTTGTCTCATTTGTGTGGCTTTTTTTCTTATAACCCATGTGATTGGGGAAACAGCTGGACCCCAAAGTATTTTCGCATTATCTAATGTGGCCTCCATTAAAAATTGTTTGGACACCACTGTCTTATAGTGTGTGACTAAATACCCACATTGTCTTTATGCAGAAGGGTGTCAAACTTTAGTCTTCTAGCATATAGGAGGCATCGAACTCATGAAGTTGTCTTGTATAGTTTTTGTGGTACTCTTGATTCAGTGTAACAGGGCTGCACTAAATGATTAATCGATTATAAAAAATTGTTGCAGACTGATTTTCTGTTTGACTTACTGATTCATTATTTCAGCTCTGTTGTGTATCCCACATTTGTTTGCCCCACCTTTTGAGGGTGGTGACATTTTACATCATGTCACATGCTCCATTGCCTTTCACTTTTTTATGGGTGTACTATATTTTAAGAGATTCTCATTGTGGAGGTCTGTCGCTAGCAATCTTACTATATAATGACAAAAACTCTGTCTGTGGGTGTATCTGTCTGTGTCTCTGTTCTACGCTTTTCTCCTCACTGACTCGGTCAATCCATGTGAAATTTAGCACAGTGGTAGAGGGTCATGGGAAGATGCGAATGAAGCAATATTACATCAATTGGCCAAAGGGGGGCGCTATAACAACCAATTGAAATTGCAAACTTTGAAGGGGCATATCTCATGCCCCGTATGTCGTAGAGACATGAAACTTTGCATAGAGATGCCTCTCCTCATGAGGAACAAATTTGCCTCAAGAGCCCATAACTTCCGGTTGTATAGATTTTCCGCCATTTTTAATTTTTTGAAAAACACTTAAAATCGATCTCTTCCTAGGAAGTTTGACCGATCTGCATGAAACTCGGTGAACATAATCTAGGGACCAATATCTAAAGTTCCCTCTTGGCAAAAGTTGGAAAACGTCATAAAACTGAGCTTCTATAAGGCAATGAATATTGTGGAGGGCGTGGCTCATCACATAAAGGTGTATAACATCTCAAGGATTTCACCGATCACCACGCAACTTTGTAGGCATATGACCACACATAATCTGAGGGGACCCCTCCATTATTGACCCCATCAAACAAAATGGGGTCGCTAGAGAGCTAATTTCTTATCTAGGCCTAACCGCCATATCGATTTTTACTAAATTTGGTAGATATGTAGAACAGGACGCCTCAAGGTGACTGGAGAAATTTAACTCTAATTGGCAACTGGGTGGCGCTATAACAACAGAAAAATGCTTAAAAATGGCAAATATGCGACCGATCGCTGTGGCTCCCCCTGTGGCCAAATGTTTTTGTTTATTCTTCTAATTTTTGGTATGATTAAGTCATGGTATAGTATGCTGTACATAATCACGGAAACTGTCAGTGTGTCATTCTGTCAGTTTAGTCATTCTATCTGTCCCATGTTTTTCTACTCACTGACGTTGTCAATCTATGTGAAACTGCACATAACAAATAACTAGGCCATACCCATTGGTAGCTTTGTCACCTTCTACCTCTGCCTATTACCAATCATGTCAATTTTCTCAATTACTCATTAATTTGGTCAGTAAGATATTAGAAAACATATTTTCCATATTCCACATTGACATATTTAAACTACTTGTTTTACCATCCAAGATCCAAAGACATTTGGTTTACTATCACAGAGGATAGAAGAGAAAACCAGCAAAAATCTATTCACAACTGAGAAGCTGGAAGCACAGGATATTTTGCACCATTCCTTTAAATATTAACAGTATGTGGAGGACCCCAAACCTTTCGTTTCATATGTGCCCCCCGCCCTCAGTGTTAAAACGAAACCTGCACCCTTGCTTGGTATAATCAGTCCTTCGATTCCTGGTAGCCCACTGTCCATTTCTTACAGTTAATTGAAAACAGCAGCTACTGACTTGTCACTGAAGGTGTTAATATCTCCTACAGCAGTAAGTTCAGACCTCAGCAGGTCCTGCGTGTGTACGTCCTGTCTTACTGTTCAGATATGAACACCTTTTCCTCTTCTGTAGCTTTAGTCACACCTGATCTTTAGCTCCACTGTCGACAGCTCAGCCATGATGGTGATGTTCCTCTATCTTGGTTCACTTATGCTGGGGATAGTACATCCTGCTGCTGGCTGAGCTTTTAGGCTTTTAATAAACTCCAAATATGTTTCAAGCATGTAGCGCATACATAGGGAAAATAAATTAAGTATACTCAAAATTGCCAGCACACATAATTACATTGCTTGATTTTTGAATGTGGTGTTAATGGGCACTACTGTCTCACAATGCATTGTCTGACAAAAATGGAGGAGCTAGAAATGGTGAGGAGTAAAAAGATGGCAGCCAATGCTGTTATAAATGAATAAATTAAAGTTAAAGAAATGCAGCATATTTTGAAACGCAGTTTCTAAAAGCTGTTTTTAAATGTTTCCTAATTTGAAATAGCATTCAGAGTCGCAGCAGTTGTTGTCTGCCGGTGCACTTTTTGTGCAGAGTACATTGATTTCTTGTATACTAAAATTCAATTTACCACTTTTTAGTAATAAGGCACTGGGGCCCACGTATGATTTTGTGAGTACTTCTAAGATGCATGACATCTTGAGGAAAGCAGCTCAGCACAGCTGTGGGCTTGTGAGCTTTATTTGTTGGGGTGAGAAATAGTTAAAGACTCTGGAGGCGAGAGGCGGACATTCCCAGCAAACATTATAAGCCCAGTGATGATGATAATATATCCCATGAGAACGCTTGACTTCCTCCCTCACACCTAAAGCCATTTAACCACGGCTGCCGTCACTCACCATGTGACGCTTAGCATCACGCTGAACTGCTCAATATGTCTGAGCACAATTTAGTTTTTACCAATGCAGTAACTGATTCCCTCGGGAACGTTTTCTCTGTGACCTTTGGTTAAGTTGATGTTTGTGCTGGGTTATTTTTCATGATCTAAGCCCATATGAAGTGTTATTTGCTCTTTAAGTATATAAATCAGCTTAGTGACTTAAAAGCTTCATTGCAGCAGGATTTCTTGCTGATGCTTCAGGCCTTGATTTTTTTCCAGCAACATCAATTCATTGAGCTGTAATTAACACCCGTTTTCATTGTCCTTCCATGACATCGCTCCAGGGACAAATACAAACTTAATAATTCCCTGTAAATCTGTAGCTACCAAATTATGAGAAGCTGTTTACAATTTTGGAATATGTTTGTCATGTGTTTTCCCCCAAAAGGGCCACCCCCTCGCTGTCCCTTCCTTCTCTTTGACATGTTTTTTTTCCTTCCTCTATCTGTCTGTGTGCTGCTGTGCTTCCAAATGATGGTACATTTTATTGCTCAGGTCTAATTACAGTTGTCTCTCCCCATCCTTCTCGTTTGTCATTTTTGATTTTCTGGCCAAGCTACAAGCTGAAAACCTATAATGTCTGTATTTTTAAAGATCAGTGAATTTTTTCTTTCACCATCTTTCAAAGTTAGCCAAGAGTAGTTCTTCAGGGATATTATGGTTAGCATTAAAGCTGCTCCAATCAACATTTTTGTATTAGCAATAGATCAAATGATTTCATGGATCTTGAAAGAGTTGGGCACAGTTTTAAATTCACAGACAGTTATCATCCTACTGCAGTTCCCCTTAGCTCTGTGGTGTGTTATAGCGTCTTTCAGCTTCCAGTTTTGGTTTGACAGCCCCCCAACTTAAAGCTGTAGCTGATAACTTAAATAATAACTTTTTAACACAACTGCTGAAACTGTCACAATAGCCACTCAGTAGTACATGAGCAGGTAATCTGTGGGGGGAAAAAATCACATTATTCTGCCTCCTCACAGTGCTTCTAATGGCATTTGCAAGAATCCACTGCATGTGAATGAAAACAACCAATCAGAGCAAAGGAGTCTATGATGCAGCTGTCAATCATGTCAATCAGTGCTTGTGAACTGTAGTCAAAATGTCAATTGGCCACCATGTTGAAAACAGTTGAGCCAAACGGAAGGCTGGCGCAAATGTTCTCATGTCACAGCTAAACAGTACACTAAAGTTATGAAAACATTTTAGGTGAGAAAAAGGCAGTGTACTAACAGAGTCATTTTTTTTTTACATATTTTTATTTGAAGAAATGAACATTCATCACAGATATTCAACATACATCATTTTTCTTATTTTCTTCCCTCCCACCCATCCCCACCATGCTGCCAACACGAAAAAGAAATTAAATATTAAAAATAAATTCGGTGAGTGAAAGGCACACCTCCAATGATATAAGGAAGAGGTTACAGGTATGAAAATATACAAGATTAAAATAATAATACATAAGTAAAAACAATAATAATGATAATAATAATAAAATAAAATAAATAAAAATAAGAAAAAGTGGATATGGAATCATGCCTTCTTAATTTTCAGTCTTGTGGGAGGACTTCAAGTTTCTCAAAATAAGATAGTAGAGGGGCCCATGTTTCATAGAATTTTTTGGGTTGACCCTCTAATGCAATATTTTATCTTTTCCAACTTTAGAAATAAAATCAGGTCTTTCATCCAGGAGGAGGATTTGGGTGGATGTGCTGATTTCCACTCCAACAGGATTCTTCTCCGGGCAAGGAGAGTTGAAAAAGCAAGCACGTTTTTAGTTTTATTTGTCATTGATGAACCGTCCCCTGGGACTCCAAATATAGCCATTTCAGCACTAGGTTGGATATCTCTGCTAAAAGCTTCAGATAAAGTTTTAAATATCGTAATCCACTAACAGAGTCATGACTCAAATTTGATCAGCATAGCCTAGTTTGACAGTTTGATCGCAGTTCACAAGCAGTCATTTGCATGATTGACAGCTGCGTTAAAGACTTCTCAGCTCTGATTGGTTGTGTTCCTGCCGCTGCGTTGGACTCTACCAAATACCACTGGATGCACAACAAGGAGGCAGCAAAACATTATTTTTCTTCACAGTATATCTGTCTCTTCTGTTACTGTGTGGATGTAATGATATTTTCAGCAAATGTGACAAAAAGTTGTTCTTACAAAAGTTACCAACTGCAGCTTTAACTGTTTTGATCTAGTCTCATTATTGTCACCAGCCATGCCTTCAGAGGCAGCAGGCAGCTGTTTCCAGCAAAAAGAGCTCTGATGAAACCAACTGTACATGACGTTTTTAGCAGTAAACAACAGACAAAGTTAGTAACTGGTTGGGAAAGAAAGTGAAGCTTTTAATGGCTAAAGAGGACATAAAGAGCTAAAAGAAGAGTGCACACTAATGATACAACCTATGACTAGTTAGTGCAAGTTTTACCGCCCAGTTGGGACCTTGTTGGTGCCATTCTTTGTGAGTTAGCATTTTCTCCTGGTGTTAGTGTAATTTCCTTTGGGTGCTATGGTTTCCTCCCGAAAAATCCCGAAGGCAGCACGTTTGCCGTTTAAAATGATAACAATGGCAGATTTATCACTTCCAAATACGTAGCGATATTTGAAACAATGGTTTCCTGATTATAGAAGTAGACAAAAGCAGACATCTTGTTTCTAGCTGCCAGTTTTGCCACTTGAAACTACAATTGTTGGAACTATGCTAGCTAATTAAGCTAACAATAACTCTATGGGTTGGTTGAAAACACCTTCACTGGCTGATATTTGTAATGATTGTTTAAGAATTCTGTAAAATCGTGTAAGCTAGTTAGCTGGGCAGGCTACGTTAAAGACAGATAAGCACATTGTGTAATCCTTTGTGTGTGTTTTTGGTTCTTTTAAAGGTTAAAAAACAGATACCACCCCCAAAGTTCTTTGTATGCTAAGTGTTAATGTAGATGTTAATGTGAGAGTAGCCTAAATGGTTGTGTGTCTATATGTGTTAGCCCTGTGATTGACTGCTGAGCTGCCCAACCCTTCCCCTCGACTACTGAGCTGGATAAAGCTGTCAGCCCACCACAGGCCTGTAAAGGGTAACTGTATATATGATGGATGGACAGATGGATGCATATATTGGAAACATGTTGTAATGCATCAGAATTTATGTATTTTATGTAGTTTGCAGTTTACAAAAAAATGACCAGATCTCTTGAAAGTAGCATAACAACATCAGAGCGGTGACTTTTTATACTTCCAAAAAAGCCACAAAAGTGAGCAGCAGAAATTCCTTGAATATAAATCTTGGCACCAACTCTTTGACTTTCTTTTTACTTTTCCCTCTTTAAACACACAGGAAAGCCTTTATTAGCCTGATGAGTGTTGGAACGAGTGTCTGTACCACACACTCTTCTGCTCTACATCTCCCCAGCGCCCTGTCCCCCAAACCTTTTATTTCATCTCGGGCCACTACTTTACAACTGTGCTTATAAATACCCTGTTGAAGGTCACGACCCCTCACAGGCCCCGACAGGCTCATCAGCCTTTGGATAAACACAGAAAGAGAATATCCCACTTGGCTACTCACTGAGACGATGATGGAGTCAGACAGTGTGTGTGTGTGTGTGTGTGTGTGTAGATCACTCTCGCAGACACAAACTCATGCTGAGCTGGCGGGGTTATGGAGATAAGGTGCGCTTTATTTAGCAACGTCAACACGATGGAGCCTAAATTGTGATGTCACTGTTGAATGGGTGTAGAGATTTTACAGTAGCTTGTTTTGCCACTTAAAACAACAGATCTAAAGCTCACACATACAATAAACTGAAGTATTAAAAAGTTGTCTCTACTTTAAGAGTTATAAGCTGTAGCTGTCAGAATGCGTGCCGCAGAAGTTGAAGGAGTTTGTCTTGTAGACTTCATGTAGAATAAATTACCAAGCAAAATGGACTGTGATGTTGATAAGGGCTTAATGAGCGTCTGTTAACAATGTGTCTTTTACAGACACAAAAAACAACTTGACTTTGTTTTCATTTTTTTTCTCTTTTTGCCTGGCTGCTATCCATTTTTGTTTTGCTTTTTATGTTGGCAGACTAGGAAGATTATGCTATTGTTGCACTCAGTCGCTCCGACTAAGAGTGTCTGCTAAATGCCTGAAATGCAAAATGTAAATGCAGGGGGAAGAATACTCACTCGACAGGGTTGTTACTCTTTTATGCTGATTTGGACAGCGTTCTGACTTGGAGACATTTCCTTGACATTCATTTGTATTTTGCTTGCATATCTCGTCGGCGCAGTTTACTGTGCCTATGCATGTGGAGAGCTCATCATCTTCGTCTTTCGGGTGGATTGTCAGGAGCGCCGTCACTGTGCAGGCCTGGTTCTTGCTCAGTGATTATATTTATGATACTGTATTTATGATGGCTTCTGTCTGATCCCCACTTTTCCTCTCTTCTTTCGCTTTAGGATCTGAAGAAGGTGCTGTCTTTCCCCCCGTTCCCTGGGGAGTTTTTGCACCCGGTCGTGTATGCCTGCACGGCGGTCATGTTGCTCTGCCTCTTCGCCTCCATCATCACGTACATAGTGCACCACAGGTAAGGAAAAAAGTCTGTTGAAATATACCTTTAAACTTCCCGCAGCTTTTCATTTCAACATGTGGACACTCGGGCAAACACTTTAATAATCTCTCACCTTTATTTTCCTTCATGGTTTGTGGTTTATTTTTGACTCCTCTGTCACAGATCCTGGGTGTGAGTCAGATGCTTTAGGCTGGCATAAGCACTGCAGCCTGTCTGCCTAAGAGGATCTAAAACACATACACAGATGGGTATGTTTTTGACAGTCATAGCAGAAATGTATGCTTCCAATGGATTCTGTGGGGCACTGAGGCTGCCTTTACTTGTGTTTTTCCATATTGCGATGAAGACAGAGAATGGTTTTGCACTGGGGCGTCTGTCTTCTCTTCTAAAGTTCACCTGCTGTGGATGCTGTTATTAAAGCAGAGGGAGCCTGTCTGGCATATTATTTCAGCAAGCCAATTCATCATCTGTTTTGTTGTAGAGCATCAGTCACTTTATCATGTCCGTGGCATTAATGTGGTGTTACTGTAATAGCTCCCCATCCATTTTAATATAAAGGCAATAGGAAATGTCTCAAATGTCACATTTTCAAAGAAATATGGTTTTATTCTCAGAATAACACAGTTGACTGACATTATCTCAGACAGAAATACTTTTTATTTATGTTTTCATGTTCTTACTGTGACTGAAGCTCCAAATGCATGAAACCGTGTGAACGCACAGCAGCAATTGCAGTTTGCATCCATCTGTGACACCTGGGACAGAGACAGGGTGCGTCCTTCTGCAGTCAGACAGTGATGACAGCATCTGGGGCTCCAAACAGCAGCATCACTTATACTGTTGTCTAGCACTGCAGTATTGACTGAAGGAAGAATTGAAACTGCGATACAGGCAGGAGCAATTCCAAAATTGCAGAAGATTGATTTGAGTAAAATGTAAACAGTCTCCAAACGCCACTGGAGGATCTTGTGTTTTGTGCAGGATTAGTGTGTTGTTAGTGAAACTCAGTGAAAAAATACAATACGCAGCCATGATCCATATGATTTACAGACATATTAATCAGAATGAAATGAAAAAGAGTGTTTTTTATTAAGGATGCCAAAAAAAAATCTTTCTTTTAAAATGAATCTTTGAATAGACATTGTAGAAGCTAAACTACTAGTTGCTACGAAGTAACACAGTTTGAAGTGTTGATTTGTTGTTGATTCATAATACTGGAGAAACATAAAAGGGCTGCAGATATTTTACAAGATTTGCAATCATATTTCATAACTGATGAATAGGATAGGGTCTGTGTTTCATTTAGGATTTAGCATCTTAACTTTCACCCCATTATAATTTATATTGGAAGACATTTCTGAGAAAGAAATTGAATATACTGTCATGCAATAATGCCTTTTGCAATTTTGTCAGATGTATTAATATTACTGTCAGAGCAGACTAAGTATGTTTACATGCACATTAGTATTTCAGTCTTAGGGCTGGGACACATGCCACATCTTTTACTGCCTTTAAAACGTGAGGTCGGGCACTGGGTACTACTCTTGTGCCTGCCGTGCCAACTTTCAAGGGCGCAGAAGCAGGTTGTGCCTGGTGTTGCAAAGTGACCATAACCAGCACCGTATCATAGCCTACCCACCAGAAATCCAGAGTGCAGAGCTGAGCTTCTTTCAGGTATTGTTTTTAAGTGTGCCTTGGGCCTGAAATGTGGTCCATGGAACAGGTGTAAAGCTGTGGGTAGCCCTGCACTAAAATGACCAGCCTCTCCTATATATTTACCACGGACTGATATTTACATAGGAAATGGAAGAAAGAAAATATATCTACTGGCTGTGTGCGGTTGTTCTTTGTGTTTTTGCATTGCAGCATTTCAGCTTATTTGATTTCACAGTGCAGCCGTTGCACCCTAAAAAACAGGCGCTTGGAAATGCTCGCGCACATTTGTTCAGCCCTTAACCCTGGTTTTGTTCATATCAGGGTTGGGTCGGTTCTCGGTAATACCAATTCGGTTCGGTACTCCGTCTTGGACCGGGTTTTTTTTTTTTTTTTTTTTGAGACTGAGCAGACCGCATATGTCATTTTACAGCCTGTACTCGGGCAGAACGTACACGGAGCGGACTCCACGGAGGTCCGCCTGGACTAAAAGCGGACGTCCGCAAGCCCCGTGCGCGCAAAGTTCAGATTTTACGCGCACCAGTGTCACTCAAAAGACTGCTCGGCATGTATTTTTCACATCGCGGGGGTTTTTCACGGACATTTTAGGAAACTACAATGCGGAAGTGTGCTCGACTATGGAAGCCCGAATGACTGCGGACATTCCTTGCGGAATCCGCTCCGCTTATCCACCTTATTTTCAAACACGGAAGTAAATAGTGATCAACTTCCGTGTTTTTGTGCGTGACTTCCAGTCAGCCGCTTTCCCTCATGCTTTCCCTTACCGGAGCTAACGGTGCAAGCTAATTTTTTCAATTTTCAATTGTTTATGTTAGTCAATAAGTTAGTTAGTTAGTTAGTCTGTGTATTTTATATAGATAACTGTGCCCACGTTTCCGTTATCCGGTAATTGCCGGTAAAAATAATTCCTTCTAAATGCGAAGAAATCGCACGTCAATCAAAAACTATGAACCCAAAAAGCACAATCTATCCTGAGTGAGACAAACCGCTTGATCCCCGTCTCCAGTGTACCAGCAGAGAACCTGCAGAACCGAATCAGCGAAAAAACACACCGGGCTACACAGCCTCTCTACCTGAGCAGCTGAAGCTGCGGCTCGCACCCTCGGCACACAGACACACAGACGATGCTTCTGCATGCCAGCCAAACATGTGCGCACCTGTGAGAAATAAATATGTGAGGTGTACGCTGCTTTTCTATCTTTTTTTTCCTTTTCTTTCTTTCTTTCTTTCTTTCTGTCAGCAACATACACTCCTAAGACAGGACAGGTTGTTTTAATTGACTGAGTTGATCATTAAGCCATAGTGATGCGCGGATCTGCTCTGATAGCACCCGAATCAGCATGTACGCATCAACCATCCAGCCGTTACAACATGATTGAGCTAGCAAAGCAGTTTTGTGTTGCTGTGTGTGGTATTTATTCAGTTTTGGGAAATCACGATGTCTAGAAAGCATCAGTGGCTGCAGCTGACAGGGACAGCTAACACTAGCAGCAAAGCTAACAGGACGTCATCTGTTAAAAGCCTCCCGTTGTCGGATACGACATGAAACTACTCCAGTTAGCTCAATCATGTTGTAACTAAGACATCCGCTGGAAAAAATATTTTTTTCACGGACCGTTTATCGAGTTTTTACAGACACCGCTAACGGCTAACAGCTAACGGTTAGCCCAGCTAATCTACGATAACCATGTTATTAATTACAAAACGTGCACACAAAAATGTTTGTTCAATCATTGTGTTTATAGACTTTACAAACATCAGATTAGTCTAAACAGTGATAAAGTGATGTGAAAAATGTGATATATATATATATATATATATATATAAATATATATATATATATATATATATATATGTAGAGCTAAACTCAACAAAGTAAACAACAAAGCGATTCCCATTTACACAGTGGTCAAGAGTGCTGGACCTGAAGTGTCGCACAAAAAACCGGAAGCTGGCTGCATTCTGTTTTGCCTCCGTGTTTCCGTGAAATATAAGGTGAATAGTACGTCTGAGTCTGTGAGCACCTGTCTGCCTCTTCACCAAGCGCACAGCGAGCAGGAGAGAGGGGGGGCAGAGCTAGGGGGTGCGAGTGTGCATGCGCCGAGGCCTCTATTGTAGCCTGGAGTTTGTTTAACAGTGACGGGGAGTCAATAATGGCGGACAATTTAGTCTCGAAGAAATCAAAGAATGCACCAATATGGCAACACTTTGGCTTTGAGCCAGACGAAGGAGGCAACCCTTGTTTGCACTGATTGAGTAAGCTAAACCTGCAAATTTATTTGTAAGGAATAAAAGAAACAACGTGTTACTGTCACTCTGTTGTCCCATGGTCATTTTTATTTTAAATGAGTCAATTGCGCCCCTACCCTAAGTGGTGAAAATCCGGTATTACCGACTTGATGCGGTTTTTCCACAAAAAACGGACCGTTTTTTTTTTTTTCCTCATACCGACCCAACCCTAGTTCATATTTGGGAAATTTACTTTATATGTAACAGAAACCTGGTTACACATATCCCTGTATAGACAAACATAGCAGTATCCAGGTTCCTAATTGCCTGCCTGCCGCTGTGTCTTCACCTGGAAAAGATATTTACGTGCAATCATAGCCTATTTCTATGGAAGTCCTCCAGCGAGCATATGAACACTGGTAAGGTCTTATCAAAATTTCTGAAACCAGGATGAGGTGTTTACATTGGTAAAACATAACTGGTATACTCCAAAATACGATGCTAGTGTTCATGTAAACACACTCATTCCTCACAAAGTGCTTTTCAGAGCAATAAGACATTAATTCCAGTCCAAACTAGAGAGAGAAAAAGCCCATATTTAAGATATGAAGCCAGAGCTTTTGTGGTGTCTGTCACACACAGGGGAGGGTTAGAGGGTTTTTCTTTCAACAGCACTCACATTAACAAAATCCAACACCTACTCATCCTCCACACCTCCCTCTAGGCACTCCCCAGCACTAAAACACATCTCTGTTTAGTAACACTTTAGTTATGTAGTATCACTCCAGCTGACTGACAGTATCGGAGCCGCGAAGCCCCGGGACTGCGTGTTAAATGGGCAGAATGCGAGGGAGGCTGTTAAAGGATCGGCACAGTAGATTGTGCATGTTTGAATTTGTCATTTTCTCACTTCAGCTCACTGACACATACACACATGCATAAATATATGCATACAGCATGTGCTGTTGGTTCTCTCTCTGCCAGCAAGATAAGCCAAGATAGAATCTGATCTGTGATTATGGGTGCAATGCTGATGCGTGACGTATGAGCTGCGTATAACAGAGTCGGGGCTGTCTGTAGGGCTGGTATCTTTTAAAAAAATGCCATTACCAGTAGAGTTATGCCAATACCAGTAGAGTGCTTCATTTGCTTCATTCGATACCCATCATGTGAATGGAAGTATTCAGCTGCGTAAAATGCCACCAGACGCCACAGGCATATAATACATCCACACTTTCGACAGTTTGGTCAACATACTGAACTACCAACTCCATCAAATGCACCACACCACAGACTTTATGGGTTTTAGCTGCTGCTGTAGTTGGTCAAACACACATTGCACACCTGTGATAATTGGCTGCAAGCAAAACCACCTCTTTTTTTCTAGATCTGGGTACAAAAAGGATCAAATGAAGGTGTCATTTGAAAGAAGTTTCAGCACTACTTGGTACCAGGTTATTGGTCAATACCTTAAAGGTACTGAGTCACGATATCCTGCCCTAGTATCATGTCTTTGAACCCAAAGTGCTTTGGCGCAATATGTGTCAAAAGGACAAACATCTGTAAATCTACTGAGAATTCAAAGGATGCGTCTTATCACTTCAGACCATCATGCCTTTTCTCTTCTTTAAAAACTTGTTGATTGTTGCCTGCACATTCTGGTTACAGGGACAGTTGGCAGCAGATACAGCATGACTTTCCATGGTGCAGATCTACCAGAATGCAAAGACATGTTGCATAGGCAGAAAAAAACAAAAACCTCTCACTGCTAACTGCCTGACTCCATGGCAACGTTACTCTTTCTGTTTAACCAAAGCCTGATGGGAATCTTGATGGAAGAATTACTTGTAATCAATCCCATAAAGAGAGATACAATAGGGATGAAAAAATGTTTTATCTTATGGATACATTTTGTGACAGTATTAAGGTACTGAGTGTCATAAGCCTGTAATCAAAGGGAGTAAAATCAGCGCGTTGTTGCTGATTATGCTTAGAGAATAATAGAGGACATAAGAACCCTAAAATAAAAGACATATGCTCATATAAAGCTGGGGCCTATACTTCAATTATATTATTTCAGCTTCTAGTGGAATCATAATGACAATATGATCATATTGTTTTATGTTTTTCCATCCAGATTAATGATATGCAAGCTACAACATGAGATACTTAAAGCTGCTCTGTTATGTTTATGTGAAAGGTTCTCTATTAATGTAGCAGTAAACCACTACTTGCTATGTAAAGATTTAGTTGAGTAATGTCTGTATGTGTGTTGTAGTCTTGTCTGCACTTTGATGTGGTAGCCAGTCCAGCCGTGCATGCAGGTTAGTGCAGGTGTGTCTCCCACTGGCTGGCTCATCGCTGCTGTTTTGCACTGCCTCATGTGGCAGTTCCCGCTGATATTGGGACAGGACTGTTGCAAAGGCGTACTGGTCACCCTTCAGTTTGCCCCTGGTGAAGACCGTTAGCATTTGTCAGCATCGTTACCATTCTTTAGCACTGTTTATGGAGTAAGCACTGTTAGCTGCTAGCTGCCGGCTTAGCCATTTCCACATCGAAAACTGTGTCCATACAACTCATATGCTTTTAATTTTTCATAGAGCCCCTTTAACAATGAGCTGACTATGTGTAGTCTAACTCTGCAGCTCTGTAGTGTCTTTCAGCTCACTGATTTAGGTTTACAGCCTTTACTGTTTTGGTTGAGTCTCACAGCTCTTATGCAGCACAGTTTCCTGCCACAGCAGGCAGCTGTTTCTATCTGTGAATAAGCTCTGATAGACCCCTGCACACCACCTGTTCAGCACCAAGCAACAGACAGACAACATTTGCAGCTTGCTAGTGAACACAGTGAAGCATGCAGCAGATAAAGAGCTAAATATTTCCCTCAGGAGTTGGTGGAGACCTAACTAGAGCCAAAAAATATTGTGCTTACATTCATCAAGTATGCAATAACATGAGTCCAAAAGAATGCTAATTCCCCATGAGTAAGGTGACCAGTAGGTCATTGTTGTATTAACAGCTTGTTGCTATCACTAGCTTGTTGTGATGTAATATGGCCAAACACAGTTCATTGCACTGAACATAAATTATATCTTTATATCTTTTTATATGCGACTTGCCATATTGTTAGACATATATTAGTATCAGAACTATTGTTTATATCCTGTTATTGATTTCAGCCATATAGCCCAGGCCTTTTGCTGCCAGATTGCTCCCGTTTCTCCATCATAATTAGCATGAAAACACTTCCATTGCTCCGTTTAACAGTGTTGCTACCTATGGTTTATGGGACTTATCAGCATGTTTGGAACCTGTCCTCCACCAATGAAACGGCTTGGCTGAAACTACCCATTGTATAATGTGCCATATTATACTCTGCATAGCTTTATTGTCCCTTACAGTTGGCTCAGCAGTGGGTGCAGGGTGAGAGAGCAGATGCAGAGAGAGGACAGTTTTATCTCCCCCCCCCCCCCCCCCCCCCACCCTCTGGGAGACGGGGATGTGGAGGGTTGCCAGGTTAATGTACTTGACCCAATGAAAGCCCAGAGCAGAGCCTATGAAAACCCCCTTCCAGGGAGGCCAGGAGCCGGCCTGATTTATGGCCTCTTTGCTGGCTGGAGTTCAGTACTTGGACCGCGGCATAGGCATCGACAACAGCAGCTTTAACTCTCCCTCCTCTTACACAGAGCAGTGAAGCCCGGCCCCAGACACGCCTCATAGCTCACTGCTGAGCCACTGCTTCATCTACAGTTGACTCACGTGCAGCCGGGGCTCCGCTCCTCCATTTTGGGGAGTGGAGATTTCCAGAACAAGGTTATATAATTTCAAATGGTGACAGTGACTGTATGCGTGGAGGGAGGGAGCTGACACAGGAAAGTAATTAAAAGAATGGATGGTCTGTTAATTCACACAGTACGACAAATATGTTAGTATTGTCTGTCCTATTTAGTCTATTTTCCAACAGCTGGATGGAATATAGTAATGTGGGTTAAGTGCCCTGCCCAAGACTGTGTGACCCCCCGGCTGATGCCATATTTCACAAAGTGCATATGAGTGCATAGTTTTACATTGTGGAAACCTCAATTGGCCCAGCCAACTGGAAGGAATCTCCTTTTATTTCATCATCAAACCAACAGAGTGATTTCTGTTTATGTGCATATACAACATGTATTGTACAGTAGGCTACAGTATGTGTGTAAACTGAGTAGCCTCTGCCTGAGGTCCATCATCCTAAAATAAAGATTATACAGTTTGTTTAAAGTGTTAGCATTTTGCCAGCTGAAGTTTTAAATTCAAAAATTACTCGTATTATTCGTAACCTTTTTTATGCCATATTGTCTTTTACTGCAGACACGTAGGATTTGACCTTTTGAAAATGTGTAGATCTTAATACTGATTCTTTACATTTTTTTCTTTGAGCTTTCGTTTCATTGTCTGATTTACAAAAAAACACTCCTGTAAACACTGCTCCTCTGAAGTTCAGTCAAAATGAACTTAAAAGCAGTACGCCTCTGTCACCGAATGGCATAGATCTTCTTCGAATGTTTGTGTTGTTTTAGCTTTTTCATAAAGGAAATCTTATGAGGAAACCATTTGTGTTTTGTACAGTAGCTCCCAAAGTAAAAGACAGCAATATGATATCTAGATATACTTCTTTCTAGCAGATAATCAGATAGTATAACTGCAAAAATAGTGAGGTCATAGTAATTCACATTTTGACTTTGCCTTTGACTCTTACTTATTCATGGAGTCTAGATTTTTAATTTTCCAATTTGACCAAAATGTTATCATTTATTTGAATTTAATTAAGTCTTTGATGAAGGCCAAATTTTGAAAATCTGTTTAAGAGTCTAAAATGTATAGTTTGTATGAGTTCATATTGCATGATTGATGTTGTGTGCATGGTTGATGACATTACCCAGTTATATATTAGTTAATGGTAAAAAAAAATGCAGTTTGTCAGTCATGAAACCTCATGTTGTTCTTAATAAACAAAATAGCACTCGCTAAGTATAGTAATATGGTAGTACAATATTGTACTATTTGATTTACTAACAACCATAAAAAGGAAATGGTATATCACAGTAAAAAACAGGTCTTCTAAATGATCTGCCTTAAAGGGACAGTTCACTCCAAAATCAAAAATACATATTTTTCCTCTTACCTGTAGTGCTAATTATCAATCTAGATTTTTTTGGTGAGTTGTTGAGTGTTGGATTTATCAGTAGTAGCGTTGTTGGCTTTCTCTCAGATATAATGGAACTAGATGGCGCGCAGCCTGTGGTACCTGAAAATAGCAATAGCAATGTCTGTTTCCAGAAATCAGTTAGAAGTGTGCATCTGTTCATTGACTAGAGGCTCGTGCTCAGCCCAAGATCTAAACATTAATGGCTTCCTTCTCAGCTGAGCTGTAATGTTAGCTAGCTCAGTGGTGCTAGGTGAGCTAGCAGTAGATGCACGCTTCCGTCTTTGTGGTGATACAGTTGGTTGGTGTCGTTTGGTAGAAAGAAAATGAATCCTACATGAAACTGCTCATTACAAGGTCTGTGGATTATCTTGAGTAATGATATCTGCAAAGAGACACTGCTGTTGAGTTTTTCAAATGTGTTTTTTGGCTTTGATCACCACACGCCAAATGTCATCTGTTTCCATTGTATTGGAGAGAAGGCAGACATATCTATGGCCGATACCTACAACACCCGATAACTCACCCCAAAACAATAAAATGTATTTTTAATTCCAGGGTGAGCTGTCTCTATAACTTCAAAAAAAGAAGTGTTTTTTTTGTTGGATGAATTATGTTGACTAAACTTCAAAGTATTTAATGTGAATAGTTACTTTGCAAAGTTGAGCCAAGATTGAAATGTTTTCAATATACTTGAAAACATTCCATTATTCAGCACATGTATTGGCAGCAGAGTATGTAATGGCTTGTTTGCAGTATTCAAAGTCTATGAGCTGCATTCCCTGGGCTCCCCTGTGGTTGTTAATCTATATGGCAGTAGCAAGATAAAAGAAAAGGGCAATTTATGCAGACCTTGTAAGAGACTGGCTTAAATCATACTTGAAGTGACTGATGGGCAATATACCTTGAAAACTGAATCTCAATGAGATTTTACTTTATTATAAGA
Organism: Epinephelus lanceolatus; assembly: GCF_041903045.1. Taxonomy (NCBI): domain Eukaryota; kingdom Metazoa; phylum Chordata; class Actinopteri; order Perciformes; family Serranidae; genus Epinephelus; species Epinephelus lanceolatus. The sequence continues at coordinate 31,927,943 of NC_135750.1, read as the reverse complement.
CACAAAACACTGTGGGGTATGGTATTTACCTGCTAATTATTTTGATTCTTGGTCTCTTTTGGCAGCGCAATCCGCATCAGTCGGAAAGGATGGCATATGCTTCTCAACTTCTGTTTCCACACGGCTCTGACCTTTGCTGTGTTTGCCGGTGGCATCAATCGAATCAAATACCCCATCATCTGTCAAGCAGTAAGTGCATTCCCTTTTCATTTGTCCCACTCTCAAAGCTTTCCAGAAAATTGATTATGAATGTCTATTCAGATGTTGGCAACCAGAACCAGTGAGTGCAGTATGTGGACATATAGTAACCCAGTTTTATGTGTCTTTTATGCTTCAGCTGCATGCATGGTCTACTCTCTCTTTCAGCAAAGTGTTGACACAATGAGCACTGATGATTCAGGCTTTCACGTCATGAATGCATTCACTCTCTGTGTCCCTATTGTCTGTGTCCACTTTAGTTGCCTGAGGTTAGTGGTGGGCGTCGTAACCCAAATGTTATTTCATTTTTGTGGACATTTTGCAAAGTGCTGGGTATCAAACTTTCTCTGGTCATTAAAATTCCATACAGAAGTTTAATTTCGCAGACACCACGTCACTGTTGATTAAATTACAGTATCACAGGTATTATGACATTTTTACTGTAATGCACAGTTTGGGATGAACCAAAAACAAAAGGCTTGGTCACACTCATGCACAGGTTTTTTCTGTTGGTGATCAACACTGGGTCAATTCAATTCAATTTCAATTCAATTTTATTTATAAAGCCCAATATCACAAATCACAATTTGCCTCACAGGGCTTTACAGCATACGACATCCCTCTGTCCTTAAGACCCTCACAGCGGATAAGGAAAAACTCCCCAAAAAAAACCCCTTTAACGGGGAAAAAAAACGGTAGAAACCTCAGGAAGAGCAACTGAGGAGGGATCCCTCTTCCAGGACGGACAGACGTGCAATAGATGTCGTACAGAACAGATCAGCATAATAAATTAACAGTAATCCATATGACACAATGAGACAGAGAGAGAGAGAGAGAGAGAGAGAGAGAGAGATGCAGGTAATGACAGTAGCTTACAACAACATTAATGAAAGTAATAATATTATAGTTATAGTTCTGGCTACTGTGGTACAATATGTTGAAAGTATGTATTAATATCTGACAGTATACTTGTGTGACAATAGTCATATGTGTATAATAACAGTAGAAGTATGACTAATGACTAATGATGGCAGCAGCAGCAGGAGGCATCTGGCAGGACCACGGCAGCAGCACAACCACACACGTCACGCTGTCCAGGCACCGCTGCGGTATGAGTTAATCTGAGAGACAGTGGAGCACAAAGGCTCCGGAGAAGAAGCCGAGTTAGTGACATCCAGAATGGCCGAGTTAGCAAGATGCAGTAATAGGATGAGAGAGAGAGAGAGAGAGAGAGAGAGAGAGAGAGGGAGAGAGAGGGAGCCCGGTGTATTATAGGGGGTCCTCCGGCAGACTAGGCCTAAGTCAGCCTAACTAGGGGCTGGTACAGGGCAAGCCTGAGCCAGCCCTAACTATAAGCTTTATCAAAGAGGAAAGTCTTAAGTCTAGTCTTAAATGTGGAGACGGTGTCTGCCTCCCGGACCATAACAGGAAGCTGATTCCACAGGAGAGGAGCCTGATAGCTGAAGGCTCTGGCTCCTGATCTGCTTTTGGAGACTTTAGGGACCACGAGTAACCCTGCGTTCTCAGAGCGCAGTGTTCTGGCGGGATAATATGGCACTATGAGCTCTCTAAGATATGACGGAGCTTGACCATTTAGAGCTTTATAAGTTAACAGTAGGATTTTAAATTCAATTCTGGATTTTACAGGGAGCCAGTGCAGAGAAGCTAAAACAGGAGAAATATGATCTCGTTTCTTAGTTCCTGTTAGTACACGTGCTGCTGCATTCTGAATTAGCTGGAGAGTTTTTAAGGACTTACTAGAGCTACCTGATAATAGAGAGTTACAGTAATCCAGCCTTGAGGTAACAAAAGCGTGGACCAATTTTTCTGCATCTTTTCAGGTCAGGATAGGCCTAATTTTCGCAATATTACGCAGATGAAAAAATGCAGTCCGTGAGGTTTGCTTTAAATGAGAATTAAAAGACAAATCTTGATCAAATATTACTCCGAGGTTTCTTACGGTAGTGCTAGAGGCCAGAGCAATGCCATCTGGAGAAACTATGTCATCAGATAAAGAGTCTCTGAGTTGTTTGGGGCCAAGAACAATAACTTCAGTGGTCAGTGGTGTTCAAACACCCTGCAAAGACTGTTACACCCAAAGCTTGCAGATGATTTTACTTCTAAGTGTTAGGTTTTGTCCACAATATTGGATGACTGCTATTTGTAGCCATTTTAGCAGCACGGCTTTATGGATGCCAGTCTGTCAATCAGTTTTGGTTTGAAATATCTCAACAACTATTGGATGGATTGCTGTGATATTCGTGGTCTCTAAAGGATTAGCCCCAATGACTTTACCTGTAGGGCCACCACCATGTCACAGTTTTCACTTTTCCTAATAGCTCAACATTAGCTAGAAGGATTTAGTTCAGATATTCCTGGTTCCCAGAGGATGTATCCTACTGACTTTTATTTAGCTCTAATGATCATGTCAGAAATTACATCTTGGCAATATTGTGTTTTATGACTTTGTGGCAAATTGGCAAATGTTAGAATGCTAGCATGCTAAACTAAGATGATGAAGATGATAAACATTCTACTTTCTAAACATCAGCATGTTAGCATTGTCATTGTTAGCATCCCCTTACACAGGCCAAAGTACAGACTCAGACAGCTGTCACCGTGGCTGTTGCATGTTCAATCTGTTGTCTTTGATTCGGTTGCAGATTAGTCTTATCTCGATCCACTCACCAGAATAAGTAGATAGATAGATAGATAGATAGATAGATAGATAGATTATTTGTCTTGACTTGCGTCGCACAGTCATCAGGCCCAACACAACACAATACAACACAATACAAACAAAAAGCAACATATATCATCAAGCATCATGCCAGCATCATGAACAAAGTAGGGTTGTTTTGGTGAGTCCTATTTAAGTACTGATTTAATGAATAAACAGAAATTACATTTACACGCAGAGCTGAGGTGCTTGTTCAGGAGTGCAATACTAGTGGGGACAAATGACCTCTGATACAGGTGTCATCAGAGTCACTCCTGTAGTCGCTTGTATACAGAGTGAACAGAACCGGTGAGAAGTATTGGCATTGTACATTTCTGTCAACCACAGATACGTTAAATTTGTATGTTAATTTATAGCAAATACTTTGAAACTTTACGTTTCAGAAATGCTGTGTTTAAGTGTGGTTAGGTTTAGGCACAGAAACCATTTGGTTATAGTTAGTAAAAGATCATGGTTTGGCTTGAATACCAGCTTTTAGTGGCACACTCCTGGCTGAATATACAGCAATGTTTCTGTAATTACCAACTTTTCATGACACTATCTTGGAGTGGATGTACTGATGTCTCAGGGAAAAAAATGAAGAACAGGAAAACAAACACCCACATTTGGTGGCCAAGAAGCCACTGAAAACGCTGGGACAACTCACTAAGAAATAACCAGTTTGTTTGTCTCAAACAGTGGTCTGCAGCTTGGCAGGCATCTCGCCTGGGTTTCACGCCATTCACCATCCTCTTCATCTCCCAATCACAAAATCAGCTCAAACATAACATAACTTTGGAAACATTGATATGATACGTACAGTACAGGCCAAAAGTTTGGACACACCTTCTCATTCAATGCGTTTTCTTTATTTTCATGACTATTTACATTGTAGATTCTCACTGAAGGCATCAGAACTATGAATGAACACATGTGGAGTTATGTACTTAACAAAAAAAGGCGAAATAACTGAAAACATGTTTTATATTCTAGTTTCTTCAAAATAGCCACCCTTTGCTCTGATTACTGCTTTGCACACTCTTGGCATTCTCTCCATGAGCTTCAAGAGGTAGTCACCTGAAATGGTTTTCCAACAGTCTTGAAGGAGTTCCCAGAGGTGTTTAGCACTTGTTGGCCCCTTTGCCTTCACTCTGCGGTCCAGCTCACCCCAAACCATCTCGATTGGGTTCAGGTCCGGTGACTGTGGAGGCCAGGTCATCTGCCGCAGCACTCCATCACTCTCCTTCTTGGTCAAATAGCCCTTACACAGCCTGGAGGTGTGTTTGGGGTCATTGTCCTGTTGAAAAATAAATGATCGTCCAACTAAACGCAAACCGGATGGGATGGCATGTCGCTGCAGGATGCTGTGGTAGCCATGCTGGTTCAGTGTGCCTTCAATTTTGAATAAATCCCCAACAGTGTCACCAGCAAAACACCCCCACACCATCACACCTCCTCCTCCATGCTTCACAGTGGGAACCAGGCATGTGGAATCCATCCGTTCACCTTTTCTGCGTCTCACAAAGACACGGCGGTTGGAACCAAAGATCTCAAATTTGGACTCATCAGACCAAAGCACAGATTTCCACTGGTCTAATGTCCATTCCTTGTGTTTCTTGGCCCAAACAAATCTCTTCTGCTTGTTGCCTCTCCTTAGCAGTGGTTTCCTAGCAGCTATTTGACCATGAAGGCCTGATTGGCGCAGTCTCCTCTTAACAGTTGTTCTAGAGATGGGTCTGCTGCTAGAACTCTGTGTGGCATTCATCTGGTCTCTGATCTGAGCTGCTGTTAACTTGCGATTTCTGAGGCTGGTGACTCGGATGAACTTATCCTCAGAAGCAGAGGTGACTCTTGGTCTTCCTTTCCTGGGTCGGTCCTCATGTGTGCCAGTTTCGTTGTAGCGCTTGATGGTTTTTGCGACTCCACTTGGGGACACATTTAAAGTTTTTGCAATTTTCTGGACTGACTGACCTTCATTTCTTAAAGTAATGATGGCCACTCGTTTTTCTTGAGTTAGCTGATTGGTTCTTGCCATAATATGAATTTTAACAGTTGTCCAATAGGGCTGTCGGCTGTGTATTAACCTGACTTCTGCACAACACAACTGATGGTCCCAACCCCATTGATAAAGCAAGAAATTCCACTAATTAACCCTGATAAGGCACACCTGTGAAGTGGAAACCATTTCAGGTGACTACCTCTTGAAGCTCATGGAGAGAATGCCAAGAGTGTGCAAAGCAGTAATCAGAGCAAAGGGTGGCTATTTTGAAGAAACTAGAATATAAAACATGTTTTCAGTTATTTCACCTTTTTTTGTTAAGTACATAACTCCACATGTGTTCATTCATAGTTTTGATGCCTTCAGTGAGAATCTACAATGTAAATAGTCATGAAAATAAAGAAAACGCATTGAATGAGAAGGTGTGTCCAAACTTTTGGCCTGTACTGTATGAAACATGCAAATGTGATGTATCCAAGGTTTGAAGAAATGTACAATACCCCATGTTCTCCTGGTGACTGGGCTGATTACCTTCACTTCCATCAAGCTTCATCTCTCTGATACATAAAGGCATCTATGTGGGTGTAACTTGTAAAGGAGTTCCCTCTACATGTTTTCAGACTTTCCGACATAAGCAATGCTCAGCTTTCAGCCTGGAAAATATAAATAGACAAAGGGGGGAAAATGGTTGCCTGAGGTCTCTCTGGATCATTACACATGCAATACCATCTACTGCTGCCTAAGATGATGGATAAAGGGAAGCCGGCCCCATCTTGTGATTTAGCGGCGTGTCCCTGCAGTTGGACTTTCTGACCCTTTGCAATCAGTGTGTGTGGCCACATGGGTGGTGGCTCCATCTCTGCAGCACACAGTTATGAATGAGTGAGCGAGGCTTGTGGAGGGACGTGGAGATTTGGGATGTCAGGATAGATTTGGAAACGGGTCAGAGGAAAGCTTTCTTGCCTTCTGGCACCTCGCTATTTTTAGGTTGTTATACATCAAGAATGGAGGCGTAACAAGGGTGGAGACCGTAAAGTATAGTAAAAACATAATGTATATGACGTTGGAAAGGAACAGAGAAAAGAGATTGTTGTTGTAAGAGCTAGAGTATTAATTTGAGTGTACTGTTGATGGAAATAGCTAAACCATTTTGAAGTGACGGATAAGACATGACGTATGTTTGGAGGAGTTGAAATCTGTGTTGTGATAAATGTCAAAAAGAGAAAAAGTGAAAATAAAAAGGTAATATGTTTCTTTTTTTACTTTTTCACATGGTTAGAAAGCCATATAGTCCCAGTGGATTTCATCTCCACTTGATTGATAGCTGGACCTGCTCCGGTTGCGAGCATGAAACATCAGCTGGAGCAGAGCATCTTCCACTGTCAGCTCACCTGAGCAGGGCTGCATTTACTGTACGTAGCTGCAAAGAGATTGATGCACACTCCTTTTCTACTTTTCACTCACAGTTTCAACTGCCTTCACTCACTCTCTGTTCTCTATCAGTGGGCCTTGTTCGGTCTGGGACTCAGCTGCTTCTCCTGCTGTCATAACCGCTTCAGGTGGCCCTCTTATTCCGTAGTGTAAAGGCTCCACCTCTACATGCTGAAATGCAGAGCGTCATATTTCATGCCTGAGCTGCCTAGCACAAGGCATGACAGGGAAGTCTGTAAGAAGTCAACATTCGTGTCACGGCCATCAATTCTTTTGCAAAAGGCAGCTTCCCTCGCACACCTGCTCCCTGCCATTTAACATCCCATTAATAACTTAACCATATATAGTAACTATTTGACTCTTAAGTCTCCTGACACTCAATTGGAGGATGTGGTTCATACTCTAAATACTCCCTACTGCGAAATCAGAAGACAGCAACACCGAAATGCAGTTTAATAGTGTGTTGATGCTGTAAATTATCATCATTTGTAATGAAGCATCACTTTGTTGAGGGTTAATGAATTGAGCTTGAGCATGACCAATAAATTGTCAGTCCTGTATTAATTGATATTGTTTAATCTGCTCTGGCTTGTATGTCAGCTCGTAAGAAACAAAAAGTTTAAGCCGATACAGTACTGTAGGAATATGTCGAGGTGTAGAGACCTCTTAAGTCTCCAACAACACCTTCCTCACTCATGTTAGGGCAGTATGTTGAGGACACAGAAGAGACAGACAGTTTTTGATGACTAACATCAAACACACACCTCTGGATTAGTTACTTGCCCCAAATCACATTAGCTTGGATACATTTGGTCCTAGTGCTGGATGAGTCATCAGAAATATTTGACTGTGTTTCAGATGGAGAAAAGAGAGGAAATTGATAAAGCAATACTCAGAAATGAGTTTTTGATATATATTTGCCACTCCAAGAGATAACTGAGCAAGTAACACTGGGACACAAATTAAAAATTGTAGGCTTTGTGTTTCTCATAACACTGCAACAGCCAATCATTTTTGGAGCCAGTCAAAACAAAACTTTGTGATATCATCACCTTTTATGTAGACGTGACAAATTATTACGGAGCAACATTATCATCCATCTGTGGTCATGTTTGGTCACCCTGGTGAATTTAAGCCCATTGTTGACTCTCTTTTAGCTCTGTTTTTGGTCTCTACCAACTCCTGAGAGAAATATCTGACTCTTTAGTTGCTTAATGCTCCAATGCGTCCAACCAGCACAGCCTTAACTGTGTCTCTCTGTTTGGTGTTGAGCAGGTAATGAGTGTACAGTGGGTTTTCAGAGCTTTTTTGTTGAGAACAGCTGCATCCTTTGGCCAAAACCGACACTATGAGAGCTGAAAGAGTGAACCAAGACAGTAAAGTTGTGGGCCAAATAACTGAACAGTTAACTGAGACTTGCTATATACAGCTCTGTAAGGCCAAGAAGAGTGGCAGATTAAATTTACAATTGTCTGTAGGTTCTTTACTACAAGCAACCCCTTTCACCTTGACACATTATTTTTCCATTATTTCATACATTTTTGTTACAAAATATTGATTATGGCTGCTTTAATGCTGTATTGACCAGAAGTAGGGCATTAGAGAGGAGAGCTTTTGGGTTGTGATCCCTTTGGCTGTGCATTGTCATTATTTACCAGCTCTTTAATACATCTTGATTGCTTATTAGAACATGAGAAATTCATTTTATTGACTTACTAACATTAATAACTGACATTAACGGCTAGTGGGTTATAAAAGTAATACATTTTTCATTTTATAATAAGCCGTCAGAGACTTGCAGTTATAAATATTAGTAGGCCTTTGTTAAATTATTCTTCCAGTGCAATCGCAGTCGATTTGAGTCAGTTGTTGTTTTGGCCTGGATATTCTTCTTTTCAGGAGGTGAGTAGTTGAATTGTTGGTTTAAGTTCTGATGAATTTAAGATCTAGTTAATAGGACCATTTTAAAGGATTTTTCACAGCATGGCAACCCAAAGCACCTACAAGGAACTTTCATGTTGTGTTGATTTTGGCACCCTCTATGGACAAAAGCGGAGGTCTTTCACCCTTCTAGCACCCCTCCTCATGTCATTAAGGTCTTGATCTGGCTAGCACATGCATTTATTTAAGAAGTGAGTGAAAGAAAGACGCAACATATTTTTGATATTTTTTTTCTTTTTCTAAAAACAGTTGTTTGCAGGATGCATAGCCATGACATAATGTACCTACAGTATTTGTTGCTATGGAAGATTAATTGTAATGTGACAATGTTGAAACAATGTAAACTTAGCTACATTCAGCTAACAGTTGCAAAAGTGTTAGCTAGCTTTGATTTAGCCATAAATGTAAATTCATATATTGATGTAATACCACATCTCGCAGTGTATTTTATAAATAAGAGACACATTATGTACACGTTTAGGATAAAAGGAAGGGGGCCAATTCATGGGGTTTTAATCTCCTCAAACCCCACAATTCTTTCCATTTGGTGAATGAGCGACCAGGGTTGACTGTGTTGCCCATGCTCTATCACTGTTCCTTTTAAAAATTTTCTCCAATTATTCTTTGACAAAAAGTCTCCTGCTGCTTTTTAACTCGCTAACTCACTGCAAAGGTTTGCCTGGGAAAATGTAGACGTAGGCTCTTCCAGTCTTTGTGCTGTAAATCGTTTTGTCTGATTTCATGGGGAATCAGACTTTATAGCAGGCATTAAGAATAAGTATATTGAAATAGCCAATCTTTTCTGTGATGGTCTTTGCTTATGTAGACCATACAGAGGCATCAATATGGAACTGGGAGTGTTTCAAAACCAGTTAAAAACTCCTTGTAGCTGCTTTAAATGCTTACACTACTCTGATCTAAGCATCAATACATTATTCATTAAATTAAAATAAATCCATTAGTTACAACTTATAACCCTTCATAAGGTGTGCCGTATTAGAAAATAAATGTTAGTGACGTCTACCCATGTAGCACATCTCCTGCAGTTTGAGTGCAGGTGTTGTTGGCAAAGCCATGTAACTTAGTCGGCCCTGCTGTCGCTCTTTAACTTATTTAACATTCATTCATTTATCTAATTTTATCCCGGGGCCTTTGAATGTTTCTTGCTGCTCCTCCTTTACCCAATCACCGCTAACAGGACAACTCTCCGCAGATTTGGGCAGGAGCCCAGATTGTCTGCTGTTCCACTGGGATGGAGGCAGGCCCCACCAGACACAATTTGGGATAATTACAGGACTGCTTGAGGAGATGTGTAATCGCACAAGGCACACGGACACATACACACACTGAAATGCACACACTCGTACACGCAGTGCCTGCTGAGCTCTCTCCCCAGTCATCATACCTCCCCTCTATACACACACACATGCACCCCCCTTTCCCTCCTCCCAGGGGGACACATAAGTACATGCTCTCCCTCCGACAGAGGGAACTTCAAGGAGCTCTGAAACTAGCTCTGGCAGCTCTCGCAGCACTTCAAGTATGCACTCCCCACCCAGCCCTCCGCCCCTCACCCTCCTCCCTTACCATCCCCACCTGCATCCTATACTCATCTTCCTGCTCTCTATCTGTATGCCACTCTTCAGTCTTGCACTGCCTCCCCGCCCACTGTGGCACTGCCGCTATGCAGCATCCGATGTCTTTATGGCCTCAAAGTCAAAGTCATCTCCGATCTCTATTTCTATCTTTTCCTCCAACAAGGCTCATTTTGTCATTGATTTGAGCAACGCCCCAGCTGTCACACTACATCTTCTGTTTGCTTGTATTAAGCACAACAACATACAGTATACCCTTGTTTTGCCTTGCCTCGCTTCACCTCGTCTTACCTTAGACCATCAGCATTTGGATTAGTTGATTGTTCAGTGAGTGTGACCAGCGCTAAATAACCTATTAATTTAGCAAAGAGCTTGGCTAAGGATGTGACCTAGATCTGAGGTTACATCCAACTGTCAGCTTAAAGATGCTTTACAGAGGATTTCCTCATTAGTGTTCCACTGTGAAATTAGTTGTGATGGCAACCGCTAGGAAAAAAAAAAAAACCCCTACATATTACAGTATCTGCAGTGATTTGCCTTGTACTTCCATTGGGTCCAATTTGAGTGTTCCTGAGCTCATTCCCCCACATGTGAAATGCTTCCGGTAGACTGGTTATGCATCTAAAACAGTGGGGAGCCGATATAATGAATATGCCCATAGAAGACCGCTTAGAGGGACCTTTGAATTGAGTGTGGTGTTAGCATATGCCAAAATTGTTACAACAATTCATCTGACAGTGTTAACTTTAAAGGCAGTGCGACACTACGCCAAAGCTAAAAGGTGTCACTCTAAATACACTCTAGAAGAACTGAGGTGTAAAGCTGAGCACAAAATGATGTCAGGAATGTCAGCTACACGTCAATAACTGAATATGGAGTGAGTTACTCAGTGTTTAAATGGCAGCATATTAGGTCCTGAGCAAACAATTGGTTTGCTTTGTTTTCCAGGCAATTAGATCTGCCCACAGCTCACCATCTGCGTTATCTGTGTTCCACTATAACTATCTGGCACTACTGCTTTTGTACCATTTTACACTGTTGGTAGTGTTTTTTTACTGGTGTACACTGTCTTACTGTTAAAGGGACACTTCACCCCAATTTTAAAAAAATACATATTTCCTTTGTACCTGTTGTGCTAGTTATCAATCTAGGGTGTTGGAGATATTTGCTGAGAGAGTCACCTTCTCTTGAATATAATGGAACTTGATGGCACTTGGCTTGTGGTGCTCAAAGTGGCATAAAAATGTATGTGGAAAACTCAAACAGCAATGTCTCTTTCCAGAAATCATGACCTGGTTGCTCAAGATAATCCACAGACCTTGTTGTGAGCAGTTTCATGTAGGAACTGCTCTCTCTCTACCAAACTGCACCCGCTAACTGTGTCACTGCGCAGAAGGAAGTGTGCATCTACTCATGGATGAGATGTTCCTGCTTGTTAAAGTGTGAGATGTAAACATTAACAAATTCCTTGGCTGAGCTGTAACCTTAGCAAGCTCAGTGGTGCTAAGTGAGCTAGCAGTAGATGCACGCTTCCTCCTGCGCAGAGATATGGTTGGCTGGTTTAGTTTGGTAGAAAGAAAATAGTTCCTACATGAAACTGCTCACAAAAATGTCTGTGGATTATCTTGAGTAACCGGGTCATGATTTATGGAAAGAGACATTGCTGTTGAGGTTTTTTTTCACATATTTTTTGGTGTTTTGAGCACCACAAGCCAAGTGCCATCTAGTTCCATTATTTTGAAGGAAAGGCAAACATCTCTACGGCTGATATCTCCAACACTCGACTACTCACACCAAAACTATCAGTGTTGATAAGTAGCACTACAGGTATAAGGGAAAAATGTGTATTCTGGATTTTGGGGTGAACTGTCCCTTTAAATGGTGCCAGGTGCTAGCATACTCTTTATACAGTTGATAGACTTTTACTGATATTCTGTGCTGCTGTGTGAAGTCAGGGGGTACGTCATATTGCACCTTTCTTTTGATTAAATCATAGCACAACATCTCAAATTCCATATTCTCCTTTGTTGTGTATTTGATATATAAACATTGGATCCCAACTGACTGTATGTTGGAAATGATTAATTAACAAAAGGCACAATGTACAATAAAGTCAAATATAGTAAAGAGTTAAGTGACACACATTGTAATGAGACCTCCTCATAATTCATTGTAAATTCACATTTCTTCCTCCCACTGAATCACCTTTTGTCTTGCTCCTTCTGTGTGTCATAGTCATATATCTTTCTTATGTCTTAATGTGATAAGTAAGTTATAACGTTGACTAAAAAATACTAGTGCACTGTGAGCCTACAGTTCATCACCTGTTGTAGTGTGGTGTGTTTGTAGCACATTAAGTGCAGAAGGATGCACAGCCTGTTGTGGTGACTCCTCATTAATTTCACATTAAGTCATACTCTGTCTCTTCCAACTGAAGACATCAGGACTTGACTTGTATCAAACATGACATCTTTGTCTTTGTCTTGTCACATCAGTTGCTGTTTTACACAACTGACCGTGAAGGGGCACTTACCTAAAAGCACTGCAGAGCTAACAAGCTAACTGCAGCTAAGAAGGTGACTGTATGTTGTCCTATAGCATGTGTGTTGAATTTAAAGCTGTGTATTGATACTGCAGAGACACACATTTGTTTTAATGTCCTCACGTTTATGCAACCTACACGATTACTTTTCAGCTGTCACGATTTTACGAGTCTAATTCAAACTACCTTTTTCAGTGGTGTGCAGTTTGATTAATTCATGCATCATTGACACCCATCCTACGTGATGTAAAAGGCAGTTTGAGGTGACAGAAGCTGTGGCTTTTTAACGGGGACACATTGATCAGGTTTTCTGGGGCCGTTTCCAGCTTCCTGTTGTGTTAACTGTGTGATCATTGTGCTGCTCACTGAGCCAATGACTGACTGCTATATGTATTTTCCCAGATTTTCTTCTAACAAAGGGACGTCAGGTGAAAGCACACAGCAAGTGTGAATAGTAAAATATCAAAATGGGACTGAGCTTGGCAGGCTGTCCTAATCAACCTGCGCTGATTGATTATAGGTGTTATCTGAATATACGAACCCATTTAATCCAAAACCTTTCTCAGATGCAAAATTATATTCATTTGGCAATCTCATCAGAGAGTTTCTATTATTTTTCACAAACTGAATGGAAAAACAGTGAAAACGAGTGTGACCAAACATGAAACATAAAAAAACATTTTACAAAAAAAAGAAAGAAAACATGAGCAATGTGGTAGTTTTTTTGGTGACACTGGTGTCTGAGTGGCATTGTGTGTCACTCATTTGGCAGGCTGCTGTTCTTGTTGGATGTACCATTTTCTGTCCTGGTAGGCGACCTGATTTTGGGTTTGGCATCATTATTTGATTGCTCACCAGTCTGAGATCAGTGGATGTGCTCATCATGGGATTTTCTAGTCAAGTTGTATTGATTGTCTCATGCAGGGTTGGGCCAGTGTAATAATTTTCAAAACTGTTTCATATTAAATCAAACACCAGAACAGTGTACCTAATTTTACCAGGTGTCGCACTTGAATCAGCAGCCGCTCCCAAGTTGAACATAATGACACTGTGTCCCATCAGAAAATAAGCGTTTGACTATCATGCTGCATTGCAAAAATCAGAGCTCTGTGTTCGCTGGAAAACATTAAATCATGTAAACCACCCAAGTAGCTATCAGCTGTTTGCTCCAGATCAGACTAAAGACGGAACCACTTAAAAGATTGCTGAGTAGCCTACTTGCTAACTTCCCACATTTGTAGCCTTTAAAGAGAAAACAAACATTTTTATTGTGATATTTACTGAAAATGACATACATTTTAGCCAGAAGGAAGTAGCCTAGCTTGCTCCTTAGCGATCTCTCTACAGCCTTTTGCCACCTTGTAGGTTTTTGTAGTGAAATTAGAAGGAATCTTATACATAACTTCTCAATTCAACTTCATGAATCAGCTCATCCATTGTGGCGCTTTCAAATTTAGAGACAGGAAATGAGACAAGTTCATTAATTCATTTTCCATAACCGCTGGATCACGGGGGTCTGGAGCCTATCTCAACTGACATTGGGCGAGAGGCAGGGTACACCCTGGACAGGTCGCTGGACTATTGCAGGGCTGACACATAGAGACAGACAACCATTCACGCTCTCATTCACACCTATGGACAATTTAGAGTCACCAATTAACCTAACCTGCATGTCTTTGGACTGTGGGAGGAAGCCTGAGTACCCAGAGAGAACCCATGCTGACACAGGGAGATCATTCAAACTCCGCACAAAGGGGTTTCCCCACACTTGGTTTGAACCTCTCACCCTGGGTTTTAACCAGTAACCCTCTTGCTGTGAGGCAACAATGCTCACCACTACACCACCGTGCTGCCAGCGAGCTCTCTCCAGCCTTCTGCCACCCTATATAGGTTTTGTAGTGAAATTAGATGGAATCATATACATAACTCCTCAATTCAACTTCATAAGTCAGCCATTGCTCATCCATTGCAGCGCTTTCAAATTGAGACTGGAAATGAGACAGGTGTCCAGCAGAATCTTAGCTCAAAACGACAGTGCTACATCACCTGCAGCCAGTTAGGACACCTCTTTTTTTTTTTTTGGAAGAAAAAGGTAGCAGGAGCGCTACTGGTGTTCCTCAAACCAGCGGCGCTCATGGAAGGGTATGCTTCAAAAAAAGAGAGGAAGACTTACTGGATGTAGAGACATGCAGGTGTCACTGTGTGTCACTACACCCTGAGGAAGGCGCAAGCCAATACATCCTCTTTCGTTGGCTTTAAATCCAAAATGTTGCCATATTGGGGAAGTTTTACTTTTCTTGAGAGACTAACTCTGCCATGTTTCATCATCACCCCAAAAATAACATGAACTTTCCAGTAAACAAACACAACAAGTGCACCACTCATCCCCCTCACACCTCCAATGAAATTTGATCTCCCCTATGTTACCAATGCTCGGCTCTGCAGTAAATTGTGCACAGCATGTCAGACACTAGTGGCTCCATTAGTCCATTTATAAAGATATAAACATAATCTTATGTTAATCACATTATCATACTGCTCATTACTAATGAAAGACAAGCTGGGTTTATCACCACGACACCGTCAGCACAGGCTACTGATGTGGGTTACTTTTTAATTTGTCAGAACATGTCATAATGACAAATGTCAGTTCAGCTGGTATGCATAAACCAAATCAGTTTTAAGCTTATATGCCTGACCAGACCGGCAAAACCAGAAATCATCCCAACTCTGTCATATATTTATTCTTCGAGCATGAGCAGTCTAACAGACCATGGTTTTCCATGGTTATCCGCCTGAGCGATAACTGCACTGCATTGTTGCAAGTTGCCTCTGAAGGCTCATCTTGATGGAGGATGTCCAAAACCAGACTTAAAGTCGATCTAAAATATCAAAGAGAATCGATACATAGGACACTACTTACACACCTCAGATGTACACCTATAGGACTTGTCCAATGGACCATTTCCGGAATCTGGCCAAAGCATGTCTGTCCACCTCTAACTGGGTTGTTGTGTCATCAGATGAGCTTTGTTACCATTATTCATAATGCAAGTAAAGAAACCGCCTGAAGAGCAATACGTATTTCATATGTATGCAAATAATTTAATTCACTGTGACAGTCAAAGCGTACAGTAAAATCAGACAACAAAAGTCACACCTTCAAGCATGTAGCCCTGTTGTATGGAGACGAATATGCTCACTATGTTGGGCAGACATGCCAAGTCAAACCAAGTCAAGCCAAGCCAGGACATGTGTATGGAAAATGGCTACTATAGTCTGAAAATTGTGATTAAATGTTTTAATCGCATAATGGTACTGTATTTGCTTGACAACCAAGCGGCAACCTCTGAGGGTGACAAATGAAGCCAATGTGGAAGTGCCAGATACTGCAGTTCACTGAACGGCTCCGAAACAGAGTCAGTTCCCATTGACTCCAGTGGTAAAATGCCTAACTTTACAGCAGAAATAAACATAAACACAAGCTCTGCATGTTTAAGGGAGGGGCCACTTGAGTACAATCTGCAAGGGCTCACCACAGTTTGTGAGTCAGATCCGACCCTAGCTCATCCATGGCTCCAACCTCTCTCCAAACATGTTGACCAAACTCAAGGCTTCAAAACAGCAGTCCATAAACCAATGGGTGACGTACATCCATTATTCATACAGTCTATGTTGACAACAAATGTCCAGGCTGCAGTTATGTAATCTGTATTAGATATTTTGAGAAACAGTCAGATGGACAACACGGCTGTTTTGTTTTATCTCTTCTGATTAATGCATTTTGACTTCCTACATTACAGGGGATTTTTTTTTTTTTTTTTGTATTTATTCTCCTTTACCAGGAGAAGTTGCCCTTTACCAGGAAGTTCAAACTTAGGGCCTGTGTCCACATAGCATTTGTTTTTTCTGGGTGCCAGCATCTTTTTGCAATTGTTCCCAACGAGGAGAGAGCGTATGCAGCCGCATGTGTCATCACTGCAGCTCCTTTAGCTACCGTCTCTCCTAAGGTGTATGATATGTCCATCACAACAAAGACAGAAAAGCCCATTTGTGTGAGCAGATCAGCCAGACAGTTAATGCTGCTGGTGAGTGTTGTGTTTTTATCACCATACACGTAAGGTTGTTGTTAATGTAGCATCACGTTAGCGACCTAGCTAATGTTCATGTCACTGTATTGTTTTCACAGACACTAAACCTGTGCAGAGCATTTGAGAGTGCCTCTTTTATGAAGCCCTGGGAAGAAGTGCTCCCGAGTGCCTCTGCCACTGCTTTTCAGCTGAGGGAAAGAGCTATGTGGACACAGGCCGTTAATCAGCCAATTCTGATCAATGTGTACCCCTACCTGTACCATCTCTGTTCATTTGAGAACCCCTGCTCTCACCTCATTTCCATATTACAAACATACTTCCTTTCTATCTGTTCTCGGCACTAATGAAGCTCTGAAGTGTGCGAAACTCCGCAGCAGTGATTGACTTACCACTCGCTCTTTGCTCTCTCAGCCAGCTCAAGGACACTTCCAATTAGCATCTGGACTGTGCTCCACTAGCTCCAGTCCCTAGGCCTACAAGGCTAGAGAGAAGCCATTTGATTGGGTGTCTCAGGTTGCTCACCTCATGAACAGACTGACTGGGTGGAAAGAAGACTCAGCGCATTTTAATTTTCTCCTTTCTCCTTTCTCTCTCTCTCTCTTTCTCTTTTTTTTCTGTAACTCTCCTCTCTCTCTCTGCTCTTTCTATGAGCCGGCAAAGCCTTTAAACAAAGTTAGATCAGTTCCCCCATTCAAACATAATTCATGAATATTAAAACAAGGAAGAGCGAAGATATGTATACAGTGCATTTTGGAAAACAATCACGCGCTGATAGTTGTCAACGTGACTATCATTTATATTCAGATTCGTTATTCGCAGTGCACACCTCGTGTCCTCTAACTCAACTGATAAGGAGCTGCTCAGTATCCACCGGTATAACCTCACCATAATGCGCTTATCCCAAACAACCTTGATGATTCAATAGCACTTTTTTGAACCTGTCTTTCCATTCTTGTATTATTGTCTTTTAGTGAAGGATGAGACAAAGCAGGCAGGTCTTGAAGGAAAATGTCTATGGAGACACCCTTGGAGTGACATTGATGATGAGTTTGAGAGAGGAGTGACAGCTCTTCCCGAACATCTTTGCTTTGAGTTACAGGAACATAATCAAGCCTGACTGTTTTCAGAGAGACATACAGTACAGTGTATAGAAGCAAAAGTTCAGAAAAGTCAAATAAACAACTTCATGTACCTTCTTTCACCCTGTATCAGGTCGGGGTTGTGCTGCACTACTCGTCTCTGTCGACCATGCTGTGGCTCGGGGTGACGGCCAGGAACATTTACAAACAGGTGACCAAGAAGGCTCCGCAGAGCCAAGATGGCGACCCGCCGCCGCCCCCTAAACAGCCCTTGTTGAGGTAAGCACAAAAATCCTTGCAACCCTCCTCAACCCTGACTGCCTCAAGATAGAAAAGCACATAAACAGCTATGTATGTGGGCACATGTGTTTTTGTATTTGTGTATGTGTGTGTGCAGCCGGTATTTTTGATCCTACTTGCACTCTTATTGCTGCTTGCTGTGTGTGTATCTTCAGAGGCCAGGGACTGGTTCACTGCACAATTATTTGCTTCCTTATTTCATATTTTCTAGTCAGTACATGACCTGACTGAGACTGTGAGATGTAAGTAGAAGTCTTACACAATCGCAGGCTATTTCTGTACCAACTTGTAATTATGATTTTAAGCTGTGGAAGAAAGACTATTCAGATTCTTGATTAAAGTAAAAGTAACAACACAGCAATGTAAATATACTTCAATAGAGGACAACCCTTGTAACTAATATATTGTCAGGTTGTTGATGCATCATTGTGTAGGTAGCATTTTACTGTTACAGCTGCTTGAGGTTTTAATTTCTTTATATACAGTTAGTGAGGTAGTGTCGTGCAGTGGTTCCCAAACAAGTGGTCAGGCCAAGTGGGCTGAAAAATGAAACCAACGCTCAAATGCAAAAAACTGCAGTTCCTCTAATGACCACTTGAGGCAAGATAATCCCCATAGCCATCCCACAGACTGTAAATCAAGTCCAGTCCACAGCTTCACTTTCTCATCCAAATGTGGCCATTTCTGGCTCCAAAATACCAAGATGGCGATGGCCGAAATGCCGAACTAGGGCCTTCAAAACTGCAGTCCACAAACCACTTACAATTTTGATAGGTTATAGTAGCTATGTCCATTATTTTATACAGCCTATGGGTCAGGCCTCCTCCAAAGGTACACCTTGGGGGTCACAAAATGTTTAATGTGAAAAGAAAAAAGTCATGCTGCACAAATTTGTCTTAATTTTCTTTGGACTTTGGACTGATTCTTTGCTTCTTGTTTGGGGGGTCAATATACTGGAGTGTTTAAGCTTTTCAGTCCGTCAAACAAATGCAGTTAAAGGGATAGTGCACCCAAAAATGAAAATTCACCCGTTATCTACTCACCCATATGCTGATGGAGGCTCAGGTGAAGTTTTAGAGTCCTCACATCACTTGTGGAGATCCAAGGGGAGAGGGGGTAGCAACACAACTCCACCTAATGGAGGCTTAAGGCACCCCAGATTCAAACGTCAAAAAACACATAATTGAAGCCACAAAATATCTCCATACTGCTCGTCCGTAGTGATCCAAGTGTCCTGAAGCCCCGACATAAAACATTGTTTGGAAAAACTTCATTTGAACTCTGTTTTTAGCCTCACTGTAGCCTTGGTGGTTTCAATTATGTGTTTTTGGACGTTTGAATCTGAGGTGCCTCAAGCCTCCATTAGGTGGAGTTGTGTTGCTACCCCCTCTCCCCTTGGATCTCCGCAAGGGATGTGAGGACTCTAAAATTTCACCTGAGCCTCCATCGGCATATGGGTGAGAAGATAATGGCTGAATTTTCATTTTTGGGTGCACTATCCCTTTAAAGGGAACAATCACACTACGGTGGTACTGCTAACATGTGACAAGTGGCCTTTACTAAGCATGGGGGTTATTTGTACGGGGTCACAAGCCAAAAAGTCTAGAGCTTCTTGTTTGATATTTTATGATTAGTGTATACTTTACAAGCTTATCTCTTTTTTTAACATAAAACCCTTACCTGATAATTAACTGTAGCTGTCAAATGAATGTAATGTAAATGTAATGTATTTACTTTCCACCACAGATTCTTTTACAAATCTCAGTGTGAATGTGGTTTAACTTAAGTGTGTATTTACTCATTTGTGTGTTTGTCATGTAATTGTCCTTCTCTCGTCTGTGTGTGCAGAGGTGTGTGTATCGACTATGTATTTGAGCATGTGCATATTTGCATTTTTCTTGATTTATGCTAGTTTATGCATTTTTTTTTTCAGGTGTTTGCTGGCTCATGTTTTCTTCAGACAGCAACAATAGCTGTACACAGATGAGTTATTGCATTGTTTATCTGCAGAGACATCCACAGCTAGTTTGTATTTTTTCAAGCCTCTGGCTTTGTTCACTCTGCAGTGACATAGCTGTCAGGTCTTCCTATTTATACCGTTTTGGTTCTCCTTGTGGACTTCTTCAAAATTTGCTCATGTTAAGAAATTGCATTTTTAATCTGAGTCGCTGTCAGCCACAAGGAAAGATGTTTAGCTTTTAAATGGTGATGCTAAGTGAAAATTAGTCTGTTAAATGGCAGAGATTAGAGGAGCCAAGGGAAATTCCTTCCAATCAGTCAAATTTATGGTCTGAGGTCTATTTAGCTCAGACTCACCTGTTACAGGTGATATTGGAGCTGCAAACTGCTGCTTAGCAACAATAACCCTGACAGAGGATTTGTAGAACACTGACGAGCATGTGTATAACATTTCTGATCAGTCAGTTAATATAAATTAGTATTAATGTCATTCATCAGTAGCACTCAGCAGAGCTTTTCTTGTCTTCCATGCTGTGCTTGTCTGCTCATCCAACTATTTTAGGATTCTCATGAAGTTCAAAGAAAGTTTAACTGAAGCTATTTAAATAAAGCAGCGGTTAGGTTAGAGGGAACTATATTGGCAGCTGTTTTAATCTCATTACCTTAAGCATGGCCATCACCATTATCTGGTGGTCCTTCCCAGTGATTCCCAGCCAGGTGTACTTGTATTAATTGTAAGAAAACAGAAATTATGATATGATTAAAAAAGCATGTGGAAAAAAATTAGTATCCAAATTGAATTACAATTTTGTGTGCTACAGATCTTCCTGATTCATGAATACTTAGTATGTCATGAGAGAAATTGGATTTAGACATAAAGGTTTCCTTATACTGTAGATAATACAAAGCGCAGAAACAGGCATAAACTGCATAGCACAGACCAGTGCAAACATATATGTGCAGCACAGCCCCTCATTTCACACTGTTCTTATATTCTGAGGATAGATGATTGCCTGATAGAGAGATGAAAGAGTTTTTATAATTATTCAGGTATCTGCTATATGTAATTCAGACCCTAAAGTGTCTACCTGATGGGAGAAGTCTGTTCTAAATACTGGACATGACATTAACTGATATTGGGGCTGGGTAATATGACCAGTGTGACTTCTAATATGACTCACTCACTCACAAGTTCTCCAGCAACACAAGAGACTCCAGAGACACAAAGCTGCTACTCTGTTAAATCTGTCTGTTAATTAGGCTGCAGTGTGACATCTGTCTATATGTTGCACATGCTACGCTAAACAGTCTGTGAGATGAATGCAATGAACGCCGTAGCACACGTGCAACCCAGCCCTGTGCTGCGTGTGTGGGAGACAGAGATGCCTGATTGTGTCATGTGAGCATTTGTTAGCTAGTTTGTGTGTGAGGTGGATCATAGCGCATCGCTGTTCCCCCAATCTGTGACATTGAGACAGTGCCTGGATGCGTGCAACAGATGTGTTTTAAAAATGCAGTGACAATTCATATATATTTCATAAGATGTATGTAATGAGGACAAAACAACAACTGGAAAACAACTTTTTAACTCCCCCCATGAAGATTTTAAATTGTTCAAACTACAATGGATTTAGGCTGACTTGACACTTCTACACTCACTCCTGTGCTGCAAACCTTTAACCCTCTGTAGCTCCAGTGCTGTGTGCAAAAAGTTAACATACAGCCCTGCTATTTATTTTATATCATTTTTCATTTACATATTGTGCAGCTGTATATTTTCAAACAGGGAAAAAAAGTCCTGTGTCTGCACTTAATTTTGATCACAATGTTTTATATTTAAGTGCTTGTGACATCTAAAATGTATCTTTGACTTGCAACTTAGCCCATTTTGTAGAAAATACCAAGATATATATTATGTATCACCATTCAGCCTGGAAAAACCAAGATTGGAATTTTTGTCCATATCACCCAGTCCTAACTGATGTATTACCCAACCAAGCTGAGATTTCATGAAGTTTCTGGATCCTAGTGCATACAGAATTCACATGAACATTGCATGACAGATTACAGTCAATATGTGCACCCAAATATTAGTAAGAATGAACCTGTGTAATACAACGGACCAATAGTGGAGAATGATGTCCCTATTTAATATTGGGGCAACCATTTTTTATTGACACCTTCTGCGACCCAACCCTCGGTAGGGTTCCAGGAGGAAAATTTAATAGCTAAACTCACTGTTTTGGAGCATTTTGAAACCAAAATCTTATAGGGCTTCTCAAAGTTTTGATGACTGAGTGCCAGTGCCAGGATGCCAGCATATGATTAAGGGCCGCTAAGGGAAATTGTACACTCTGACTTCTTCTGACTTTTTATGACATACTATACTATGACTTTTTTAAGACCCTTTTTATGACATTTTTTATGACTTATTAACACATCACAAAAACTATAACAATTGACAGGGATATAATCCATGCAACACTCATATTCCACTTTTTATGACATTAGAGAGTAATGAAATAGAGGCTCAATTGGTACAGACACCTCAATTGATGTACTTAAACCAGCTGAGAAACTGCTTCTGCTGGGGCCCTACAGCAACACCACTTGTACAAACCCCATAGACCTGCAGTAGGAAAGTTTGCTTTGCCTGGTGGGCAGTGCTTCCCTTTGGTTTGACTGTTTTCAACATGGTGGCCAGGTCACAAACGTTCTCATTTTACAGCTAAACAGCACTAAAATATGTTTTACAAATAGGCAATGCAGTTACAGAATCTTGATTCATGTTTGATCAGTGCTGCCTAGTTTGACAGTTTGACCGCAGATCATGAGCAGTGACTGACATGATTGGCAGCTGCTCTCTCTGGTAATGGCCTGTGATTGGCCAAAGTCTCCCGTCACAGGCTAGATTTTCTCAGGTCTGAAAACAGAGCCAAACAGAGGTGCAGAAGTCAAGATTTTTCTCAGACCACGTGAATTAGAAGTTTAATATGGGATTTTTGCCATATGACACCAAAACTAAAACGCCTTCCAGAGCTTTCAATAAATCGATTGTCACAATAACCAGTAGGCTACCAACTATGATAGGCTGACAACGCGTTACACACTTTTGCCAACCAGAGTCAGAGGACCACCGTAAGGAGAAAAGATTGCATGAAAATTTGTTGGCCAGTGCTGGCCTGTGGCATAGGCAGTATAGGCAAATGCTAAAGGCCAATTTCCACCAGATGCGTGTTGGTTGCGTCTGCGCTCCGGCACGGCAGCGGAACCGATAGGATTCCATTCTAGTCAGTGTGTGTGTTTCCACCGGCTGCGGCTGTGCTGCGTTCCGGCTCCGTCTCAGCCCTGGCACTCCGGAGCCCTCCGCAACAGATACGCAGGACTTCTATTTTTGAGCACAACGCAACAATTCAGCACAGAGCAGATCATGCGGGGCAGGAAGTCGTGCACAGAAACACAATAAAACATCCGGTTAATTTTCAAAATAAAGTACACAGTGTTCACGGCGGATCATATTTCCCTGCACTACACCTTAAAAACTATATAATGGGCAGAGGCAGGCCTGAAGTCAACAGGTCACAGGTTTTCAGACGTCATTTCACCCCGTGAACACCATGGACGAGGAGATATTAATCATGGCAGTGCACCGAGCTGTCTTCTGGCGGAGCTGCACCGCTCCGCACAGCAAACGCAGCCGGTGGGTATTGACGGACGGCGGAGCACGCAGCAGATAACCAGCGCTGCCGTTCTGCAACGGACACGCACTGTTGCCAACTCCTCAGTAAGAAAAGTAGCTATTGGCTGTCCTAAAAGTCGCTAGAACTCGCTAAATGACGTCATCGCCTAATTTGCATAATTGTCCATATGCATGTAATTGTAATGGCTGCTGTAGGAGAGAGGAATAACATTGTGGGAAAGACAAAAACTGAGTAAAAAAACACCCTGAATATGTTTAGAACTACAAATGAACCTTTTTTCAGTGATTTATATTAGACAAAGAAAATTTTACATCCCGCCCTGACTGTAAACCAGGTCGGGAACAGCCAGCGGCGGTTCC
This sequence comes from Epinephelus lanceolatus, assembly GCF_041903045.1. Lineage (NCBI taxonomy): Eukaryota > Metazoa > Chordata > Actinopteri > Perciformes > Serranidae > Epinephelus > Epinephelus lanceolatus. Next base: position 31,904,029 of record NC_135750.1, on the reverse strand, counting down.
GCGCATGTGCGATTCACTTGCAGTCTGGACGTGGAGGGGTTAACGTCTCCTGCTCTGACTGCTGCTGGGAGGGAGGACTGGGCCGTCTGTGAGTGCTTTGGGGCGAGAGAGGAGCTCACGGCAGCACCCGCCGCCCGTTGAGAAGACTAAGAATGATACGTGCTCTCACAACAGAGTCTCCAGAAGTCTTCAATAACATCAGAAAAAGTCGCTAGATTTGTCGCTAGTCGCTTTTTTGAAAAAGAGTCGCTAGAGGGGTCTGAAAAGTCGCGAAATATAGCAACAAAGTCGCTAAGTTGGCAACACTGCGGACACGCATTCAGTGGAAATCCGGCGTAAGGGCACCGTCATCCATAGGGTGCGCCACAAATGGGGAAGGAAAAATAATCAAAATGTTTAACTTTTACTATCTTTTACTAACACTATTACAACTATTATTTTTAAATATTACATAAGGCCACAACAACATACATAGCAAAGCCTACTGAATAATAGAGAGGCCTGACGTCACATGATCCTCGCATCAAAACGACAAAAGCTCTCTGGTACTTGCTCAACTACCACTACATTACTGAGAGGAGTGTATGAGGAGAGGTGGTTATTGTTACCTCTAAGCAGCCAGTAGCCACAACAAACAGCTCACGGAGGTTGCCTTTATTTACATCATGAAGTGTTAAAGCTTTATTCAGTAAAAATGACTATTGGGTGAAGGTAAATCATAGTGTTGTCATGATATGTTCATTGTAATCTTGTAAAATGTAGCTTTTGTCGAGAAACTTGAATAAATACAGCTGTTTTGAAGGAGAATTTGGCCGGCGGGGGGGCTTGCCTAGGGCATCAAATGTGCTAGGGCCGCCACTGTAGTTGGCAAGTGAACAGAGAATTCAAAATAGTTAGCTAAAACTAATGGATAAACAGCTGAAATACTAGCTAAATAAAAGGGTTCCATAAAGTTACACCACAACATGGTGAAATAGTTTGCTAAAAGTAATGGGTGAACAGTTGAAAAACAGATAGCTAACATGACAGGTGGTGTTGAGTTGCTCATCTGATAGGGCTGTGGGGATACATCAGATAAAATGAGGTTAGAAACCACTGCTCCAGCCTGACAATGATTTATATTTTTTTGTAGTTTTAAAACATTTTGAAGGCTCAGATTCTGCAGTTTTCCCACAGGTATAGATACACATTCTTGCAGGCATTTGTTGGAGGAAAATGTCTGGAATAGTTGAACTGGGTGTGCAGTAAATGTTTTGGCTCAGTTATTCTGTTTGAGGCTTCTTACTACCCTGTAAGGCAAAAAGAATGGAGGGTAGATGAATGTCAGGAAGAGGAGGAGGAGGAAGGAGGAAGATGCGAATGACTTAAACCAACCTGTTACTATGGCATCACCCCTACGCTATAACTAATTACCTCAATCACCCAGGAGGCTGCTGAGCCAGGAGCTTTATCACAAATCTAAATGCATTTAGCCTTTTGACCCATTAAATTCCTATTCGCTCAGACGCACACATCAGATTGAATTTCTGCTTTTTGTGATTTTTTTTTTTTTTTCAACTCATTCTCCACTTCATTCGTTTTCTGCTTACTCGCGACATTTGACATGTTTAAGAGGATCAGCTTTTGGACACATACGGTGCTCTTCCTCTGCGGTGAGAAGGTGCTGTGTGAGCTCTTCTGCGCATTGCAACTGTGCCGCAGAGCTGAACTCCAGAAGCTTCAACGAGAAATCCTTTTAAGGGAAGGTTTGAGAGCGGAGATATGGAGGCAAACAGAGGGTGCACCGTAACAAATGCCTGTTTGTCGTTTAATCTTGTATTCACTTTTAGAATGCCATTTCCTTAAAGCTGCTGGAAAAATCAAGTAGCCATTTCCATTGCCTGAATTTTCTTGAAATGTATTAAATATATTGAAGAATACATGGTGAATGACCCCACACAAGAAAATGATTTGAACATGTGGAGTTGCACTGGATATGAGCCCACTTGACTATTTGCTTTCAGATTTTCTTTCTACAGGCTGTTATAGAGTATTGTTGGAACACATGTAGCACTCACATGAATATTTATCAACCATAACACAGGCAAAGTTTGTACTGAACCCCCTGGTGGCCATAGCGAAAAGTGCATGTAGGAATTTAAATATTATCTATATTTTTTATAATGCAATCCCTTGCAGGGATACAGGGATGTGGACAACTGTTTTGATTATTAACATACAAAATATACAATTAACAAGCAACAATTACATTGCTGGGATGATTTCAATGTACACGTCCTCCACACAGTCAGAAACACAGCCTCTGGTGGTGGACAGACTCAACCCAAGGCATCATGGACAGCTAGCAGATAGCTAACAACAACAGCACACAAAAAATGGATAAATAACCACGAAAGACATTCATTGTCAGATTTGTCATTACGAATTTATTTTACAAAGTCTCAAAAAAGAGACTTTAAGGCTGGATTACAAAGCTTCTAAAGGCATACGATCGCAACTGAGCCCTCATTGGAATGATACATGGACTGTACAAGAAGATGGATGACACATTTACACTTACCCCACTGGACAAAAATTAAGCGATGAACGAACCATCTTGCGCTGGTGACGTTATTTGGAACCAGATTTTGCGCAGTATTGATCTCCACAATGTCCATTTCCAACCCAAATACAAACCCTTGAACATACAACAGTGTGATAGGAGCTACCTAAAATGACAGAAACTGTGTGTTGAATTTTTAGTTTGATCTATGTCTCATCCACCAAAATAGAGGGGGTGCAGCCAACCACCAGGGGGCAATCAAGATGTCTTTGCTTCCCTATTGGGGAGCTGTCATGTCCAACTTTTTTATACAGTCTGTGGGATGCAACATCAGCAAAAACTGTAAGTCTAGTGTGCAGCATTCCAGAGATACTAATGTTACATATAGAGCTTTTCAAACTTGACATCATTAACATTGTAAATGGGTTCAAGTGTAATTCTTGTTGGAATGTTTGTGAATGCAGTCAGTAGCTGACAGGACGTAAAGGCATTCCACTTGCCCGAACACAGAGTTTACTTGCCCCAGACAAGCGCTAATGTCGAGCCCTGATACTAATAAGTGGAATCTGTATCTATTTTTGTTTGTACAGGTTCGGTTTCTACGGTAATTCCTGCAATATTTCATCACTCATTGGGCATATTAGTCGGGATATAACACTGCACATGCTGGTGTCCTGGTTGTTCATTTTCATTTAAGCGAAGCCTCTGTTGAACACATAAAGTTTCCTCTAGATTTTTTTTTGAACCTCCAACCTTAAAGTTCAAACTGTGCTAGTGCCCATATACCTCAAACTAATATCTATAAAAATCTATAAATGAGCAGTATCATATGTCTGACATTATTAAAATCTGCTCAATAATGTATTCCTGAGGAGTCACTGAAAGTCACTGAGGATAAGGACCCCACCAGATAAAGATCCCCTCACCCTATAAGCAGCACTTTCCTTGCAAAGCAAATCCTCAGACACCTGCGTGATTGGGGGCTTTAATACAGAACGTTCTCGAGACTCTCCCATCATGCACCGCTTGTGAATGAGATAATTTGTCTGGGGGCAGGCAGAGGGATCGTGTGGCGCGGCAGTCGAGTTGATCCACAGTGATTGACTGTAATGCTCCCCGTCAGACAGGCTCATGCAATGAGACTTAGCAGCTGGAGACAAATCAATTTCTCCTCTGAGCATCCCCCCCCCACCACCTCCCTACAACCGACCTCCTCGTCTACCTCTTTGCCTGTCCCTTCTCTCCTGACAGCATCTGATGGCATATCCAGCAGACCATCACACTGACCCTCTGTCAGAAATCTGCTACGCTGTGTTGGACCACACACATCAAATGCCTCTGTTCATGCCATTAACTGACAGTCATCTGCTGTGATGGGTGCAGATGATTCCTCTAAAGTAACACTTCACTTTGAAAGAACATTTTCCCTTCTAGTATAGAATCCCCAACATCTGCTGAATGTCACCATCAGCATTTCTCTCCAGCTGTCAATACTAAGAAGTCCAAACAGGCAATTTCAGTTCTTAAAAGCCCATTCTGAGACACAGAATAAAGTAATATCACATACATCTGCTTTTCTTAGTTTTTCAAAGGGAAATGGCAAGTACCAGTGACTAGTGATGCATGAACTATGAAATAAGTGCATTAAAAAATGAAATGGTCCAGTGAGGTTTAATATCTCTCTTAAAATCACAAAATGGCCCAACACCTCTGGAAAGAACATTAAATTAATATAGTAGACTGTTTCATGTTGCACTTTTAGGCAATAGTTTGATGTTTTCAGAAATACGTTTTATTTGTTTATTGCTGAGTCCGACGAGAGACTGGAGCCACTCTCATATCTGTCTATTAAATATAGGGCTACTGCTAGCATCTGATTAGCTTAGCTTAGCTGAACTTCTGGATGGGTAAGGATGGCCTCTGGGGCTTCAAATGTTTTCTCAAAAGCCCTGAATCTTTTAGGGCTCTAGATATGATTTGTGTTTTAAACCATTGAGCTCTTTAACAGAAATGGTTTGTATCCTTTGTTCTCTTAAAATTGGGTTGTGTTGTTGATGTGCTAACTGGCTAACTAGCATCTTGAATCAGTCCTGCCATCCTTCCCGTTTCTCTTTTTTTACTGACTAATACAGATTAACACCGCCTGCTGGCATGGAGAGTTACTTCTTCTCATGTATGTGCAGAACAAAGGTGATAGTTGGCTGTCTTTGGGGTGTGCTCAGATGCAACTTTGTGGCCGAGACACAGGCAACAACAGTCAGCCTTTGAAGCCACTACTTTTCTAATGTCAGTTTAGTGTGCCTGGGCCTTTAGGTTTTTAAAATACCTTCAATTTTGTGTCATTCAGATAATAGTAAATGCCCATGTTCCTCATCCTATGCTATTCCCTAAAGAAATCTAATATAATTGAGTAGGTATTCTCCTGTGGGCCCTCAGCTCAGAGTATTGAAGATTGCATTTACTTTGCGTTGTTGGGGATCCTTGATTTGCAATTAGAGCAGCCCAGATTATTATGGCATGGATACCAGTGTAGCAGCTGTATCAGCTTAACATTCATTCTGAATGATAAAGACAGCTGGAGAATAGTTAGATACAAAATAGGATGTAGACTCTAGAGGATAATTTCTTTCCCTTGGTAACTAATGTTTTTCCCAGTTGTACAGATTTTTAGACATTGTACATTATTATCTTAAATGGCTGAACAAATAGTGACTATAGCTGCCATTAATAAGAAAAAAACTCCATAGGAGAGCATAATCCCAGATCCCCCCTAGGTTTCATTTGAGCCCTGATTGTTTACAATGTCTGGCTCTGCCCGTTTATAGATTTGAAAACAGAGGGAAACGGCTAGCTTAGCTCTGTCCCTAGGGTTATAATATCTACCTGAACAAGAGATAGTGCCACAAGTAACCCCTCATTAAACCACAATCTATATATATATATTTTTTTTTACAGTTTCTGTGCAAATTCAATGCAATGTGTTAATTAGAGAGCTTTTGTATTGCTGTTACCTTCAGACAGTGCTGGGTTAGCTGTTTTTCAGGGGAAACAGCTAACCCAACTAACGTTACTGTACGTTCACACCAAAAGTGATCAGAGCGTCCAAAGTGGTGGAAGTCATTCATTTTCAGTGAGAGCCCGGCGACTTGGGCGACCTGGTTGTCAGCCGCGCATCTTTGGCAAAGCAACTGGAGCGGCTCCGGAGGGGATTTAAAATTCATTTAACTTTATGGTAATGAGCTCTGACGCGGTTCGGTGGCAACCAATCGGAATGCTGACGTGCTTCAATGAAGCGGGTCCCAGAGAACAAGCCATGTAACTTTGGTTCCTACAGCACACTTGTTCCAACAATGGATATGGCAAAGTTTATTACTTGCATTTGCGCTCACTCAGTCCTTTATAATGTGTCGCTGTTCAGTTACAGAGACCAACATAAAAAGAATGAGGCTTGGGAGCACGTCACAGGGGTAGTTGGTTGGTCTGGTGAGTTTTAGGGCTCTAGTTTCGCAGACCGGGCACAGCATAGGCGCAGCGCACCTGCGCTTCGCCAACTGGGTGTGGCCAGGCGGATTTTGTAAGTTTGGCACACCGTGCGCCCTGGCGCAGCTACTCCTCTAGCCCACCTCCGTCCCTCCTACCGGCACAAGTCGGAAAGAGGGAGGAGAGAAGGCGTGGAGTGGGTTTTACACACATCACACCAATCAAATGAGCCCCTCTCCTCGCCCTTAAATGCACCGCGCGAAGGCGTAATGAGAGTTTACTCAATTTGCCATGGCAGAAGAGAGCAGCAGCGTCAGACGGCCAAACTTCTCCCAAGAGGAAACTGATGTTTTGGTCCAGGAGGTCCAAGCTCGCAGTGTCCGAATATACGGAACTGCGAGCAGACCTCCACGGGCTGATGATGCAAAGGTAGCCTGGGAGGAGGTCACCACAATTGTAAATCAATGTTGCGTTTCTCTCGTGCGCGCGCACTCTCTCTTTCTCTCTCACAGTCTCACTCTGTTTCTTTTCTTTTGACTTTTCTAAGATGACAGATGCTGAATATATACTCCCTATCTGATGCTGTGGCTGTGTGTGGTTGGCTGAGAGGGATGTGAACTCATTAGTTTTGTTAATCAAACCAGGTTGGGTTTCCATTACGCGTGCCAAACGTGCCAAATGGTGCCAATCCCCTTTGATCTGACATCAGATGTGACGGGACAGTCGATATAGAGATACATTTATGTGCTGATTGCAGATAGTTGCATTGAATAGTGTTTTTTTGGGTATTTATTGCATTGTTAATGTGCCTGATATTCTGGAAACCTGCCTGTGAGGTTTTGGTGACGTGTGCGCACTGTCCGCCGGTCAGCCAAACTTCGGCTTACACCGGCTGCGCTCCCCCTGCACTGACAGTAGACGTGGTTTCAGCTGGCGAGCTTTTAGCGCACCTTCAGCGAAGCCTTTTGGCATGAAACTGTCACTGCGCCAAGCTGGATCTGTCGACACCTCCTCCTGCTGTGCCACCACACCCATCTCGACGCACCTCGGTCTGCCAAACCACCAAACTGAGCGCGCCTCGGGTTGCGCTGCTGGAAACTAGCTCTGCACGGGGTTCACCACCCTGCGCTGCGCCAGGAAACTAGAGCCCTTAGTGTGTAATGTTAGTAATAGAGGAGAGAATTGCAGGCTAATGTTGCGAAGTAGCATACAAGTGTTCCTTGCTTGGTTTGAATGGGATGACATACGTTTCTGTTTTCATTGACCAAACATAACTTTCCGTAGGCCAACTATGAGCTTTTTGATTGGACAACAGCAAGCAGCAACTATGCTGCTTTCAAGCCAGTAGTCCACTTTGTGGCTCCTTTAAATTGACAAGCACGATTGAATGCTCAATGATTCGTGATGAGCGACAAGAGCGACCAAAGCTGCCACAAATATTTTTGACAGTCATGCTTCTTGGGCATCCGCGACAGACTTTGCCTCTTTGGAAGCTTCTGGTGTGGACGTACTGTTATGCTTTATGCCAGCTAACTTTATGCTAAGCTTAGCTAATTGGCTGCCGATATTATCTTTAAATCTAACCGCGACGGTGTTACTTATCTTTTCATTAACTCTTAGCATTTAAGTGAGTGAGTGTCTTTCCTAAAATGTTGAATTATTCCTTTAAATTTAGCTCACTCAACACATGCAGGATTTTAGTTTCAGGTGAGCACATTACCGTTGCATTTTCCAGCTTTACCTATAAGCCTCTGCCCTGTGCTGGAGCTGTATGACCACTGGTTGTCCCCAACTGTGCTATGTATATCCTGGACTAGGTCCAGAGAGAGGACAGTGCATAGTCACAAAACAGAGGACAGTGCATAACAGGAACAAGGATGGGAGGGGAGAGTCACTGTGTAGCTGCTGGCTAAAAAGCACTTCAGGGTCTATTTATATCAGATGATTGCTCTTCCTAAACTCTCTCAAAAGCAAAACTCTGCATACACAGCCATTTTGTTAGAGTTTGAAGGCCTTCTTTAATAGAATGGACAACAAAATTGTGTGTGTGTCAAAGTGTGCAAGGTTTTGTGTGTGTGTTTACACAAGAGTAAGCGCATCGGGAAGAATTTTAATGTGAAGGCGCACCTTTTTGAATAAAACAGGACGGCATGCAGATGGTAATTTGATCACACGTGCTATACAGTTTTTGCATGGACACGACGTGTTTTCTTGGGGAGAGGCCTGCGGGAAACACAAGCAGGCTTTTCTAGAGGGGATAAAGGGGAATGAAGCTTATAAAGCGCAGGGTGCTTTAACATCCACTAGTTTCTCTCATTTATGCTTATCTGGCTGACGGGTGTGTAAATGGCTTTCTGTTGGAGGAGAGTCCCCTGGGGGAACCGTTCCACTCAGAGACAGTGACAGGCCAGTAATGCCGCCACCACCAACACCCCCCCTCCTCTTCCATCCACCCAACCACCCCTCACCAAACCAGCCCAGACAAACATCTTGATTGTAATTGAATTTTTGCGACGGGTTCTGTGTGACCGAGGACAGATTGGGAGAGAGCGAATGGGTGGAAGGGAGGAAACTGAGGATGAAGATGGAGGAAGATGGAGTGGTGGAAAGGTTACAGCAGTGACAGAGGTTGAGATTGAACTGGCAGGAAGAGGAAATAGCATAGTGTTATATAGAAAAGTGACAGTGCAGAGAGCAGGGACAAGGACAGTGCAGAGAGGGAGCTGCTGGGGATTAGCTTTGTTCCTGCGCTGAATTCTTAAGGCTCATGATATGTATACTGTGACGTAAGTGCATTGTTCAGATACTTGACTGCGTACTGTGTATACCTGAAGAATTAAAAAGTGTATTCACTAGGCAGCAGATGAGGGCTGAATCATCTCAAGCTGACATTAGAATACCTTTCGTGAGAACTTCCAATTTTGCACCACTTAAGCATAACTAATCATGGCGATACCAGAGGGGGTTACAATCGTGTCAGTGTTAATAGCATGGCAGAGAAAACAGCAACATAGTCGCTTCTCTGCAAAACTGTCTTTCCACTGTTATTGCCATTTATTCACAGTCTGCTGCTGACCTTACTTTACATTCTCATTCACCTTGCCTTTATGTGTTTAATTACATCTTGCAGATGTTAGTTACTCGATGACTGTTCAAACAATCGGCTCACTCATACGTTGTCTTGTCTGAATGATGTAGTGCCACTGCTCATTCTCCCTGTGGCTTAAAGGGCCAGTTTACCCCAACATTAAAAGTGCATATTTTTCCTTTTACCTGTCGTGCTACTTATCAGTCTAGATAGTTCTGGTGCAAGTTGCAGAGTGTTAGATAGTGAGATATCCGCTGTAAAGATGTCTGCCTTGTCTTACATATTTAATGGAACTTGATGGCAGTCGGCTTGTGGTGCTCAAAGCGCCAAAAATTACATTTGAAAAACTCAGCAGCAGTGTCTCTCTCCAGAAATCATGACCTGGTTAATCAGGACAATCCACGGGCCTTGTTGTGAGCAGTTTTATGTGGGAATTATTTTCTTTCTACCAAACTACACCCTCCAACTGTATCAACTGGCTGAGGGAAGTGTGCATCTATTGCTAGCTCTCCTAGAAGCACTGAGCTGGCTAATGTTACAGTTCAGCCAAAAAGGGCACCATTAATGTTTGCATCTTGCACTGTCACGAGAATTAGCCACTTGTCCATGAGTAGATGCACGCTTGCTTCTGCAGGGCGATACAGTTAGCAGGTGTGGTGTGGTTTTTTCAAGTGTATTTTTTTGGAGCTTTGAGCACCACAAGCTGAGTGCCATCTGGTTCCATTATATTGGAGAGAAGGCAGACATCTCTATGGCCAATATCTCCAACAAAAACAGATGTGTCTCCAACCAAAACTATCTAGACTGATAAATAGCACTACAAATAAGAGGAAAAATATGTATTTTTGATTTTGGGATGACTTGTCCCTTTAATAAGCCTTTTTTTTAGGTCATTATTTTGTCTTTCGGAGGTGCTCTTTACTTGAGGTAATGCACAGCACCTCCTGCGTTAACAAGTTGAACAAATCTCTCATTTTCTAAATGTTGATGAACTATACCTTTAACAACCTGTCGAGGGCCACAGTTTCACTGCGAGCATACAGATGTGCAGTGTACAGGGAAATTAAATGAATCATTAAATTAAAGCAACCCCATTTCCTACCTGCCTCGGCGCAGAGCGGTTCAGTCGGCTCCTTCAACTCCAGTCTTGGCTCCGAACCGCCTGCAATATCCACGGGTTTTAATTCATAGACAATTTTAACTTATTTTGGAACCGCCCCTCCTTTTATCGACATGACGGACTTCACCCAAGCAAGTTAGGAAGCCGCATGTTAGCAGCCAACATACAGCATACTGTACACACAACGCCACTCACACATGCGTGACTGTTTATGTGCCACACCCCCTTCTCAGTGCCTGCCTCTTCTTCTACGGAGCATTCTATAGACATTGCCTCCCGTAGCTCCCCCTACAGGCTCCAGCTGCCACTGACCTCTACAGACAATCCCTCCTGCTTTCCTATTGCCCCAACTACTGGGCTAGTCTCTACTGTCCCACAATCTCCCACCTTCATACCCGTAGTAATGAACAACAGACATCACAAATGTCAAAACCACACAACCCACAATTTCCGGTATCTGCAGCCACTGTCACAATCACAATCTGTCTGCAAAGTTGGTCCCAAGTCTCTTAAGCTGGCATTGTTGAATGCTCACTCAATCAATAACAAATCATTCACGCTGAATGATTTTTTCATCGCTAGAGATTTAGATTTCATGTTTTTCACCGAGACCTGGCAAAGGGATGAAGATTATGTGTCCATGAACGAGCTATGCCTGCCTGATTGCGCATTCATATGTGCCCCAAGGACCACTGGCCGCGGTGGTGGCCTTGCTTTGTTGTACAAAGACAGTTTCTCCTCGAGGAGAGTGAATTGTGGAACTTTTACCTCATTTGAACTGCTTATTTCTAAAGTTGGCTGCTCTAACCCGTTTTATTGTATTTTAATTTATCGCCCTCCTGGTATTAATGGCGCCTTTCTGGCTGAATTTAGTGACTTTTTGGCTTCCATCACTACATTTCAAAGAATTTTAATGCTTGGGGATTTTAATGTGCCTGTAAATGACATCACAAACTCCTTTGCTAATAATTTTATAAATCTCACCGAATCTTTTCATTTTGTGCAACATGTCAATGGCCCGACACACATTAAGGGAAACACGCTGGACCTTGTTTTTACACTTGGTTTGGACATTGATTGTATCGTCTCTGAGGAGCTGCTCGTCACTGATCACAACTGCATCCTGTTTAATTTGTCTGTTATTTCTGATTGTTCAACCAGCAAGCGTACAAAACTCACCCGTATGTTAAATAACCTCTCTGCTGAGAAATTCTCATTTGCTTTTAACAGTGTGGCGCAGCCTGTTAGTATTAATGTTGAGGTTGACTCCCAAGTTTTAACTTTTAACTCACACTGCTCTGCTATTCTTGATAAGATTGCTCCTTTAAAGCCTCGAACTATCCCCGCAGCTAATCCCACTCCCTGGCTGAACGACGACATCCGCTGCCTTCGTCGTAAATGTCGGAGAGCTGAGCGCTTGTGGAAATCAAGCAAGCTTCATGTACATCGTCTTTATTTTAAAGAACTGTTAGCTGAATTCAATTCTGTTGTTAGGGTAGCCAGAGCCTCTTATTTTAAAAATATCAACATCTCCAACAAGAGAAATCCCAGGGTCATTTTTGACACTATAAGTAGCATTACTGGTGCGCAACCGCCTGCTCTACCTGTGTCCTCTGATGAGGACTGTAGCAATTTTTTAATGTATTTTGTGAATAAGGTTGCCAGTGTCAAGGCCAATATAACACCCTCCTCCTCCTCCCTTCCTGATCCTCCCAAACAACAGTCAATTATTGACAATTTCTCACCTGTCTCCTTACAAGACTTAGCAGATCTTGTGTGTACTATGAAGATCTCTTCTAGTCCGCTGGATATCCTGCCCACAACTTTGCTGAAAAATGTTTTCAGCACTATTGGTCCATCTCTGCTCTCCATAATCAATAGCTCACTGGTTTCTGGTTGTGTCCTGTCCCATTTCAAGCAAGCGGTTGTTCAGCTGCTTCTCAAAAAGCCCAATCTGGACCCCGATGTTCTTAGTAACTACTAGCCCATTTCCAAGCTGCCCTTTGTATCTAAGATTCTAGAAAAAGCAGTTGCAAACCAATTAGTGACAGCGTTGAACAGTTACAATATCTTAGATAAATTTCAGTCCGGTTATCGTCAGTTATATTCCACAGAAACTGCTCTTCTCAGGGTCTCCAATGACATCATGATGGCCTCCGATGCCGGTAAATCCACTATCCTGGTTCTGCTTGATCTCAGTGCAGCCTTTGACACTGTTGATCACCACATCCTTTTAGACAGGCTGAGGGACAGGGTAGGAATCTCAGGGACCGCTCTTCATTGGTTTAAATCCTATCTGTCTGATCGATCCTTTTCTGTGGCTGTTGGCCCTCATAAATCAGAGTTTGCCCCCCTTTCTTGCGGGGTGCCCCAAGGTTCAGTGCTTGGGCCTATCCTCTTTACGCTATACATGCTCCCTCTCAGAGATGTCATCAGCAATTTTGAAGGTATCTCATACCATATGTATGCAGATGACCTCCAGTTATATTTTTCTTTTAACCCTGATAGGACCGATGGAATTGACTCACTGTACGATTGTATGAATGTAATTAAGGACTGGATGGCTACTAACTCCCTTCAGTTGAACGCAGCTAAAACTGAGATTTTAATTATTGCACCTGACGCCTCAGCATCTAAAGTGGCCAGCTGCTTAGGGTCCCTCAGTGCAAATGTGCGCCCCAAGTTGAGAATCCTTGGGGTCACATTTGATCAGGCCATGCTCTTCGATGACCACATCAAAACTGTCACTCGCTCCTGCTTTTTCCACCTCAAAAACATTTCCAAACTCAGATCCATGTTAACTTATTCCGAGCTAGAAATGATCATCCATGCTTTTATTTCCTCACGTCTGGATTACTGTAATTCTCTTTTCACCTGTCTAAATAAAACTTCATTAGACCGCCTCCAGCTGGTCCAGAACGCTACCGCCAGGCTTCTGTCCAGATCTCATAAGTTCACTCACATCACTCCAGTCCTGGCATCCCTGCACTGGCTCCCTGTTAATTTCAGGATCCAGCACAAGATTCTAACCATCACTTAGAGAGCCCTCCATGGTCAAGCACCTGCATACTTGACGGATCTGGTGTCCTTTCACTGTCCTGTCAGGACACTGTGGTCCACTGAAGGCCACCTACTTACTGTCCCTCACACAAGATTAAAGACGAAAGGTGATAGAGCCTTTAAGGCTGTTGCACCGAAATGGTGGAATGCACTACCTCATGAGCTGAGAGCGGCCTCTTCCGTGGACATTTTTAAAAAGCAGTTAAAAACACATCTGTTTAGGCTTGCGTTCCATTAATTGTCCATTGTATCATTATTGTATTTCGCTGCACTTTACTTTTTATTTGTTTTTGTGTATTTTGCATTGTTTCTGTTATTGTATTTTTTGTATTTTATCTTGTGAAGCACTTTGTGAGTCCTCTCTGTGAGAAGTGCTATATAAATAAATTTACTTACTTACTTACTCTATACTACCAATAGAGCTTATAAGAGCACTTTTTTTCTCTCACTGAGTTCTTGGTATTAGTAGGTGTGGTGAGGACAGTTTGTTCTGCAGCCATCCTGACAGCTCCTCAGGAGCTGCGCTGCTAACAGGACAGCTGGTTCTGAGGACAGTGATGCCATAATGAAGGTCGGAGTCAGTTCTGTTTGAAGGGATGGACAGAGGGTGGTAGTGCTTATGCACCACTGACTTCTTGCATCTGATGTGAATTCCTAGTAAGAGTGTGTTCACACTTTCAATCTTTAGTGTGGTTCGTGTGGAAAGAGGAAGCCAGACCCTCTTATACCCATGTTTCACCAAAATTATTGCACGTACATGTATTTTTTTAAACACGGGTAACCCCAATAAAAATAGGCTATGAACTCCTTTCCATTGTCAGTATGCCTTTCTGTGTGTGAGAGGAGTTTTTTGTTTTGTTTTAGGGTTTTTTGGTGTGGAAAAGTCCAGAAAACAGGTTAGTAAACAGTAGAAATCAGCACGGAAGCCAGTGCAAATGTTTAGTTGTTAGTTCTTCTCTATATATTTCTTATTTATTCAGTCTCTCAAATTTGCATTGATGTTTGAGAGCTGCTTTGTGGTGGCGTGTCACTGCATCTCGCCGGTGAAGGGGCTAAAATTAGTGCGCTCACCTGGGTGTTATGTTTCCATCAATGCTGATTAGAGCCAGAGTTGATGAATATCCGTAACTATGGCAGAGCCATTTGACCCTGGTGTAAATGGTGATTGTAACCTTTCCCATTACATTAAAAAAAAATCAGGGTGGTAGCAGGTTTTTTGTGCAGTGGAAACAGGACTTCACTTGAAAATGTTTGTATGTCGATTTGTCATTCAAGATCACTGCAAAATATCCCAGTCTAACTGTGTCTCAACCTCAGAATGAAAGATTCTTCTAGCATAAGTGTATTCATGTTGACATCTGACTGTAAGAAACTTTTGATGCTTTGCAATCTAAAACCGAATTTAAATTCAATGTCTCCTACTCCACAAATCCAGGTTTCTCTTCACGTCTCCTGAGCTGTTATGATCAGCAGATGCCGAAAATTGCAGCAATGAACGCTGACAAGTCAATCATGCTTACATCGTCGGGAAACAGATTTGTTTTCAGAGTAAAAATCACACTTTGGTTTGCAGCAAAGAAAACAAACTGTAGGTGTGATCGCACCCGTTGAGTGTGATCACAAACACATTGACAAGCTCAAAAGTCATATTTGAGGGAAGTGGGGAAAGGGTAGCTGACAGATATGTTCTCATGCCTGTTCCTTGGTGTCATTGTTTGTTTGTTGTGAGTTTCACTCGCTGCACAAGTCTGTAATCTTATTTGTCTGTTTGGACTGTGTGGTTATTATCTTTCTCTTGTGTCTAAAACTGGTTTTCAATCATATTTTTGACAGCGCATTGTTGTAATCCAGATGTGAGATATGGGATTTATAAATGCCTTTTCACGCCAAACTATCTTATGCTTTATTTTTCTCTCTGCCTCTGTTTGTCCCTCTGTCACCTCACAGATTTTATTTAGTCAGTGGTGGAGTGCCCCTCATCATCTGTGGGGTCACGGCAGCTGTCAATATAGACAACTATGGCAGCGGGGAGCAAGCGCCGTAGTAAGTCGGACATTTGTTTCTGCTCTCAAGGTTAAAGCACACACTGTGATGATGCTTTTTAAACAAGGCTGCATGTGTGTATACAAAACATGTGGTTATATTTGCTGTTTGCGCTGTGTGTACACTGCGCTAAAGCTTTCATTGGAACATGTTAAACTAATTAATATATTCTACATAATATCTACATAAATCAAAGTATTAAAGTGTGCTGGTATTCATGTGTGTTGCAGCTGCTGGATGGCATGGGAGCCCAGCCTGGGAGCCTTCTTTGGCCCCGTGGCCTTCATTGTCCTGGTGACATGCATCTACTTCTTCTGCACCTTCATCCAGCTGCGGCGACATCCCGAAAAGAAGTATGAGCTCAAGCAGCTGACGGAGGAGCAGCAGAGGCTGGCCGCCGTTGATGTACCGACCCACTGCCACCAGGGAGCCGAGCCCGGAGCCCTGGCAGCCCCAACCGGTGGGGGCCACTGTCCTGCTGGCTGCCCAGGCATTCCCATCAACCCCGCGCTGCTGGCCAATGAGCACTCCTTCAAGGCTCAGTTACGAACGGCGGCCTTTACTCTTTTCCTGTTCCTGGCCACGTGGACTTTTGGGGCGCTAGCCGTGTCCCAGGGCCACTTCCTGGATATGATCTTCAGCTGCCTTTATGGTGCCTTCTCTGTCACCCTTGGCCTCTTCATCCTCATCCATCACTGTGCCAAGCGTGATGATGTCTGGCATTGCTGGTGTTCCTGTTGTCCCGGACGACAAGCCAACGCCTGCTCTGGCGCCCATGGGCCTGCTCAACCACGGCCCAAGGTCAACGTGAATGGAGACACCCCCGGGCACGGCCATGGTCACAGCCACTGCCACCATGACTCACCATGTCCAGGCAAAGCACTGATGAGCTGCAGTCATGGAAGTATAGGTCACTGTAAACATGCCACCCTTCCCTCCTCGCAAAATCACGTTACATGTTTGGCACCGGTGACGCCGTGCTGCGCCGCCCTGCATAGCCAGCAGCTGATGGAAGAGGAGCCGGCAGCTACACATGTGCTGCTACATGCTGACCCAGAGGGTTACCGGCCAGGGATCCAGTTGCACCCCTGCCTAAAGAGCAGCACCAGGACTAAAGGCCGTCACTTCAGCCGCCGGGGCGGGGCCGCTGCTTGTGGAGCAGGGGGTGAGAGGGAATACGCCTATCACATCCCCTCCAGTGTTGATGGGGGCAGCGTGCACAGCTCACACACTGACAGCCCCCACAGCACACATGAGCGTCACGCCCACATCTGTCCACATCTGGCCCACGAAGGCCACCATGATGGGCATCACACATGCCACGCCGCTGCAGCTGCCACGCACGAGGCCCTGGCATGCCATAATCCCTGCCACAGGCATATCTGCTGTGCCAAGGCAGACCTTTTCCCTTCCCTGTGCCCGGCAGAGGCCGGCGACACAGGCATGTTCCTGTGCGGCTGCGGCAAAGTGGCCGAGCAGGACCCGATGGCGACACATCACCATCTGGAGATGCACGCCCCGCGCAGACAATCCTACCCCCAGAACCCGCCCAATCAGAATGGGATTCTAAAGGGGGGCCTGCACGAAGGACTCCTGTACGCATCGGACAGCACAGGGAATATACGCACTGGACCCTGGAAGAATGAAACTACTGTGTAGTGTGGGATACAGGGGAGATGGGCAGCACCCCTGCCTCGTCCCGCCAAAAATAAACCCTCGCCTCCCTTTCTAGAATTTAAAAAAAAATGAATTGAACATTTTAAACATCACAATCAGCGTGGGATATTTTTATTTTAATGTCCTCATGTTTTTATGTGTGCTGTTTTACTGTACAGAAATCTGATATCATGTAAATGCTCCCTGAAGAGCATCCATACACAGAACAGAATCTCCTCCATCCAGAAGAATTTATGAAACGTGTGTCACATCATGCCATCAGATGTAATTGAAGGTATTTCCACTGTTCCATATTACTTCAGATCTCTCTCTATATATATACAAGAAAATGAATGGTTGTATGTATGAATATGTGTGTGTTCGTGCTCAAAGGCAACACGCTGCAAGATTTTTTTACACTTTGAATCTGAATCCATCCAATAGTCTACGATGACAGTGAACCTCCAGTACTTTAAAGGACTCTTGGCATCCATGTTTTAGACGACTAAACCAGCAATTTTAGACTTCATGGGTATTTTTGCCATTCAGTCAAGCAACTGTGAACATCTACTAGAGATTTTCTAAATAATATACAAGGATACTGTCGCTTGCCAGAGATGTATGTGGATGCCAGTTGAGTGGTGAAAATTCAAAGCAACAGAAAAAAGAGACGTGAAATTAAGCATCCTCTTCCAGGTTGGTATTGATCGTGCTGTCTGTATGATGTCTTCACTGTTGTGTCCCTTTTTTTCTGGAGAGAAGTAAATAACGGCAGCATCAACAGCAACAGCGTGGCCGTTGTGAATAGAGAGCTGGTGTCAGTGACTCATTGGATCCAGTGCAATTTTTTATTAACACTGTGCCACACAGAGCCAGGTCCTCACAGCGGGGTCATTGCCAAACTAGCGTGCAGGTTTTTTCATTCTCCAGCTCAGCTTGCACATGCTATCAGACATTTTCAAATCAGCATACAGGTCTGTGGAAAATCAAACACTCAGAAGGTTTTAGGATAAAAAGAGTGTCAATGTGATTAGACAAGAAACAACAAGATGCTTTGGGAAACCTGCCTGTCATATGTGTAGTGCTGCCGGAGTGCATCAAACGACGCTTTACCACTTTTTTTTTCCTTATAAGGTAATATAATATCTGCAGCACACATCATGCAGTTTAAATTCATATACATTATTTTAAGCACTTGAGACAGTACGAACAAATGGAATGGTTAGAGTTGTCATATTGACATTTCAGGTGTGTTGATTCACAGTGTCAACTTAGGCATTGAGTAACATGCAACAAAACATTCCACCTTAAGGTGCAGTGTGTAGGATTTAGGAGGATATATTGGCAGAACTAGAATATAATATACTGAGTATGTTTTCTTTAGTGTATACTCAACATAAAATAAGTGTGTTTTTGTTAGATTAGAATGAGCTGTTTATCGACATAGGATGCGGGTCCTTGCCCACAGAGATTGCCATGTTGCGTCAGTGACGAGGTGAACAGTGTAGGAGAGACCTTGAGTTGTAATGTGAAACTTTATTCAGTGTTTTCACAGGTTATAATCACTTGGTTTGTTTGTTTTTGGAGAGGAAAAACCTCTGTGGATGATTTAGCTCCTAGTAAAAACCTCCTGAACAATGAACACTGAAGAAAGTCTAACCGGTAGACATTTGATCTGGTTGCAATCTGCAATCTTCACCACTAGATGTCACTCAGTCCCCCTAAATCTTACTCACTGGACCTTTAAATGTTGCCAGTAGCTGCTGGCTGTAGCCTTTGAGCGGCACAGTGAATTTAATAAATTTTTCTTAGTCTATAGCTCACTTACTGTTAACTGGTAAAGATGAAAAGGCAGCAAAACATCCTTTACATTTATTTTATAATTTACAATGATATAACATGAGGTTAACAACAATAAAACCAGGCCCATGCCCACCTGGGGCTAGCTAACAGTTGTCCATGACTACAACATAGGCCCAGTTCCAAAACAAAATGCATCTGAGATGAGGGCCACACCTGTCCTCTAAAAATCCAGTCTGGCTAAATACTACCACCTACAGAGATAAAGGAGCATAATAGGACTTAAAGGTCTATGGTGTAAGAATCAGTGCCATCTAGTGGTGAGGTTACAGAATTGAAACTTCTCCCATGTGCAAAGCGTGTAGGAGTATACGAGTGACCGATGCAAAAACGCAAATGGCCCCGTCTAGAGTTAGTGTTTAGTTTGATCATTTTGGGCAACTGTAGAAACAACATGGTGGACTCAGTGGAAAAGGACCTGCTCCATTTGTAGATTTAAACAGCTCATTCTAAGGTAAACAGTATTATACACTAATGAAAACATAGTAATGAATGTTATATTCCATCTCTTCCAATATATATATCCCCTTAAATCCTTCACACTGACAATTAAAAAATGTAATATTTACAACACAATGAAAGTAATCATAAATCCATCTAACATTTGATCATGTGGCCAGTTATAGTTGACTAATGTAGGCCTCTGTATACTTGCCACCATTGGAATAGTGGTTAAATAACCTTTGAAACAAACCACAGCTTAATTGTACATGTGCGTGCATGCCGTCATAGGTGCGCTCCGGTACTTAAAAACAGCACTACACCCCTGCTGCCTGTGACCAATGTCCTATTATTTTCCCTCAATAAAAGCTAATAAAACATTTTAGCAAACCTCACCCACTATTTGCTAAAGCCACTAAGTGACACATGGCAGCAATTGGTGCAAATACTGCCCCTTTAAATTTTATTTACTTTTCATTTGTCTCCTGAAAGCCCCAAAGCATGCATGCCTTGTTGTATGTAGCTATGCGCTATATTTCAGCCATGTAAATGAATGCCCATCCACGAGCATATGATTTGCCTCGACTGCTGCAGCTTGTCGTGTATCATTTTTCTCACGCCTTTAGATTTAGTTCCCAACAAATACTGTATTATTTCCCAGTGGTGACCAAGTTTATCTGAGAATCCAGTCCGGAAAATTTGAATGCTCTTGGTTTTGTGGTTCTGCTTTGGTAACTTGTGTCAAGAGAGGCCAGGGTTGAAGTATGGATTTTCCTTTTTTTTTTTTTTTTTTGTTACCATGAAGGTCACATTCTCTTTGAAGAATTGCCACTCCAAAAGAGAAAGCAAAAGAGGCTCTGTATTGATTCAGAAGCACTTGTTTGTTTTATGAATGATGATATTGAGTGTGATACTCCCGGCAAAACCACTCAAACATTTCGTCAGAAAAGCCAAACTTAAAAAAAAATATATAAGAAAAACGCACACCCATGCAGCGCTTATAATCTCACAGCAAAACCCGCTCTCGCAAAACCACCTCGGCATGCACACCGTCTCTTTATCCATCCTGTGCACTCTTGTCTGTGTATATAGAATCAGTTTCTGATGAATTATTTTATATGAGATTTAAGATATTTAAGAATAAAATAAGTCTATATGTAAAGAAAGTTGTATGGGGAAAAAAAAACCTGACCTCTCAATGTTAATACTCAGTATCTGAGTTTAGAAATGTCCTTTTCGTTTTCTAATGCCTTTTTTTCTGTTGCAATTTGAGTTGACTTCATAAAGTATGCAGACTCGCCATGTGTTGTGAGTTTATCCTGTCATATCAGAAATAGAAATGCACTACCCATGATAACGTTTGGCCTGTCAGAAAAGAATTTGTCACTTACAGTATGTTTATTATAAAAATGTTTGTTCAGACAGAACTATTTGAATTAAAAAAAGAAAAGTGACAAGAGAATAGCGAAATATTTATGTGATACTCCCTTTATTTAGATGGCAGGCGCTGAGTAGTGGAAGGAGGCCCTAGTAGACAGCAAAGATGATGCATGAACCTCATAGCTTTGCACAGGGCCACAAGTTATTTCCAGGGTCTGGGACAAAATGGGATATTATGGGCTCAACTTATGAGTTATAAAACAGTGGCCCACGATTGATCACACAGCGCGGGCTCCTTTGAGCCGCCTTAGATGCTGGCAGTCAGTGGCCCTGGCTTTATAGTTATTGGAAAGGGATTTGTAACAGTATCACAACAAAACATTTGAAATCAGCCTCTCCCACTAAACCCACATTAAATTGAGAGAACATTGGGCTAGGTTAATTGCTGTACAACATGTGTATTTGCTGGTGGTGTGTCTTAGAAGCAGCCTGAGCTTTTCAGTGTCTGTGAGACAATGTGTTTGGTATCATGGGCCACCGTAGGCCAACTTCTCTGTTGTCATCAGTAGCAGATGTACTGCCCTAAACAAGCTTGCTGACTTAGTTTCGGCTCACCGGACGGCTGCTGGAATACTCACCTGTGGTACTGTGACAAAACCTAAAGCCAGTTTTCACTTTTTTCTACATTGACACAGATTCCAATAAATGTATTTTTTCACCATGCAACGGATGAGAGCATCTTTGGCTTGTGTTTGTGTGTCCGCCATGTGTGTGTGTGAGCACAGAGTGCATTCAACTTACATGACGATGAATGTGACTGAAAGAAAAAGCCTGTTTTGTTTTTTTTGTCTCAATTCCCGCTGTAATGTGTTTATTTCTTCTGACAGCGTGATGGAGATTGAGATGCCTTACAGAGCCACCACAGGGGAGGAATTCAAATGATACCAGGCTTGACTGCTGCTGTGTGTGTGATGTGTGTCTGTGTGTCTGTGTGTCTGTGTGTGTGTGTATCCCCAGACCTTGTACACATACATGCACAGGCGTCCACGTATGCTCACATCGCTCAGGAAATGAGACAGTGTGTCTTCCGTGCATCACAAATCACACCCAGGTTTGACAGGCCATGAAACGCCTGAGCACATTTAATATGCAGCTGGATTTTTTTTTTTTTTTTTTCCAAGGCTGCACGGCTCCCCCCTCCCTCCTTCCCGACCATCAGATTATTCGTCTGACTGAAAGCCATGTGAAATGTCAGACCCCATCTTTCCTTCTCCGTCTGCTATGAAGACCCAGGCTGAACATGAGTACTGCAGGGTGTCCATTAAAGGTGAGTCATGGACGTTTGAAGCCAGTATCTTTCAAAAAAAAAAAAAAAAAAAATTATTTCGTGTGCTGCAGTGCCAAATGAGCTGCACTGGTGATTATATAGATAATGAGTATAAGGCTATGATGGCTTTAATTATCTGGGGTGTCTTTGAACCAATGAGTGTGTTTTTCCAGAAAGATGCTGTCACTTTAACCACAGAGGCTCAGTAAAGCAAAAGGATGCTTCTTCACCATGTGGTTATAAGACTGCAAGCCGCGGTAGGTTGGGCCGCGGTGGTTGGCGGAGGGAGAAATTGGCCCAGGATGGCATCTGTTTCATTAAAAATTCATCTGCTTTTAGTAACACAGATGTGTGTTTATGATACAATTAACTGTGTTTTAATTTCCTGTTGTAATAAATAGGTGTGTAAATCGAGAGTATGAGCAGAGAGAGAGAGGGGGAGACCAAGGCCATACCTAGGGAGTCAACACTGGGGGGCCAGTGGTGTCTGGAGCCCCCCACTGCAGAAAAAATGGTCAAAATTCCTATTATCCTGTATTCTATATTATTTATCATAAGAAAGTACAGCTATACAGTACATATAAAAGTATGCAATAAATGAAAACTACTACAATTATGCTGGATTTATACTTCAAATCTACGTCGTGGCCTGACATGTGCCTCCTGTCTATTTTTGTAAGCTGAAACCATTTCCCTCGGTGGAAACAAAGCTTTTATTTACTTTTATTTCACAGATAAAGATAAAGCCTCCACAAAATGACATTTTAAGTCTTGTTTGTGATTTATCCTGGCTTCATGGGGGTAAAGGAAATCTCCGCTAGTTGCTAGGCTAATTTATACAATTTAAAATGCCATAGGCTTGTGCTAATAACGTTAGCATGTTGTATTTGTTTGGAAAACGTGTTTAGTATAAGACATTTATTTTGTCGGTGACCTTGTGAGCTGTAATTGAGACAAAAGTTGTACCATTACCTTTGTTAAATGTTGCTGTTGTCCCTGGCTTCATATGAGTAGGAAAAATGTCCGCTAGCCACTAAGCTAAATTATACAATGTAAAATGCCATAGGCTCACGCTAATAACATACACATGTATTTGTGGGGAAAATGTGTCCAGATTAAGTGCTTTGTTTGTGAATCCTACAAGTAAAAATGAAGCCAATTTGTGTACTTGTGTTTGGAATTGTCTCTATTAAGCCATGATTAATGTGTATTTTATATGTGTTTTGAATCATCTGCACTCCACAGCACTTCACAGAAACCCCACTGCTGACTCGTGTTTTGGAGATGTAACTGCGGAGTGACACAGACACACCACTGCACAAGTATAAATGCTCACAGCGGTGTAGCCCACGTGCACAGGCTACGGCATAGGCTGACGCACATGTATAAATCTGCCTTTAGGCCCCACCAGGATTTTGCAGGCTGGTTTTTGGGACTGTTGCGGCCTAATGTGCCTGATTTCACAGCAGCCTTTTTAAAAATTGCTATGCATGTTGTGATGTTTTTTGGCTTTTTTTTTTTTTTTTGGCAAGTGAATGTTGCCAAAAAAAGTTGTGATGCTGTCTCAAATTTGGAGCCCATTATCATGACCATTCATACTGTAGTTGCACAGGGTGGGGGGCAGCAACAGCTGAGCAGCTGTTATTGCTGTGAGCTGCTCTCCCCTGCTCCCTCTGCCTGGTTAGCACAAGCTAACACAGCACAACGTGATCTCACCCCTACTCGTCATATTTTGCCACTTGGGCAAAAGCCCCGCAGCAGCGCTTAATATCCATCACTGACCTGGTAATCTCACAGCAACACCGAAACGGCTGGACTCTGTTGTTAACCTGGTGAATAACCGTTGGGTAACATTAGCTGTGTGATGCTAAAAGCTCACCCTATCACTGTGTGTGTGTGACTCTGTCCCAGACACTGAGCTCTGATCCCGCAGCAATAGTCTCGTGATAAACATGCTGTGTGTAGCTCTACAATGAAATGAGATTATAACTGTCTTAAATGGTCAAATATGTGGCAAAGTTGTTTTGACAGAATTGCAAGGTCGTGCAGAATTCACAGGGATTGGCTGAATTTGCATTAATTGTTGCGATCACAACATCGTAACATCCTGGAAGAACTGTACTATCTACATAGATTACACATGCAGTGCAACACAAGTGATTGGCACTTTAACACTCATATTACATTCTAGTTTTACACTTTTTCATACATTTGAAAGTAATTAAATATAGAGACATTTAAGTGTTTGACCTTGACTGTACCCACAGCAGTTCAGCAACGGCTTCTGCTGGGGTATGGCAACACCAGTTGGCCAAACCATATGCAGAACTGCAGTACAACATAATAGAAGTAAGGAATGAGTCCTAAACCTCAAATTGAGTTAGAATTTTAGCACTCATGGTTCCCTCGTCTCAAAGTCAACGAGTTTTTTGAATAGGTTTTTGGTTAGATGCCTGAAATAAGGTCTGTGGTTCACACATGCTTAAGAGACTTTCACGTTTTGTTCTAAAATATGTCACTGAAAACACCTCTCGTGAACAAGTGGCTAAATGAGACTACAGAATGTCGCCAATAGTGTAGTTTGTTTATAGCCTAGCATTAGCTTTTTACCTGTGGTGATTGCATTTAGGCTTCAATAATCATGAAAGTGGTGTTCATTTGTTAACATTATCTTGCTAAACAACACATGTAACATGTATCATAAACATGTGTTTGCCACAGAGCTTATTTTCAGCTATAATACAAAATCCAATGGAAAAATCCCATTGACTTTTGAAGAGGGAACAAGTGCGACACTAACTACCGCATCAGCCTACAGAATATCTTCATCCCCAGGGCTCTCTATATGAGAACCAGTAGTAATAATATGGCAATTTGTTAAGTTTAATTATGATTATGATTACATTTGCTAATGATTAATTTGGATGGCAGTGAATTGTTGCTTGCCATTGCATAACATTTTTTTTCTTTATGGGGATGTGTCCCCCCCAGTATATATTATAATTACTGCCATGTTGAAGACGAGGTGGGGATGTGCCTGAAAAAATGTACAAAAAACAAAACAAAACATATGCTTCTGAGAAAACAATAAGTTGCACATATTCACACATATTTTTTCCTGTGGGCACACATGAGTAATCAGATCTGGAATAACAAGCAGGAATTCATACATACAGCCGCATGTGATTTCAATGAGGGTTTCATATAATGATGTAGGAGCTGTACATGTGACAGGGGCATGATTTCAGAGTCTCTTTGTTGGTCTATCTCTTGACATTTGTGAAAAATGCTTTTGTCTTTCATTGACAGAGAGTGAGAGGTGCTGATTCTAGTGTGTAGATCGACCCGACAACGCAAATGGATTATGTTTTTCTTTAATGTAGACACATGTATGCTTTGTCTTACGTAATCACAAATCATCTTCAATTTCTTATTGGCCATGTTATCCTGTCTCTGCATGCCCTCGGCTCCCTCCCTCTCTCCCTTTTTACATTTGGCATGTTTAGTCGCTCTCTCTCCACCCTAATAACGAAGCCTGCTCCTCCGGCTCCAGCCTTGGCAGACAAGACTTGTGATAGAAGGCTGTGATCGTCATGCTAATGCCGTCCTTGACTTAAATAACATGCCGGAGACTCGCAGGGCGGGAGAGCGAGGCAGAGCCGCAGAGTGAACAGAGAGAGACAGACAAGGGGGGGATTTGGATGGATAGTTTGAGGCTTACAGGAAGAAAGAAACAGAAGGAGTGAGGTGGTGAGATCAAAGAGGGAGAGAAGACAGAAAGAGGTGGGCAAAACTTCTTATTAGATATCATCACTTGGGTTCTTGGAAGCTACATTTCTAATGGGGGCTGTGTGTGTGTTCATGAAATCTCTCCATGTGTGCTGGGATGTGTGTGTGTCTAAGGCTACAAACTTAGTACATTCTCAAATGCCACAGAATAAGACAAAAATTTTACCCATGAACAATCATTTACTCATCTTTGGAAGCATGACTGAGCCTGTGAAAACTGTTGTAAGCTGTAGTGTCATCTGTGGCTCTGGAGGAGAAAATAACCCTGATGATGTCATAATTATGTCATCAGGGTTATTTCAGCTTGGACTTACAGGCCTAAAGTCCCTTCCAGACATGTTTTAAAGGTCCAGTGTGTAAGATTTAGGGCCATCTATTGGCAGAAATAGAATATAATATTCATATCATTGTATTCATTTGAATATAACAGCCTGAAAATGTTAATTAATGAGCCATAATATACACACAGAGCACGTCCTCTTCCACAGGATATGTTATACAGTAACCCAGAATGGACAAATCAAACACTGGCTCTAGATAGGCCATTGGCATTTGTGCGTTTGTCACTGTAGTACTCTGGCACACTTAGCTTTCAGTTCTGCAACCTCACCACTAGATGGCACTAAATCCTACATACTGGACCTTTAAACTTTAGGCCCATTTCCACTGAAGAAGTTCCTGGTACTATTTGGGGGGCAGGAACTACTACAGGAACGTCCTCTCGCTCGGCCTTCTCAACCGCCGTGTCTCCACTGAGAGAGCGGAGTACGAGGAAGGTTCCTGTAAAGTTACGGGCTCTGGATGTGACGTAATCGTTGCGTGACCATTTACCGGGGCGACGTAGGGATGCCGTTAGCTGTTAGCCCTTAGCGGTGTCTGTAATAACTCACTAAATGGCCTGTGAAAAAAATATTTTTTCCAGCGGATGTCTTAGTTACAACATGATTGAATAGGACAACAGGAGGCTTTTAACAGATGACGTCCTGATGTTAGCTTTGCTGCTGCTGTTAGCTGTCCCTGTCAGCTGCAGCCACTGATGCTTTGTAGACATTGTGATTCCCCAAAACTGAATAAATACCACACACATCAACACAAAACTGCTTTGCTAGCTCAATCATGTTGTAACTAAGATATCCGCTGGAAAAAAATATTTTTTTCACGGGCCATTTAGTGAGGTTTTTTTACATGGCGGCGGAAGCTATATGAACGAGCTAACCCTCGTCTGCTGAGTTTTAAAAATGCTGGCTATTTTGTTGCTTTCTGTTGACATCACATCCCTCCTTGAGTATATCCAATCAGCACCAAGTAATCCCCAAGCCCCAGCCAGGAGTCTTTCGGGGCCGTTCTGAGTACCTACCCCGAGGCAGGGACTTGTTTAGCCCCCGTAAAGGTTCCGGAACTCTGTC
The DNA here is from genome assembly GCF_041903045.1 of Epinephelus lanceolatus. Classification (NCBI taxonomy): domain Eukaryota; kingdom Metazoa; phylum Chordata; class Actinopteri; order Perciformes; family Serranidae; genus Epinephelus; species Epinephelus lanceolatus. The sequence continues at coordinate 31,876,837 of NC_135750.1, read as the reverse complement.
CTTCGGGGGTGGTTCCTGCGGTGGAGACACGCACCAACGGCCCCGGCCCCGTAAAATTACCCCGAAGTTCCTGCGGTGGAAACAGGCCTTATGTAACAACACTTACTGGCTATTACTAATACTTTTTGACAGTTATTCCATGCACAACACCTCTTCCTAACAACAAGTGAGCAGTTATACTACTAGCAATAGTAACAATAACAGGCTGATCGAGCCCAAAGAACGGCTCGCTGTTGCTTTGACAATTGGCTGGAGGTGCGTGAAGCTTTGCAAAAACACAGCCAGGGTGAGTGTTTTTTTTTCAAACCAGTGACCTGTCGCTTAGCCTGTTTGCTGACGCACGGAACAAGTTAGGGCATTTTCACTGGAAAAAAAACTTTAACAGTCTGATGTTAGCTTGTTCACATTGTGTCCAGTTAAGCAGAAATTAATCAATTAAAAAAACTGAAAAGAGGCTGGGAGCATATTATTCTCGCTCACTGAGAAATTCTGGATGTGGCCTCGCGCCCACCACTGCTATTTGTGATTGATTTCGCTTTCACTTTGCGCTTTCTCGAACATTGCTTGTGCAAGATTAACTGGTGAAAGAGCAGCCATCAAGATGGCTAGCATTAGCATTAGAGGAAAATATTGGAGAGATTAAATGTTTGAGCCTCAGTCAGACCCAGACTCAAATAAGGAGTCTGTTGTGCAACAAAATCAGCGACTATAGGTGTAAGTGTAGCATGTTGTATTTATGTTGTTAGCTTTTAGGTTAACTGGCAGCGGCTGACACAGTGCTAGCATTTATGAAACACACAATAATATCTGCTACAATGGAGTTTTTGGTAGATAGTAGAAGGGAGCTCTAGCGTCCGGTTTACATCCAAATACTGCACACTTTATGTCTGCTGTCAAAATGTTCACTACAAGTCTGCTCTGTGCTGGAGGTTTGGGGTTGTTTTTGCTATTGTTGTATCAAGGTCTGTTCCCCTGTGAGACAGACAGTAATTGGCTTTCCCATTAGTGACGTATCCAATCTCACTCGCCTGGCCTACGTTTGAATCTCAGATTTAAGGGAAGGGCTCAAATACTCCCACTTTTAGGTGAAAACACCTCAGATACAACTCAGTATAGTAAGGGTCTGACATTTTCTAAGACATAAACATAAGAAAAACACATTTTTGAGTGGAGGGGAAATTTAAATATTTAATGTAAAGCCTCCGGGCTTACGGTTTTAAAGCTATGGGCATTTACATGGTAGGAAGGATCTAATGAAAAACACAATTGCATTTTGTAGTTATTTTGACAATTTTTAAATCCTTGAACTTGAAACATAGATATTCCTTTCCATGTTTTGCTACTTAATACTTCAAACTCATTACATTTCAGGGGGGAAAATATTTCCCACAGCTGACTGCTACAGTTACATTTTTACATGCAAACCATATGATGTTTCTAAAAACCATTCAACTACCTAACAGTGTAGTGTAGTTTAGGTTCATTAAAATGCTTCTTTTACTTTAATGCATCTATAATAATAACCTAATAACATAATTTATATAATCATACAAAACTCTTAATATAATGAGTGTTTTAACTTTTATGTCTATTTTACTCATAATTTAAATGTGCTTTTATCCTTAATGGAGAAAATTATTACAAGGCCCTTTTCACAGCATTTTAACATGTCACAGTAGGAAAAACACAGGTGTAAATAATACAGTTATTTATGGCTGAATTCAATATAGCTGTGTTAATTAAGTCCTGCTGTTGTGCATGCTGGCTCACTGTCATAGCTTACTGGTACACCATCATTTACAGTACGTTATTAGTAACACCAGTTGTGGTGAAAGTGTTAGCCAACAGTGTCCTGTAGCAACATTAGCAATCATTTGGAGTTGTGTTTCTGGCCACCTGATGAATGTAAGTCCAATATTTATCCTGCTCTCCATTTAGCTCTGTTTTGGTCTCCACCAGGCTTGAAAAAAAAGTACTGCGCTCTTTAACTTGCTTCAGACTCCACTATTTTTAGCTTGTTGAAAACTGCTGCCTGCTGTCATTAATATGACAACTATTGATTTGTGCAACTATATATAAAGATCTGAAGCTTTCCAGCACTCCACCGTAGCATTGGTGATGATGCAGTTGTTGTGACGCAGTAATTGGAAGTGACGTACACGCCCACAAAGTATGTTGCTCTGTCATCCTACATATTCACAGACACAGCCTGCTCTTCCCTACACAGACGTGTGTACTGTAGCTTGTTGTTTGTCTGGTGGGCAAAGGATAGGATGTATGCTAATGCAGTGCACAGGGGCTCCACACATGGGAAAACAAAAACAGCCCCACTGGTTTCTTGCTTGTCATAGCTATGTTTCGCCTCAGTATATGTCTCCCTCTGCAGAGGTTGCCTTCCAGCCAATTGCCATCTCTCAGCTTCCCTCAAGAAGACCTCTGAAGACTTACATCGCCTGTCAAAGCACATGAAAGTAATGAACAAAAACCCCAACCTGTTTTACCAAGCTCAACCCCATTCTGCTATTTCACAGTGGCTTACTGTCAACATAGCCACACCTGATTTTCAGTCTATGATGTGACAATCCGAGGAAGCTCCTCATTCTGCGAAAAAAATAAAAAGACTTTGACGTGTCGTTGAGTGACACGTCTGAATATTTCCTTTAACTTGTTTTCTTGTCACAGCCATTGGCCCCTGCTGCGCTGCTGAATTTCTTAATGCATCAAATCCTTTGTGAGTATTGTGATGCGTGCCAAAGACTAAGTCAGGTAAGTATGAATATTACTGCGCTCTCTAACTCAGAGCTGCATGTTGGGTTTGTAGGGAGCCAGTAGCTGCCAATCTGTGTCGTTCCATGTGTTTGACGGTCCTGTGTCTCCCCTCCCTCCCCCGCAGCCCCTCTTTGTTATTTATAGCTTCCACAAATGGTGACGCAACATGGTACAACTGGAAGGGAGCAAAGAATCGTGTGATGGTTTTAATGCAACAATCCAGTGGATTATGGTGGCCTAAGAGGGTGCTACTGCAGCCTGTAACATCAAGGCGCAAACATGACAGCCAAGCATGCAGGGCTGAAGCTGGCCAGCTCCTTCCTGCCCTCCCCTCCTCTCCCCCCTCTTCCTCCCTCCTTCAGTAGAGAGAGAACAGGACAGCTGGGGACGGCATGGCAGGCGAAGGACCAGGGAGCAGGGAGAAGAACTGAGAGGATGGAGAGGGAGGAGTGAAGCCAGGAGATTACGCTACAGTAGCTGTTTGTTATGGGTGTGTTAAATCCTACACACAGCTGCCAATAACCAGTGTCCACCTCCTCTATATCCAGAAAATGAAGGTTTATCCTCGAAACAGAAGAATCATTTAACAAAGTTTGTAAAGGGAACTGCAATCACTTATCCAATATCTCATTAAAAACACTGTAGCAGCTCTGCATTGGGGTGCTGCTCAAAATCAAACATGATACCAGTGCACTACAATTTGCCTGCGGTAAGTTTTCCATTTCTCTAAATTTTGGTGTTTTGGCAAGCCTGTCAAGACTTTTCTGTCTAGAAGTTAACCATTATACATAATTGGTATTGGTATCCATTTTTAAGACCCATTGTGTGCAAAGCAGACCACTTTTTGGGCCAACAAAATAAAAAATAAAGATTTCAGATTTGAGTTCCCAGAGCTGTCAAAAGGCAGTGAAAGGTTATCAAAACAAAGCGTAACTCAATAAATGATATTGTTGCTTAAATTATTAAAGTGTATTGTTGAAATAATTGTAAACCTTTAGTCATTTCCTGTAACCTCCAATTAGTTGGTAAAAACATGACAAGGTGTTTTTATTTCTTTTTCTATTTGACTTCTAATCAGTTAAATGACAATGTAATTTATTTGACTTTATTTTTCTGTTACTAACTCGTTTAATTTTTATCTCCTCACTTTTGCATTTAATATTTTTCATTTTTATTTATTTATAAACTGTCAAAGCACACATTTAATGATTTTGTATTCTCCATTTTCCCCAAGCAACATTTCCAATTTCCTGTAAAGGCCCAGTGTGTACTAATTAGGGGCATTTAATAACAAAAAAGGAATATAATAAAAACAATTGCTGCGTTTTTGTTACCTTAGAATGAGCCACATGTATCTACATACAGAGCACGTTTTCTTCCAAGGAGTCTGCCATGGTGTTCTACAGTAACCAAAAATGGAAAACATTGGCTCTACACTGGGCCATTTGTGTTTTTGCGTTGGCCACTGTAGTTCTCCTATGTTTGGCACACGGGAGAAGTTTCAACTCTGTGACCTCGCCACTAGATGCCGCTAAAATCCCATGGACCTTTTATAGGAAATGGCCACTTTAGAATGAAAATACAGACAGTACTTACTGACCCTCATGCCGACAAGAAGTCCAGTGTAGTTTTTTAATCCACAAAACCCGTTTGGGGTATCGGAGGATAACAGCTAGCCGGAATAACAGCTACACTTGAAGTGCATGGAACCCACATTTTGAAAATGTAATAAAACTCCGCTAATGCATTTCAAAAACATCAGAACGGCTCGTCCATCGTAATCCAAGTGCCCTGAAGCCGCAGCATGCAAAATTGACGAAATTTACTCCACTTTTATGGCATAATTTCTCATTGTGGTCAGTGTGGCGTGCTGTGTTTACACAGCAACTCGCGCGAGACTCGTTGATGGCTAGTGGTGGTGCTAGTTCTCGAGTCTCGTGCGAGGGGGGGGTCCATGCACTTCAAGTGTAGCTGTTATTCCGGCTAGCTGTTATCCTCCGATACCTCGAACGAGTTTTGTGGATTAAAAAACTACACTGGACTTCTTGTCGGCATGAGGGTCAGTAAGTACTGTCTGTATTTTCATTATAAAGTGGCAATTTCCTTTAAGGTTCAGTTAGCACTTCTGGAGAGAGATAGCTGATTGTTGAGTCTCATTCCCAGGTCATCAAATACCGATGACTTTGGGTTTGTGGTCAGACCGAGCTGCCAACCCTAAGCGTCACTATCTGACGATCCGGGAATGAGACTCAATAACTTTTTGCCCACAATTACATACTGCAACCTTGAGCTTATATGATAATGAGATTGGCACTTCCATGTATAAACAGAAGAACACTGCACAGATATATTCCATAAAATGTGCGAGACAAAAATGGTAACAATTTGCAGACAAATTTGCAGTCTAATTTTTTTCAAGTTAGACAGTGTGTCTATGTATGTCCAGGGCAAAGTGTTGATCTAGTGGATGAGTGTGTGGCATCATCCAATGCATCCTCATACAACAGTTCATAGGTTGAGAAATTAGCGCCCAATCAGTTTGCGCCCATACCAGTTAAGTTAGGTTTAGGAAAAGAATCATGGCTGGCCGTTGTCACTTTACGTACTTAATGTAAAGTAAAGCGGGTTGACTTCATGAACATCACAAAACATGGTGATGAAGTACCTTAAAATAATTCAGAGATCACTTGGTTTCACACGGTTCTCATCACCAGTCTCCTGGGGTAAAGTTGTGTGTTTGTTTGACCCATGCACTGCCTCAAGGTGACTCCCTATGGGGACTTTCACTCTTTATAATGCTTCCTTTCTTACTCTCGTCAGCACATTCTCCTCAGAATGGTTCATATGACATCCTGCGAAAATGTACACACAACAGTTATATATCCCATGAGTTAGCACCCCACGAATGACACTAAGTCCTTAACGTACAGTTACAGAGGTTAAAGTTAAGTTACTGGGGTAAGGTTTAGGAAATGGAACACGGTGAGGACGTACCTTCACGTGACTTTACACAGTTCTCAACACACATCCCCAGGGGAAAGTTCTGGAAGGAAGTCCATGTTTCTGTGACCCATCCACCACGACAACCTGCCTCCTTATAGACCATTGGGGAGTGCTTCTTTATTTACCTCCATCAGCACATTGGTCCCGTGATCCCAGCCTTCATCATTACCTCGGTTATATACAAATTCTGATGCATTACTTTTCATAGGTATACATATGAACAGTGCATGAAAACAGCCTGTATCAGTGATGATGCCACCCAGCTGCATCTAGCTTTCATCATATAACTACACCAGATAATGCAGAGAATGTTAATCATGTCTGGTGTAAAAGCTTTTACTGCCTTTTGTTGGGTTCAGAGCTCTTGAAAAACCATTAGGACCCTAATTTTGGGAAATCAAATTTACAGAGTGTAAAGTGGCACTGCACAGATCACTAAAGGGGTTAAGACACCCGCCATGAACTGCAATGTCCCCAGTTAGCATCCAGCATTGGCCTTTGCTGCATCCTACTCCCCATCTCTCTCTCCTCTCATTCCCTCCACTGTTTCTGACTTATAAAGGAAAAATGCCAAAAAACTAAAATAGAAAAAAAAAGGTTTATAGTCTTAATTTTCTGTGAGTGGCCCTCATCCTGGCTACGACTGTGGGTACAATTTTTCATTGAAGACTCTATATTCCCTCATTAAGGATTCATAGTACTGACTGTGTGCTCCAGAAAGTCAATCTGTCATCACTTTCATTTGTTTTCATGAGCTCTGGGAATCTCAGATTGCAAATGTGCACTGGACTCTTAAAGGCTTTAAGCATGTGGTCAAATGTGCAAATGTGAGTTGTAAAATGGAGCTCTCTCTCAGAGAGCTCCTCCGGGTTTTCCTCCAAGCGTGACAGAAATCAAGTCCTCACTTACATAGATGCTGTGAGCCGGCAAGAGCTACTGCCTGGGAAATGGAAGGAGAAAAAAAACCAGACAGTGACGTTAATGCATGATGTAACGTAGCTGGTAGTGGCTTCAATTGTCAACAGGGCAAACGCAGTGAAACATCTGATTGCCACTCCTGTCTTTGGTTTCAGAGTTGTGCTCTTCTCTGCTCTCTATACTGGAATGCCATCTAGTGGTTACATTTGGTAGTTTGAAGGACACAAGTGGGTGTCTGTGAATAGCCTTTATTTACAGCAGCTGTGAATTTGAGACAGAGGTCAACAGGCAGGTTAATGCATGAGTTGTGGTAGGAGAAGGATTTTCTACAAAGAGTGACTCATAAACCAGACAAGAGATGATCTCTGCTGCTGCCACTGCCACACAAAAACACAACAAATTATGCAAATGGCTGAGGTCAAAACATGAGTCAATTTTAAATTTCCACATGTATGGAAGTGTAATTGCAAGACTGATCTTCTAGTCACAAAATAGTGTCGCGGCCAAGTGTGGCAGACACACTGGGGCATTGTCTCTCTAAATCGCGTCCCGCTTACACCCAGACAGGCCCCTTTAATAGATTTTTATTAAGTGAAAGATTAGCGAGCTGAAGTAATTAAGTGTTCAGATGGAGGTGAAAAATGGGGGCCTCTGCTGAACTCAACCCCCCAGCCAAATGCAAATGTATGCAGAGATACACTCTCACTCCTTCCTTTCTGTCTTCCTGTGAAGCATTATCATGTGGCAAGTCCATGGGCTGAGTTCATAAATGTTTGTCTTACTGTAACATATCAAGTCTTACTGCAGCTATTTGAAGATTATGATTTTGTCTGCGAGGCCTGATGAATATGCATTTTTTCCCCTCACCAACTTTTATGCCTGAGTGCTTCCTCACCCTCACACAAGCACAGACACACACAGACATACACAAAGATCCATTTGAGCACAACACCAATCTGCATGCATACAACACTTTTACTCACAGCTACATGTCAGAATGTAATGCATTCAGTAATGCACTTTACTGGAGATACATTTTTCATTACATTTATTGCTATGTATTGCAGTAATATCATTATGGCTGATACACTAATTAATTTCCTAATTACAAGTTTGTCATAATTATGTATGATTTATGTTAATGATGAAAATATTGTAACTATTATTGTCATATTGAACACTGCTGAATCCAACATTAGAATCATATCCTCAAGACTATGAACTAATAGCTGTAAGAGAGACTCAACAACAGTGGAGATGATACCAAAACTATGAACCAAATAAGTAAAGTAACTGCATTTTTTTTTTTTTTTTTTTTAGTAATACCGGGGAACAGTGGAATAAACTACAGTACTTAATCCTTAAACACACTTGGGGCGGCATTAGCTATGAGTAGTTGTCATGGGCAGTAGCTCACTTCATAGGGACTTCGGCTGGGAACTGGAGGGTCGCCTGTTCAAGTCCCTGTCTGGAACAAAATATGGAGCGTGGACTGGTAGCTGGAGAGATGCCACTTCACCTCCTGGCCACTGCCGAGACGCCCTTGAACCCCCCAACCGCTCGGAGCGCCTGTCATGGGCAGCCCCACTCTGACATCTCTCCACTTAGTGCATCCTGTTTGTGTATGTGTGTGTTTGGACCCTCGGGGATTAATAAAGTATATAAAATTAAATTAAAAAATACTTTAGGCCCAGGTTTTTTCAAAGTTTGACACCCCCTGGTGCGTTGAGTTTCCCTGGTACAATGAGAAACTTTCTCAAATTAATGACTTAGTATCTCAAAATAATGAGAAAAACAAAAAAACTGACTTACAATCTCAAGAATAATATAAGAATCTTGAAACAATGACTTAATATGTTGAAATAATGAGAAACTTTTTGAAATTAGTTAGTTACTCAAAAGTTCTCAAAATGAAAAGTTAGTATTTCAAAATAACAAGACACTATCAAAATAATGAATTAGTCTCTCAAAAAAAGGACTGCAATAACAAAAGCTCGCAAACACATGACATTGTCTTGGTAGATCCCAAGTCAAAATGTTGAGAAAATTTCTCATTATTTTGAGATACTAAGTCATCATCTCATAAAGAGTCTCATTGTGTTACATTACTAATTATTTTGAGATATTACATCATTTTTTTGCGATACTAAGTCATACTTTGAAATAAGAAGTCATTATTTTGAGATGGTAAGTTATTATTATAGAAACTTTCACATTATGTTGCAATACTAAGTCGTTATTTTGAGATAACAGGTCATTATTTCTGAAATACTCATTATTTTGAGAAAGTTTCTCCTTATAATGACTTACAGGATCTTTTTAGTGGCAGAAACGGTTTTCCATACTACCCTCACTGTCCGCAGGAAGTATAAATGTTGCCATCAGTGGAAATACCTCAACTTGAGCCCCAGTTTTTTTTTTGGCCTGTATTTGTTTACATTGGCAAACTAGCACTCATTAAAATATGCTGAATTACCAATCAGCAGCAATCGGCATTGCAATTCCTATTTGCAATGTAAGCACAGATGTACAAACAGCTACCTGTGGAGATACTGAAAAAAAGTGGAGTCTCTATGAATTCTAAGTGGATTTATAGACCCTTATTTGGGATGGACATTGCAGATAATATCATTTGAAAGTGTGAGTCACACTGGATCTAAAAATACACATGTGTATCATATCAGTGTGTTCACATTTAATTGATGACTCAGAGATAGAGTGCTATTTTTTATGCAAGCTGCAGGGCCAAATCAGCGGGTCAGAATACAGAACACTGGCATGCAGCTGTCTCTTTCACCTCAAGCGGTATCTTTGCCTCAGGTGACTGATTTGTTGTTACTGGTGTGACTAATTTGTGTTTGATAGGGTCAGTCATTTAGCAGCCGGGGTAAAATATGTTAATAAACATACTAGTCGTGTTTGAAGATAAAAATAAATTCTCAAAATGACAGTTCGGGCATGAAAAGTGAACAGAAAAATGAATATAAATATGTTTTGTCTGGTTTATTTTTGTAAATACTACGTTAAGAATAGTTTTCAGTCACAGCTGTTTTAATCTGTAGCTCACTATGTGTTATTTAAGAAACAAGTCTCTAAAGACTAGAGACTTGTGATCTGATTCAGTGAGCTAAAGTGTGTATTTTCAGATTTAGCTTTAAACAGTGGACTGACTGTGTTGCCCTGAGCTCCACCTCCAGTGGCATGGAGACCCAAAGCATCTCCTCCGTAAGTCTCCATCCTGTTTATGGGAATAGCTTTCAACATCATGTAGTGACTACTGCAATCAAGACAGTTTCCATTTATTTTCTTTTGCCAGTGTTTGATTATGTAATCCCCCAGATATTACTGTAGGTCTACCCACTGAAAGCTTGTCACGCTAAATGAAATTGGAAGAGTTACAAGGCGAGCATAGTTGCCTTGTAGCAAGTGTTTTACTGTGTGTGACTCTATGTGTGTGCTGTTCACAGGGTTTATGTAGCTCCCCGTCTGGCCAAAGGGGCCAAATAGGTTTCTTTTTTTTCCATACTTTTTAACAAGGTCCTGGGAAAACAGGTGTCACCATCGCTGTTGTCAGATACATCTCTCTTTGTGGAGGTCTAAACCCTGAACACACAGTATTTTCAAGGAGAGGAGTTGAGAGTAAAGGTGAGAGTAGGACAGACCTCTAGGGGAGCTGATGGAACTTGTGGTAAAGCTACAACTTCAAGACACTGCTCACCACATCAAATCCTGCAAGGACAACTGTGATGTATGTCGTGCTTCAAATGTTGATGTCAAGAGCTACACAGGGAGGGAATGGAGGAGTGAACTGAAAAGAAAAATAAGAGTATATAGCCTAGTTTTCCATCAAGCAGTCTGGTTCAGTTCAGTTCAATTTGGTTCACATTACAACAGTTATTTTTCGGTTTCTATAGTAAAAAAAAATGTGAATGGTACCAATTAAACCATTCCCATTTTTGTAATTCCTCTATTGGGGTACCCAGAACACTGCTCTGGTACTAAAAGCTGGAGCTAGAAAGACTGCAGTCCATTGATTGCTCAATAGAGAGTTGCTCAGAGCTGTGCTGTGGCTGGTTTTGAAGGTTTCCACTGTTCATACCGTGGCAAGTTTTTCATACATTAATAAACTATAACTATAAAACAAAAGGATGCTTTGTTGCCTTTAGCAGCATCTATAGACTGAGAAAAAATAATTCAATTCACTGGGCTGATTCCCAGCAGTTACCCCCAGTTTTTAGGACGGAACGTTCACTTGTAATGCTACCTAATGCCTGAGTTGACGACATGAATCAATCAACACACCTTAAATGTCATAGTGACAACTCTGACCATTCAATTTGTTTTTATTTTGTCTCTTAGATGACATACACTTTAGTAATAATTGGATCTTTGAACGTTAAAAAATGTATATGACTTTCAACTAAAAGGTATTCTAATCCTCAGTCAGAGAAAAAGGGTGGCAGAGACCTGCTCTTGCCTGACAAGGACTCAAGGCACAAATCCGCTATTTTTACATATCCCATTGAGAGAGACTGTCACTCGAGCCTGTTCTTTTTTGTTCCGAAAATGTCTACATGCCTACCCCATTCTGTGGACGATAAACAAGGTGCAGATATTCCTCCTTCACCAGTGAAGCTGAATGGAATAACTCTGCCTACATTTAAGAGTACCATCTGCAGTGGAAAGCCTAAACATTTTAGGTACATGTTTTGGCATTACGTTTGGTTATATAGGTTCTATACCGAAAGTTTTGGGTGAAAATGGGGCTACGTGATGTACTGAATCTTGTTTTTCTACAATAGGCTGTTTTGTCATTATTAACCTTAACTGTAACTTCTGAACTTTCAGATGTATTATATGGCATTTATTCTGCCAAGACCACATGCACTATCTTGTAATGTTTACGAAAGTGAAAAATAATTTGTGTATCCGCCCCATGAATCAGATCCATTTCAAAATGAAATGAGTTTTTCACCATCCAATGCCACACTCTTCAACTAAGCTTCATGAAAATGGGGCCCATAGTTTTTGTGATTCTGCACAAACAGACAAACCAAACTAACCCAAAAACATAACCTTCTTGGCCGAGGTAAATATAAAAAATACCTCCACCTTTGCCAGCTGCAACATTAGTAACACTTAAACATGAATGCATCACTAATTATAATCCAGTGATATATATATATATACATATATATATATATATATATATATATATTCTGAAATGTATCATTCTGCATAATGACTTTTACTTTTGGTACTTTATGTATATTTTGATGCAAACACTTTTTTTCATATGCAGAACTTTTCCTTGTATTTTTACATTGTGGTATTCCTTCATTTAAGATCAGAGTTTTAATACTGTGCAGCAGTGTTGAGACAATGGGTCTTTAACTTCAGTCAAAAGTAGATTCACATTTCTACTCGAATACCATTTTACCAGATGAAATGATGACTGGCAGATTTTATCAGCTGCAGCTCTCCAGCTAGTTCAGCTGAAGTTAGCTCCCTGTGGTGTTAAACACACTGTCTATTTAATGTTTCTATGACATAAAATAAAAAAAGAATATTGTAAAAGCAGTCGTAAATATGCATTCATTGACTACAATTGTAATATCATGCTAAAGGACAGAGGATAAAGCTGTATGTACCAGGCAAAAGTTTAACATCCTCACTAGTTTGTCATCTGTGTGTCCAACTGTGTGGCGTGAGGTACAGAGACAACACATGTGACAGAACTGTCACTTTTTCACTTTTTTTTTTTATATTTTTTGCAAATATGCAGTTTCACTTTCATGACAAATTGTCTTCCTCCAAAGGGGGGCATGACAAAAAAAGTTTGAGTTTTGGTTTACGTACTTGTTTTGTGGTCTGAGGAAGGGTAATCCTAATCAAAAATTGTCATTCCAATTAAGTGCAAATTTGAACTGAATTTCTGGAAAACTTTAGACTGAAATTGACGGACCAAATTTCAAATGCAAATTCGTCTGGTTCATTTTTAGTTAACAAGGGGCATCATCAGCGGCCATAGACCCAAAAACCTCTGGATGCAACTGGTTAGCCCGGCAACCCATAAAATCAAATGTCACATATTGCTATGCAACGGACAAATGTAAACAGACTACAGCATGCAGAGATGAGCTGTGATAGTGTAGCATCTGTATGTCTGAACGAGTGTTGCCATTTTTGCCATCAGATCTTGAAAAGAGTAAGACAGTAGAAAGTTTCACATCAGCTGCACCATCTTGGTTGCTTTCAAATGGCTCAAACACACTACACATTGCTGAGCTAGGTTTATGCTAGCCAGTGTCCCTGCCCTGAGGTGTTACGTCAGCAGGTATTTTTCGTAATGTTTGTAGGCTCCGCAAGTTGGCAGTCACTGTATGAAACCTACCTCATATTAGATAACGGTTATGACTGGCTGGAAATGTCCTTGTACGGAGGGGGACCAGATGCATCTGCCACAGCAAATAAAACATGAGCTCACAGACTGGTCTGGTTCCCAGGCTAAGAAAATCTGTGAAGAAGAAGAAGGTGCAATTAATTTGAAGGACACCACTAAAATGATAGAAAACCATGCAGAAAACGTGATGGAAATATGGTATTATGTTTGTTTCATGGATTAATTTTAGGAAGGATACAGTCTCTTCATCACTCCACACAGTTCTGATGTTTTTGTCTCTTCAGTGGGAGCTTGAGTGATTATTCAGTTTGATGCTTCATATCAGTCATGGTTTATTTACTTAGTCTATTTCAGTTGAACCTGATTGCATTTTGTGTTTATGGATACACAAGCTTTTCCACCTCTGTCAAGCATAAAACTGCAATATTTCCACTTAAAAAAAATCTGCCATTTCCTCATGGATTTTTTATGCATGGCTAGATACCACAAGAGGTAAGATAGATTTCTGTAACTTGGGTGAACTGACATTCAAAATGCCTAGTTCTAGGATACACCTGCAAACATTACAAATGTACTACAAACTTTGCTCATTTCTCCAGCTCTTTGGATTTCAGCAGGTGAGGTCCAAAATCAGTCCATCTGTTTAACCTAATATGATTCTCTGTTGCTGGTATTATTCTGAAATGTGATGTAAAAGACTATGGGGCATTCAACATCTGCAAATTCCTAGCATAAAATCAATACAACATGCTACTAAATGTGGTTTCATCTGGTTCCACACACTGCTCTCACTCATTTAAACACAACGCTTCAACGCCCGCATACCTCAACATCCCAAAGCCTTTCTGGCTGCTTTGCTAAGTCAGATATTCTCACAGGAGCTTCCCCACTGAGACACAACCCTGAGCTACCCACTTTTAAAGCATCACACTGGAACTGTCGGCTCCAAGAACTTTTGACGCCTCGCAGGGTTTTTTCTGGGGCACATCTGCCAGTATTCACCGTTCCCACAGGGCTGACAACTGTCCACACGCTTGACCTTCCAGCTTCGTCATGGTTCTGCTCCGGAACAATACTGTCCAGACTGCATAGGTCAGCCAGCCTGGGATACACACAGTGTCCCAATTATGGGTCGCAGCCCTCTTTTTCTGTTTGTCTGTTTTTGGAATCTGTTCTTTTCTGTGTTTTTATGTGAATATTTAAAGGGGAACACATTTACTAGACTAGTAAACAGGGAAACTTTTAAACAATGTTTATTTGGCTCCTCTATTCTGTATGGAACAGAGCATTTGTTGGCATAAATGTAAAATTAAGTTCTTGTTTACATGACATAAAAACCATATAGAAAAAGTCAAATGATCTCATCTCATGCAATCTACTGTGCAGTTATTTACAAAAATCTTTTGATGTGTTTGAGCCCTCTATGAATAATGTAGACCCAGTAGTGTTAGCACATTCGTCAGTTTTCTGGAAACACCACACCAAATATGAGCTGGCTCTGATCCATGTGTTTTATGATTTGGCCCAAGTTTGGAGGTGCGAACAGGTTTAGAATCAGCTCCAGTTAGCAGCTCTCATGCCAGCTTTGGTCCAGTTTTTGGCAGCTGGAATTGGATCATGGTACTTGGGTCAGTCCTGGGAGGTATTTCATCACAAGTCTAGCATTTGTCCAGTAATCAGATCACTGTTGGTCCAGGCCATTTTGGCGACCTAGATAAGGTTTCTGCTGCATGATGTCTCACTTACATCAGCCTTTTGGAAAACGTTCAACACTCTGATTGAATTCACTAGTTTGGGACAGTTTGGACCCGAGAGCATGACTCACAGATGGCAAACAGAGTACAAAAAGGGTTCTTGTGTGATGTGGCAGATAAACATGTGCAACAGGTAAGCAGTCAAAATAGGAAATTAGGTTAAAAGGGGCATAAACTGCAGGCAGGAGGATAGAGACACTATGATTTGGATGTTGCCTGATATCAGACAGAATTGTTAACTCATTACACTCTGTTTCCATCTTCAGTCTGACGTTGTGTCTAACTGATTTCTGTAGGGGAGAGGGACTCGATTATCCCTAACCAATTACTATCCATACCCACCTGAATCTAATGCCATTTTAAGTCCACACTGATGCATAGCCATGCTAACATACTGGTTTTGCCAGGGTTTTAAGAGTGGAGAAAAGTGAAGTAAAACAAACAACAATGCCAGACGATATTGAGAACACATGTTGATTTAGAACAGCCTCGTTAGCAGTGTCTGTCTTGTCTATAGCTCTCGCCTTTCTTGTTATTACTCCTCATTGGTTCAGGCCCACCACTTGACAATGCTTGACAGCAGCTTGACAATGGCGTTAGTCCCTCTCGTGGCACTGATTGGCTAATTGAGTCTCCCCCGCGGTGCTAATTGGTCATTTTTATTCTAAGCAAGGAACCGCTGTTTCTTGTCACGATGCAAGATGAAACAGTCAACTTGAACTCAGTGGAGTGCTTTACTCAAAGGTCTGGACCTAGACAAATTTATATAGCTCAAGTGATCTGAAAAAATGTGGGTGGAAATGGGCAGGCACTATGAGGGTAACTGAGGAAGTAGAAGCACATGTATGGGTGGCTGTTGGGATTGCATGACTGGAACTGGCAGGAAAACACTAAAGGCAACTGCATGTCAATGTACTGCATGGATTTCACTTGTATAGTGCTTTTCCGGTCTTCCAACCAGTCAAAGCGCTTCTTACACTTCATGTCACATTCACCCATTCACACACAGTCACACACTGATGGCCAAGGCCACCGTACATGGTGCTACCTGCTACTCAGTAACCAGTCACACACACTCACACACAGATGGAACAGCCATTTGGAGCAATTTGGGGTTCAGTATCTTGCCCAAGGATGCCTTCACATGTGGACTGCATGTTAGACTGGGAGGTGACAGGTGAGCTATCACAATGGATAGTACTCTAATCTTATTGCAACACTGGTAACACTCCAGTTCATGATATAACTGCTCCCATCAGCTGTAAAAGACAAAACATCTGCTGTGACACGGGGTGAAGTTGCCTGGTATGGTCCAGTACCATACTGCTGCAAGATTCAGTACTGGTAGGCACTACTAGAAAAAGGGGCCAGTAGCTGCCTGTCTAAACCAGTTAGATAAAGTTGGAAGATATTTACAGATTCAGACTTCATGGATCAATAACTCATTAGCATTTATTGGAGAAAAAAAAAAACAAAGTCACCTTTTTACTGTGCAGTGTCTCCAAATATTTAAAAACTTCACTCTTAGAAAACATTTTTTTAATGCACCCACAGCTCTGAAAATTCAAAGACAAATTTAGTGGTAATTTTCTTCTAATTTAAAACAAAACAGTTTATGATTTCTAAAGTTCTGTCAATGTTCACAAAATATTCTCTGGCATTTACACCACTGAAATAAACCATTTGCTGTGTTTCTCATATCTTTCTAACCCATACGGGCACTAAAAAATTGAATGCAAGTGTTCAGGGATACATGTAGCTGGTGGTAAGAACAATATGACGCGATGAAGTTCGGGGTAGTAGTACAGGCAAGAACTTCAATCTATTTTAACCCCTGTGCTATGACATCATTGATTGGGTATAGCATGAAGTGCAAAATTGCTTGAATGTTTTAATCCCAAAAGATAATTAACCATTTGACATTCAGTGTTTACTTGCCTTTAAAATAGATCTGTCTGGAGTTATCATATTCCTAAAAAGAACAAAAAGATGTGGCCAAATCTGCGAGAAGTTAAAATTAGAATGAAGAAAAATAGATGTCTGTGTCGAATAAATGGGAATAGACAGAACTGAGTAATCACAATACAATAAGATAACTTCAGATTCCAATGTCAGGCCCATCCTTGCCAAGTGCTTCCTCACTGTTAATGATTCAGCTGTTAGCAGCTGTGAGGAGCTGTGCAGTATTTCCACATTAAGAGATAATCCTTTTGAAGATGAAACACCTTCTGAATGCACCTCTCAGCTGGCTACTGTACAATGCCAACAAGGATCAAATAGGCCGCCTTGTTCTCAAGTAATAAGTCATTGAGGAAATACGGCAGAATATGTATGATCGCATTAATTGCCTGGCTGCTGAAGTTAAAGTATTTCTGTCTATTATCTCAACATGCCAGAACGCTGAGCAGTCAACAAATCTAATAGTGGTTCCCCTCTGCCTGGCCAGAGAGGCCTCTCTATCACTGCTCAGCAGCCACAGGGCACTGCAGGCATAATAGCAATCTCATTCCTCGCCACCCTGGGCTCAGCAGGCACCCAGACAGGCTTTCCATCATCACTAGCACGCAGCACAAGATGATATTTAAATGGAGTGGGCAATTAAGATGGATCAGAGTGTGTACAAATAGTATTGATCCAAAACAAGTGTGCAAGAGTGTGACTGCATTAGTAATATGGAAGCAAGAAGGGCTGCGTAGCTAAGGAGCTCATATTCCTCAAGAGAGCTGACATGCTTTATGTCACACCAGTAAAATAAATTAAATCCGCAGGATGCTACCAGGTACTGTCAGGGTTGAAGTACTATGCTCTCCAGCTATGCACTTGCTTGTTTTTCAAAGTAGGTCACCATGTATCAAGACTGAGGGCTGTGGTTTAAGCCTGGCATATAGCAAGACTGAGAAAGTCTGCAAAACGTAGGCAAATATCAAGGAAGAACACTGGTCAAATGTCAATAGGTCAATATTTCTAGAAGCAGAGTAGGGATTTCTGGCACAACTTCCAATGTGGACGGCAAAGGGAAAAGTCTGAGGAGGTAAAACTCCAGCAACACCTGTAAAAAGTTTCAGTTTTGGCTTGTGGCCTTCATCAGGGTCATCATAAAGCACATAACAAGGAACATTTAGATAAGATGAGCATGAAGAAAAACCTGTTTAAAAGGTTATACAAATATAGAAGACAACCAATGTCAGCCAATTGGGTCCCACACCGATAGGCTGGGTATGTGGCCATGTGGCTTTGGGCTATTCATATTTCCAACATGGCAGAGAAGTACAGGAGTGCCCAAAAATAGACATGGGGTGACACCATATTTGGTCCATAAACAGCAGAAGTGCATCTAAAGGGCAATACTTGAGCTTGTATAGTGTGGTGCAGAGATGACATGTTTTATAGGCCAACAAAGCTGTAAAGCCACATTCAGTGACGACCTCTGCAGTTTCATTTAGCCACCTGTAAGCAACCATGCTTAAAATTTCACAATACTGACATATGTTATGCCGTAAAACCAAATGCGAAAATCTCTTAAACTTGTGTTAACAACAGGTGACATTTCACTGAAAACATATTGAAAAAACCCACTGACTTCAAGGCAAGGGCACCTGAAGTGCAAAACTGCTAACTCATTTTTGCGATTTGGCACTCTGTAAAGAAAATTTCAACCCAAAATGGGCCTATAATGCAGCACTTTGAAAAGCACTTTACAAATATATATATATATATATATATACTAGGATAGCTAAGTGGTTATGACTACTAATTTTGACATGGGAGATCAAGGGTTCGTTACCTGGTCAGGGCGGGGTAACATATCCAGTCTGGACCCTAGGCTAGGTTCTTAATGTTGCTAGCTTTGAAACTGCAGACACAAGAGTCATACTGGTTAGGACGTCGCCTTGGTCAACAAGTTTTGCATCAGCCATTGAGGAACCAGGGCAACCTGATGAGAAATGGGCTGCTGGAACAAGACATAGATGGGGTTACATATATATGTATATATATACAGTACAGGCCAAAAGTTTGGACACACCTTCTCATTCAATGCGTTTTCTTTATTTTCATGACTATTTACATTGTAGATTCTCACTGAAGGCATCAAAACTATGAATGAACACATGTGGAGTTATGTACTTAACAAAAAAAGGTGAAATAACTGAAAACATGTTTTATATTCTAGTTTCTTCAAAATAGCCACCCTTTGCTCTGATTATGGCTTTGCACACTCTTGGCATTCTCTCGATGAGCTTCAAGAGGTAGTCACCTGAAATGGTTTCCACTTCACAGGTGTGCCTTAACAGGGTTAATTAGTGGAATTTCTTGCTTTATCAATGGGGTTGGGACCATCAGTTGTGTTGTGCAGAAGTCAGGTTAATACACAGCCGACAGCCCTATTGGACAACTGTTAAAATTCATATTATGGCAAGAACCAATCAGCTAACTAAAGAATAACCAGTGGCCATCATTACTTTAAGAAATGAAGGTCAGTCAGTCCGGAAAATTGCAAAAACTTTAAATGTGTCCCCAAGTGGAGTCGCAAAAACCATCAAGCGCTACAACGAAACTGGCACACATGAGGACCGACCCAGGAAAGGAAGACCAAGAGTCACCTCTGCTTCTGAGGATAAGTTCATCCGAGTCACCAGCCTCAGAAATCGCAAGTTAATAGCAGCTCAGATCAGAGACCAGATGAATACCACACAGAGTTCTAGCAGCAGACCCATCTCTAGAACAACTGTTAAGAGGAGACTGCGCCAATCAGGCCTTCATGGTCAAATAGCTGCTAGGAAACCACTGCTAAGGAGAGGCAACAAGCAGAAGAGATTTGTTTGGGCCAAGAAACACAAGGAATGGACATTAGACCAGTGGAAATCTGTGCTTTGGTCTGATGAGTCCAAATTTGAGATCTTTGGTTCCAACCGCCGTGTCTTTGTGAGACGCAGAAAAGGTGAACGGATGGATTCCACATGCCTGGTTCCCACTGTGAAGCATGGAGGAGGAGGTGTGATGGTGTGGGGGTGTTTTGCTGGTGACACTGTTGGGGATTTATTCAAAATTGAAGGCACACTGAACCAGCATGGCTACCACAGCATCCTGCAGCGACATGCCATCCCATCCGGTTTGCGTTTAGTTGGACGATCATTTAGTTTTCAACAGGACAATGACCCCAAACACACCTCCAGGCTGTGTAAGGGCTATTTGACCAAGAAGGAGAGTGATGGAGTGCTGCGGCAGATGACCTGGCCTCCACAGTCACCGGACCTGAACCCAATCGAGATGGTTTGGGGTGAGCTGGACCGCAGAGTGAAGGCAAAGGGGCCAACAAGTGCTAAACACCTCTGGGAACTTCTTCAAGACTGTTGGAAAACCATTTCAGGTGACTACCTCTTGAAGCTCATGGAGAGAATGCCAAGAGTGTGCAAAGCAGTAATCAGAGCAAAGGGTGGCTATTTTGAAGAAACTAGAATATAAAACATGTTTTCAGTTATTTCACCTTTTTTTGTTAAGTACATAACTCCACATGTGTTCATTCATAGTTTTGATGCCTTCAGTGAGAATCTACAATGTAAATAGTCATGAAAATAAAGAAAACGCATTGAATGAGAAGGTGTGTCCAAACTTTTGGCCTGTACTGTATATATATATATATATATATATATATACACAAAACACTAGTGTCTTCAAAAATGTAAAAGCAAAGATACAATGCAAAAAAAGGAAGAGGTCATAAGATCAAACTACAAAACTAAAAAACATCTGGAAGCAGAGCACTTTAATAAGTCATGAAACTAACTTGTGAGATTTTCCCAGAAAACCGACATTACCGCATCTTTGGTTGGACTTACATAATCATTTCTATGTCTATAAAAAATAAAGATAAAATGTGATGTTGCATTTCACTGAAATGTCTTGCAACAGGACTAGTTACATCATTTCACTTAATGGAGCTTGTTTGTTCAGTGATACGCTCTTTAAAGGAAAGTGAGATCTCGCCTGTGTGTATTACCACAGGGCGCTGTATCTTCAAAACACTATTTTGTTTTGCAGGTAATGAAATCCTTAATGCTGGTGGTCTTTCCAAAGGCAGGAGGGTTAAAAGACTTGAGACTTTTGGTATTGTGGCAGTTTATGCAGGCTCCACACTTAAAACTGCCTTGAGGAGGTGTTTAGTTGTGATACCGTTAAAGACTTCAAAATGCTGACATGCTCAAACAACTCTGTCCTTTGTGTTTCTTCCTCCATAGGTAGGTCTTTAAAGGTTTCTAAAGGTGGGTCATTTTAGAGGTGCAGGTCACAGGAATACCTTTATAGGAAGTTGAATGTTTGACAGAATGGCTGGGAATGACTGGTAGCAACTGAAAGGTCAGTTCACCCAAATGGCATAAAAATTCGGATGCTCAGCACTTGGAAAATGACATCTTCAATAAACTATAAATAACTGTGTTACTCTGGATAAACCACAGAGCACACTGTTGAGCAAATAGGGTCTATTTCTATGGTAGAAAACTGTTTAAATGGAAACTGTGAGCAATTTTCATTAGAACCTGTAATCCTCTAGGTCAGTAGATTTCAAGAGATTCCTCAAAATAAATCCAAAATTATCTGCATTGCTACCACCAGGTGTCATGGTGGCAGCCTCTTCATTATTATTCTGTCAGCTTCTAACATCTGACATTTTGTCTTGTCAAAGCAGAAGCAGCACAGGTGTGCAATTAATGACTGCTCTACTCTATTTAGGTGTTTATGCCATGTTCACGTCCCACAGGAGCTGTAGTAATTTTGAGTTTCAAACTTGTAAATAGGGTTTACATCAACATCCAAGACTGGGAAACTTTGAATTTCTAAAAGCAAACAAACATGGAGGACAACCAATAGTTGTATATTGTCAATGGAAGATATTTCTGACTCTTACATGACCAAGTCTGTATTCATAAAATCATCTTGAGTTTCCACTGGTGTATGTAGGGCCTGGAATTGTGCATGCTTACACTTCATTGGAACTATGCCATTGTTAATGGTATTATTAGATTCAAAATGTCTGCTATAAAAAAGATGTATTTTAAACCTTGCCATTCCCTCCCTGTCTAGTAATTTTCCCGAGTGTGTTCCATTCTTTAGTTTCAAGTCCTTTATTACGAATGCACAAGAATAACAGAGAAGCAGTCAGTGGATCTCAGGCTCTGTTCAACAATGCTCATTAAATATGTATGTATAAAAAAGACAGTTGTGCAAGTAAGAAAAAACACAATGAGAATCTAGGACATAGGATTGTGCAAATTAAAATATAGGGATAAACAAAAATAAAATATAAAATAAAAAATATGTAAATGTAATCATGATCTCCACGCCTACCTGTCCTCCAGTGGTGAAAAATACTAGAAATACAGCAAGTGCTGGATAAAGCAGTGAGTGACAACAACCTTGCTCACATTAAAGAGTACTGTTTGCGGTGGAAACTGTGTCTGAGGGGTTTTTGGTTCCAATTTTACTATAGTGAAAGTTTTTGGTGGAAACGGGTCTTTGGTTTCACACAGGACACAAACACTGATCTCCTGGGGGAAAGTCCTGTCCTGTAAACCACTCCAACCTGCCTCCTTACGCGGACTTTTGCTCTTAATACTACTTCCTTCTTTACTTCTGTCAGCACATTGGTCACGTTGCAGCCTTTACCAATTATGTGCATTAGGCCTATAGACAAATTCTGGTGCATTCCATCTGTAGGTATACATGCCAACAGTGCATGAAACCAGCCTGTTTCACTCTAACTGCCCAGTCCACAACCTGCTTACCTGGACTACTACACCAGGGGTAAATGGGATTTTTTGGGTAGTACTGACCCTTTAAAGAGAGGGCTGCAAGAGGATGTAGAGTAAGCCAGTGACACTTGCACTCTTATTTCAATTCATGATTATTTTTGGATCGATAACCTTTGACCTGTGGGTCTATAGTTTGGGTATCAGTCACGTCTTTGCCACAGGAATGACAAAAAAACTACAATATTTCTACAATAAATGTAGCTGTTCTTAAATTCAATTGTATAATGATAAATGTCTCATTCTGATTTTTGTTTTTAGAATTTTGGCAGAATTATAGCAGGCTTAACAAAGACCATTTGCAAACAGACACACAGACAGTACAGTGGAATAATGAAACTGACAGCACATGCATTAATGGCATAATATCCAGTCAAATCCAGATCACAGGAATAAGAGGAGATAATAAAGTGTTGAATATGAGTCACTCACACGGCTCTGTGAGCGGAGGCGTGCAGCCAACTGTAGCATGCAGGCAGCTCTGCCAGCACTGGCTCCTCCACTCGGAGGGGAGGATTCACTAAACTGCAGCTCATGATCGCCTTCGCTGTGTCGCCTGTTAGTGTGGAGGTGTAGTAGTCATGACAGCCTCAAACACCGGCCAGCTCCCCCCACCACCTCCGCCTCCTCCCACGGCTCGCTGTGGACGCTCCTCTCAGGCGCATTGCTGCGCTTCCCTCGCTCTCCCCGGCGTTGTTTTTGGACCATAGTGTCCCGCAGTGACCATCGACTGACTGCCGGGACTGCAGCAAGTAGTGTGTGTGCTCGGTGTACCCAGAGAGCTCAGGCATGCCATCTGTCTCGACTGGAAACACTGTTGTCTGGGCCGACGTTCGCTTTACTACTTGAGGGAATCAAAGTTGCTGCAATGGAGACTTCGGAGAGTGATGCAGCGGTCACATACTTGGGGAAAACTGAGGACAGAGACGGCTATTATGATCTGGAGCATCTGCCACCTCTGCTGGAGGATGAGGTGAGACTGATTTTATATGGATGTTATAATAAATGTTGTGATTCATTTTTATTTTATGTTTAAGAGGTAAATCAGTTGCAGAGGCTTTCTTAAGGCCTTTGGTTAGGCTGTAAGAATATTGGAATTGCACATTAGCTGCCTCAGGACTCAGAATTTCATGATGAAATGTCAAAGGTCTGCACCACATTGATGCTGCATTCTTTGTCACCCAAGCAGCAGTCACAACTTATTCCTAATACCAGAGACAGAAGTATTTAGAGTAAGGTAAAAGTACCAATAATCTAAAAAAATAAGTAAAAGGCCTGCATTCGAAAATCTACTGAAGGAAAAGTACAATGGTATAAGCACATGCATTTGTTTTCATTCTTTGGACATTGGACTGAATTATTTCTCTCTCTTTTTCCGTGAAATATTGAATAATTTAACCTAGTGTGGGGCATTGTACAGAAAATTAAATTATTTAAAATATTTTTTTATGAAATATTGCATCCATATTGTAGGGTTGACTATTGGTGCTTTTGCAAGGTATTTATAGAATAAAGTTTTTAATAATCATTAGTATTGTTGGTGTAATGACTAAGTGGGTGAAGGCAAATAATAGAGGAACAGAACAGTCTGTAAGTTAAAAAAAAAGACATCAATTTACTTAATGCAGCCTTTAAAACCAGGAGAAGACAACACTTTATCTTAATTCTGAGATGACATCTAGTCTGATATCACGATATTGATATAATATCGATATTGCCCAGCCCTAATATTACCTATTTCAGCCTTGAACCGCTATTAAAATGAAATGAAAGTTTGGAGGGTAAATCACTCTTTGGTAGAACTGCAAACAACTTGTAAACATGTTAAATGTGACCAGACTTGTGTCACAAGCCAATGTATTGTATTTTGAAAGCTTACCATATGTATAAACTTTAGCAGTAAAATAAATGTAGCGCAGTAAAAAGTACAATATTTCCATCTGATATGTAACTGAGTTGAAGCATAAAGCAGCATAAAATTGATGTACTCAAGTGAAGTGCAAGTATCTGAAAACTGTACTTGAGTAATGTGCGTTTGAAAGTGTTACGGAACTTCAGTCAAACATTAATACATTGACTACTGCCACTTTCCTCCACTGTTCCTCTCAGTCTCAGCGTGCACACCCCCCGTCTAATCAGAACCTTGGAGCTCAGAGGCAAACTTATGTAGGACAGCATATTTAACTTGAGGGGGGTGAGAGAGACTTCCAGCTTTCCTCTGCACTGTTCTCAAGGGAAACTGTCTATTTATGGGGCTGCTGCTGCTGCTGCTGCTGCTGCTTGAAGTGGCACTTTTCTGCCCTGTAATTGTGCTCAACCCCACTAGATCACATCGATATGCTTTGTTCACAATCTGCCGCAACTCTCCTGCACCTACAAGAGAGTCATAGAGCAATTCAGATAGACACTTCTGCTGCAGCCAGTCAGAGATAATACAGTCATTTTCAGTTGTTGAAAGACAATCCAGACATTAAGACTTTCACAGTCAAGAGTAAAAATAAGTTCCTATTGAGGGATACTCTGGTGTGGCATAAATAATGTCATGGAAGATAAAGTACTGGATATAGTGTTTGACAGTTGCTGCTTTGTGATACCCCACACTCCCCTCTCCCACCCCTCTGTCTGAGTTAAGGCCAGCTTTTGTGCTCACTTGCAAACCGAACAGAAGATTCTGTAATGATGAGACCACAGCATTATGTCGGATGTCGTGTGGAATATCTGAGATCACTGCGTCTGCCAAGGATAAATGGGGCCATTTGGTAATAGTGGATCACAGATGATGTAGTGTGTTCATGTGGGTGTGTAAAGTCACTTCATGGCATAAAAAGTGTGTGTGTATGTGTACAGGATGTACTTTGTGTACCAAATGCCCTTGCTACTAAAGAAAATTCAGGATTTTCTGCTGCTAGTGTAAAAATTAGAACACTGTTCAAGGTGATGTTTTTAATAATAATAATTTTTTAATAAAATATGACCATAGACCAGACAGAGGTGGGCCAAGTCAGTGTTTTGCAAGTCACAAGTAGGGGCCGTTTCACAGTCGACGCATGCAACGTGAGCAAGCGACGCAAGTGATGTGAGCAACGCACTTGCTTTCACAGTCAACACACTGAACGCAAGTGACGCGGGCGACACTTGAAATGCAATACATCGCTCGCACAATAGGGGGTAGCAGAGTCACCGGTACATTCTGGCTAGCTAGTACTGCTGTAGCTAGCTAGTACGGCTAGAGTGCAGGGCACCAGAACTGTCATATAAATGGGGGTGTGCCTGTACGAGTTCACAAAGTTTTTCCTCCTGGCCCGCCATATCTCATACCTGCTTCTTCTGTGAATAACAAAAAGTGGTTAATTTCAAGTACGTCGCTTGCATTATCAACCCCACTGGCAACGCATGGTATTACACGCGCCGCTGTGTCGCGTATCAAAAAATAGACAACACATTTTGAGACGCAAGTATGCATCATGGTGGCCAATGCATCTCGATGCGTCCCAGTGCATTCGCGTCTGCGTGCCTTTGCGTCGACTATGAAACTGCCCTAACTCTCAGGTCTCTGCCAACAAGTTCCAAGTCAAGACAGGTGAGTCCCAAATCCAAAACTTTGAGTTTCAAGTCCTAAACAAGTCATAATGCACTCCGCATCAAATGTAGTGCCATTTTACACCATGGTCATATTACCTAACCAACGTAATTGCATCATCAGGTGAGTTATATGACACTTACCCGGTTACAGTTGTCATGAATGGGAAATAAGCTATAGAGACATAAACCGTTTTTGTTTTTTGTACGTGAGACTGTAGACATGTTTATTTCTGCTGCAAAGTTGGGCATTTTAACATGGAGGTTGAGGCCTCAGATGACCATTTGATGAGTTTTTGCACCTTCATTTTTCAGCCCGGGGGTTACTGCTTGAATTTGACACAGGCAGGGCTATTCACAGTTTCTCATAATTAAGATCATACTTTTATATAATGACTCTGCTGTCAGTCCTACAGGCTGTCATGTTGCAGTGGATAGATCATTTCCACAAAACTAAGATCTTTGTGCTGTGGGCTTTATTATGTGAAATTCTAGCCCACAGGTGTTTTCTCGAAATTTAGATAAATGTCTCAAGAGAAGCCTGAGGTTTGCATTTACTTCTTCATTCTTAATTACAATGCAAGATATCAGCATGTCAGTTTTTGTTTCATTAAAAAATTCAAGCTTATTCAGTGGGTGTGATATTGGAGCCTGTGAGCGAGTTCAGGCCAACAGCCTGGTTCATGCTGCAGTCATGTGATACCCTGTGTATTTTGCAGCACATTTCCAGTATCTATACATATGACAACATATACTATGAGATGACAGAAATACTGTGTCTTAACCTGCAGAGACTTTGATATCCAGCATATGCAGAGGTAACTCTCTGTTCAATATCCATAAGGACCTCAAACCACCAACCTGTGACACAAATTGACCACTACACTATACACACTACACTATACACACTACACTATACACACTAACATGTTTATTGTACAAAACAGCTGGCAAATGTACTTAAAGAAAACTGTTGAAGTATTAGATTTTCTAGCAAGGCTCCAAATGTGACTTGCCACAACACATTAAGCACAGCCTTAGCTCAGGCAGGATACAATGTCAAGCTCAGCTCACATCCCAGCTACATCAGCATGATTCCTTATTATGCAGCCAATTGGAAAATCTCATTTAGGGTGCTC
Source organism: Epinephelus lanceolatus (assembly GCF_041903045.1). Classification (NCBI taxonomy): domain Eukaryota; kingdom Metazoa; phylum Chordata; class Actinopteri; order Perciformes; family Serranidae; genus Epinephelus; species Epinephelus lanceolatus. Next base: position 31,849,467 of record NC_135750.1, on the reverse strand, counting down.
TATTTAAACTGCTTTGGCCTGCCTACTGTTGCTGCATCCTCTGCGAGCTGCTTTGCAACCCAACTCCACCCCAGCTCCTCCTTTTCATGTTGTGTCGAACTTATCAATGTCATTTCTGTTTGTCATTGATGCTTGCTCTGTTATGGTCCTGGGGGGTCTTTGCTGCTGCTCTCCCTGCCTTAGGCTTTCCATGTAGGCGCATGGAAGAGCAGGGAGGTTTGCTCTCTCTGCCTCAGCCCTTCCATGTAGGCGCATGGAAGAGCAGGAAGGTTTGCTCTCTCTGCCTCAGGCTTTCCTCGTGGTCCTGACTGAATTATATTTATTGCAGTGCACATGACATTATACTGTCTTTTTCTACACCTAAAACAAAGGTTGAGCTATAGAGGACAGACAGTTTCAAGAGAGGTGAACAACTGCATCTTTCTCAAGGACAAACGCAGCTTCCACCTTTCTCACCTACATAGAGAAAGATGGAGTTCTCCAGGAGTACAATCTCAAACAGCATCACTGAACATACACATCAGTATGACAGGTGTGGTGAGGAAGGAAAGATGACTTTCTCAGCCTTAGAGTGAATACAGTTCAAATGTATTGCTGAACAAAAACATGAGGTTTTACTTTGTTGTTCTTGAAGAAGTTTCTCCATCCTCCAGAGACCTGAACTTCTGTTTGGTATGCATTTTTAATTTCTCCTAGCTATTTGGAATTAGTAGGACCAGATAAGTATAAAAAAAACCCTAAACATTTTCAATGATAATAGAGTCCCAATATCCTCAAACAAGACAAGCTTAAAGTCTCAATGTCCTCAAATGAACTGATGATAAATTCCCAATATCTTCAAACAAATACTTTCTAATTAACAGTGTCTTAGCTTGTTACCATTGCTAAACTTAGTCAAACTGCATATCAATGGCATATCAAACAACAAACATTATGAATCATTCGTAAACAAGTTTCAACCATTAAATTTGAGCAGGTTTTGTACCTTGACCACTTTTGCGTCGAGATCAGCTGCAGACTGACTTGGCAGACATTGCTGCCATCTTGTTTTTACATTTTTACATGGATTAGTGTATTGTGCTTTTGCTACCACTAGCAGGTCTTAGTTAAGCAGAATGAAGTATACGTAGGGTGACCATATTTTGATTTCCAAAAAAGAGGACACTCGGCCCGGCCACAAGATAGCCTACTTAAAGGGAAATTTTGGTTTATTTCAACCCGTCTCCTATCGTCCTAAATTTGTTTCAAGTCACTAGTGGCATAGAAATAATAGTTAGCATGTTAGCCGTTAGCCTAGATACAGCCGTAGCGTCAGACCTGTTAAAACGTAATTGAACGGGCATCCTTTCAAGTGCAAAGTTAGTCCACTAAACAAGCTTTTTCTCCACAAAGACCGCCTCATATCGTTAGGATAAATGTCAGAGAACATATAGAAAACGACATGTAAATGTGTTGTCTTACCTTACAGGTAACGATATGAGGCGGTCTTTGTGGAGAAAAAGCTTGTTTAGTGGACTAACTCTGCACTTGAAAGGATGCCCGTTCAATTACGTTTTAACAGGTCTGACACTACAGCTGTATCTAGGCTAATGGCTAACATGCTAACTATTATTTTTAAGTCACTAGTGACTTGAAACAAATTTAGGACGATAGGAGACGGGTTGAAATAAACTGAAATTTCCCTTTAAATGATACTCGCAGTTTACTCAAAGATGCCTTATAATTTTAATATATTTAAAGTTTATATGGATAGAAAATTCAGTTATATTACAAATAATATCTCTCAAAGACAGAAATTCAGATAGGCCCCTATAGATAGGGGACACATACACACACTAGAGTGTGGCTACCTAATCTGAGCCCGACGGGTCCTGACGGTAGGCCTACCCGACGGGTCGGGCCGGGTTCGGTCAAAAATGTATAAATTGTATTCGGGCTCGAGTCGGATTCGGTCAGCTTTCAGTGAAAATGTAGTGTAAAAATAAATAAAATCCTATTGTCTGTCCTGTTTATTGCTTGGGGACTGTTATTTACGTGACAATACCTGAACAGAACACACACACATTGGCTGTTTGTTTCTACCTCTCCCCTCGCTGGAAGCATCGGACCTTCCGCCACCCGCCTCCGCCTTGATTAAACGCTGAAAATTAAATAAAAGAGGGAGACAGGTTTTTCCTATTTTCCTCCCTCCCTCTCCCCTGACTGGAAGCCTCGGACCTCCTGCCGCCCGCTCCCGTCTCAAACGCAGAGGTCTCTCCCTCTCGCCTGTTAAATAGCCTGTAACCATAACAACTGTGTGACACAAACTCAGTGCTTTAGTAATTAAATAATGTCGGGCTCGGTTCGGAAAACGGGACATTATCATCAATTTATAAACACCCCCCAGACGCCCCGGACAGGACGTGAAAAGTGGACATGTCCAGGCAAAAGAGGACGTTTGGTCAGCCTAAGTATAAGGTGCAGAAAACCCAAAATGTAATAGTCCTCATACGAGGACACAGAGTCTTAGGGGGCTATTAGAGAACAAACTGGGTAGTAGCAACCAGGTAATCTGAATTTGAGACCCCTGTATTTCACCATTGCATACAGTGCTATTAATCATTGAGACAGGATTTATTTTTTTTAAGCTCTGGTTGTGCAATGTAACAGTTTTTCTATGGTCAGCAGTTTTACCCTATGGTTACACTACAGAGGTGGCAGTAATGACCCAAGATAAGCAAAAATACATCACAAAGGCAGAAAAGAAAAAGACTGTTTGCTAGTTAACATGGACATAAACAATGGTGAAGATAAAATACTTAAAAATGGGCATTGCTAATGTTTTACAAGGAAGTTCAAAAAGTTAAAATATTTTAATTTGTCTACCATTACTGTTGTGGATATTCTCTACCAGCCTAACCTAATTTGACCGTCCTGCTCTCATCCACTAAAGTGAAAAAATCTCTATATAAAAAAATCTATCTATCGTCTCCCTGATTTTATGTGAACACAGCATTAGACCTCAGGGATAGACAGTGCTTTTTGGCGTTGAACACCAAATGTAAACACAACAGGGCATCTTCGATTCACCAGATTAGCCAAAACCAGACATTCCCATTTGGTTGCCTTATCTCTCTATCTGTATCTTTGCAAGAAGGCACTCTGTTAAAGCTGCCATGTTGCTCCTGATGCCAACATTGCATTATCACTGTGTTATGTAGTACTCATCTCCACCTCAGCATCCACCTGTAAAGTCTAGTTTCTCCAGGCTTTAGGCAGAACTTTGTTATCTCCCTCCAGCTCCCCTCTGTGCTGCAGAAAGTGATGAGGTCACAGCCTTAACGCCACACTTTAACTTTGCACACTCTGTATTTACATTTTAATAAATCCGTTCCACATGAGGCGGCTGACTGGAGCGCAGTAGAGAGCAGGGACTGTTTTGAAAACTCTTGTTTGGTGGTGCGTTTAGGTGCTCATGGAGTGGAAGGAAACGTGAATGCTCTGCCTTCTGGTCTCTATGGCTTGATATTAAAATGTATGATGTGCTGCAGAGAGTCCCCTCCCCATTAAAACTGCTTTCTGAAGTAGCTGAATCATTATATTAAAGTAGCTTGCCGGACTTGACTTGGAAGTTTCTAGTTTCTATGTCTGTGTAAGTATCCAGATAGCAGACACATTTAGGCCTAATCTGGGACACTTTTGGCACTTACGACTCAGTTACGGCACCTGCAAGTGTTGCGTGAGCCAGACAGCTCCCACATGTAAAGAGCCGGGGCCTGATTTGGGTTATGGTAAGTGTTGTGTGGGTCAGATGTGGTCCAAATATCACGTGCCCAACTTGACATGAATTACTGCAAGTGTTGTGTGGGTTCAGCTCTAATTAGTTGTTGCGCTCTGCTTCCTTCTGTCCCCTATTGTTTTGAGACAACAGCAAATGGCCGACCTAGCTAAATGCTAAATGGTTACAAGCTAAAAAAATTTGACAAAAGGGATTAATAGAGTTCCTATTAACATTTGCCCTCCTATAAGCACTGGATTAAACGAGAGCACTGATGCAGATCAGGGTTGAAGAAATTCAAACAACCTAATTCTTTTTTTCTTTTTTTTTTTTTTTACAGTGTAATACAACTAACATAGTGTGCGTGTGTGTGTGTGTGTGTGTGTGTGTGTATTAACTGTATATATGTTTGTGTGCACTTACCTGGACATCCTTGTATGTGTGTCTGTCCGCAGGAGAATGTATCTTTGGCAGACATCCTGTCACTGCGGGACAGCTGTCTGTCTGAGGAGGAGGTGTGGGCGGTGTGTGCAGAGTGCGTCCTGGCGCTGCAGAGCATCCGACCCTCCCACCTCTTCCACACCCTGTGCATAACACCGGACACTCTGGCCTTCAACGCTCATGGGAATGTTTGCTTCATGGAGCAGCTCAGTGGTGAGTCTACAGCATGGACACACAGGGTCATTTACACATTTGTGTAATAATTAAACCATTTTTGTGACATTGTTTGCCCTTTAATTAGCATTTTTTGCATATTTGGCTTATATCCTGCCTTCATCTTACATGCTACTGATCAAGTTGACTGGTATCTTGTTTTTATCATTACACAGATCTTCTCATGCCTGCACATTTAGCAACCAGAAATCAAAACATTTTAGATCAGACCTGCATTGCAGAGTTTAAATGTGACATTGTCCTGCAACTGCGTTTTAAGCTCTCCTGATTTGTGTAAGTTTTCCTCCTTCAAATTGCTGCTTGAAAATACATAAGTGTCTCACTGTTGGACTTTGGGTCTGCTCTGATTTGCATGCAAACATCCTTCTCTTTCACAGCTCTTCCCGTGACATCCGATGAAAAACAGTGTCAGGAATTATTATTCCTCACCTCTTCTCATCTTCTGCCCTCTCTTGTCTTTCCTTTCTCTCTGATATTCTCTGTTTTTCTTTCTCATTCCCTCTCCATCTCCACACTTGTGGCACGCACTTATCCCATGCTGTGATGCCAAACATCAATAAACTGATAAGCATTGATTAGTTCACCAGTAGTTAGACATGCCAGGGGGGTCGTTGTTGTGGTAACAGCTTGGTTCGCCTATCAGCAGTCAACTTGCACTCACATACACACACGGCATCCTTCAAAGTGTTGCATCCATTCTTGTTTTTTTTTTTTTTTTGTTATCTCAACACAAATCTCCAGTCAGTTATACAGAAACTTTGAAGAGTTGTTTTGATTACTTTGTCAGCTGAAATCCTTCGCAGCCTCATTTGTTGTCATGCTTTATTGGATTGTGTTGAGTCCTTGGGCTGTGATTCATCCCGTGGATAGAAAAAGAATCTGCAGTGCCGACATTACCCTTCTTGTGTTGGTTGTTCATGCTGAACAGAGTGCATCTACATCATTAATCAAAACACTGCGCAATCCGCTTTACTTGCTGCACAGTTTCCCATTCATTGCTTTTAATTGAGCTCTTTGTGCGATAGTGATGAAATTTCAAGCTGACTCACACTTCGACGACCAATCCCATGCTCCCACACAAACAGGCTCCCCCTGTACAGCTGTATAATAGAGTGACCTTGAGCGCTGTGGTGATGAATCTCAGCGAGAATAGCTGTTGCCACAACGACTCATCAATAGTGTTCATTTCAGCTAATTAATGACTGCAGTAATAGCAGGAAGGTAGTTGTTCGTGACTGTGGGTGTTGTGGCAGTGCTGCCACCAGCAGCCAGACAAAGTAACAAAATGTCCTCTGATGGTTTTCTTACAACGATGACCAAGGAATACTGCCAAGGTTAAGCATCGCAAGCTGTTCCATTTCTGATAAAACCGTGTGCTCTGTGGGAAATCTGATCAGCCTATTTGTGTGGAATCAGTAATATTTCTCAGCTCTTACTACCTGTTGTGCTAAAATGCTGAGGGCGTTCATGACTCACCAAGCTCTCACCATCACCCCGGAGGCAACTGCGTCACTGACAACCCCTGCCTTTTTTTTCTAGAATTCACCACCTATTTCACCATGTTACAGTTCCTCCTGACTACACAGGGTCTAAATATTTTGTCTCTCTCTTTTCCTCCCATCTGTCCCTTTCCACTTGTTTGTTTGAACTGTCAACCTCTCTGAGAGGAGAGGAGATGGAAAAAGCATGGGAGGGGAGGAAAGAAAAATGGTGACGCGAGGAATGGAAAGAGGATGCAAGAGGAGATGAAAAAAGGCAAAAGACGGGAGGAAATTAAAAGGTGTGGAGAGAAGAGAGTGGGAAAAGAAAGAGATGAGTGAAAGAAAGGTAATGAAAAAAGGAACTAATGATTGGAAGGGAAGCAAAGGAAAAGGGGGGAGGACAGGTGAAGAGACTGAAAAATGCTAAGAAGTGGAGGAATTAAAGGAGGTGGGTACAGGTAGAGAAAAGAAATGAAAAAGAAGAGATGAAAGGAAGGGGAAGAAAAAGTGAGGAGAGGAGAAGAGAGGAGAGGAGAGGGGGAATAGGCAGGAAAGGGAAGGAAGGGAAATTGGGAAGGATAGGCACGTAAAGGAAAAAGGGAAATGGAAAATGAGGAGAGATGAAAAAAGGCTAATTAGGAAAGGTGATAAGTGGAAAGGAAAAGTGGGAAAGGAAATGAAAAAGGAGAGAAGTTAATAGTAAAGAAAAGGGAAGGGGAGAAAGAATAGAAAGAAGGGAAAAGAAAAAATGGGTAGTTAAAGAAAAGGAAGGGGTGAGGAAATTAAGAGGGGAGAGGGGAAAATGGAGGTAAATGGGGAAAGGGAAGGGAAGGAAATGGGAAGTAAAGAGGTGAGTAAAACAAAGATAAGGGGAGAGGAAAGGACTGAAAGGAGGGGGATTGAAAGGGAAGGGAAGGAAAAGGGGCAGGATAGGTGAGGAGACTAGATTAAAAAAGGCTTGTGAGGAGTGGAAGTTAAGAAGGTGGGGAGAGGAATGGAAAGGTAGCGACAGTGAGGAAAGGAAAGATGAGAGGATAAGAGAGAGATAGCAGGAAAGAAAATGGGGAGGATGGGCAAGTAAATGAAAAAGAGAATGGGGAAAAGAGGACATGATATGAAAAAAGACTAGGAGGAGAGGAAGTTAAAAAGGTGATGAGAGGAAAGGAAAGGTAGGGAAAGGAACAAATTTGGAAAGATAAAGAAAGGCAAGGGGTAAGGAATTTCAGAGAGGAAAGGAAGAATGTAAGAAAATGAGGAAAGGAAAGACCCAAGGCAATAAATGGGAAGGAAACGAAAATGGGAAGCATAGGATAGGAAAGAAAAAGAAGAGGAGAGGAGATGAAAACGGCTAAGGAGGAGAGGAGAAATGGAGATTGGCCTCACTACACCTGGGAGGGATCATAACTCCAGCAGACAAACCCAGATCTGTCATGACCCACTTTACTCCCCTCCTTCCCTTTCCTTCTCTCTTCCTCCTCCAGCCCTGCCTACAACCTCTCTCTCCCTCCCTCTGTCTCCACGTGCGTCTCTCCCTCACTTGTCCTAAGTCCAGTCAAGGCAGAACATGTTTGTGGTGGTGTTTTCATGTCTCTGTGTGTCCTGCTTATAGCCAGAGCAGTGGCCTATTTGAGGAGGAGAAAGAGGAGGGGGAGGGGGAGGAGCAGGAGGATGCCACGCTGCTCCTCAGCGGCTGCCTCATTTTCTGATCTGCAGATAGCTCCTGTCTTGTTTGTCAGGGATTATCTCTGACACATGAATTAAGCAAATGAAGGGAAACGGCTGCACTAGCTCACTGGACTGTTGTGGTTTAACATATTCCTCTGATTTGCATCTCATTACTGCGGAGGCTTAGCAAGTAGGTTACAGTACAGAACTGACATGGCAATACATCACAGTGTTCACATCAAACAACAAATGCTCCATTTGTCCCCTTTGTGGTGACAGACATGCCGTACGCTTTTCAGACATGCTTAATGGTGCAGTTAATTGGTACGTTTTCGTCCTTGCAGATGATCCGGAAGGGTCCTTTGTGCCACCTGAATTTGACAACACGGGCAGCACGTTCGAGGTGAGAGATGCCAAATCTTCTTATAGATTTTATTCTGGTCACAGTTGCACACACCCCTGGGAGATTCTCAGTACACACTGCACAGTCACAGTCACCTTGATGATATTTGCTGAGGGAGGAGAGAGTCTTTCCTCACAGAGAATCCCCCACATAAGCCAGCAATCATTCAGCTACAAGCTCACCTCTGTCACCTCTATCTGACCATGTGAAATAGGGAGGAGGCAATTCTCTAACATGCAGGATTTGTAATTGTACAAGAGTATTGCATCTGCCACTAATCAATACCATGGCATTTTAGGGTCACTGCAGGTCAAAAACAAATATACGGAGCCAGGGGAAGGAGGTAATATCCAGAGAAAAAAGTGGTCAGTTTACAAAAATAAAGTTTTTTAGGTGACGCAAAGAGTGACAATGTCCATGTGGGGAGGAAGTGGTGGCAGATGAGTGGGTCAAGCACAGGACTTTCACACAGAAGACTGGGGTTTGTGTCCTATGCAAATCAGTGTTGACTTCTTGTTTTTCTTATTATCTATTGGTTTTTAGGACGTATAAAGCTGCTGAATGCACAGTGTACATAAACCTCAGCAGAATAGCCAAATAGGCCTGTTCATGTTAACGTCATATTTCAACGTTGGTACTGTAGGACATCCGGAAATGATCAGCTGATGGCCATGTAATATCCTGGATGTCGGCTCAACTTTCTTTTGGAACTATTTTTGGACCAAATGGGCATCTTGATGTACGTTTAAACTTGCATTCAGCAGCTTTATACATCCTAAACTGACAATAATAAATCTACCAAGTCTAAAAATGATGAGCCCATGTCGACTCACATGGGACACAAATCCTGGTCTCTTAGTTGAAAGTCCTTTGCTTGACCCATCCATTGACCACGACTTCCTCCCCATGTGGACTTTGTTGCTATCTATAGCAATATGTTGTCAGCTATATGTTGTCATCTGACTTCCTGGCAGTTAAAGCTACTCTTACCTTTCTTGCATTTCACACAGCACTTAGAAAAAATTTGAACAATCACAACTCCTGCCTCCCCCCAAAGGCCTACTCCCCCTCCTCCATTATGTCCTCATTACGTCTATGATAGACGTAAGTGTTGGCAAGGTAACGTTAGATACACGGAAGAGGAGGGCCAGAGTAATGTTACAACCAAGACAGTCAAACGCAACCCCGGAGTTTTAAAACTCAACCGGAGTTAGTGATGACTGATGAGTTTTAGAATGAGGTTACAGTGCTAACGTTAGACAGTAGCGTTAACGATACTAGTAAGTGGAAACGCACAAGGAAGATAACGTTAATGTTTCAGAGGCTATGCTACAGTAGGCTAACGTTAGCCATTAGCAACTGGATGCTGTGCTGTTATAACGTTAGCCTATAAGTTATATTAGAAGCAAACTAAACATAACGTTACCTGTCCTGCACAGTCAAACGCAACCCTGGAGTTTTGAAACTTATCTGGGGTCAATGATGACTGAGATGTTACTGTAGCATTAGTGGAGGCCTCCACGTGGGGAAGACAGACAGGATGCTCTGCCAATCATTCCATTCGATCGGAATGCAATGATTGGTCGGAGTTTTCTTAGAACCATATGAGAGTCGTATAATTATGAGTTTTTATCTCTGGTGGAATTCACTTACATTTTAGTGTGCCATCAGTTTATTAATAACATTTTAACCTAAACAAAGAAAAGTGTAAAATTTCCAGAAAGGTAAGAGTTGCTTTAATTTGTGAGTTTTTTTTGTTTGTTTGTTTGTTTTTACATAGATGTATAATAATTTCTACCTGGATCCCAAGATGGCGCCGATTCATTCCAGTGGAGTTGCTCACCTGTTCAGCTTGTAGACTTAATATCGCGATGATGTCACGGATTTTAAAATAGATTTTGCCGACTCAGGGAAAGTTTTACAAATATAAAACCTCAATGGAACTAAAAACTAAGACGAAATCTTTGTTTTATTTTCGTTGTCGAGACGAGACGTGACAAAGATGTTCGTGGTGGACTATGGGACTTTGAAAGCCGAGAATAGCCATGCTTGTAATTATCTTCAAATGCCGCGTGAGCAACAGGCAGGTAAAGTCCAGTAAATAGTCTGCGCCAGGATGTTTGGCCAGCCAGCAAAAACACTCACACCGGAGCAACGTCCGCCGTTAGTGTGAGTTGTGAGCCGTAATTCAGCAGCAGATAAACAGCAGTGTGTGTCTGACTGTGCATGGTGGAACTGCTGAGTGGATTTGCGGAGTACGCTGGTTACTAGCGTTAGCTATTAGCAGTTAGCTCCGGTTGTTAGCCGCTGAGTCGCAGCGAAACGAGCAGCCAGCGGCCGCCCGGACTTCACGTCTGTTGATCCCCCCGCAGGACAGGAAGGTTTATGGGTTGATGCTGTTTGACAGGCAGGTAGGAGGCTCAGTTATCTGTGAGTGTAACTTAGCTGTGCTGTGAGTAAACAGTCTGAACTCAGATCAATTTTCTCTGACAGAGATGAAAGTCTAGTTTTAATCACCAGCTCCATAAGAAGTTTAAACCTCCAGACTGTCATGTTGCAGATTGAGGAAGAATTCAGGCTTTAATTAGGATATTTTTTTTGCTTCTAAACAGTGAGATTGATCAGAGTTTCCTAGTTGTCTTAGATTAGTTATTTGTGGTGTCAAAGTTTGTCAGAGCATAAATAGAGGAATGTTGAGGTTTTTCAAATGATGATCAGTAAGTGTGTGCTCATAAACCACCTGTCAAACACTGCTGGAGAAATGACATATTAAGTGTGTGGAGTTTATTTGTAGAAAAAAAATGTCTAAATAATTTTTTTTTTGTTAATACAACCTGTCACCTTGATTCCAATTTGTGATACCTGCATTAGTCTAACTGGATTAGTTGAAAGATTTAAAAAACATAATGACTAAAAATGAATTAGAATGTCTTTAATTTTCATCGACTAAAACTAGACTAAAGCTCTGAAGGATAAAAGTGACTTAAATGTGACTAAAACTAATAAGCATTTTTGTCTTAAGGCTATGACTAAAACTAAATCTAAAATAGCTGTCAAAATGAATCCCGCAATGATCCATAATAAAAAGTTCTAACAGACCTTTGAGCTATTTTGTCAACAGTTTTACAGATGTCTCTTTTATAATAGTAGTCTATGGGGAAAATGCCTTTCAGGCCACAGGGCATTATTTTTTTCCCTCTGCAGCACCTCAAGTTGACACTGGGAAAAACTGGCGGCAAGGTTGAGCAGCTTTCTTTGGGCCCTGTTTCTTTATATTTTTTCTTAAATTTACCACTTTAATTTTGGAAATTCTTTTTTTTCTCACATTTTTACCCCCCTTCCCCTGCTCCGCAAATTTATTTTCAGTTTTTTACCTACAGTAGCCCCATCACCATTGTAGATCAGGTCTTATCTCTTCTCTTGCTCTCTTAAAATAATGCTAGTCTGGTTTGTGTAGTTTTTTCATGGGTCCGTTTCAAACAATAATGCTGGAGCCACTATGGTTGTGCACATACACAGTTTTCCTGTGGAAATATGCATTATAAGCAATATTTCAGGTTCACTGAAGGCTCACTTTCTGTGGTTGAGATAATCAAGCTAACAGTGTCTTTTGTTTAAAACCTGTAAGATCACCTGACGTCCCATGTTTCATGCCCATCAGTACAACATTGTCTGACCAAACCCATGTCAGGCCATAATGCCCACAGCTACAATAATAAGACCTCAACTGGAATTAACTGTAATTATCCTTTAGTGGTCACCCATTGAATCTTATTACAAATCTGGTTGTAACGTTATTATACCTGCAGCCTCTTGTATGAATGTGTCTGTGTATATGTATCATCTTTCCTGCAGCAGGTCTCTCACTGGGTCCTTTTTGTTGGCTAAGTGCATTACTCTAAATGACTACTGCAGGTTTATGCATGTTTAAATACATTATGTATGCTCTTTCAATATTAGTAGGTGAATGTCTAACCTTTACACTCATCCTTAGATACATACATCCGTGTCTGCTGCGCTATGAGTCTCTATGCAGCCTTTGATTCAACTGGATTCCAAAGGTTTTGGCATCCTGTGTGGAAAAAATGCAGCATAAAAATGTGAAGCTCACACATTCCCATTGACTGCTGTCACTGTTCTCACCATCACATGAATAAATTCACAGTAGGCTTATGTAACTAAAAACTGTGCATGCTAGTTTAGCTGTCTGTCAAAGTACGCAAGATGTCTGACAAAAACACACCTCTTCTTCTTCTTCTTCTAAAGTGTTTTTCTCAAGTGTGTTTTTCCAGAGGGAGATATAACGCATTGCCAAAGTAATCGTGTAAGCAAAACAGGAGTTAAGACCTTCAGCTGAGTATTTCTGTGACTATTTTGGTGACCCACACTGGGATCCGCCTTGCACATGTGTTAACCACATAAGTATGGGTGCAGTCCACTTCAATTGTTGGGAGTGATCGTTACATCTGCGATGTGAACTCAGAAGCACCTGGTTCAAATCTGCTGCTGCCGTACAGCTGACGATAATACCCACTGTCAGTGTAGCAAAGCAAAACAAAAGCTGTGTCGTAAATATCTACAATACGTGACAATTACTGCCCAGAATGGTAAGAAGATCCTGTGTTTTCTTAGGCTTTTCTGTCGTCATTCACAGATTGAGATCTCTGCACTTACTGTAATTCACAGCTGCAGCTGGCTCCTGATGATGATGATGATAATAGTGTTTTCTCCTCCTGTATTGCTGGCTGCAGGGCCATGTTTACTCTCTGGGCTCCACACTTTCTGCTGCACTGAACTTTGTCATCGAGCCAGAGCTGGAGGCAGAGCTGGGAGAAGAAATCCAGAGGCTGTTGGAGCAGATGCAGGAGGAGAACCCTGAGGACAGGCCGCTCCTGCAGGTACAAACACCCTGCTGGCTCTCTCTTACGGCTAGAAAGATTTATGGAAAGGTGTGAAAAGTGTGGAATAATTAGAGATCTCTCTTGAGCAATTGTGTTGCCATGGTATCCAGCTAAAAAATAAGTGCCTGAAATAAAGTTGATTTATTTCCATTTCAATGCAAATGTAAAAATGAGTTTGCTTTACATTTAGCGATTAAGAAAACACCAACTTAACAGTAAAATGAGAAACTAAGGATTAAAAAATTAAGTAAATGATAATGTGATCAGTAAGTATTGAGGTTCATTTCAGTTCATTCTAAAATTGTTAGGAAATCCTCAATACCAAAAAAAAAAAACCTAACATAAGCCATAGACTCATTATGACTCAAGGAGATGAATGGTGATACAGCAGCACGTGTGTGTGTGTGTGTGTGTGTGTGTGTGTGTGTGTGGGTGTGTGGCCAGCCAACAAGATTATAGAATATATTCCAGTGTAGCATGCCTTGTTTATTTTTGGATGATTTTGGCTCCAGCATTAATTTAAGTCTATTTTTCCACCGTTGACAATTAGATGCAGTTCAATTATTGGCACTGCATATAGTGAGTCAGTGCTCTTGAGCAGCATCAAGTGGAAATGCTGTGTCAGTGCAAGTGTCAGTGTTCACTCTGGTATAATCACAGTCTGGGGAAAAAAAAGAAAAATACTAAATAAAATATATATATAAATATATGCACAATGTGCTGCTCAGTGCCTTTCAAAATAAAACTAAGAAAAGAACAGACAAGTCATACTTGCATTAAATTGACTTGAAAATTTGTGAATAAAAAAGAAATAATGGTTTTGGCTCATACGGTTATACATAACATACCTTGAAAGTGTGTTACAAGTTTCAAAGTACACTCATGCATGTTATGTTTTCAATACACTAGAAGATTTTGAAAAGATGTTTAAAAGACTAAAGTCTGACACAATGTCACATCTAAAGACAATGGGAGTTTTTAGTCACAGACTTTGGGAAGACTGGGCATCTTGCAGGGTCATTATTTGAAAGACTACAACTAGATTCCTTTTGAGATAATTTCCTGTCCTGCTCCTGGTGGAAAAATTTACTCCAGACTCCCTTTAAGGAATATGACATATTAACTATTCCTTATGTGCCTGCAAAAACACATAAGTCTATAAACACAAGATAAAAGTCATTGCATGTTGACATTATTCTTGTTAATTCCACATCAGTATCATCTATCAAGATAAAATGTATCTGCGAACAAACTTTACATATTGGATTTTCTGTTGCCTCACCTCGCTACCAGCTTCTGTTGGTTAGCTGTGCTATTTTAGTGGTAGGAGACTGTGGGAATGAGATTCAAACCATTTCAGAAATTAAATTTCCTCACTAAAATAAGTGCAGGTTGGTGGATCAGATAAACTGAATTAAACATGGAGTCTTGTTTATTCCACAGTTTCTCCTCATTTTCCACAGTCATAAGACGACTGAGACTTGTTTATGTTCTTGTGCCTCCCCAAAGTCAACCTCCACTAGAGAGAGCACACCCATTGGTTGTTGACAATGTTCACGTCATTTAACCTCACTATTTAGACTTACGATTGTATAAAACATGTTTGATTGTGTCGGAATGTCAAGATGAGAAAAAGAGTGACTTAATAGTCAAGATCATGGGAGTGCACCACAACTATAGAAAAACTCGCATAATTTTATTCCAACCCTGGAACTACAACAGTGAAATTGCTTATAAAGTCATTTGTTGCAGAGCCAGCATTAGATGCATTTTTTCTTTACATAGAGAAAGCAGATAATCAAATGTGTGGAGGTAGATGGGTATGCAGGTGAATAAGTGACAAAAAAATCTGTTCCCGCACACTGTTTACACTTAGGATAGATTTATTGAATAGCTATGTTTTGGTTAAGTGACCTTTGCTTGGCATTTCATGAAACAAATGACCACAAGCCTGCAGATACACTGTAGGATAGCCTATTCATATGTATTCAAGGAAACCAGCAAACAACCCGAGGTACCAAGCAGTCAGTCATCCGTAAAAAGAAACACATGGGAAGGGAAAGGTGAGGAGAAAACAGATTTTAAAGCCACTGTAACGTACCCTACAAAAATTTAAAGATATATTTCTATTGATAATGTCAGCTAATTCCAAACAAGAACAAAATTACATCAACTTCCTGAACAATAGCTATGCACAAGTTGATGGGTTTAATTCTTAAACTGCATACATGTACCAAAATAGCATAGCAAATACAGAAAAGTGAAGAAATAAACTGGAACCCACACAATATCCGTAGAAAACAGCAGTTATCATAATGACAGTCAATAGGTGAATAATCCAGCGAACATTCATACTATATGATAACATGACTGATGGAAGCATCTTTCCAAATATACATATATGCACACAGTATGCATTCTGTTGTGTTCTGCCTCTACCCACAGATGGTTTTCCTTCCTTAACAGATTTGTCCAAATGTAAAACATAAACATTTTTTCTTGAATTTTGCAAACCAGCAAGTTTGATTCTCCCACAGGACATCCTGTCTCTGGCTGAAGCCAGGCTGTCTCATATCTCCTCTACAGCTGTGTGCCGGAAACTGTCTTCGGTTGGGCGACGGGTGCTTTCTATCGAATCAGTGTCAGCCTTTCAAGGTCATGTTTTTCACCTCGATTTACACATCGCTGTTTGGTCTCTGCTGCGGTGTCCCCCTGGTACTAATTGCTCTCTTTGTTTATCCACAGATGGACAGGAAGGCTCCTGGGAGGCAAGATGGCAGCATCCCAAACCCAGATGTCTGCTTAAAAGACTGAGCTCGGAAGACAATACCAAAGACCTGTGTGTTGACAGTTCTGTTAAAGCTAATGGTCTGTCCAGGCAGCAGGTATGTGACAGTCTGAAGCTATAAATGTTTGTTTATAGCATTTTAAAAAGGTGATGTCAGCTTGTACGAGATGTTGCTGCAGTTATACTTGAAGAGCGCAGAAGCCTCTTAATATTTGATGTCATCATATTGGATGCCGGCACTATAATACGATTTAATGAGCTACAGGGATCATGAAAAGAGACTGTGCACCTGTTTGTGATATTTTACTTTCCCCGAACAATTATAAATATAACAATGTGATGCATTTCCCATCTAAAGCCATTCAGCCACCAGGGCTAGGGGTGATGTTGGGTTTCAGGATTCTTAATTTCATACCCGATTCTCTATTGAATGAATTTGAATGGGGTGCACTATTTTTAGGCTCTTACTCCACTGATTTACAATATGAAGCATAAGTGGCTGGTTGAGCTAACTGGTCATGATGACAGTCACTTTCTCACCAAAAAGAAAGAAAAGAAACGTGTGAGCATGCAGCTTTTTAAATGTCTTTACTCAACCAGAGTTGGCTGTAGTGTGTGCTGGTAGGCTGGTCTTGTTTGTTAGTACTGGAATTCAGTGCTCCACTCCACTAATGTATCTAGTCTCCGTGTAATGGGGTAGCCTGGAAATCCAGACCCAAATCTAGAAAGATTTAGGGTCTGGCTATGAGTAATGAAAATGGCCCAACTCGAGTGGCGGCACCAAGCATGCATTTGTAAATATCACTGCACGCAATTGGATAACACTACGACCAATCGGCACAATACACAGAGTGACGTATACGCTTAGCTACCAGCGGAGCTAACTGGTAGATTAGACTCTTGCCATATCCAGTCGGCAAAGCAGCAAAAACGTCCTCCTTGCAAAGGAAAGACTCGAGCGCCGTCTTCTGTTCCTCTTTCAGAGAAAAAGCCAAGTCTAACTCGTTCACTGTAGCGGCCAAAGCTGTTTCAAACAACTGGTGTTCATCCGTAGCCATCTTGCAATGTTTACTGACTGAGTCCGGACTTCGTCGTCGCAGCGCTGTCATCATCTGTTTAGCTCGCCTCTGGCCCGCCTATATCAGATACACCGATGTGATTGGTGCAGCTCGGTTTCATGGGCATAGGTAATGAGGATCATTACCGATTGCCAGAGTGACTCGCTGAGCAAATTCAAATTGTGGTCTCACAAGAACTCTGGATTTCCAGGGTAGTAATGGGGTACAAAGTATGCATAAAATATAGTATGTGATATATATGTAAAGCTAATTACCTACGCCGGGCATAAGCCTTGAGGGGATCATGCTGCTGCAAAAGGTGCCTCTTTGCATTGATTTTTGACACCGAAATCAGTGACAAAACGGTGGTATTTGATGAGTTGGGACTGAGAGTCGGCTGTCTGTCCACAGCTAATCTGGCATACTACTGGAACAATCAGCCTAATATTTTGTGTGCATATATACGTATGACCGTATGCTCACCTCTCGGCATTGCTGTGATCACAATTATTTAAAAAGATCTGTTTTATTTGCTGTTTTATTCTGTCATAATAACTGCCGACTCTTCACTCCTCTTGAGCAGCCAGTAGGGACTGCAAGTCATCAACAAAATCAAAAGCAAAAACAAAAGGCATTTCTGGAAATCTTAGCTAAAAACAAGCCTTACCATCTTTTGCAGGCCACATTTTGACCTTCGTCAAGCCTCGAGAGAACTGACATCCATTGAAAAGTTTGGTTTCTCTCTGACCATAGCATCTGCAGCTTGATTTTGTACCCGATATGTTATGATTCACTATGTTAAGCAAGATTCTTGACTGCATCTTGACTGTAAGCCAGGAGGGACTTTTCCACTGGGTGCTTCAATGCTGCGTGTATGTAGAGAGGTTGCAGTCAGCTCAGGGGGTTGCTTCCTAGTTAAGTTATTACATCCAAAATGCACCCAGACTCTTCCTTCTTTGAAGATGAACTACAAGATACATAATTGTGTGTATGCGCTGCACATTGTCCAGGTGCTGCACTGTGCTCTTGCAGAGCTCTGCTGTTTCTGTTTGGTGAACATAACTTCATTAACAGCGTACCAAAAATTATTTTTGGCATTTACAAGAATCCTAGAAGGTAACAGTTGTGATGTGAATAGTTTTCCCAACCCCCAACCCCTATCCTCCACCCTAGCTGTCATTGTGTCGCACTCCAAACTCTAAACTCATGTCAGACTGATCACTGGGGCATTAATCATCGTGCCTGATACTTTTCCATTATTCTACAAATGAGTCATAAACAAGCAGCAATAGTGTGAGCTGTCTTACTTTAAACCAGGCATTTCTTCCTCATTAGTTTCTGTTATCCACCACCTTATTAAAACCCAGGGCCAGACACGATCTCCAGATACTAATGGTATATTGCTGAAAGAGAGGTTTCTGTACTGGGGTAATGAACGTTGTCCACTCATTACTTAAAACAACACCTTATGTTGATCTTTCCATTAGCTCTCAGTCACTTGTTTATGTTCCAGCCATAGACCCTGTGCATGTGCAGCATCTCAATTGTGACAAAATTGACCAAGGTTTCTTTATCTGTGTTTCAATTTTGCAGTTAAAAAATCTGTTTTACACCCATTAATGTATAACTAGAATTATTATTTTGCATTCAGAACAGCTGAAATAGAGGACTGTATACTAACAACTCAATCTGCAGGTGTGCGGGGGCTGGGATTCCTCCCTCTGGGCAGAGGATATGGAAAGTGGTGAAGGAGACGGGATGATCTTGGCAGATGAGTTGGACTGCAGGTCCCACAACAGCTCTCCAGTGCGGAGGAGAGCCCAACAGAGGCTGAACAGGGTGAGGGGGGCTCTGAACCGCTCCTGCTCTGTCCCAGACTCCAACAACCCCCCTTGTCTCACCCCTCAAACCCACGGAGATATCAGTGTACCTGTATCCGACCTCACTGAGATAGGAGCGGACGAACACTTGAGCTGCACGTCTGTGTGGAGTAACAGACTTCAGAGACTGAACCGGGGCAAGTCCTGTGAGTGTTACCCACACAGTAGCACTGAGGATTGTGTGAACTCAGTTGTGGACAGCCAAATGTCACGAGGAAATGAGGATGCTGCAGAGACATTATGCTGCGGAGGAACACAGATTCAAGGGTGCCAGGAATGTGAATCTAAGGACTGCACCCAGGATTCAGCCTCTTCCTGTGCCTCCTGTCAAGAGCTGGACATGGAACAGGAGGACCAGAGCTCATTGACCCCCAGCCTCTACATTCCTAATAACTACATGACCAAAAGCATGCTGTGCCTCAATGAAGAATCTCAGGATGAGGTTAGACAGAGCCAAATGGCTCTCAAATTTCTGACTTTGCTGGCTGTCTGTAAATAAGAATAACTGTGAGAGGGAAAGATCGAAACATAAAAAGGTTCTTGTGGGGAGGAGTGTATTTGTGTTTGGAAATGGGAACTAGAATTTTTAAATGTAGTGTCTCCAAAGTGCTAAGTAGTAGCTTGAGAAGAAGCTGAGCTGTTAGACTGACAAAATAACCTAAATCAAGGTCCATGTTTACAACTGTATCTTCATCAGCAGATGGAGTTTGCTTAGTTGACATGGAGTCATTGTGTTATCATCATGGGACCTAAGTATAAAAGTTAGTGTGATAACAGCTGGTTGATGGTGAGGCACGATAGCAAGGGGACCTTGTGTTAAAATGAAAGGATAGTTAAGATTTTTTAAAGTGGGGTGTTACGAGGTACTTATCCATAGTCAGTGTGTTGCCTATATGGCAGTCGGCACTGCCAGTTTGGAGAAGTGGCAGTAGTTCTGATCAGGAAGCTAAGCAGTGCACTGTTATGGATGGGGGCAGCAGCAAAACATATTTTAGCCACCCAAAAAAAATATAAACAGTTTAACTCTACACTATATTGAGAAGATTTTCACCGCTTTATCTTTCCATCAGACAGCCTCTTCCAGTGGGATAGCCGTTAATGGCTACAGTTCCCCATCTATGCTCTTGTCAAGGCCGCCAGACTCCATTAAAAAAAACAGTAATTTTGGCTGACTTGATATGGGGGCTGCTGGTCTACTGTTGCCTTGATCTTTTTGTTAGTTTGTGTTATTTTTGTGACTTTGGTGAACGCTTTTAAATGCCAAAATCACACGGCAACACAAGCAAACTAACTGAACGAGGCAGCGATAGACCAGCAGCTCCTCTGTTCAGCAATGTTAAATTCTCAGTGCAGTCTGGCTTTCAAGGGAGCTATATAACAGCTTCATTCCTTGTCTGATATCACTGACTAACGGCAAGGTAAAGCAATAAAAATATACTTAATAATGTACACTGAAAGTGATATTAATTTTTTAGGTTGGACATTTTTTGGGTGGCTAAAATACATTTTGTTGCTGCCCCTACACAGCAGTACATTGCTTTTCCGAGTGCAGCCTGCTTCTCTAAACCGGGGGCGTGCTGACTGACATCTACTCTATGTAATACACTGACTGTGGGTAAGTACCTCATACAACTCCACTTCAAAAGATCCGAACTAACCCTTTAATTTTTTACCACTATTTCTACTTTGTCTACTTTAATCTCCCACTATTTCCACAGTCAAGAATGAACTTGAACTTTTATTTCAAAGCAGCTCTTTTTAGCTCTATAGCTAGTTAGGAAGCCAGCAAGCTAACTTGCTCACTGGCTAAGTAGCCAAACAAGTTTTATTCAGGATACTTCATGGCTTCTTAGTGCAAAAATACATTTGCCATGATACATGACGCTGAGGACTGCTTAGCTTTTTTAATTTCCATAAAGAAACTCTGCCCATTAAAATCTTTTGCCATAAAGAAACCATGTCTATTACAAGCTTTTGCTAGAGTCTGTTACTAAAGCCTATAATGAAACTTCCATAAGACAAATCACTGCTGAAGGATGGAACATTCAAAAATAAATTTGGAGAAAGTCAAGTTAGGGATTACTTCAGTTTGAGTTAATGAGGCCTGCTCAGCTCAGTAACTTAGTCCTGTTTTAAACTGAGTTTGTTCTTTATTTTCTGTGCAGTGGATCTCTCTGAGAGAGTTACTGACTCGGTGTGGACGGAGGCTGACAGTTAATGAGCTGTGGGCTCTGTGCTACACATGCCTGTCCACACTGCAGACCTACATTGACTTTCCAGGTGATTTCTACCTTCTTTATGCTTGAAACCAGAACTTACTATTAACTGCTCCCCTGCAAGAACAATGGAGGTCCCAACATGTATTATGTAAGAATACATGGTGTATTTTATATCTTTCTGTTTTATTAGTGTTCATGTTTTTGTGTTCATTTAAGATCTTCTACAGTTAATGTTGGGCTGTCAGAGGGAAAATCAAAAACTGTGTGAATTACATTATGTTCCTTGGCCTGCGTTTTTGTTGCCTACAATTTCCCTGTACAGCTGATTTCTCTCTTTTCCATTAGCCTACCTATGCCTGGACACACTGCATGTTGGCTGTGAGGGAGAAGTACTTTTCCTGAAACCTAAAAACATTGGTAGGTTTCCTTCAGTCCTGTGCTGTAGTCTGATGTTTTCCTGCAGAGCAATAGAGCCCAGCAGCCAAACAATATTCCATTTATTTTAATATTGCAGAATAGATGTTGAGAATGCATTCCTTACCAAAGTATATAAGTGTCTGGAGACTTTTCACTAACTGACTTTCTGTGTTCTTTGCAGGATCCCGAGATGAATTTTATCTTGCCCCTGAATATCAAGAACATGGAATTGTGACAGAGAAGGTTTGTCTTCCACAAGTTATTTTTTAAAACTTTCACCAGTCATTTGCTTTGGTTGTAGGTTTTTCCCTCTACTACTCTTTTCTGTCTTGGCTCAGGTTTGTGTGTATGGGGTTGCTGCTATTCTATGGGCTACAGCCAAGTTCAGTTTATCACCTAATCAAAAACTGGCAATGCCTCGCAAACTGAAGAGACTGCTTCTGGAGATGGCAAAGAGGACGCCCATTGAGAGACCGACCATCATCATGGCTAAAAAAGTTTGTATTTTATCAGTTACTTAAAAAGCAAGAATTGCTCCCAAGTTGGCTTTTTGTTTTTCAAAGTTTCAGCAAAGCTCCTTGGCTAACACTGGCAGACTAGAAAAGTTATGCTTCATATGTAGTTGCCAGTTTTCTTCTTTTACTGGGCACAGGCCACTGCAATTTGCAAATCTCTACTGCATTTGCTTGAAAGTATCTGCCATTAGAGCATTTCAACCATTCCATTACTTTTCTGATTCCTGTACTCTAGCTGAACTTAAACTCCCAGTCAACACTATTTCTGTTTTCAACTCCTGTTATAATGCCGACGTAACAGCAGGCTCAATTTAAATGTACTAAAGCACTAAATATACCAACAAATTACAAGAGACAAAAGTCAGTTTGACTACGAGAATGGCTTTGATTAATATTTCTGCTTCAGTTTTATTATTAAAATATAAACTGGGTTGTGTGTTTTGAACTGTTTGAGAACAAACAAGCTGACAGCTCAAACCGAAGCCTCGCCTTCCAGTTTTGTTTCATGCTCAAACAGAACTGGGGGAACTGGTGATATTTATACAGGGAGGCTGAAGTAGTGGAATATTGACTTGGGGTTTTAGTTCTTTTGAGTGCTGTTCAGATGCAATACCAGACTTCCTACAGTTACATTTTACAGGCCTCCAAGTCCTATTGCATCTCTTGTCTGAGATTAACTATCACTAGTTTATGCCCACTACAGGTGTTATATGAACAACCCTTATGTTTTTAACCATGCTAGTGACATGGCTCAAGGAATGGCAGTGGTGGTCTGCTGTCCAGTTAGTTGGTCCCACCAGTTTTGTAGCACAACTAGGCTACATGAGATTACCCTTTTTCTGATTCTAGTGACATTTCTCAGTAACTATTGGATGTATTGCCATTGAATGTATTGATGTACCCTACTTACTTGCTCTACCTACTTCTTACTAGCAGGTCGAACATCATACTTTTCTTTTAAGACATCTAAATATCATCAAGATAGATTGGCACAGATGTTTTGAGCAGAATTCGTGGTCCCCTCAGGATGAATCAAATACCTGTAAAAATCATGACATTTACATCAGCTTTAGTGTTATTTGCCAAGCACATGTGTAGCAAAAGTTGGAAATAGCAGCTCTGTAACATTGAAGCAAGGCAGTGCTTTAAAGGGGAACTGATGTTTTTTCAACCTGGGCCCTATTTTCCGATCTACTTTTGTCTAAATGAGTGATAGGGTGTTCAATATTTGACATTTCTCCAGTATGAAGCTAGGGCTGACCTGCCTGCAGCCCGTGAGCGTGCGCTATATTAAATAATAGGGCACTCAGACAGCGTCAAACAACGTCAAATACGTCCACTAAAAGTGCATTTTTTTTCACACAGGCTCGGATTGTTAGTATAATTATCCGACAACATAACGGAAGGGAGAAATGAACGTCTGTGTTTACCTTTAGCTGCATTCAGACATGTTCCTCTGCCTGTTGCTGCTCCCTCTCTCTCCTCATCCGCTCTTCAATTTCAGTGAGCTCTGCGTCCGTGTACGTCCATGTACTCTGGTTCAAATAGATACGGGCGGTCATCAAATTCAAATGGCTCATCCAAATCCAGTTGGTCAAAATGGGGTTGTTGTGGCAAGTCAGAACACTCAATCAGAGAGTGAAAGTCTGGCTCTGAAATCTCACATCTCGCGAGATTTGAGTTGTTGCAGGAAGTTACCGCTGGAGTGACCTTACAAACGCAAGGAGTTACTCTGTTTGGAGTAATAGTCGTGGCTGAATTTTTACCCGATTTCGACCAACTGGATCTGGATGAGTCATTTGAATTTGATGACGGCCCGTATTTTGAACAAGGCGTTCACGGACATACACGGACGCAGAGCTCATTGAAATTGAGGAGTGGACAAGGTGAGAAAGTGAGCAGCAACAGGCAGAGGAACATGTCCGAATCCAGCTAAAGGTAAACACAGACGTTCGTTTCTCCTTTCCGTTATGTTGTCGGATAATTATACTATCTGTGTGAAAAAAATGCACTTCTAGTGGATGTATTTTGAAGTTGTTTGACGCTGTCTGAGTGCCCTATAATTTAATATAGTGCGCGCTCACGAGCTGCAGGCAGGTCAGCCCTAGCTTCATACTGGAGAAATGTCAAAAACTGAACATCCTATCACTCATTTAGACATAAGTAGATCAGAAAATAGGGCCCAGATTGAAAAAAACATTAGTTCCCCTTTAAGCTAATTTCCTAATGTCAGTTTAACATGAAACATGCTCACCATACATGCTAACATGATAAACTGAGACGTGGTAAATTTTGCCTGCTAAAAATCTGACTGTTAGCATTGTCATTGTGAGCATGTTAGCATGTTGACATTAGCATTTAGGTCAAAAAACCTCTGTGTACAACCTCACAGAGCTGCTAGCATGGCTGTAGCCTCTAGACTCTCAGTTAATTTTATGAAGGATGTTGTTTATGTTATGTTTGTGTTTAGGCTATTAATCATTTCTTATAAGACAATGGTCAGTGTACCTAGTGAAAGTACATTTTGGAAAAAATATTACAATTAGGCATCTTAATTTTCTTTTAATATTTTTTTTATTTATTTTCTACTTTTACGTTTGGTTTTACTTTTTAATGCTGACTTTTATTTTGTCTTTCTGTCTTTTATGTTTCACTCTGGAAAGCACATAGAAGCCTGATTTTATTTTTGCATATCAGTGTGCACAACTTCAGAAAGGAGCACCTTTCTAAATAGACGTATCCTTTTTTAAAGAAAAGTGCTTTGTCATTCAGTCACAAAAGACTCTCCAACAAAATACCATAATTTCCTTTTATTTTTATGCTGTCAGTCATTTAGTAAAAGTAGCTGTGAGTTCTTCAAATACTGGAGTTTTTATTTTCCACTCAAACACTTGAGTTATTTCAGGGCACAACTAATTCTGACATTATTATTGGTGTCTGTGTGTGATTGTGTGTGAAGTGCCCTATATTGTTATCTCATTTGTTTTCATGTGGATCTGTTCCAGAGCTGTCGTGACTACTTAGCATGTCAAGGGACGAATGCTGAGACAGTGTGGAACGACCTCATCAGCAGAGTTCACCCGGTAAATGTTGCTTTGTTTTATCCCACAGATGCACCTTTGTGCTTATTAACTGTAATTCATTTAAGTTTCAATGTCAGAGTGAGCTTGTTTCTATTTGATCATCCTCTTAATGTCTGTCCTGTTTTTTCTGTCTCGATTGTATTGACCCAATTCTATTTTCTTCCAGCCAGCCTCTAAATCCAGTGATGCTGATGATTTAAGCGCAACTGAAACTAAACAAAGCTCATGTGAAGAGTCCGCACAAAACAGCGGTAGGACATCTTCAATTTAGTATGAACGACCCTCATGCAATATAGATTACCTTGAAAGTGTCCAGTGTATTATACACTAAATGTGCCACATATTAAAATGAACCTTTGGATTGTGCTATCAAGAGGCACAACCAGTTTGTTTTGTCTTAAAATTGTCACTTCTTTTGACATTCATGACAGAAATTGATTCAGTAAAGACAGAAGCTTGGCTTTAAACTGGGATCGAACCATGGTGGCTAATATTTTACGCGTTCTGGGAGGAATTCACAAAGAATGGATTTTGGCTGCTGATAGCACCATGAATTGCGCATCATTTGCAACCGCTGTCTGCATTGTCTAATTCATAAGAGATACTGTGCTAATAATATTACAGCACAAACACGCTCATAAAGTTTTAAAGCTGAGTGCAGTGTGCCACATGGATAATTGCAATCAAAAGCTTAAAAAGGACAAAGAATAAACATTGGTTTTGCACCAGGGACACTGTAGGCAGGGAGAAAATAAAACTGAAATTTTCTACAGGTCCTGACAGGTTTGGTGTAGAGGCACGCATTGCATGTAGATGTTGTCTCCTGGCTGCATCACTGCTGCTATGATCACTGTTAAGTGTGGACATGACACCCCTTATAAATGTGCTTCAGTTACCATTAACTCTGTGAAGACGTTATAATTTCACCGTAACTGTGTGGCTGTAAGCGCTGGTATTTGTGAATTGGACTGTTTTTGCAATGAAGCTTATTTGCTTAGACTTGGGCTAATATTGCACCCAGTATACAGTATGCATTTACCTAATTTAAATATATACAAATATCACAGGAGCACCAAGCAGCTATTTGCTTGGCAGCGCGGTTAGGAGGCATTTCACCCTTCGCCGGTGCTCTGAGTGGCTCCAAAAGCCGTGCACTCTTTTTGTGAATCCGCCCCTCTTGTGTACTTTACCGATGTGCATTGCATGAGACAATATCACTGATATTGTATCTGGCATTGTTGTAACTGTGCGTAGGCTTTGTGCCCATGGCCACTGAGAGCCGACTGGCTCCTGTGCCTGGCCCTGTTCCCCACAGCTATCCAGTCACTAAGGAGCTCCAACTACCAGAAGCCTTCACTTCCACTGCCACACACTTCACCCCCATCATCCTGACCAATGACGGGGACTCAGAGGAGGAGAGCCAACACCTTGGAGTTGCCATTGATGGGTAGGATATTCCAGATAATCATATGTTCTATCACTTTACATTTTGTTTTTTGTTTTAAAAAGCAGTAATTTAGGTAAAAATGATTCATATGATTTAGTAGTAGTAGTTTTTAGTAGTAGTTTGACATTTTTGGAAATGCTTTCTTGTTGACAGTTAAATGAGAAGACATTTGCTTAGCTTAGCACAAAGAAACTGGTGAAAAGTAAGGCTCGCTCTGTCTGCAGTCACATGGTGTGTTTGTGAGTAACTCATTGTTTAACAGCCACCCTGTTTGTAATGATTGTGTATGGGATAATTCTTTTCTGGCCAGTGTATGTCATGTGATCCTGCTATACAGAGTGTGGCCACAACGCCCAAATCATCTCACAGCCCCATGTAGGTATAGTTATGGCTGGAGCAGCTACATGACCCACCCTCCATACCCACACATAGTCCACAATCGGCCCCCTTTGCCTGCAAGCACAAACCCTGAAGAAAATGCCAAGTTTGAATTAACCAAGCTATCAAGTGTTAGGTTAAAGTGACAGCCACAGCAGCTTCACAGGAGATGCTTTGGACAGCTGCGTGGCTTCCTCTTAGCTTCTTAGCACACTGAACGTAATTGTCAAGTTTCCATGTGTCTGAAATACAGTGAGCTGTGGCTGTCTCATGCATGTGTGGCCAGCACAGTCCATCAGTCTGTGGTAAGAGTGAGTAAAAAGATAAGTATCCTTTAGTATAGTCTTTATGTTTTTAATGTGTGGTGTCATCTGTGACACCTCCGCTGGTTGGGTGGCAAGCTAACATTAGCAGGTGTGTCTGGAGATTCGCTGTTGATGTGGAGTAAGTCAAATGCTTTGTGCAAAGTCAACAAACAGCCTTGTCTTTGGTAGCTGATTTCCCATCTACGGTGTAGAACCCAAAATACTTCCATACAGTGTTTCTCAGATGCTTTGATGTCGTGATTGTCCTCTCAGGATGGCTTGGCTTGCCAGTGTCCTCAGTGGAACAGGTCAAGCTGATAGTGAAACTTTAGAGCACCCTCTGCTGGATGACAAGGCAAACTACTTTAAATGGTCTGCTGGCTTATAAACAGTCTGCTGCACAAATTAAACAGGTCATTGCAGTTCATAAATTAATTATGTTTGGATTAGGGATTGAATTTTGAATAAATAGTGACAGCCCTATTACAGCGTCATGTTGTAGCATGCGTCAAATAACCATTGCAGTGGAGGATTTGTCTTGCACTGGTGGCCGGAGTTTGTCGGGGTGTGTTGTGCAGGGTCTGCCTGGAATGTCTGCAGCTAGACATGTGTCTACAGTCCAGCTCTGGTCCTTGGGAGCTTGGGCCGGGTGCAGTGGTTTCCTGAAGTCCCCACTGGTTGCCTGGCAACTTCACAGAAATTAAAGAACTCCAGGAAATCCCTGAGCCCAGCCAATAAATAGTCAATACATAATCCCCCATAAAAACACACATATTGTTTTTTTCTTTATGCTAAGCTAAGCTTGGACAGAAATAAGAGTGGTACTTATCTTCTCATGTAAATCTCAACAGGAAAGGGAATAGTTGTATTTTCCATAATGCTGAACCATTTCTGTACATGACAGAATTTATATTTAAAAAGAAAAAAAAATACAAGAAGAGACATCAGTAAAACTAATACCTATACATAAAAAGAAAGCTTATTAGGGATTGTTTATTTTACAGGACTGTGGATGGATTCACAAAAAGTAGTAACTACATGGAGGAAAGGGACCTTGATTTCACGTCACACTCTGAGTACCCACACCCTACACCGACTGAACCCAGTCTACATCCACAGGAGTTGCCCGTTAATCAAGCAAACATAACAACAACTTTTACAACTTCCAGCGACAAGATGCCGGTCAGCCCTACTCCTCCTCTCCCTGATATTTCCTGTCTTGAAGTCTCTCTTCCTCCACCATTATCCACTAACCTCAGCGGTTGTGGTGTTTTCAACAATTACCTCTTCCGTCAGGATCCCACAACAGGACATCTTTCCTTAGTGCCCGTGCAAGTGAGGGCTCCCGAGGCTCTCCTTGGGTTGGATATAAATCTCTCCCTGGTGCCACAGGCTTTGCAGGGACTAATCACAGTTCCAGAGAGCACTGATGGTCCATTTATTAACTGTCTGAATGTGCCTGTGAGGCCTGGACCCCAGGATTATGGCCCACCATCATCCTGTTTCAATGGCAGCTCCATCATTTCTTACAGCCCTTTGGAGCACAGTGTGCCCAGAGCGTACAATGGACAAACAAATCCAGGAGCACAAGGTGAGAGCCAGTCTCCTTCAGAGTTCATCTCCCCTAAAGTTCACCCTGCCCTACAGGAGGTGATTGACCTGCTCAGGGGAGAGTTTTCACTTGATGGGTATTTGGACAATGGACACGAGGACATCGACATGGGTATGTGTCTTTACAGCATTACATTGTTGTGTTACTGTTTTATTTGCTTTACACAGCAATGGAATGGTGAAATACCTTCTGTATCTGTATTATGCAGTGATTCCTAAATAATCCTTAAACCAAAAGCGTGCAGTGTTTGGGAGAAAAAACACCTTTAATTTCAAAGGAATTTAATAATCTGCATAATGTTCCTTTAACACCAGCTAGCTCCTTCACTGAAGGCATGTTTTATGCCTCCACACCAGTGATCACCGTGACAGGAGACATTATGTTTTCGGGTTGTCTATCCGTCTGTCCCTTTCCATGAACCGATATCTCAAGAACACTTTGACTGATTTCTTTCAAATTTAGCACAACCATCCATTTGGAGTCCAGATAAACTGTGTAGAATCTGGTCGTCAAAGGTCAAGGTCACTGTGACCTTGCGTCCCTCTCATTCTGGTGAATGCGATATCATAAGAATGCCTTGAGGGAATTACTCAGATTTGGCACAAAAGTCTGCTTGGACTCAAGGATGAACTGATTAGAATGTGATGATCAAAGGTCAAGGTCACTGTGACCTCATGTCTAATAGGATACAATGATGAAGTGCTGACATATTATATTCAAAAGGTCAAAGGTCAGCTTCATTGTGACAACATAATATTCTGTAAAAATAGTTGTCTGACCATTATTCAACGTCATAACTCAGAAATAGTAGGGGAGACATTTGATCAGATACTGAATTGGTGACACTAATCTTGAGTGTGCATCTTAAAACTGTGATGATTGTATAGATATTCTGTGAGGCCTCCACACTTGAGATTATGTAGCTTCTTTGCAGCAGCATCCATATTTGATGCATTGTCCACTGTCATGGCTACATATGGGTCTGGACAGACATGGATTTAAACTGTGCCTGTAACTTGCCTGGTTAGCGAGGCATACAACCAAGAAGCAGTTATTGTGGGTTTTTTTCTGAAACCACAGAACAGTGACTCACTCCATCATTCTGTTTTGACTTGTTCACACATACTAATTTAGAAAATCGTCTTTTTCTTTTTTCCGAGGGGAGTACATCTTCTCTTTGAAGGACCTCCAGTACAAAACGTTTGCCAGTGTTGTGAAGGAGAGGTTCAGTGGTCTGTATTGGGAAGACGACTTGCTGGGTGTATTGCACTGCCTGGTTAACTACAGCCCGTCCACACTGTGAGTAGGACTTCAGACACTTGTCTCTCTTTAAACTCTTCTTTCTCAATTTGGACCACACAAAGGACATTTTGTCAGTGTAGCCAGTGGCACAGCATTGGCTTTGGTTCACTAAGTGTTTACTCAGTAAAGAGAGCAGGCTGAAATGTCTAGCTGTGCCTCAAGCATCCTACATCCTGATCCAATGAAACATAATCCCTAACACTTTATAATAAGGGTACAGTTACTTCATATATTAATTTATCAAATTGATGTATGAAATTAATGTATGAAGTGTATGGACTATTAGCTGGAATCCAGTTATATGTAAGACCCAAAGATGAGACAATGTTACCCATTGTTACAGAAATATGATGCTGTTTTTATCAAACTGGTGGTCAGATGGAAACATCGACATGTAGTTGGATGATCCAACTCTCATTGTTGTAAATGTCACATTTACAAGCCAGACAGGAACATGAGTTGTTTTTTTGGTCACTTTATTATTATATTTTTTGTTATTGTTGAGAGAAGTGGAATGAAGCGTGAGCACGGAAGAGTGCACTGAAACCAAAAGCATCTCAGCTGACTATTCAGGGGAGGAGAGACAGACAACTGACCACTCAGTCATGCAGCAACATGTAGATGTTTGCATCTGACTGTCAGATTCATGCATTAAATACCCATGACTCATGAATCAGTTATGCATACTAAAGCGTGTGTTTTGTGCCTTTATTATAAAGTGAATATACAATGTATTAAGACTGGGATGATTGGATTGGTTAATTGATTAGTCAATTGACAGAATACTAATCAACAACAATCAAATAAATAATGTTTTTCTATATTTCTATATTTTATACATATTTAAAGACCAAGGGCTCTAGTTTCCCGGCGCAGCGCAGGGTGGCGCAGGGTGGCGAACCCCGCACAGAGCTAGTTTCGAGCAGCGCAACCCGAGGCGCGCTCAGTGTGGTAGTTTGGCAGACCGAGGTGCGCTGAGATGGGTGTGGCGGGGCAGCAGGGGGAGGTGTCGACAGATCCAGCTTGGCGCAGTGACAGTTTCGTGCCAAAAGGCTTCGCCGAAGGTGCGCTAAAAGCTCGCCAGCTGAAACCAGGTCTACTGTCAGCGCAGGGGGAGCGCAGCCGGTCTAAGCCGAAGTTTGGCTGACAGTGCGCACACGTCACCAAAACCTCACAGGCAGGTTTCCAGAATATCAGGCACATTAACGATGCAATAAATACCCAAAAAAAACACTATTCAATGCAACTATCTACAATCAGCACATAAATGTATCTCTATATCGACTGTCCCGTCACATCTGATGTCAGATCAAAGGGGATTGGCACCGTTTGGCACGTTTGGCACGCGTAATGGAAACCCAACTTGATTTGATTAACACAGCTGCAAACTAATGAGTTCACATCCCTCTCAGCCAACCACAAACAGCCACAGCATCAGATAGGGAGTATATATTCAGCATCTGTCATCTTAGAAAAGCCATCTTAGAAAAGTCAAAAGAAAAGAAACAGAGTGAGACTGCGAGAGAGAAAGAGAGAGAGCGCACGCACGAGAGAAACGCAACATTGATTTACAATTGTGGTGACCTCCTCCCAGGCTACCTTTGCATCATCAGCCCGTGGAGGTCTGCTCGCAGTTCCATATATTCAGACACTGCGAGCTTGGACCTCCCGGACCAAAACATCAGTTTCCTCCTGGGAGGAGTTTGGCTGTCTGACGCTGCTGCTCTCTTCCGCCATGGCGAATTGAGTAAACTCTCATTACACCTTCGCGCGGCGCATTTAAGGGCGAGGAGAGGGGCTCATTTGATTGGTGTGATGTGTGTAAAACCCACTCCACGCCTTCTCTCCTCCCTCTTTCCGACTTGCGCCGGTAGGAGGGACGGAGGTGGGATAGAGGAGTAGCTACGCCAGGGCGCACGGTGTGCCAAACTTACAAAATCCACCTGGCCACACCCAGTTGGCGAAGCGCAGGTGCGCTGCACCTCTGCCGTGCCCGGTCTGCGAAACTAGAGCCCCAACTAAACCCCAGAGTTTTGGGTGAAGTGCCTCTACCCTGGAAACACAAAAAAAAAGCCTCTAGCATCAGCAGGGCAGGGCTGGTAGGGAGGGGGGCTAAGGCACACCCAGTCACTCCTCTGTGCTGCAGAGTTCAGGGGGGCGGCAGTTGGTTGCAAGACCCAGGAACAGCTTTGAAGCAAATTTGACACAGTGGACAAACCATGGAATTACAATTTCTAGGTCCAACACGTGATGCCATTGAGTCCAAAAGACTCACACTGTGAAAGCAACATCGGTAAATCGGTGGATACATTTTTTATTGAGCACCACAACTCTGGTGAAATGACTCGTTTCACTATCAGGATGTAAAACAGCTGGTCTAATACCATTTCAAAACTGTAGAAGAGCTGCGTGATTAAATACATTTCTCCCTATTCAAGTTAGTGGAGGGCTAAACTGGAAGTTAGCCACTCGGCTGGTGAAGGTCTCTGTACACTTGCTCTGTGGGCCAAGTGATGCGGAAGATCCGCTTTATTTTATCTCCTTATACATCTATTGTTAGTTGTTGACGAAAGCTACCGCCATATATGTGTATGTCACCTGCCACCAGATCAGCCAATAGCAAAATTCAATTGCAATAGCCTGGTTTCGAGCAGTAGAGTGCAGTCGTTATGACTATTTCTGACACCATATGTATAATTCAAATACTTTGCACTAAAATGTCAAGATTTGGACCTGGATCCATCAACAACAGAACTAAATAACTATAAACATTGGTTTCAGCTAAAAATAGGAGTGGTTGGGGGATTTAGTCACTCTTTAATTGTTGATTGAATACTTTTTGAGGTTTAGCAATCTGAAGACTTCAACTCGACTTTCAAGAAACTGTGTGCATTACTTTACTATTTTGACATGTCGGCATTTTAAAAACTAGAAAATTACTCCAACAAAAAATAATCAGAAGCGTCTACTAATAAATAATCAGTCCACATCTGACTGGAGGACCACAGAAGCCCACAAGTGGCACCTGGTTAGCCTGCTTTTAGACATGAACCACTTTTCAGTCATTAACGTGAAACGTTACATATATATTTCAGTTTACTGACTGAGCTATCCACAGTGCATATCAGATTCTGAAATATTTATTTTATTATCATGATCAACATCAGTTTTTAATCCTTAAAATGAATGTCTCTTTTTCAGGAAGTGGGCCGGCTAATGAATCCAATCAGCACAGTTAGCCTACATTATGAGTTAAAGAGATTATCTTTGGTGCCAGAATAATTACCCTAAATTGAAAAAGGATATCTTGTTAACAATAAAACAGCCAGAACTGCCATCTAAACAGTGAAATGAAAACGTGTCTGCTTGTGGTCAGATTTTTAATTTATTCTCACGTGGATTCTCAAGAGTTGAATGATGCTGTCCTCACTGAGCATGACCCCCACACACATACACAGCATTAATACAATATGCACTTCATACACAAACGTATGCCTGTAGCTTAAAGAGTCCCTATGGTAACCGATACATCTGTGAGTGAAGGGGAGGATGTGTGGCAACACTGAAGATACAAATAAAGCCTCTCCTGCATTGTCAGTGTGTCTTAAGTGTGTGAATGAATACATGAATGAAGGCAACAAATTCCATGCCTCACACTTCTCTTTGCATTTAAGTGTAAGCTAGAGACGAGTGGAGGGACGAGCCTGCCAGCTGTCATAGACATCTTTTTATCCAGCCGTTGCTCTGCTCTTATGCTCAGGGCAATATGTGGAGAGATCCTTTAATCTGCTGTGGTAGGCAGACATCACAGCTTTGCATAGAGATAGACACTCTTCCTCGGGCTGTGTGCTCGTTCAGAGGGCTCAGCTGTGGAGGGTTATTTTTTTCCCCCTGTTCCAGTTTCTCTGAGGGGATGGCGGGAGGACTGTGGGCTTTCTATTGACAGATGAGACGGTGTCCTGTGCGGGTGCAATTACATTTTATTGATCGATTGGTGTGATTTGCAAGTGCTTCTGATCTGCAAGATGTGAGTGACAAGCTGCAAGATACTTGAAATGAGTCTTTGACGGCTTTTTGTTTGGTTCTTCACGATTGTTGCTATGGGCGACTGTGTTCTGCTGTGTTTTCACATTAAAGCAATAAACACACTGCTGTAAAAGTTGTAAGTGGTACTCTGGACTGTTTTGTTTTGGCTGTTATCTTCCAATTGTCTTTTTTATTACATACTTAAATGCATCTGATTGTCATTGTTTGCTTTAGTGCTAATTGTGGCTAGCTTTGACCTCACACTGTGTGTTTTCCCTCTCCTATTGCGCCTCCTGCAGCCGCTCTAATGAGCAGCCTCCATCAAAGGCTGTGAAAAGGGCAGCCTTTACCCCACCCTTAATAGCCGCTGTCTGGGGAGGGAAGAGAGAAGTTTGTCTGCATGAGTGTCTCGACCTGAATGGAAACATTCACACAACCAGTCCTGCTGCCGTGGATTCTTGGGAAGGAACCGAGGCCCGGTCCTGTCACGGAGAAAATGAGGCTGCACTTGAAGGTTTTGCCTTAAGATCAGAGGAGAGTCAACGCTGCATCTTTCAAGGTAGGAGAGAGACTACTCAGTATTATTTTTGATTTTATGTAAGTTACAATGTTTGATAATGATTTAAAAGTCTTGGTCATGGGGAAATACATCTGTTGGGTTGAGTGCAGATGGCCAGTTCAAATTTTGAACTAGTGCCAAGTTTATGAATAATAATCTTTGAATGCTAATTTTTAAGAACGTAAACTCAAAGATGACTTAATAATAGCCTCAAATCTGCAAATTGTTGAAAGCATTTTTGTAACTGTACTGCAGTGGTGGAGGTACTTTTAGGATTTTTACTTAAAGGTTCTGTTTCCCACATTTAGAGCATTATTACTGCAGCAAGCCACTGATTGCTATATAAAGACATAGCAGAGTTATGGCGTCCTGAGCAGAGAATGGTGTCACACTACCTCTGTGTGTTTTGTAATCTGAGTTTCTCTGTGGTTCAATGTGGGAAGCCGGTTCGGCCTCATTTGCATGTTAGTGCCTGTTTGTAGTACACTAGCTGGCTCATCACCGCCGCTTTGCTCTGTGCCCATACGTCAGTTACTGCTGATATCGGGACTGTCACTGCGGAAGTGTAGCACCAACCCTCCACTTCCCTCCTGGTTAACACCTTAGCTCTGTCAGCATTGTTGCTAATGTTTAAAACTATGTTGGTATTATTAGTAAAAAATACTGAAATTTAAAGGTCCAGTATGTAGGATTTAGGGGGATATATTAACAGAAGTTGAGTACAAACCATACATAAACATAACCATGTTTTTATTAGTTTAAGAATAGTTCTGTTTTCATTAGCTTACAATGAGCCGTATATATCTACATAGGGAGCAGGTCCTTTCTTAATGGAGTCTGCCATGTTATTTCTACAGTAGCCCAGAGCGGACAAACACTAGCTTGAGATATGGCCATTCCCATTTTCACGTAAGACACCATAGTTGTACATGTGGCACATGGGAGAAGTTTCAGTTGGTTGTATCCTGCAAACTCACCACTAATCCTTCACACTTTAAAGACCTTGTATATACAGTGGTGGAAAAAAGTTTTCGGACACCCTTAAAATTTTACACAATCTCAAATATTATTATGAAATATTTGTGGAAAAATCTTTTTTGTGTTTCAAAAGGTGTGGCTGCATTAGACAGATACAAACAAATACAAATTATATTTTTTTGTTTATTGTTTACAAGAAAAACTAACAAAACTAAATTCTTGACAGTTTCAATATGTCAGTTCTCAACATTGTCGGTATCAAAGTCAACAAATAACAGAGAATGTGTTCAAAACTGAACAAAAAATAAATAAACCATCACATCATCAAATTAATATTTAGTAGTCCTGCCATTGGCACGTAGTAGAGCTCTAATCCTGGCTGGCATGTTCCCCACAAGCCTTTCACACTGTTGAGGGGTAATCTTGTCCCATTCTTCTTGAATTACTGCTTTTAATTCTTCTAAAATCTTTGGTTTATGCTTTGAAACAGACCTTTTGATAATCCACCACAGATTTTCAATGGGGCTCATGTCCGGGGATTGAGCTGGCCACTCTAAGACCTGGATACTGTGCTCCTGCAGCCAAGTTCTACTGGCCTTGGATGTGTGGCAAGGGGCATTATCTTGTTGAAACATCCAGTTTTTACCTCGACGGAACAGTGCACGCGCAGAAGGGAGCATGTGGGTTTCGAGAATGGTACAATATTTGGTAGAGTTCAATGTGCCATCACAGACAGTGAGATGACCAACACCAGCAGCACTCATGCATCCCCAAACCATGATACTGCCTCCACCATGCTTGACAGTAGGTACTGTACATGCTGGAGATAATGCTTCGCCTGGCCTTCTGCGTACCCTCACATTGGTAGGAGGAAGATAAAGATGGAAACAGGACTCATCTGACCACAAAATCTTCTTCCAATTCCTGGCTGTCCAGTTCTTGTGTGCCTGGGCCCAACGACGCCGGGCTAACCTCTGTCTCTCATTGATCAGGGGCTTCTTGATAGCCTTGTAGGACCTTAAGCCATGATCTAAAAGTCGGCCACGTACAGTGCGGGTGGAACACTGGACACCAGTTTGGTTTGACCACTGCTGCTGAAGCTCCTGTGATGTCATTCGGCGGTTTTGCCTGCACATGCGGATCAGGATGCGGTCATTTCTTGCTGAAGAAACCCTTGGACGCCCAGATCTTGGTTGGTCTTCCAAGCTGTTGGTTCGTCTGTATTTCTGCAGAGTGTATCCAACTGCTGAAGGACTGCATCTGCACTTCCTGGCTATCTGGCGGCAGCTGTACCCTTCCTGGCTGAGAATCTTTATCTTCAGGCGTGTTTCCTGCGTTAGGTTCCTTGTTTTAGCCATTTTTGTGTCTGAAGAACTTTCAGATGTGCTGGCTTTATGTAGACACGAAGCTTGGCAACAAAAATTGTGTCTTTTAATAAAAAGAACGACCTTCATCACTGGTACCAAAATGACCCAATACTCAAAATTTCTTATGTATTTTTATGG
The DNA here is from genome assembly GCF_041903045.1 of Epinephelus lanceolatus. Classification (NCBI taxonomy): domain Eukaryota; kingdom Metazoa; phylum Chordata; class Actinopteri; order Perciformes; family Serranidae; genus Epinephelus; species Epinephelus lanceolatus. Next base: position 31,812,513 of record NC_135750.1, on the reverse strand, counting down.
AACCAATCAATTTTAAGTTTTTAATGGCTTTTTTAGGATTTATTTAGTATTTTGGCTGTGACTGTACTAAAAGAAATTGCACTTGAAGACCTAAGAGTGATTCTTAATGCAATATTTCACAAATGCATGGGGTGTCCGAAAACTTTTTTCCACCACTGTATTATAAATCGGTCATCTGTTTTGTATACTTTATCTGTTAAAAAAAAAAAAAAGGTGGTAAAGCTGTCATATGAATTTAACACTGTAAAAAGTACAATATTTTCCCTGAATTGTAGTGTAGCATTTCAATTTCAGTCTTTTTGATCCTCCTACTCCAGGGGTCGGCAACCTTTACTATCAAAAGAGCCATTTTTGCTTAGATTTAGATTATCTATTTTCCCCTGTGACTTTTTCCATTGTGGGTTTGGAAATCCACAGCTAGCCCAGCTAGGAAGACTCAAGACTGCTGATGTTTATAGGGGAAAAGGCACCAGGCCAGACGTATGACGCACATTTTAGTTGACATAATGATAAAACTTTTTTTTTTTTTTAGTCGGGGTATATGCTACGCATTGGCTAAAGAGCCACATGCAGCTCTGGAGCCACAGGTTGCCTACCCCTGCTCTACTCAATCAAGTACATCAAATTTGTACCTACAGTAAACATACTTAGTGACACTCCACCACTGCTGCACTGAGCAGAATCTAAACACTTTTTTTTTTTTTTTTTTTTTTTTTGCTAAGAAAGTGTCTCTTCCTCAAGCCAACTGCCAAAATAGATTCACTAAGGGGATCTAGGGATGGGGATTTCTTGAGGATTTTCATGTGATAATTAGAGTAAATACTGGTTTCAGCTTTGGAAAAAATACTATTGAACCAACCCATGTGTGATGTTTTGATATGTTTCACTTGATCTGGCTGCTGACTGAGGTCATGAGAGCTGTGACTGGCTGTTGGATGCGGTTCTTAAGACTGAAGCACATTCATAAGAGTCCAAGGCATGCTAGCTAACTCTAAAGAGTCTTTTCTTCTCTGGGACTCATTCCTGGCCAGTGACATTCACAAACACACCCTTGCATCTGCTTTTGTTGTGCTATTGAATTATGCTGGACATGTGGTCTTGATTACACACTGGCTCTTACATGATACTTGAGATAAAGAAGTGGCAATACTTAGAAATTAAACTTAAATTGCCTTTAAGCTTTTTCTCTTTAACAGTGGGCGTATTGTTTGGTCATGACGGGGTTAGCAGCAAATACCCCCAGCACCACCCTTGGATATCTGGTGGTGTTATTTCTTTACAAATCCAGTTTGTTCGACATGTGATTCAGTCCCTCTCTCTTTCTCTTCTCTTCCCACTCTGTCTCCACTGCCCCTGTTTACTGGTCGAGGCGTGAGCACTGACAGTTCGGAAGCGGGGGTCATGGAGGGAGGAGATCATTCAGCGGGGGGCAGCGATGAAAGCCCCTCTGAAGCTGAGTTTTTATCGGGGAGAGACGAAGGGCTGACGGAAGCCCACGACGAACAGATGAGCCCCGACTGCTCGGTGGATATGGAGGATAGCGACTCTCTGGTGTCGGAGCGACTTCTCTCACCCTCATCCAAAGCAGAGGGGCCGGGGCTCAGCTGCAGCCCAGCCTGGGCCTTGGCCTTCTTTGGAGAAGAATGTTTCAGTCCAGAGGTGATCCAGTATGCAGTGAATCTGGGGCAGCACACAGGATCACCATGTCTGGATGGGAAAACACAGGTGAGTGCTCACTGCCAGTGAGTCATATTTGACCTTAACCCTGTGTGTTTGAACAAACAGCAGATGGCATGCTTTATTTATCAGATTATATTACACTAACACAGTGACATATGCATCATAAAGTACATGTGTTTGTATGTAATGTGTGCTGCAATAATAAGGAGGGAGAGTATGTTGATGCAAAAGCTGATATTCTTATTCTGATATCATTTGGTGGTAGTTTTAGGTTTTCACTTACAAAAAAAAGGTATTATTGGTAAAATTGGTATATGTCCATCAAAATATTCCCTGAATTTATTTCTTTGTGTCATTAATTTATGTTTATAAACTTCAGATTAAATAAATCAATGATGTATTTAAATGAGCACTGTGTAAGATTTAGGGTGATTTAGTGACATCTAGTGGTGAGGATTGCAGAATGTAGAATCCCTTTACTGTTTATCGTTCAGTAGGTTTTTACTAGGAGCCGAATTATCCGCAAAGGCCTCTCTAGCCCCATTAGCCTAATCTAATGGGGCTAGTCTGTGTTCACCTTTATATCTGACTGACAACTTAATGTTATGTTGTTGTTGGTTGTTTTTTTTTTTGGGACCCAGAAGTTCAAGAGGTTTTTACCGTAAGCTGCTTGTTACAAAACAGTGCTCGTTGTGGATGGGCGTCTAACAACGTTGGCTGCTGCGAAAATGCGAATGGCCCCATCTAGAGCCAGTGTTTAGTTTGTCCATTCTGGGCCACTGTAGAAACATGGCAGTGCAACATGGTGATCTCTATAGATGAGGACCTGCTCTGTATTTAGATATAAATGGCTCATTCTAAGGTAATGAAAGCAAATCGATTCTCATTTTCAGGTGCTTATAGACTAAAAAAAAACATATTGATTATATTATATTCCATTTCTGCCAGTATACTCCCCTAAATCCTACATTGGACCTTTCCATTTCATTTTTCATTTCCAGTCTGTCTGCATTTTATCCATATTATTATGTTACATTACACAAGTGCTTATTGAATGCAGCTTCACTTCCTAGTTTCATTCAGCCCCCTAACAGTGTTGGGTTTTATGAATAAGTGCAGGAATTATTTTCCTATCTGTAATGAAGTGGGACACGGTCAGGCTTTGGGGTAAATAGTACGAGAACATGTTGGGGACTTTAAGATAATTGGCATATTATTCTCTCCAAACTGGATCTGAATATTAATATGTTGAACTCGGCCCTTGGCAAAGGAAGTTATTATCATTTGGAAAAGAATATTAATGAATAGTCTTTGTGTTTGCACACTTTGATGTACCACTGCTTCTTCACAACATTTGTGTAACAGCTAATAACACACCTTAAGTGGTATGCTGCTGCCCTTCTCACTCACTTCACTTCAAAAGAGCTGTTGCGTTGTGTTGCCAGGGTGAAGAGAGAAAGAGAGAGGAAAAAAAAAAGAAAACGCTGCTTCGTACGCACTGGAAACACCCAAAGGGTCCTTTCAGTGAGAGGCATGTGGTGTTATTTTAGGGCCTTTTGTGTGATTTTGCGTGATTTCCTTTGAACAGGAACTGCAGCAGCAGCTGATGATTGAAACAAGGAATCTAAAGAAAACGAGAAATTTCTACCAGAAGCTGCTTCAACAAGAGAGAAAAAACAAAGGTTGGGTAGCCATTTTATAACACTGCTAGTATACAGAAATTACATGTGTAGTTTCCAGTGTGATCTATAAAATGGCATTTGTTTCCCAAAGGTTCTGACAACAAACTGATGCTATCCAAGCTCAAGTCCCAGCTTGAAGAACTCAGATCCAAAGTGGTCTTCTTGGATTGTGTGAAGAAGTACCTTGAGGTACTGTAGCAACAGTGCTGTTTTTCATTTCCGAACAACCTGGCTCTTCTATGCTTTGATATGATTTCTTGTATTTCTGCAGATTCTGAGTGTAGACCAGTGGGGTTTGGAGGTGTCTTTACTGTCTTCTTTGGCGGTCTGTGGACCTGGCTCTTTGGACTTCCAGACCTCTGAGGACCCGTCTGTTCTGAGCTTCGGTACATGTAAAGGGAAGAGCACTCTGCAAGCTGGGTCTCCTCTGGGCCTCATGGCTTACCTCTACTCCAGGTATTATTGATGAGGGTATAAATTTGAAATGTGTTAGCCTCGCTTTCCTCTCGTCAAATCATGAGGTTGAATGAACTGTAGTCTCTCAAAGTGTTGTGTAGCCTGTGTGATTCGTTTTGTCTATTCTATAATTTACCCTCCCTGCTGTTTTTGATCCATCCAACAAGGTGCTATGCCAGTATTCCAACAGACCATTATTCCAAACCCCCATAGTGTCCTGTTTTTCTGTTTGGTTTTTGGGATAATGGACCATCGGAAAAATGGGCAGGTCCCTCTAGCCCCAATGAAAGGATTTCATTGATCAGACAATTATCAAATTACAGCAAGCGACTGATATAAATGTTCGTTCAACAGACATATTCTTCTAAAAATTAGGACTTGAATTACAGCTAGTTTCGCAGCCATACATAGCTGGTAGCTCTGATGTCTAATGGCTCTAATAGCTTAATAAGTATTTGAAGCATTGCCATGAAATTTTGAACATTCATGGTCCCCAGAGGATGAATCCTACCGACTTTGGTGTTCCCCTGACTTTCTATCTACCCCTACCAGCAGGTTAACATTTGACTTTTGGTTTTGGTTTATGACCAAAAAATAATACCAAATACTGTCAAAACTAATGCATTGTCATTATGAGTACCTATTGCTGAAGTTAGCATTTAGCTCAAAGAACCGCTGTGCCAAAGTACCCCTTCACAGAGCTGCTATCATGGCTGTAGCCTCTCAGTCCTGTTAATTAAACGCTGAAGGATAAAGCTGGCTTTAATCTATTTTGTTCTTATTGTCAAGAAATCTCATGAAAAAAACAAGTGGCAACACAATGACTTCCAACTCCTCCCCAAATCCACTCATTCCCACTAAAGAATTAAATCTCATTTTCATTCTCATTTTTAAAAGGGCACAGTAGCTTTCTGTAGTTTATTGGTTTTGTAATGAGAAAAATTCAGAATATCACCATCCTTAGTCTTTAATATATCCATATGTACGTCAGCAGCAGCTGAGAATGCCATCCCCAATTCTAATCTGATCTGTAAACAAAGACACTATCACTGTTGTTCTGAAGTGTGACATTTCAGCATCTGTTTGGTGTCGGTTTCCAGGGGAACCACATCAACAACCAGAGAAACAGGGACATAATCCATCATAACTTTTTTTTAGCCACTTAATTCCACTGCCTCAAGCTGAAGCTCTTTTTATTTACTTTTAAAGGCAGCGATAAGGCTTGTTTTCAGTTAATGTCCTCAAATGTGGCCTATTTAACAGCTTAGTAAATGTGTTAGCATTTCAGTCAAACTACAGAATCATTTACAGTAAGAAGTAAACTATCCTCTGAGGATTGGAGGGTCATGTCCACCTCACTTTTCAAAATCCTATTTTTATTCCCCTCTCTTTTACAGTTTCTCGATTCATTCACTGAAAGATCAAAAAGGCATTAGTATCATATCTCTATCAATAAATTATAGATGATTGTTGGAGTAGTGCATCATTATAATGCAGCAATTTATCTGGCTTTTTGTATCATGACATTATTATAGAAATTGAATCACAATTTATGATTATTATGTATAAACTTTGATTTTTGTTGAAGATTCTCTGACTTTGTTGATCTTTATGAATACCCCTTTGTCTGGCAGCTCACATGATACCGACTACAACTAACACTGTAGTGGGGTGGGCGTGGGGATGGTTGTAGGGTACAACTCACACTGAAAGGAGCCATTTAAAGTAATTCAGGGCACCTACTGAGGATTCCCCAGTGACATCTCTTTTTGAAAATGTTCTGGGCCCAGCTAAATGGGAGGAGACCTTGGGCCAGACAAGCAGAAGGTATTACATCTTCCACATGGTGTGAGAGTGCTTAAAGGGTCCCTCCAGAGGGAGCTGAGGGAATATGTTGGGAATATTAGGGTTGACCAGGATAAGGACCTGGATAGAAAAGGCGATTATCTAAATTTATTTCTGTGTTTTTGTCACAGAAATGCTGCAGTGGAGGGCTACATCCAGCAGTTCCTGTATACCTATCGTTTCTTCTGCACTCCTGAGCAGCTACTGCAGTTCATCATGGATAAATTCATCAGTGCTGCAAGGTACTGTATACCCAGAAGTAGGGATGTATCGGCCGCCGATATTAGCAAAACACGGGCATCGGTATTGGATCGGACTGCATGGAAAAATGCCGATCCATGAACTCCGATCCAGTTTTTCATGGAATCCGTGCCAGGTTTTCCGGCCAGCCCAGCGCCCCGCTATTCAAGCAGTCCATTCCAGTGATCCGCTCCAGCTCTCACTATCAATCCACCAGGCCAGCATGCAGACAGCAGATACACAGAGGGTAGGAAGAGTAGCGGTCAATTTAGTTAACTGACTATTTGTTTTCTGCTCTGGTTTTTTGAGAGTGATATTTTTATTTCGTTTACACTCTTACTGTTTAAGTAAAGAGCACTGATGGCGTTGTTTTAGGCACAATTAGTGAAATTGGAGCCATGGATGGACTACAAAAACACTACTAAAATAACTGAAAAGGAAAGGCTGTATTGTTTGTTAAATGCCAACAATGTCTTGTGGTGTTACTCTATTTTTTATTTATTAGGGGGCAAAGCACAAGTGTGTGGAGTCTTGCTGCTATTTTAATTTCATTGTTAGACATTTTAAAGATTTCTTGTGTTGATTCATTTTCTATTTATTAAGGGGCCAAAGCAGCCAAAGCAAACCAGCTATATTTTTCTCATACCAACTGTTGTGGATCATTCTAACTAACCTGATTAAGTAGTTGTTCTTTGCTTGATCAAACCTTTTCTAACATGACTGACAACAAAATAAGTGAATATGTATAATACGTGCTTGGATCGGATCGGTATCCGTATCGGCCAAAACTCAAGGCTGTAATATCGGTATCGGATCGGAAGTGAAAAAGCTGGATCGGGACATCCCTACCCAGAAGATCATGATTACACGCAGTAGAGAAACAGCATATAGAACAGTATGTCAAGCGAACCCATGAGAATCTCCAGTCCAGCCTCACCTGTCAACTACAAAACACAATCACACACAGATCTTGCACAGATTGTATTATGGATATGTTTGTTTTCCATGCCAGACAAGGTCCAGACCTGTCAGGAGACAGTGAAAAGATCTTCCATCGCAGCTTGGACCTGCTCCAGTTGTGGATAACGGACTGTAAACAGGTGGACTTCACACCTAAGTCCAGCATTGTGGATACGTTAGAAAACTTCCTTAATACTGAGGTAACCACATAAGCCTACACTTTGCTCTGCACTTGACGGATATGACTTGTCAGTCAAATGGCTGTGCTGTGACACACAGTATTTTCTGTCTAAAGCTGTGTTCACACCGGACCTGTTTTTTTTTTGCTAGCGACGAGTTTACATACAAAGTCAATGCAAATGGGCGATTGAGCGTATATTTGCCCGGGAGAAAAATCGCTCGGGCTCCAAGCAACAGCGACAGAGCGATTTTTCGCTCGTTGCTCGAGATGAGAAATCTCATCTGGAGCGGTATTTCGCTGGGTCCTGTCGCTTGCAGCTCAACGCTGATTGGCTGCCGTAATCCCGGAATCCCGGGTGGGTGCTTGACTGTCATGACATGTCAGCTTCATTAAAAGTATAGCTACAAATTAGAAGCATTTATACCTCCGACCGCGGCAGAGCGCTGCTGAAAATTATACATTTTGATACATACAGGTAGGCTATACATATTGCAAAACTCTGTAAAAGTACACCAAAGCATACGTTTTCGTTTCCAAATATTTTATTACACAAAAGACAAAGAAATTATGATATTTTTTTAACCTATTTTGGCACATACATACAAAATCCACCCGCTCCTCGCTCCAGGCAGCTCCAACTCCGCTAACATGCTCTGACTCAGGCATCAGAGCCTCTGCGCTACAGCGATAGATGCATTGGCACTGTCCGTGGTGCTTAACACAGGACCGCCAGGATTACAGCGCCCCTCCAAGCGCCGCAACATAACTTCATTGTTTATGCTGCCTGTGTGCTCAGAAGCACACCAAAAATGCATTTGAGTAATTTCCAAGAAGTTATGATAAAATAAAAAAAATATTACAGACTATAGAATAGGACTGACAACCTCTCCAGTGTCTCATGTCAGTTAATTAACACTATTTGTCGGCTTTTTATAATGGCTTTTTTTTTTTTTTTTTGGCTGCTGCGCTGCTGCTGCACTGTGTCTCCAGCTGAAAATGGCGATTTGCTAAATACATTCTACAATAATAAATTAGACTTTTGGTCTATAATATTGTTGGCTATATCACGCATTTTAATAAAAAAAAAAATTAAGAATAAAAGAAATAAACACCGAAATAATTAGTGGAAACCTTTTTTTATTGATACTCCTCCTCTCTGACACACACACACACACACACACACACACACACACACTGGACATGCGACTGAATGAATGAACATTGGATGCGGTTCAGCCGCAGTCCTGCTGGCTGGCGCGGTCACTGTTGAGATTCGTTTTTTATTATTGACAAAATGTTTTTTTATTGACCATATGAATGGTTTTGTTTTCAAATAAATATTTGGAAACGAAAATGTATGCGTTGGTGTACTTTTACAGAGTTTTGCAAAATGTATATAGCCTACCTGTATGTATCAAAATGTATAATTTTCGGCAGTGGTCTCCCGCGGTCGGAGGTATAAATGCTCAGAAGTGTAGTGTGTTTCATTTTTGTAACTTAAAGGCTTCAGAAAACATACAAGACACATTTTTAGTAAAAGTCATAGGAAGAAAAGCTTGTAGGTTTTATCTAAACAGAGTTATTTGCATTATAAAACTGTCGTGGCAGCTCTAGGACAAGTGCACTTACATTGATCACTTCCATAAAATAAAACGAGAAATTGGAGAAGATTGAAAAAATTGTTAAAATTAAATTAGGGAACTGATCACAGATGTGTTGTCTCTGTGTGTTTTTACATCTATTGTTGCTTTTAATTTGCAGCTATACTTTTAATGAAGCTGACATGTCATGACAGTCAAGCACCCCCCCCTGAAATTCCCTGATCGCTTCAATGATGTCATCAAAGCGAAAAAGTGAGTCTGTTGATTTCTGCCACATTGACGAGCGATTGCAACTGAGCGATGAAGTGATATCAAAGAGGCGAACCAAGTGACAGTGAAAAAAATAAAAAGTCCGGTGTGAACACACCTTAAAATGTGTTCCTGAAGGGGGCTGTTTCTGTCCATTGCACCAACACTGTCCATATTCTGTTAACTTTAATCTTTCTGCTGATGGAAGCATCAAACTTTCTGTGTGTAAGCATATTTTACAGGTGATAAGACCATCGGACACTGGGTGTTAAAAGGAGCCAAAGTCAAAATTTTAATGAGGCATACAGCTCACATCACCATCTTACTATACAATAGAGAAGAGCAAGCAGCATCGGTTAAGACATGTATTTGCTATAAGATGCAGTTAAAGCTGTTCACATACTGTATAAAAATAATGGGCATAGTCACCATGATGTCACCAATTGGTTTGGAGATTCCCGTTCTCAAGCCTTCATTTTAGCCATCTTGGATTTTGGAGCCAGAAGTGACCATATTTGGACAAGAGGGTGAAGCTAACCCTAATACTAGCTGTTCACGTGGTTAGCACAGTGCATTTACACCTCCGGTAAACTGTGATAATGCTAATGCTAATTTTCATAGCAAAAACAGACTTAAACCCATTAAAACATGCACTTGACTGAACATTTGAGTCTTAAAGTTTGTTTTTTTTAGCAAAACCAAATACTGAACAAGACATTAACTTTTATGAACTGAAAAGACACTGAAATAGCTTAACAGCTAAACAGTAGTGACTTGTCAACGGACGGCATCATCCTCCTGGATACCAGACCCCAAGACATAGATTGTTTAATCCAATGGAATTGCTTGCCAGGCGCATGCACCAAAGACTGTTTCTTGCTCCTGGGTTAACTTCTGCACAGAATATGCCCAGCAGTGTTTTTCCCAATGGTCTCGCTCACTAGTTCCAGTTCGGCTCATAGACTTTAAATTTTGATAAGGTCATGGATTTTCAGCTTGAGGAAAGCTTAATAAATATAAAACCTCAATTTTGCCAAATAGTCATAATAAAAAGACTCATAATTACTGTGTTCGCAGTTGGAGGTTTCCTGTCGACACTTTTACATGCGTCTCTTTTATAAGTGTGGTTTATGGGGAAAATGCTATTTTGGCCGCAGGGGATTTTTATTGCTACAATAATGCAAGTGGCCACTGGGAACAACTGGATGCAAGGCTAAGCGGTGTTCCTGGGAGCATGCCTGTCACTCAAGGCGGCTACGCCTTTAACTATGCATAGCATTTAAATGGTGAGTTACATGAAAACTCTTGCCTGTACAGTTAAATGGGAAAATTATCTATAGAGGCCAAACATGCTTTTTGGACTCAGCCTCAAGTGCTTGAAGACCTGCAGGTTTTATACTTGTGTGTTGGCTTTATTTTTGCCTCTTGGAGACGATCAAACACTATTTATGTTCTGTATTTCCCTTTTTTTTTCAATCACAGGTGATTCCTGTTGATTGTCGAGGTGAGGCCCTCCTTGCTGCTCTCCACAACCCTCCTTGTACGACGTGGAGCCAAGGAAGAGGAAGCCTAACCAGCTTTGATGAAGATGATGATTCTATGTGTTTGCATTCATCTACTGAGGATCTTGGGAGAAAGGTAATTTTAAAATGGTGACAAGTTTGCAAATACTCTCCTGTCATCAAAATAATAAAAGTAATCTAAAGACGAACTCTGCTCTCCCCAGTCTTTTAAGGTTTTATATAGTAATCAATTACAATGCAAATTAATATTGCCATTTGATGCTACCAAGTAGTGGCAGGTTCGGCCCTTGCTGAGATTTTCTGGAGCAAGCTTTTACTTTGGTTGGTGACAACACACATGCATAACAAAATCTGTATGTGACAACTAAATTTAATCAGGGCAAATATAGAAAACCATTTTTTTTATTCAGAGATGATCTGTTGCAGTCTGACTTCTGGTGACAGTAAACTTAAATATAAATCTAATTTATTGATTCTCCTGTCTCGCTGCTGTTGAACAAGAGCACCCTGCATGCAATACAAAACAGCATTCCTTCCCCTGTTGCTGTACTGTCAGTGCATTTACATAATTCAACACATGAATCCTCTCTTGTCAAATAACTTTCTCATCTCTTCAGTGGAGATTCCCGAGAGTAGTGGAGCCCTCTGCACCCCTGCCTAAAGAAAGGGCCTTCTCCATCGCCTCAGCACTGCCTATGCCTTGCTACGGCTCCCTGGTGGATGACCTCTCCAACGTCTGCCTGCACAGCGAAGAGCGAGTGCCCTTCAGCCAGAATGAATACAGCGCACAGCACATAAGCCAGCAGCTCACCCTCCTGCAGCAGGTACACACGTCCACTCCCACATCTAAGTGTTGTTGTCTCTTTTTACCACTAGAGGGAGACATGCCTTAATGAATGCAAAGTAAGATGCAGATGAATACAGGAAACTTTTGATCTGATACTAAAGTTAGATCTTTTGTAACACAGCAAATGTTCCAAGGTTGTCACCCGGTTCATTTCCTCAACTCCAGAACACAAGGAGTCAGGGACAAGGTCTCTGCACCGAACAAGTAAGTGTGATGCTCCAGGTTTACACTCTGTTTACGTACAGATTGGTGACAAATTCAAGAAAAAACAGAAAGTATATTAGTGAGGTGTTCAGGGCTCCTTGACACAGATCTTTTGAGCCCCCCCAAAAAATATTCCCTCATTTGGTTGTTTGACATTGACTCTAAAAATCTTTTGTGGATTACTGAGGCTCTTGTCTCCTGTATGCAACACTGCTTATGTTTCTCCACTGATTTATTCTGTTTGTTCCTGTGATTTGTCACCTACTTATGTATATTATCAGAGGGCAGAAGTGCTGAAGTGAGTATTTAGCTCGAGCGCAGAAGGAAGCATGCATCTACTTGTTGATGAGAGGCTAGTGCTTTAGCAAAGAAACGATACAGTGTAATAGGGGTGTCCCCGACTAAGAATGTTCATAGTCGAATCTGATTTGACAGATTTTTCCTTTAGCCGACTAATCGTCGAATCATGTTGTTTTCCCTGTCATTGATTAATGAGCTCATTTGCGTCAGTTTCCACTCCAGAGAAAAGAGCTAAAACACCAAAATAAACAAATTTAATTCTTCAGTTGGCATAATAAGATAATAGTAATAAAAGTAAAAGGGTTATCATTTTATCTTTATCTTTATTCCTTTCACTTCATCAAGGTATGATGCTCTAGACGTATGGAGCTACATTAGGTCAAAAAGTCAAAAGTTTTGTACTTGAAAAAATAAAATTTGAAACTGAAAATTCATATGTTGATCTTGAATTTTGAAAAATACAACAATGTATTCAAAATAAAAATAAGCGTATGAAACGTTTTCTCAGGTTAAATATAATTTTGATTCACTTTTGTAATTCTTTTGAATGAATAATTTATTTTCACTTTTCACTTCCATATATTTTAACATTTGAGGTCTTATTTTTTCAGTTGCATCTTTTATCTTTTCAGATTCAGATCTTATTTTTTACAGTTTCAAATCTTATTTTTTCACTTTCAAATCTTTTTTCCAGTTTCAGATCTCTTTTTTCAGTTTCAAATCTTTTTTTTTCAGTTTCAGACTTTTGACCCTGATGTGGCGTGGGGGGCGTGGCGTCAACTGAGAGGGGTGTGGAATCATGAGTGACAGTGCCTTCAGGGAATGTAGGAACTAAAAAAATTCTGACTCAACACTTATATACATCATATTCATGTGATTGGCAGTGTAAAAATTGATGCCAGTGACAAACTTCCATTCAGAAATCTGTTTTAGACAGTACTGAGCACCAATTGCGGTATGAGAGCGATAAATTATGGCAGATTTTGCAGTTCAACAGCCATTTTAAGTGCTGATATGTCCGATTTCCACATAGCACTGTGAATGCAGCGTAGTGTCCGTTTTGCTTGCGATGATGGCGTCCGGTCAGTCGGGTCAATCTGCTGGAGCCCATACATCCAGCACACAGGTGAGAAATGTTAACTAAGTTTTGGGAAATCATAACAAACATCAAGGGGTTGTTTTTGTGACATTTTCATTCACAAATAAACATCCAAAAACGTCATCAAAAGGTTTAGAAACAGTTTTCCTTCTTTCTGACTTCAAGTTACTTCATTAATCAACTCAGGTTCATACAAGTTCATCCACACGGACTGTGTGTCACCGCTCTCAGTTGTTTGGCCACGTCGGACACAAAGTAGCCAAATAAAAAATCAGAGTCTATCAAGAAAACAATCAGCGGTGAAATTAGTTTCAAGATACTTCAGGTAAATGAATAATCCTTCAAAAAAGTTTGATTTGAGAGCACATACCTCCTCCAAAGTGTTTGTTTATGCGCTCCACCACACAAAGTAGCCAAATAAAAAACCAGAGTCTGTCAAGAAAACAATCAGCGGTGAAATTCGTTTCAAGACACTTCAGGTAAACGAATAATAGGACATTCTCATCTCCATCCGTCCTTTTCCTTATCTCACTCATTAGGCTGCTATAAGAAAAGTCTGCAACCAGGTGACTGACGGAGGTAACGAGTGTACCGTAGGCCTCAATACTGCTCTGATGGTCCTGCAGTGCACTCACTCACCTCAGCTTATTTGGATTGAGCAACTGGGTGATTTATTCATGCGTAGTAATGATTATGCCTACTGATTAAACGCACGTGTCATTTTCAATTTTTTATTAACAGAAATTAGTCTGATTTTTGCATCAAAATAGGCTATATATCATGAATTACTATAAAACAAATACATTCTATGTCAAATCAAGATGTTCAGCAGCAGTGAGCACCCCCATATAGTCAGAATGGTACGGTCTTGTTTCATAACCACATTTTGCGACGATTCGACGGTGAGACTGGCAGTCGAATCAGACTTCTCCGAATCGAATCACCGAATCATCGACTATTCGGGGTCACCCCATATTTTTGTGGGCAATATCGTATCGTCACACAGTGCCAAGTGTCAATTTTTTGATTATATGAATCATTGATATTGCAAATACAAATTAAACTTGAATAAGTAGCACACTTGAATAATGGAATCAGTTGCTTTTTCAGTCCACCATATACATTTTGCTGCAAAAAATGACTGAAGTGAGATGAACAGACTGAAAACTAAATCTTTTTAGATAATACAGATGTTGACAAAATTTTCCTTTGGGGACATTATTTTCTGTTAAAAACAAGTAATAAATCGCATTATATTGCAATGTATTTTATCGCAATAATCAGCATATCACAACATGTTTAAAATCACATTAATATTGTATTGTGACTAAAATATCATGATGATAGGTATCGTGGATCCTCTGGTGATTCCCACCCCTATTGAGCAAGTGCGAGATGTAAATATTACTTCCTTGGCTGAGCTGTAAGGTTAGCTAGCTTTGTGGTGCTAGGTGAATAGCAGTTGAGGTCCACTTCCTTGTGCACAGTGATACGGTTTGTGGGTGTAGTTTGGTAAAAAGAAAATAGTTCCTACATGAAACTGCTCACAACAAGGTCTGTGGATTATCTTAAGTAACCGGGTCATGATTTCTGGAGAGAGACATTACTGTTTAGGTTTTTCAAATGTATTTTTGGTGCTTTGAGCACCACAAGCCCAGTGACTTCCACTTAAATATTTGAGAGAAGGCAGACATCATTAAGGCCGATATCTCCAACACTTGGCAAAACAATCTAAATTGATAAATGGGAAAAAAAAACAAAAAACAACTAAACTAAACATATTGAAAACATACTGTATTGATTCCATTGTGTGGTGAAATATTTTGAATTCTATAATTAGTAGCATAGAAATATGTTGAAAATGTTGGCGGTTATCTGGTAAACAAAAAAATAGAAAAAATACCTACCACAAATCCAAAAGCCTAAGGTGACATCTTTAGAGTGCTTTTTTCTCAACCAACAGTTCAAAACTGAGACATATAAAGAAAGAAAAGAAAAGAAAAATACCTCACATGTCAATCTTCAACCATCAAATGCTTGGCATTTTTCCTCAATGATTAACTAAACCAATTAATCAGTTATCCAAATTTCTGTCAGATAATTGTATGGTAATTAACAAATCAATTTATTACTTTTTCAGGAATCATTTCAGGTATAGATTTTCCGACATCTCTTGGTTTCCCCCCTCCAGGAATGTGTCTCAGCATATCCCGCCAGCAGAGGGCAGCAGTCTACTTGTGTGTGAGGAGACACCATCAGACAGCTACCTTCAGCAGCTGCTGACATATGCTGACAGTGTTGCTAACTGGATCTCTGCTGAAATAGTCATCTGTGACTCTGTCAAGGTGAGAGGAGACATGAAGGTAACAGGGTCAGCTGGAGAAAAAAGAGGCAGCCATTACTGTCACTGTCTGTGATTTGATTTCTCATCGGACACGGACTCTCGTGTCAGTCACACATATGTGCTTCCTGTTGCCTCTCTTGTCTCATGGTTGAATGGTTTAGGAACAAGAGAATGTGGGTCTAAAACCTGAAACAGTTCTTTATAAAATGTTTTTAGGCTTCATAAACAGTCATCCTCTTACAAAAAGATGAGAAACTAAATGAAAATTGATTAGATTTCTTAAAGACATCTGTGCATCCATACAGATATTTTTCATACTGACATGACAGCCCAAACACTCCAACTCACACTTCAGCTATATTCAGTGTACCTATCTCTGGTGCTTCAACCTCACATTAAATTCCAAATGACATTTTTACTGCTTTCACCTTTTACTCTTTAAATGACAATTCAACTCCTTTCATCACAAGCTGACAGTTCAGCTGCTTTCACCTCTTAAGGTCTTTACACACCAGGGGTGAAATGAATAAATAACAAATAACATAAATAACATGACTTTGCAACAACTACTGGGATCCTACTGAGCGGTGCAGCCGGTTGAGTATACACTGCATTGCGGCTTTGCAGAATCAAAAGAGGTGTAACGGTCGTGACATGTCACACATCGACCTCTTGTGTGACACATAACGCATCGGCAGCACTTACTAAACAACAACAATAGCATTAAAGTGTCAACAACATATAGCGTCCCAGTTATATGGCAGCTGATCAGGTCCTCTTCTCGAAGGGTAAGGAGCATCTCACTGTTTTCCCCATTTGCAGACATTTACAACCAATATTTGTCTTCTTTGAGTTAGCTGCTAATTGCTACTTTTTAAATCTCCCGTGGTGGAGCATGCCACCCATGATCCCGTCCCGTAGACTGTCCTGTTTATACAAACACCGTTTCAGCACTGTTACTACATCCCATGGCAGATTAAAGGCGAGACCACTATCAGCAGTCCTACCTTATATACAACCCGGCAAGGTGGCTTAATGGCCGTGATATTCACATCTTGAACAGGCAGGGTAAAGGGGGGTTACATGTATGTTGAGGACTTTTATTGCGAAAGGTAAGATTGGAAGGAGTGGATCTGGTATGCACTGCAGTTGTCAAGGTTGAAAGAAGTAATAAAGTTAGCCATTTTGCTTTGGACTATGAAGCCCTCGTGTTTTAATACTCTTAAGCATAGGCTCAACATGATTGGCTGATGCCTTACATTGTGGTGGTAAAGCTAAAAACAAATCAACCTTGTTGTTCGCCACCTAATATTTGTGTTTTGTGTTAAAGTACTCATGACAAAAACAACAGTTTGATCATTTGCTGACATGTGAATTAATAACTGCTGTGAAAAGACCTTTACTCTGCATAACAGTTCAGCTGCTTTCATCTTTCACCCTTCAACTACTTTAGTGCTTGCATACAAGCTGACAGTTTATCTGTTTACAGGGCTTAAACCTGCAGTTAAAATTTCAAACACTTTCAACAATTACAATTCAACTGATTTCAGCTGCTTTCAGGTCTTCACTTCAAAAGGTGATTCAGTGCTTTAATTGAAACTGCGACACATACTCAAAACCTCAAATGCAATTAACATTTTAAGACACGTTTGCAGCTGCAGTTTTCAGCATAACACAGCACATTGTCATTGGACAGCATATAATACATTAATAACTTTGGATCCATGCAGTACTTTTCTTGTTCTTGTTTCCAGTGGACATGCTTCATTATACAGCCTCCTGTGGCCTCCGCCAGTGGGAAGACCTACTAGGTTTTTGCATTTTGGCTTGTTAAGCATCTTTTCCTCAATTTTCTTCCCCCTCGCAGACACAAGTTGCTTTGCTGACCAAGTATCTGTGGATAGGAAAACACTGCTACGAGTCAAGGAACTTTGCCACAGCCATGCAGGTCCTCGGAGGCCTGGAGAACGTGATTGTCAGGCAATTACCAGTAAGGCTGCATCTCATAAATTCCTCCTCAGACAAACTCTGAGTTTCTGTAATAAATCAGATGCCTTCGAGCTAAATGTTTTCTTCAGCTGTGATAGAATTGGGTGGTGTTTAATTAGTTTCACAAATGAGGAATTTGCATTAATGCATTCAAATATGATGTAGAAAGTGTGCGCAGTGAGGAGGAATGTGGCCCGAGAATAGGAGTAATTTAAAAAATCCACAATTAAAAGACACCAGTGTTGAGAATGTATAAGGTATTTCCATATTACCATAGGTTATATTCATTGACTCTTGTATTGAGGGGTATAATTAGTCTTCCTTTTTGGAGCTACTAAATAAAACGTCCTCCTTTCTTGCCAACAGGCTTGGAAACATCTGTCTTCCAAGGTGTGCGAGATCCTGGAGGAGCTTCGAGCTGTGCAGGTGTGTGCATGTGTGTGTGTTTGAGCAAGCACACACACATGTTGTTTGTAACTGAAGGCTAGGCTGGTCACATATTGTGAAACTGGGCTGCAGGGCAAACAAATCAATAGAAAAACAGCTTCAAGCAACTTGCCTGTTTGCTGAGAGCTTACAGCTGGCTCTGCTTCTGAAAGTTACCCTCTGAAGAACCTGATGCATCAAACAACATGCACTGCTCTCTTGCCAACTTTCCTATTTAGCTGTAATAAAGAGAATCATATATGCTTTCTCGGCTTTGAAATGTAAAGACGTTAGATTTATTGAAAATCCTCTTAGAGTCTTTCAGTCACATGAAACCGCTACATTGGACACGCTTATTACTGTGTCAAGCACAAAAAGCACTGCATTAATTGGAAACATTCTAAATTTAAATTCTTCACTGTATGGATAAACTGCTCTCTCCTCAGGTGTTTCTGAAGAGTGACGACCTGTGTCTGATGGGAGGAGAGCACACAAGGAGGAGGCCCACCCTGCCGTCAGCGCACATCCTGGCCATGCACATCCAGCAGCTGGAGATCGGAGCCTTTACACTCACTACTGGGGCTTACAAGTGGACCAAGCTCAGGTGAGGGGGGATCTGGATCATTTTAGATGTTTAATAAGCTTCTATTGAACTTAAAGGATGGTTCAAATTTTTGAAGTGGGGTTTTTTGAGGTACTTAGTGTATTACCTACAGTAGATGTCAGTCGGCATGCCTCCAGTTTGGAGAAGCAGCAGGAGTACTGCAAATGGGGGTTAGCAGCAAAACACATTTTAGCCAAATAAAAGTATCAGTTGAAGTGTATGTTATATTTAGAATATTTTCACTGCTTTACATTTCTGTCAAACTGAGATTTCTGACAGGGAACTGAAGCCATTATATCGCTCTCTTCAAAGCCAGACTCCATTGAGAAAAACAGTGATGTAACACCACTGAAGGACCTGCAGGTCCCTGATCACTTAGTTTGTTTTATTTTGTTACTTTGGCGTTTTAAAGGGTTAGTTTGGATTCACAAATGTCACACAGTAACACAAACTAATAACTAACTGATCGTCAACAGCATGCTCAGCAAGTTAAAATTTACTGGTTTGTTCATGGTCCAGTACAGTTAGCTATAGCCAGCTGCTATAGCCTTAACCTCCATGTTAAGAACTGTATCCAGATAACTAGGGCTGCCCTCTAGTAGTTGACCAAATGTTAGCTTACCGAACTTGATTTATTTGATGGTATAAAAACGAATATTCCATCAAACAAGCTTGCAAAAGATGTGGTTGGATCCGAGAAACTTTATGCTCCACAATTAAGTTATATAAATCTGTGTGAAAATCCTGCATTGTGCAACAGTTTAACTGCATTAAAAGCCCAATGAGTTGCCTCTGGGCAGTCCATGTTTTGGACAAAGAAATATTGTATTAGCATATGTTTTTAATGCCACACGTTCATTTTCTGTAATATGCCTATACACAAAACATACTAACACATTCTGATCCGTCAACATGACTCTTGTCTAATAACGAGACTAGCTGATCCCAAAACTGTAAAGGGAGCTCATCTAATTAGCTCTGCTTCACCTATTCATAGCAACCAATATGTTTCTAACATGCCCAGTCCCCTCCCTTCCTCCAACATTACAAGCATGATTTTACTGCATGCTGGAATTTGCACCTGTTTTATTTTTTTAGAGGTGTGCTATATTACTGCCAGTGAAATTATCCTGATACGTATCCTTGCAGTGACACAATATAATAACAGGTAGTGCCATTAACTGCAAATGAGCTCTCTCCCCACATCCCAAGAATCCATCTATGACAAAGTCGGCCAACTCGCTACTAGGACGCATTTTCCTGTGTCCTTCTCCTCCACTTCAATATGGCTGACCAGATGCTGAGGTCACAACAAGTGGCGGTTGGATGGTAATGGCACAGCTGTTGGATTTGGGTTGTTGATACGGGTGCCAGTGTAGCACCAGATGGCGCCTGTGGGATGGGGTTTGATTGGAAAAGAGGTTTTGGGCCAGATGCTGAGAGGGGACTGGCTGTAGCCAGATGCCGGGGTCAAGAGATCTAGCAGGGAAAGGCAGAGACACAGCTGGTTACTGTGGACCCACGGTTATCCCTTCTTTCTCCCAATCAGGTCACAGCATAGGCTGATGATGCTGCCAGGATGGAAACTTAGATATAATATGCATCTAGATATACATTCTTTTCATGCTTTCACTTATCCTTTTGTTTTTTATTCTATTTCATGTTGCTCCGTCCTCACACCTTCGTCCTTGGCTCAAGGAGCATAGCAAAGGTTGTGAGTCAGGTCCATGCCTTCCAAGAGGCTATTTACCCCTACAGCCCAGACCGAGATCTGCAGGCCTACCTTCGGCGCCGCATCATCCGGTTCGCCACCTCTGACATCCACCTCTTGGCCGCCGACAACGATGCCAACTTCCAGCAGTCCAGTGAGCGGCAAACACGGAGGATCCAGGACAGGATGAAGAGGGTTAAAGCCACTTTCCAATGAGCCCTAAACCAGTAGCATGTCACAGCCCAGAGCAAGACACCATCACCAGGTCAACACCTCATGTCCAAGTTCAAACTGAGGCTCCATGGCTAAGCAACAACCCTAGATGCCTCTGTTGTCTTGGCAGCAGAGCCTTGTGGACTGGAAAACTTATTCTGCAGACATATGTTCACTATCTGTCACATGCCCTTTAACTTACGTCAGCTCAGACTCCCAGGCAAACCTTATGTAGGGCTCACACCCTGAAGATGAAACAGGTTTGTTTCTCTCACAGATCTGTTTGGTTATGATGTTAGCATTTTACTTCCACAAAGAGAAGTGATGTTTATGATTTGCAATGATTCTTTCGCAGCTCATATTTTGACATTTTCTATCGTTATTTGTAGACTGATCTGTAATTTAACTGTTAAGGCCTACTACGTGGACTGAATATGGCAGCAATGTAGATCGTGTGTCCAACATAACAAAGAGGGCAGCTGTATGAGACCCTGAGACCCCCAGGGGCCTCCAAAAGCCACATATTTGCAGTGTAGCAATGTGGTTATATGGTCAAATGTACATTTGTTTAGGAATATGCACCACTAAAGTACAACTGACACAATGAGGGCCTTTAGTTGGAATCCTGCTTCTGAGCCAGGGCTCTAGGAATGTCTGTCCATCAATCCACTACTTTGGTCCAGGCTGAAATATCTCAGGATGTTTGTTACATAGATTTCCATGAAATTTAGTACAAATATCCATGGTCCCCAGAGGATGAATTCTAAGGACTCAGTCATCTCCTGACTCTTCCTCTGGCTGACCATGAGGTTGACATTTGTGGTTTTCAATGAAATGTCTGCACAAGTATTGGATAGATCGCCATTAAATTTGGTAAGGATAATCATGTCCCAATCAGGATAAATGTTAGCATGCTAAACTGCTAAACCAAGATCATGAACACTAAGCATTAAGCTTAAAACCGCTGTATCTAAGTATAGCCTCACAAAGTTTGTGTAGCTGAAGACTCTAAAGCTTTGTTTCCACCAAGCAGTTCAGTTCAGCTCTGATTTTTACACATTCCACAGTTAGTTTTGCATTTCCATTGTCAAAAGTTTGTTGATGGTAGAAGTTGCCATTTGTTTGTAGGCCAACACAAACAACAAACTAGCTGACTTCAAGACAAGGTCTTGCTAAAATGCAAAATGATTGCTGGTTTTAGGACTCATTCCTGTACCACTCTATGGAACCACTCCATCCTGTTTTTTATTACCCCTCTGTTGAGGTACCTAGCGCACCGGTCCGATAGAAACAGTGCACTGGTCGAGAGAATCGTCACTCTTGCTTGACGAGGATTGAATGCACAAACCCACTATTTTTAAATACCCCATCGATTGTGACAGAGAATCTTAACACACTAGCCTGGTCTCTCTTTTTCTCCCAGAAAAGATCAGGGCACAGCCTCTATCTATGGACAATAAGTGAAATGCGGATGCTCCTTTGCATTGTCAGTGAAAAGGAAATACAGCAGGAGCTGAATGGAGCAGTTATGTGTCTGTTACCATCCTGTAACAACCCAGCCTAAATTTAAAAGTACTGTAATAGACCTTGTCTCAGATGTGAGGCTTAGAGAGCCTGCACACAGAATATCTCTACTGTGCACACAAATAGTAATCTCCTGAGCTCTATGCCCCCTAAAGTGCCACTCACACTGGCCAAAACAAGTGTACAGGGGCTCACGCCAATATAGATCACCACAGAGGAATTACACCCCTTTAGGGCACTGCAACCAAACACTGCATTGCAATTGACTCCAGAATAACAACCTTCTCAGGGCACAACACACCATACTGCACCACAAACACACCTGTGCTATCAGGGCACATGTGCAGCAACCCCGCAGGATTTATTTAGGCACCTTTAACTGTTTGCCCCCACCCTGGTACTCTGGCTCTTAGCTGCTCTTTAAAATCAATAACATCTGACAATAAATTACACCAGCTATAAACAAAGCAGCAGCTCAGGGGTCTGAGCTTTGGCGCTGGTCCGGCTTAAGTCACACTCTGGCGTGGAGACAACCAGTGGTCCAGTGCAGTGAGGCCTCCCCACAGACAGCAGGAGAGCCCCTTCACAGGCTGGAGAGCAGACAAAAGCACTCCAAATTCCCTGCTAACTCTCCCCTCACCCTACCTCACGCAGGAACGTCTCCCTGACCCCACTAACTATCTTCACCTTCTTCGAACGGTACCCGCCCCCGGTTATGAGTGCACAATACACCTGGCTCGGCTGGGCTTCTGCCCTGTAACGTTCGCCGAACGCTCCGCTCTCCAGAGACACATGCACCCGCTCACTCTCCTACTTTCAATACTTCTTTGTCTAAGACACTCTCTCCCACAGGTGCAGTCACTTCCTCTCCTCATCTCATGTGCAGTCACACATCCTGCTCTCTTCCGCCTCCTTCCCTGATACACAGCATCACTCACTATACTACCGTCTTGGGTGAAAATGCAAATCATAGTGCCTAACGTGAAACTTAACCCTAAAGTGTTTGGTGAAAACGTGACTGGAGGGCTGGGTTATTTGAGGAAAAAAGTAGGTCCTACCTCATGTCTCACCACATTGGAAGGCAAAAAGATTAAAGCTAACTTGAATGGCCACCCTGGAACACATAGCGAAAAGCCTGCCATCACAGAGAGGGGCAAGAAACCATAATCATTTAAACATGGGATTAACTGTGCATACTTCCAAACTGTGTCTTCTGGTCATCATTCAGTGTTGGAGTCAATGATACACACTAAAAGTGACAGAGACAGAAGTGTAAGGAATGAAAAACGAGATCTAGAGAGAGAAGTTGAAAGCCTGGCTCCTCTCACCTCTGCACATCTGGCCAATTACTGTGTGAAGTGGAGGTGAATGTTGGACTGTCGGTTTCAGAAGGTTACAGAAATTGTCGGCCACTGAGTTCTGAAGCTGTTCAACCATGCGACAACCGGTTCTGATGGACTGGCGCCGTGCTACTGACTCTCGAGGCCCTGTCTTAGAAGGGCCTTGTGTCAGGATCTAGCTTCAAGACTTTCATCATTTCAGCTGATACTGTGCTTATAAGGTGCATATTAGATTACATGTAATCATATCACTACACAGCAAACCTGGGAACATGAGTCATTTGAGCAGAGGAACAGTGTGCATGTGGCACAGAAAGGGGGGTAAATAGGGCCCAGCAGCGAGGGTTTCCCCCAGGCGGCCTAACAGGTAAATCCATCCATGTCAGACATTCAGTTAAAATCTATTTGATGTTGCTGAAACATGTTTGACTTATAGGAAATGAGATGCATAATTTGTTAAATTTAATGAAGGGTTTATTGATCATATATTTTGCTAAACCTGTTTGTTTACCAATTAGGAGCTCACCAAATGAGATTTATACGACTAGATTGGTAACTTAATATCTAATATTAACCCCATTCAAACAGCACAGTGTGAGATAATTGCATTTATTATCCATAGTGTTTTGTGAAGGGTGAAAGCGAGACGACTGTCCCGACAATACCTTACCGTCACAGAGAAAATGATAGAACATAATGAGATGTCAGTGTGCAAAATGTTATTTGAGGAATGATGTTCAGTCAATGTCTATTTTTCTATTTTCCTGCCCGCTCTTTCTCTCCATGGTCTTCTGTCATGAGACGCACCGTGGAGATGGAATGTGACGTGCTATGAAGATTTGCTTAATTTAGCCAAATAAATGAGATTTTATAAGCCCTCTCTTGCCAAAGCGTATTATTGTCAGACAGTATCCATGACAGAATGGCTGTGTGGCAGGTTACAGTCCCGCTACATCTGTCAGGGGATGTGGAAGGTGGTGGGAGGAGCTGAGGCTGCTCTTCCTCTCCTCTTGTAGGGATGTGCATGGTAATGACTGCATAGTGAAATTAATGTGCTTTCTGGCATTTCTTCCTCTTAATTATCACTGGAGGATTTTTTGTGGTCTGGTGGCTCCATCATATTTTAAGCAAGAATACTAAACCTAACCACATGGATATGTCCTCACCTGTCATGATATTTGGACATATTCATTATCAATGTATTTTGTTGACATTGGCTTTACTTGCTCAAGACTGTATGTGTAAGAAACAATCAACCCACTGTATAGAGAAGTAATGAGGTGGTAACCCTTTTGCCTCAAACTGGGCTTGCCTATTTGATAAAGGGGATTTTGTATTTTATATGGGTTGTGCACTTGTTCTAAATATTTAGGGGCATGTGCCCCCCCATGTCAGCCCCAGAATCTACACCTGTTTGTAGGGGGTAGTGCTGTCTAAACAGTACTGTCAACTCCAACACAGACACTTAAAGTACATTAAGCCAATAAAACTGATGAATGCAGTATACTGTTACTTACAATGGAGTGTGTGGTATTGCTACTTTTACTTAAGTAAAGGACCGACTTCTTCCATGGATGACTTTCATATGTCTTGTATTGACTTTTAATGGCTTTTTGTATCTAACATTTAATGCTTAAGTTGCACTTGCTTAGTGTTTGTGTTTATAAAGGTTTTATGGTATAAAATAATTCTTAGTTTCTTAAGGCTTTAATGTCCTTTTCCTCATCATGGCCCAGAAAGTGATTAAAGGGGACACACTAATAATCAGTCTTTCAGAATAAAGCCACTTAGCTATAGCCACAATTAGCACAGTGTGTATGAACCCTCCCCCACCCTCCAGTATATTGATAAAAAAATAACAAAAAATGTCGCTATGCAACAACAGACAACCATACTGCTGTCTAAAATAATCATGAGCAAATGTAATTATAATCAAATATAAAGTAGACTAATTATCATTATCATTATTACTGCTGGTTCTGGTATTACAGTGTGCTGCAGATCTGTGTGTGAATTGTCCAAGTGGTGTTGCCGTACCTCAGCAGAAGCCGTTACTGAACTGCTGGTAGGTACAGTCACTGTCACACTGTGCTGTCATTACTTTTAGATGTGTTATAAAATGGAAAACTAGAATATGGGTGTCATAGTGTCACGTACATCAATGTTGTGCTGCATGTGTAATCTGTGTAGACATTAGCTGTCATTCATTGTATATTCATAAAGGCTAGCTGCACTTTGCTCTGATAAATAATATAAAATATAGACTAATTTGATTTATTTATTAGCTAATTCTATTTTATTTCATTTTATTTAGCTATTGTATTTTAGTGTCAACACTGGATGGACCTGGCAGATTTTGTTCCCCCCCATGTTGACCCCATGGCTATACCCTTGCTGCATTATAATGCCAAGGGTGGCTATGGTTTGATTTATAATGTTTTTAGTTATTTATGCAGCAGTAATTACACAGAAGCAGCAGCTACACTGACATAAAAGAGAGAGAGATGCTAATGAAAATAAGTGAAAAACAAAAGACACAAGTAGCCTAAAAATAAAATATGAACAAATATGAAAATATAACTGAATAATGTCAGTCTTTTGTCTCAGTCACTCGCACGCGCGTGCTGTTTCTATGACATCAAATGTCAAATCAAATGATATCAAATGTCATAGAAACAGAACGGTGACCCGGCCGAGGTCACGTTTATAAGGCCTTCAGATCATTGTGATCTCTCACTTTGCACTTGGATTTGGACCAGAACCAACCTGTGGAAAGATTACTCTGAGATTTGAGCAGAAAGCGAACTTTTTGGAAAACACTTTTCAACCTTTCGGACCACTCAACTTTGCCGAGAACCCGAAGATGGCCCCCAGGGACTTAAACCTAGGTAAGACAACTTCTACATTTATTTTAGCATGTTAATGGTTGACACGACCTCTGAAATTGTTAAAAGCGTTATCAGTTTAAAAGTTGAACAGTTCACAGCATTATTAGGTCTGTTGGAAAACTCCAGATTTGATGAAAACAGACGCTAATTTCTCATGATCACATTTGTTATCACACTAATGCACGGCTTGTCTGTAAACTGATGTATTTGACAGGATGTATTAAATCTACCGGGACAGGTGCGGAATGTGTTAATAATTAATGTAGTGATTTGAAAACACTGCTTATTGTGTTTGAGGGTATCAAATTATTGACATGTGACAATCTGTGATCAGTTCTACTTAAAAAAAATGGCGACCGGGCTGAATTTTAAACGTTATCAAAATGTTATCATGTTGTGCGCCATGGCAACGATGGCACTATTAGGAGCGAACGTCAGGACGTGAGGACGCACAGGTGTGATCAGACCAGGGCACAGTCTCCTGAGCTCGTTTGTTTTGATTGTTGAAGCCTGGCTTTTTGTATCTTAGTGTCAAAGTATCATATTAAATAAACCTATTTTTTACCATTCAATAGCCTATTGAAATGCGCTTCGCTCGTTAGTGTGGTATTTTGTTTGCAAGAGACGGATTTGTTATGTAGCCTAACTGTACATGATTGACTGTGTGTGCGCGTCCTGCGTCCAGGGTGAGATCAACTACTACACGCACTTTGAGAACAATGTGTTATAAACTTGTAGTTAGGTCTGCACAGAGCTCACTGAGGTATTTTTTGGATTTATGTAGCCATGGTGCACTGTACGTAATGACGCATGTGAAATACATTTACACTGTTTATTGCAAACCATGGGGCATTTTGTCATCACTGAAGTGACGTGGATTGATCACATTGTTACTGCAGCTTTATTTGATGCTATATAATGCAGCATGAATTGATTGTCATGCTGTCATCTGTTCAAACTGGAGGCTGAGTTGCACAGTATTTGATATTACTGTTAGAAGGTGTAGCCCCTTGTGTGTTGGTGAACTTTGATACTGATGTAGTGCAGCTGTATTTGCCTAGCATATATGTATGTTGTAGTGTTTTCCAATATAAATTTTGATTGCTGCTTATTCAATCCAAAATATTTAAAGAGTGACTTAATCAGAAATCCTTATATGTCTAATACATTATAAGATAAGGGCTGTTTTCACCCTGGTACAAATAGCACTATGTTGATATTTGCACCACTACAATTAGAAGCGGATGCTATTCCTACACTGGATTATAGTGATGGGTGCTGCTTATACCCACCTTGGTGCAATGTAGGCTTCCCTCATTTTGTACAACTTAACTATTAGGCCTATCTTCTCAACCTCAACCCTCAGGACCTAGGTTAGTTATAGCTAATTATCCTACCATTACAATGCAACCATGCCAAGTGGCTTTTCCTTAAGCAGATGTATGGCTGTGCGTAGACCATACGCACGTCGCCCGCACCGTTGTAGTCATAGATATATGGTTGTAGTGGTGTGTCTGTGTCACTCTGCAGTTACACCTCCAAAACACTAGTCGGCAGCGGAGGTTTCTGTGAAGTGCTGTAGATGATTCAAAACACACCCAAAACACTCAATAAACTCGTCTTAATAGAGGCAATTTCAAACACAAGTACACAAATGAGCTTCACTCTAACTCCAAGCATTCACAGACAAACACGTGTGTTAATCCGTACACATTTTCCCCACAAATACAACATGCTAACGTTATTAGCACAAGCCTATGGCATTTTACATTGTATGAATTAGCCTAGCAACTAGCGATCTTTTTCACACTTCTCATATAAAACCAGGGACAACAGCAACATTCAACAACGGTAAAAGCACACAGTTTGGCTCCATTACAACTCAAAGTTCACTGACAAAACAGCTGTCCTGTACTAAACACGTTTTCCAAACAAATATACCATGCTAACATAATTAGCACAAACCTATGGCATTTTACATTGTATAGTTTAGCCTAGTGGCCGGCGATCTTTTCCTCTTCTCATATAAAATCAGGGACAACAGCAACATTTAACAAAGGTGACGGCACACAGTTTGGCTCCATTACAACTCACAAGATTCACCGACAAACCAACTTTCATACTAAACAGGTTTTCCAAACAAATACAAAATGCTAACGTTATTAGCACAAGCCTATGGCATTTTACATTGTATAAATTAGCCTAGTGCCGAGCAGATTTCCTCATATGAAACCTATAAATCCCTGAAGGATAAATCATACACAAGACTTAAAATGCTATTTTAGTGGAGGCTTTACTGTCTTCACAGTTTATAGTTTCTTATCTGTGAAATAAGTGTAAATACGAGCTGTTTCCACTGAAGGAAATGGTTTCAGTATACAGAAACAAACAGGAGGTCTGCGTCAGTTAGGTTTTTTGTACGCGCAAAGTTTGTTGTCACACGTCATACAGGGCTGAAAATAGCCCAGCTGAGAGACCAAGGCTAAGAATAAGAATAAGAATAATCTTTATTGTCATTGCACAAAACAATTAAATTCTGTTGGAGCAGTCCTCCAGCTGCCCAGGCTTATAAATATAAAGATAAAAATAAGTAAAGACAAAGAGACATATATACAGTAGGGCACAATATCAAGAATATAAAATAAAAAGAAAAGTCAAAGTCCTTAAAGTGCCATTAGTACTGTGTGTATGTCTGTGTGTGTGTGTATTGATGTGAAGAGAGGGAAGAGGGCGATGGGGGCTCCTGAGGAGTAGGGCGGGTCTGTGAGAGAGGGGGGAGAGGGGTAGAGTTCAGGATTTATTTATACTGGGGTGCAAATAGTCACTCCGATATTATAATTTGAGTGTTTGATTTTTTTCCCCTGCCTCAGATGGTGTGTCCTTCGTCATCGAGTACCCGGCAGATGGCTCCCCTGAAGTCATCTGGATCCTCAACGATGATGAAGGTGAGGTTCAGGTAGGTGATGTACAGGTAGGTGACTTCAATCCCCAAGTTTACTCTGATGAAGAGGATGAGGCTGAGGCTGAGGAGGACTACCATGAAGACACTGAGGATGAAGACATTGAGGAGATAGACTTTGACGATGAGGACTGGGATGTCCTGTTGAGTGACGATGATTCCGGGTACGGGTCGATGAGCGAGGAGGAAGAGGAGGACGTAGAGGATGAAGAGGAGCCTCCTGCACAGCCAGTGGAGCGTCCTGAAGATCTGCCCCCAGTCTCTCCTCGGTCTGAAGACTCTGCTCCCCCAGCCTCCGGCCTCAGCTCATCCACCAAGAGAAGCAGGGAGGACAGCGACACACTTCAGGTAAGTGTGAAGAGGCAGAGGTGGATCTGTGAGGACTGCGACTGTGAGCCAAGACCCTCCACTTCAGGCCTCAGCTCTGCCACAAAGAGAAGCAGGGAGGACAGCGATACACCTCAGGTAAGTGAGAAGAGGCAGAGGAAGACCTGTGAGGACTGCGATGAAGAGCCAAGATCCTCCACTTCAGGCCACAGCTCCTCCACACACAGAAGCGGAGAAGAGGACTACAGGAACTCTGCATCCTCCACTTCCGGCTCCAGCTCCTCCATGCCCAGAAGATATTGGCCGAGTTCTTTCCAGTACCCGAGGAGGCCCGATGACAGCGACTCCGATGAAGACTGATGGCCCTGATTGGGAAACCTTTGTGTCTGGAAGGACTGATAAAGGCCCATGCAGCCTCTGCGTCTGGCAAGGCTAGCACAGCCCTCGGTAGCATCTTGCATCAGGGCTTTTTATTTACATTTAACTTTTTCCATTATAGTTGATGACACTGGATGGATGTTCCAGTGCTAAGTTAATAATAAATATAATACACTATACTTATATAGCGCTTTCCAAAGCACTCAGAGACGATTTACAAATTCAGAGACAAAACAACACCAAAAAAAGGCAAGGAACAAACAAGAGAACAAATAAGAGATGAGGAGAAGAAACTGTCAGTGATTTAAAGTGTTAAACAGGTGAGGCTTGAGTGATTTTTTGAATATGGAGAGAGGGGGGGAGTCTTGGATGGATTTGGGGATTGAGTTCCAGAGGACGGGAGCAGCGATGGAGAAGTCCCTGTCCCCCAGGATTTGTGTTTTGTTCCTGATGGAGGAGGAACAGGAGGTTGGCATCGGCAGAGCAGAGTGTGCCGTTGGAATGTGATAGTGGAGGAGCTCAGACAGGTATTTGTATGTTATGAGGAGAGTTTTGAAATCCTGCAGCTTAGGAGGAGAGGGATGGATGGAGGCGGGCGATGTTCCTGAGGTGAAAGAAGGCTGATTTGGTGATGTGATGTTTGATGTGCCAGTCGAAGGACAGGAATTAATCGAAAATAATGCTAAGATTTCGGATGTGAGTGAGGTGGATACTGTGGAGCCGTCAATGTTGAGGGTGAAGTTATGGGTGGATTTGGTGACTGCTTTTGGTACAAGGATGATAATTTAGGATTTGTGGCAGTTTAATTGAAGGAAATTGGTTTGAAGCCAGGATTTTATTTCAGTGATGCAATTTGTCAGGGTTGAGTGGGTGGCAGTGGAGATTGTCTTGGTGGAGATTAGGAGCTGGATATCATCGACGATGCAATGGAACTGGACACTATGATGGCGGATTATGTGACCAAGGGGGAAAAGGTACAGGATGAAGAGGAGGGGACCCAACTGAACCTTGGGGGACACCTTGGAGGAGGAGAGCAGTGGGGGATTTGCAGTTATTGATAGAGATGTACTGAAGTCTGTCTGAAGTGTGAAGGATGGAGGGATTGATGGTGTTGAAGGCGGCACTGAGGTTGAGGAGGATGAGGATGTTGAGGTTTCTGGCATCAGAGGAGAGAAAGAGGTCGTTAGTGATTTTAAGCAGGGCAGTTTCAGTGCTATGGTTTGATCAAAATCAGGATTGGAATGTTTCATACATGTCATTGACAGAGAGGTGGTGTTTCAGTTGGGAGGTTACAGCATCTTTCAGTAGTTTGGACAGAAAGGGTAGGTTGGAGATTGGCCTAGAGTTACTTGGGATGTCAGGGTTGAGTCCAGTTACCAGGTGAAGCATGTTATTGTTATCTATTTTCCTTTATAAAGTATAGGTGGCTATACCAGAGAAAGGTGAGTCTATTCATGACAACATCCACACAAGTATTTCTGTCACTGACCAGTATAATAATATCACATTGTCTTTTTTGCCCACTCTGCTGCATTGTCCTGTGTTTTCAGGTAGAGGTGGATACAACAAACAGAAGGAAAGTAATTATTACTAACATAAAAAAAATTATCCAAGTCTCTTTTTCTAAGGTATTTATAGGTGTACCAGATCCCTCCACACAAGATGCGACAACGTGAAAGACCAAGACAGGACCAGATGAGAAGGATGGATGACTCCAGGACCAGATGAGAAGGATGGACGACTCCAGGACCAGATGGAGAGTGATGGGCGTCTTTCATTCAGTGGGTTCAGTAAGTAATCCCCTCACTAAGACTACAAAAGTACCATAGTGACATAAAGTGGTGCTGAGATAAAGTTAACTATACATATGTGAATTATTTTTATTACAGGAGCCTTGTTAAATATTATTCATTGATTATAATATCATTCCATGTATAGTTGAGTTCAAAAGTCTTCATTACTTGTGTTTCTGTTGTATAGGACAGGACTCCTCTGAGGTTTTGGTGCTCCTGGGGCAGCTGAGAGTGGATGTCAATCATCTCAGGTAGACCCTACGCCACAGCAGACCACTGACCCACTCTCAGCACTCGAGTGAGTCCAGAATGTCCCTGCACCTTCACCTCAACCCAGGAGACCACCCTCTTCACCCACCAGACAAACAGAGTTAGAGCTTAGAGTTTAGTGAAACAATGAGTGTCCTGTCCCCACCAGCTCAGAGGACGCTGTCAGTGACTGCTCCCTCTGTATTGGTGGAATTATGGCGCTCCTCACATGCACCTACAAACACACACAAATAGCTATAATAATAATAGTAATAGTAATAATAATTATAATGATAATAATAATAATAATGACAGTAATTGTAATATTAATAGTAATAATAATAATTATAATATTAATAATAATAGTAATAATAATAATAATAGTAATATTATTGGTAATAATAGTAATATTATTGGTAATAATAATAATACTACTACTAATAATAATAATAATTATAATGCATGAAAATAAGACAATAATTACAATAAAATATTTAAAAAACATAATGTGACTGTGTGTGCGTGTGTGTTGTAAAATGGGCCTATCTACAGTATGGGGTACACCAGTGTACAGGTTTCTGTGGATTTACAAAGAGTGATGTTCACCTCAGTTTTTCTCAAACCACACTGTGCCATCTCTTCCTGTCAAACATCTGATGTGTACCTCCTCTGCTGCAGACCTGTTACGTGTTTTTTTTCTCACAGAGAAACATCCAAATGGGTCAATGATCTGTGACACCCATGAGCTCTATAGTACACTAAAATAAAACCCATTACACAGGAGAGCTGAGTGTGACACTAGGCTATTGAAAATGTACATACGACACTCAGAGAAGCTCATAACATCACTTAAAAACTTGTTACAAAGACCTAGGGCTGTACAATATCTTCCTAAATACAAGTAAAACGTGTGCACAGGGTTTAACGGTAACAGCAGAACTGTCAGGGAAAACTGCTATCTTATATTGGACACATTTTCCAAACAAATAGAACATGCTAACATTATTAGCACAAGCCTATGGCATTTTACACTGTATAAATTAGCCTAGCGACTGCAAAGATTTACTCTACTTATGAAGCCAGGATAAATAATACAGTAGTTACATTTTTGGGAAGGTGCATGGTCAGGTTACAGCGTAGGGTACAGCGTAGCCTCTGCGTTGACGCAGAGAGTCTGCCATAGGTATGGCATAAAAATCCTGCTTGGGGGGAGATAGCAGGTCAGTAGTAGATGCCATATTCAAGAAGTATACACCATATATAAGCTGGGAACCTGAAGATTAATTTGATAATAATAAACTCTATAATAAACGTTGTATTTTGGTTAGGTGCCAGTTATTACTGTGATAATCCTAGAGGTCACAATAGGTCATTTAGTACAGTGAGATCATTTAAAAAAAATGGTGTCATTAAAATAGTCAGTTATGGGGTCTTACATCATCACAGATGAATACACTTGGTCTCACTGGATCCACAAGAGTCTCAACCATCCAGTAATGTCTAACTTATGCAATCCCAAGACTGTTTAGGGACCCCTGTATGCAGAAATGGTCAAATACACATAGGTGAGAATAACACACGTACTGCATGTTTTTTACTGTGTGAGATGAACTGACAACCTCTGATTGTGATCCAGGTGAGCTATCTGAGCTGGGAAACCCCTACGGATAAACAAACTGTGTGTAAAGCCTGATAGCTAAACTAAACACACCTATGGAGAAGAGTTTAGAAAGGGAGGAAGAAGAATAAAATGAAAAGAAGGGGAGGATGAGGAGGAGGAAGATGAAGAAGAGGAGGAATAATAATCAAAGTGTTTTTATTGATTTTCATATTCAAACATCAAACATCCCATTCAAAACAAGATAATGGGACTCAATATATACATCACAAATACAGGTCTAAACTACAGACAAAACAGTGACAAGACAAATCATGCTAATACCAGACAACAACATACCCACCACCTATGTGGTCCAGACACTCTCGGGTTAAAATAAATAGATAAATAGAAATGACAAAAATGACAGCAATAATAATAATAGTGATAGTTAAAGATTAATAATAATAAAAAAAAAAAAAACACCAAGAGAGAGAAAGGAGAAAGAGAAAAAAAAAGGGGGGGGGGATTCAGAAGCTGCCAGTTATGTTGGAGCAGATGAAAGCTCCTGTTCAAAATGAGAAATAAAAGGCTGCCAGACCTTAAAGAATCTCTTAGTGTTGCCCTGCAATGTAAATCTAAGGTGCTCTAATTGAAGGTGTGCCATCACCTCCTCCATCCATCGTTTGTGAGATGGCGGTGTTGCCTTTATCCAGTTAAATAAAATCAATCTCCTAGCCAACAATGAAGAGAATGCCATTGCTTTCCTTTGAGCAGTCGTAGTTGTGCTTCCCCTGGTGCCACACCAAAGATGGCTGCCAGAGGGCCGGGCTCTATATTTTTGTTATAAATGGATGAGAAGGTTTTAAAAATTTTGGTCCAAAACCCTTTCAGCCTGGGACAAGACCAGAACATATGACATATGTTGGCTGGCACCTGTTTACATCTAGGGCAAGTCGGATCAGCCCCCTGATAAATCCTTGCCAGTTTGTCCCTTGAAAAATGAAGTCTGTGTAACACCTTAAACTGTATCAATCCGTGTCTAACACATACAGAAGAAGAGTGTATTAATTCTACTGCCCATCTCCAGTCAACCTCCGATATGTCCAACTCTAACTCTTCCTCCCAGTTACTTTTTATGTAATCAAGGGATGGGGAAGCCACCTTCTGGATATTCACATAGATCCTGGAAACCATCCCTTTAAGAGTCCGGTTCGTATCCAATAGCCCATCTATCCATCCACTTTGTGGTAGCGCGAGGGATGAAGAGAATGTTTCTTTCACAAATTCTCGAACCTGAAAATATCTGAGGTAGTTAGTCTTTGAGGGGATTCCATACTCCTCCTCCAGTTGAGCAGCAGACATGAATACCCCATCTTTAAAAAGATTTTTGACACATTCCACCCCAGCTCTATACCATTCCCTAAACGCTGTTCCCCCAAGGGCCGGGGAAAACAAGTGATTGCCATAGACGGGAGCAGATAGGAGGGTGTTTCTGTTTTTAAAATGTGTTCTAAACTGGACCCAGATTTTGATAGAGTCATGTACAACAGGGTTGTTTGTGTAAAGGTATTTGTTTAAGGGCAGAGGAGCGCAGACCAGGGAGTGTAAGGACACTGGGCTAGATGTATATCTTTCCATATGTACCCACACTGGGGTTTCGTCGTCATCTAACTGCGAGACCCAAAACAACAGCTTATATACAGTACAGGCCAAAAGTTTGGACACACCTTCTCATTCAATGCGTTTTCTTTATTTTCATGACTATTTACATTGTAGATTCTCACTGAAGGCATCAAAACTATGAATGAACACATGTGGAGTTATGTACTTAACAAAAAAAAGGTGAAATAACTGAAAACATGTTTTATATTCTAGTTTCTTCAAAATAGCCACCCTTTGCTCTGATTACTGCTTTGCACACTCTTGGCATTCTCTCCATGAGCTTCAAGAGGTAGTCACCTGAAATGGTTTCCACTTCACAGGTGTGCCTTATCAGGGTTAATTAGTGGAATTTCTTGCTTTATCAATGGGGTTGGGACCATCAGTTGTGTTGTGCAGAAGTCAGGTTAATACACAGCCGACAGCCCTATTGGACAACTGTTAAAATTCATATTATGGCAAGAACCAATCAGCTAACTAAAGAAAAACGAGTGGCCATCATTACTTTAAGAAATGAAGGTCAGTCAGTCCGGAAAATTGCAAAAACTTTAAATGTGTCCCCAAGTGGAGTCGCAAAAACCATCAAGCGCTACAACGAAACTGGCACACATGAGGACCGACCCAGGAAAGGAAGACCAAGAGTCACCTCTGCTTCTGAGGATAAGTTCATCCGAGTCACCAGCCTCAGAAATCGCAAGTTAACAGCAGCTCAGATCAGAGACCAGATGAATGCCACACAGAGTTCTAGCAGCAGACCCATCTCTAGAACAACTGTTAAGAGGAGACTGCGCCAATCAGGCCTTCATGGTCAAATAGCTGCTAGGAAACGATTGCTAAGGAGAGGCAACAAGCAGAAGAGATTTGTTTGGGCCAAGAAACACAAGGAATGGACATTAGACCAGTGGAAATCTGTGCTTTGGTCTGATGAGTCCAAATTTGAGATCTTTGGTTCCAACCGCCGTGTCTTTGTGAGACGCAGAAAAGGTGAACGGATGGATTCCACATGCCTGGTTCCCACTGTGAAGCATGGAGGAGGAGGTGTGATGGTGTGGGGGTGTTTTGCTGGTGACACTGTTGGGGATTTATTCAAAATTGAAGGCACACTGAACCAGCATGGCTACCACAGCATCCTGCAGCGACATGCCATCCCATCCAGTTTGCGTTTAGTTGGACAATCATTTATTTTTCAACAGGACAATGACCCCAAACACACCTCCAGGCTGTGTAAGGGCTATTTGACCAAGAAGGAGAGTGATGGAGTGCTGCGGCAGATGACCTGGCCTCCACAGTCACCGGACCTGAACCCAATCGAGATGGTTTGGGGTGAGCTGGACCGCAGAGTGAAGGCAAAGTGGCCAACAAGTGCTGAACACCTCTGGGAACTCCTTCAAGACTGTTGGAAAACCATTTCAGGTGACTACCTCTTGAAGCTCATGGAGAGAATGCCAAGAGTGTGCAAAGCAGTAATCAGAGCAAAGGGTGGCTATTTTGAAGAAACTAGAATATAAA
Source organism: Epinephelus lanceolatus (assembly GCF_041903045.1). Taxonomy (NCBI): domain Eukaryota; kingdom Metazoa; phylum Chordata; class Actinopteri; order Perciformes; family Serranidae; genus Epinephelus; species Epinephelus lanceolatus. The sequence continues at coordinate 31,776,133 of NC_135750.1, read as the reverse complement.
ACATGTTTTCAGTTATTTCACCTTTTTTTGTTAAGTACATAACTCCACATGTGTTCATTCATAGTTTTGATGCCTTCAGTGAGAATCTACAATGTAAATAGTCATGAAAATAAAGAAAATGCATTGAATGAGAAGGTGTGTCCAAACTTTTGGCCTGTACTGTATATTAGCAGCCCAATAATAGTGCATATAATTTGGTAAAGCCAGGCCTCCCTCTTCTCTCTGTCTCTCAAGGAACTCTCTGAAGAAGAGGAGGAAGACAAATAACTAATACAGGAGGATCAGCTTTCTGAGCCAAAACATTATTAATCCTTGAAATAGCTTTGAAATCATGTGTTTCTAACCGACACAGCAAACTGGAAGAACAATGTATCATCTGCATCAGAGACTTGATCTCACAGCTTTTAGGAACCAACAGCAAAGTGTTACCAAGTTATCGAGTTACCTTACCAGTGTAGAGTTTAGTGGTGACTTTTCAGAATAACCACCAGGGGGCAGCATAACAGCTCTGCATGTATTTACAGGCAGATTTTAAACTAGTGTCAAAAATACAGTTATCAAGACAAAATTCTGAGAGTTTGCATACTTTATCTAGACAACATAAACATCTGAAATGTATTTTTACAAAAAGTCAGTGATCCATAAGTTAAGAAATGATACTTAGAAATGCTCTTTTCCCATTGGCTGATAAAGGCTACATGATACCAGAATTCAAAATAATGTCAAAAATTCAGTTTGTGACGTACAATTCTGAAATAAAACACTTCTAATCTCCCCTGAGAGCAAAATATTGTCTTTTTTTCATGACCACTGGAGGTTTATTTAGTGAGAAATTGCATTAGCTGTTTACAGTACAGTCCATGGTGACACATTTTGATTCAATGGACTCAATTTTTGATCAGTCGAAATCTATGTAATGTGTTTGTGTAGAACAGTCTGAAGATGCTGTGTAGCAAGTGTGGGAGCAGATAGGTTTCATTCGTTTTAGTAAAAACAGAGTGATGGACTTAATAATTTGCACTAAGTTGGAATTTACAAAAGAGTATCTACTCCAATCCTGTGAAATAATAACACTATTAATACAGTAAACAGTTGGTTTAGGACATTTATTAGGAACTGTAAGAGACCATGACCAAAATTTGGTGAGTTGCAGTTACCTTTAGATCAAGGAGGGATGGCAGTCCCCAGCATTTAACTATAACAGCTTCTCATTTTCAGTATCTGTTGGATTGGGTATGAAATGATCCAGATTCTTAGTCTGGTTAGATATTAAAGTATTCAGTCTGAGTAAACCATTAACACTGGCTGGTCTCATATTTATTTTGAACTGGAAAGAATTAGAGATTACAGATGGTAATTTAATTGTTAAATTTAAACTAAAGCATCGGGATATGATTAGGAAATGGGAATAAATGGGAATATATCCTCCAGGGATGACAGATAATGGGTTTTCTATGTAGAACAATGCAGCTATTACAGTTTTGAAAAACTTATTTGAAAGAGACAGTATGATGTCATTTGACCAACTAACTGAAACATTTGGATTTCAAACAAGCCACCAACACTCCTACCCATGGCATATGTGACATACTGGTCTAGAGGTACAATTGGTGTATTTCATCGTGTAAGGACACCATTCCTTGATTATGCAGGACCTAGATTATCAAATTTTATCTGGAAGCCACTTCCTAGGTGTTTCTAGAATATACCTATAGGTGGGAGGTTGATAAATGCAAAATATTCCAATATGTGAAACTGATAAAGTGGATGCATAATTACTAATAAAAATATGTTCCCAAAAAGTGTCATCACAACTGGGCTTAGAGTTTAGTGAAAGTTGCAGGTGATCTGTTAGGAAGTTTTGAAAAACTTTTCTTTAAACAGTCGCTGTAGCGCCACCATCAGGACTATTGGCACCCAATTCCTGTTGAGGAATTTTAGCATGGGACTCGACCTACTGTATGTTACCTTATTGTCATGCATGGGAAGTTAGATTTCCTTGGAAGAAGAAGAAGAAGAAGAAGAAGAAAAAGAAGAAGAAGAATATTGACATATGCAAGAGCAGGCCCCTAATAAAAAATACCAGAAACAAACTCTGCAAACTCTGGCCCCTTTAACCTGTCTTGGGGGCGTTTTAGGAGGAATGTGGATCAGAGAAATGGTGGGATACACACACAAGCAAGGACAGTAAATATTTCTTTGAATAACCTGAAAAGGCTCCTTTACAAACACTAGAAATCCCCAGATGCCTTGATTTTATTTACTTTGTGAGTTATAAAAGATACAGGATTGCTATGCCACTTCCAAACAGCACCAATATTAGCCATCAGATGATTTGCTTTGGGCTCCAGTCTCCCAGTAGAAATTAGAATACAGTAACCTTTCCTCTGTGACAGACAGAGCCCATGCAGGCAGAGCTGAGGAAATAGGCGCAGTGTGAAGGCGACGTCCCAGGCGCTTTTTATTGTTATCTAACGGGATCAGGGCGCATCTTCAAAGCTTCACAGATAAAGAGCTCCAAAAGGCTGAGGGGACTCCTGCCTCCACAGCGACAGATCACCGATAACGGAGACAACCAGGCCCGGCCTCTTATCTGCTTTGTCATATAACTAAACGATCAGTTTAGTGGCATTGTCCCTGAGCTGCTGCATGTGGAGATCTCTGAAGGGGCGCTGCAGATCCCAAAGGTTAGGCGCTGTCTGCTGGACAGACGCGTCTCGGGTTATTTGGCAGCTAATGGACACGGTGTGATACTGTCAGTCACCATGTTAACAGAGAGCAGAGATGGCTGAACATTTAAAGCCAACCCGAATGAAAAGTGTAGTGTGATCCTACCTATACCTAACCGATTATTAATATGTGCAGCCTTTGGTGTGTGAAGGAGTCAATTGTCGGATTACCTCATCCCTCTGTGGGCTTGTTTGCGCTCACGGGCTTTCCCCAGCTTCCTCGCAGCTTGTTTTAGCATATTTACATATGAACGGGCCGACAATCAGCCGTAATTGTGTTGCTACTGTAATACTTTTGATCTGTAATGTTTGAAGCGCCTGTGCCAAATGCTGGCTCTCAGGGTAGCCGGCGCCAGCTCCTCACCAGGGTATCAAAGACATGTCAATACGATGGAGGATTGCTTGTCTTTCCCCCAATTTGACTGCAGAAGTACCAGCCAGACGTCTATCCACTTGTAATAGGCCTGCATTGTGGAGTAAGTACTCAAATTTGGAGCTGCTTCTTGAAAATACTTTATTATAGTGTCATATTATATAGTGGTGGAAGAAGTATTCACATCGTTTATTTATGTTAAAGTAATACCAGGTATTGGGGATCACACGTGGCCTTCTTTCACAATTTAAAGCTCTCAACATGCAGAATAGCCTGTCCCATTGGTATAATAATATATTGTTGCATTATTACTGATACATGAATGTGAAAGCAGTACTTCAGTTTTGTTATTGGTCAAGGAGGAGCATATTATAACTCATTTGCAAAGATTGGGGGTAGTTTAATCAGAAGCAAAGCGTCTCCTTCATTATTTAGAACATGCATCTGTCACCTTCAATAACAACATGAAAGTAGCAGAAAAATAAAGACATGTACACTATAAACTGATGTAGAAAACTCACAGTGTGTGCACAGAGAGTCATCAGAATACAGGGAATTAGGTGTTTAATCCTCAGTGCTTCTTTCCACCAGTCTTGATGCTTAAATTTCAACTATATTGGATAACTCATACAGAGATTAAATAATACATTAGATCAGTCATATAGTTCAAAATGAGAGCCCTGACTGAGCCCAGCCTTAGAAGTCTGGCCATTCTGACACCTTTCCTCCGGTGCTACTGTATGCAGCAGCAACATGAAAGCATGTCTCCACCTCTGCAGGACATGCAGCTGTTTCTGCAGAGCCCCTGGTTTCAGTCGGGGCGGACAAATGTATGAGCTCAGGAGGGTTCTCACAGACTCGGCGGCGCCAGGTCTTCACACACTCACAGGATATGTAAAGACTTCAATAACGAGCCATTAACCTCTAATCATCGGGATCGATCAGGCGTTAACAAGGGCCTCTACATATGCAAATTGTAAGCAAGCAAGGGGCCAGGGCCCCTATAAAAAGCTGACCCTGGACAGAGGCTACCACCACACACTCCCTCTGGCATTCAGTGGATTTACAGGTCACTGAGCAGCACTGCGAACATGGTGAAATACTTTTCTGTGGACTGGCTGGCCCAGAGCCATCACCACAACGCGCCGTCTGAAGACCACGGAGCTGGCACGGACACCTCGTCGACCTGCAGACCCCATATTCCCTGCATGGTGCAGCCGCGCCCGCCGACTTTTGGCAAGGGTTACCTGCAGCCAAAACCCAAAGCATTAAAGCCCGCTGAACACACGGAGCTAGTGGAGAGCAGCGGGCAGGACTCCAGCTTGTGCTCACTTTCTCACCCTACAAGCTGCGCCTCACCAAGTAAGTATTTAGTAGTATAGTAGCCTAAAACTCCTTAATTCAAACCAAATATTGTGCGTCTTTACGCATGAGCGGTGTTTGTAACCACATTTTCCTTTCTCAGTTTCAGAGATCAGTGGGTATTCATCCGGGTATGACAGCGAGGCGAATTCCTCTGAGTGTCTCTCGGTGGATGAGGGGAGCGACATGGAGAAGGACGGACCGCAGCGCCGCGTGCGCACTAAGTTCACCCCAGAGCAGATCAGCAAACTGGAAAAGATCTTCAACAAGCACAAATATCTGGATGCTGGAGAGAGAGTGAAGACAGCGCAGAAGCTCAACCTCACAGAAACTCAGGTAAGCCGAGACTATGCATCAGTGTATTTATATAAAGTTTTACTTTAGTGTAATAACGCTGAGTGTAGTATTGCTGTGGATGCTGACTGTATTTTGCTTCCTCTCAGGTAAGGACCTGGTTCCAGAACAGGAGGATGAAGCTGAAACGGGAGGTGCAGGACCACCTCGCCCCTCAAATGCCACCGCTGATGTTCCAGCCTCTGCCCCCGGTGCAGTACCACAGCGTGGCCGGACAGCGACCTCATTACCCTGCGACAGGTCCGGCCTTTTACCCGCTCCCAGTCCCGCAGCTGGTCCAGATGCCTCATCACCACCCTCCTCACCTCATGATCCACAACCCACGTTTCTACTGATGAGCTGCCAACTATAGACTTTTCCTACTGAAACACTTAAAATCCAAACAAGTGCAATCCAGAGTTGTTTTATCTGATGTGTGATTTTTATTATATGTGATAAAAAAGTTGTATATAATTTACATAAAGTCTATTTATTGTTGAATAAAGTCTATTCGCTTCGCTGCAGCAACAGACTGTTTTTTTGTGTTTTGCATACATAACATCTAAGCTATTGGATGAGACCTCAATACTGGATTCTTAAAGATAAAGGTGATGATGTTATCTTTATTGCAGGATTAGCTCAACATGAATAGATCATCCTCTCTTTCATCTTAAGGCGGGACGAGGTTAGAAGAAAGAGCTGATAAGATGGGAGTTGTCCATTAAAGTTGAGTCTTATCACATCTCATTGTATGGCTTCTGTTTATCTTATAATATCAGGTGATGAGAGGCCAAAGCACAGTCAGGCCAATCCATATAAACAAATCATAATAAATTAAATCACTCAGGACTGTGCATTGTGTAGGCTGATATACATGCCCCAGACCCCAAATTCTTAATGAGCGTCTAATACAGACATTGTGGCTTTTCCCCTCACCTGTCAACACAGACTGACCATATGCTCCGCTTTCATATGCGTTGTTTGCCCCCCCATCTCTGCACTTCAAAGGCCAGCTAACGGGGAGATCATGGTCAACAATTAGCCCTAATTAAGCCGCTCATTGATGAGTTTACACCGGGCCCTCCGGCCTGGCTCCAGAGAGTCTGGGCTTTTGTGTGGCTCACAAGTCTGAGCTCTGGTTTGAAGTCTGAGGCCTGCGGATAAAACCTGATTGTGTGATGAGATCTGGAGATAGACACACTTGATTCAGAGTTATTTTCAAATAATTAAAGGGTCACATGCGGCTGTATTTACACTTTACTTAACTCAGGGCCCTTATTCAATATTTCCACTCAAATATAGCTGATGCAAGTGAAAGGAAATAATTGGCTGATGACTTTTTTGCTGTATAATTTATTTGATAACAATGTAGTAGTGCTTCAATTTGCTACCAGGGGTGTAGGTTTCATTTAAACACTGGAGGGACACATGAAATGGGGGATTGGGGTTGTCCTTCGCCAGAAAATTTAAGGCATCAAACAATTTATTTCCTGCATTCTGGCATGGGCGGATTATGACATGATGGGCCCCTGGGCACAGATATGTAAAGAGCCCCACCACTTCTCTTACACAGGGGCAAGACACAGACTTTGTGGTGGTTTTGCATCTCTAGTTGATATGCATCTTTTGGTGGGGTTGTGTTTTCATATGGTCATTTTGAGTCTCTTCCTGGCCTGACATTTGACATTGTGCAAGTGAAGGGCCCCTGGGTTTAGGCCCCAGTCAGTAATCTATTCATGCATTCTGGTGATTTTTTATGCACCAATTTGTGCCTTTTTGTAAATACCTGCTGTATGGGGTTTGAAGGGCCTAAGAGGCTCCTCAGCAAATGTCTCATTCAAATAAAGTCAACGAAGATCAAACAGAACTTTCTCACTTTCAGACTGCGGTCACACCCTCCCTGTCCCAGCATAACAAAGGCTTCATCATCACCAGGCTGCCTGATACTCAGACAGCTGGACGCATCTGTCTGTGTCTGCAAGGGCCAATCACAGATTTGACAGCCAGGGTTGAGGCATTTGATATGGACGAAAATATAATTATATTCGGGAGATTTCGATGTCTTCAAATCCCAACAAAGGCTGGATTATTAGATGTAAAGTGATAAATTAATGTGGCCAGTGGCAAAGTAAATCGTACAGCTTACTCTAAACAGTTCTTTAAGCGCGCCTCATATCTGATATTTCAGATAACCGCCTTGTATTCATAGCGGATACCGCCCTGAATCACTTCATGCAGAGATCATTCAGTCTGAGATGCCGGCTAACTGATACTCAGACTCACTGGCGCCGGAGCATCACAGCCAGCCATGGACGTGAGAAAAACCACAGTCCGGCCTCTATTAACCTCAATTACAACCAACCATCAAGTTTCTATCGTTCCGTTGAGAAGCCTTTGCATATGCAAATAAAGAAGTGTGTCCCTCCTATATAGGGGCCAAGAGTCACCCAAGGGGACACAACACACACACCTGAAGCTCACTGCTGGGACACATCATGGCAAACTTCTCTGTAGAATGGCTTTCCAAGAGTTATTATGAGGATGCTGCGCGTCATCCAAAAGTCCACAGCGAAATGGAGGATTTTACAAAGGGATCAAGAAGCCAATACTCTCCAAGCTCTCCAAACAGTAAGTTGACTGATAAAGCTTGTTATAAGCGCTGAGATCGACATGTCCTTGTGTGAATGTCGATTTTGAGTTGAATTAATTAAGTGCTCTGGTGTTCCTTTCAGATAGCTGCGGTTACACTTCGGGCTCTGAGAGCGAGGTTGGGGATGACAGTGAGGGAGAAGCCGCCCAGCAACGAAGGATGAGGACCAAGTTCACCTCCGAGCAAATCGGCAAACTGGAGAAGGAGTTCAGCAAGCACAGATACCTGGGTGCAATGCAGAGGAGGAAGATTGCCGAGAAGCTGAACCTCTCTGAAACTCAGGTGAGTTTAGAGCAGTGGGTCTAGAGACCTCCGGTAACATTGCTGAGGTCATCGAAAAAGTGCCAGTAAAATGGGGAACAGTTGTGTGATGTGGGGCTCCTGGTGTGTGTTTTCAGTTCAAAATCATAAGTGAACATGTGTTACATTTGTTAATAGCTGGTTTGTACCCCCAGGTGAAAACATGGTTCCAAAACAGGAGGATGAAGCTGAAACGGGAGGTCCAGGAGCTTCGTCCCGAGTACCTGTCGGTCCCTATGAGCGCTCTGCTGCCGCCTCTGCTGTTTCAGCACCCCGTCCTGAGTGGACAGCTCCCCGCCGGCAGCGGCTTCTACCCACAGCTGCAGCCGCTCCACAGGTCGGCCCTGCCGACTCCTCTGCACCACCAGCACCGCTCTATGGCTGTCTCGATGCCCCCACACTTCTACTAAACTCTGACACCCCCCAAAACATGTTGTCTAGAATCTAGATACTTTTCCAATACTCTCTCTGAAAGAGGGGTTTATACGATGTTTAATATATCCAAAGCACTACAGTAGATGTTGATATTATTTTTATGTATGATTTAAAAAATGTTAACGTATTTGCAGCAAATATTATATGCTCTATGTCACAAATAAAACAAATAAAAACCAGAGACCTCCGTTTTGCGTCATTGCTTGGAATATTGACGATAAATTTTGTTATACTTACCAATGTACAATGAACAATGAACAAACACAACAACTAAAATGTTAGATTAAGAGATATAAAACACATACACCTTTTATAGGGCCCTTTTGTTTGGGGCCCAGTACCAGACTCCATCAAGAAATCATTCTGTGAGCTGTTGAGTGGTTAGGGTTTAGGGGCTGGGTGACAGAATAGTGAGTAAAATATTTGGACACCTTTTACATCTCATTTTATCTCTTCCCAAAGTAACGTAAGAGATAAAACACATGACCTTTTGGCCATATAATCAAAGCCACTATTAAACCAGTAGATCCCGTGTGTTGCCATCTGTTGCAACATTGATGTTAACTTTCAACAAAAGGAACAAATGGCGCTGTGTTCCTGTTTCCACCATATTGCGCTTTATTCTCAAGCTTTGTGCCTCTCTCTCCATCTTTTTCCTTGAAGAAACTTCACAGCAGTAATGGAGGATCATAGACACGCAAAGTAACCAGTTTTCTCACGCTCCTATCTGAGTAACTGCACATATTAGGATGAAGTTTGGGGTATCACAGGCTCTGGCCAGCCTGTCTCTCGCTCCTGTCTCCGGCTGCTGCAGGCAAATATTTTGCTTTGGACGTCCGGTGGCGTGGCTCCGAGCTGCGATGGCTCTCTGCTCGTTGTAGATTTGCATCTTCAAAGGGACATCAAAGCGGAGGTAACTGCTAGATCATTGAGATCCATTGAGCTCTATTGTCTCCCGATTGAACCATTCGCACTTAGCTGAGAGACGCGCTGGGACGGCGCCCTCCAGTCTGCCCGAGGTGTATATTGCCTCACGTTAAAGCCATTAGTTAACACCAGCTAAATAGGTAACTGATTGAGTCACTCTGTCATAAAGCAGCAATGCCTTGTTCACTCATGATTTGCAGTTTGGATTAATACCTGCTGGTGGAGTGATTACATTGACTGCAGGTGAGCAGGCGCTGACATATGCTGTGTCAGTCAGAGCTGGGCTCCTTTGGCAGGTTTTAGGATGAGCAGCTGATTCAAAAGAGGACTGGGGTTGTTCAGGAAGGCCTAGGTTTAAAAGGAAAATAAATACTGACACCTCCCACCAGGAGGCACAATTACCAAAGGAGACGATTAGAATTCCATGCACCAGGCAGCATCGGCTATAATGAGAAGAACATTATTCATTTAAAGGCTTACTGGACCATATATCCATTTATGCAGCACCTCTATACAAAGCAGCAGCCAGTGCAAAGGCCTCAGTCTGCAGCATTAACTGGGACAGTTCCTGGCACTAATGGCAACATGAGCATCAATAAATGATCCGTTGTGAGAAGAAGTCAGAGAACTGGTGACTTGAATGACAATGAGCGTTTCACTGATCCCTTTGACTAAAGGTGAGTGGCTGGGTGGAGAGGTGTTCCATGAAAGAGACATTTTCTCTCCTCTAACATGGTTTCATTTAAATGAAATGTTCAAGGCCCAAAGAAGTCTCACTAAAGCTGCAGCTGGATGGCAGCAGACAGACTGGAGCCAAGGCTGGATGATGGGGAGAGGCCAAAGGTTGTTCACCAAGTTCAGCGAGAGAGAGCCGCTAATGAGATCTGCAACATGGACTGATGATTATAATGATGGAATCAAGCCGAAAGTGTATGGCTGTCAGGGAAATTACTTCAGCTGTTCCACATGTGGCTAATCACTCAAGAAATATGTGCTCGGTTATGAAAATAGCTGTGCCCTGAAAACTCCCCAGAAGTTACAATTTAATGATATAATACACTGGCCTAATTATTCAAGTTGTCTTGTTGTGAGTGTGTACAGTTTGGAGGTGCCTGAACTGGGTATTTGCTTGATATTCTATGTCAGTTTACACTTTCACTCCACTACAATTCAAAGAGTAATATTAACATGTTAGTATTTGTGACTCAGCTGGATAAATGTGGCAGACATAGTTATTTTACAGAGTAAAATTTTTACATTCATGAACATGGATGGATTACTGAACAGGCCCAGGGGCCTAAAGTGTCCCCCCTGGCCTTTACTTGCAAAATGTCACTCAAATCAACACGTACCAGTGAGGAAGAGATGCAAAATGACCACAAAAAGATGCAAAGGAACTGCAAAGAGACACTGAATTACTCCCAAAAGGATTAAAACAACCACAAAGAGACACAACACAAGCAAAAAGGAAAGACGAGATGACTACAAAGCAACCAAAAACAACATAAAATTATCTTTAAGAGACACAAAACCACAAAAAATGCATAACAACAAAGAGATGCAAAACATCACAAAGACAGTGTGTCTTGCTTATATGAAGTAGAGGCGGTAGGGCCTCTTGGATGTCAGTGTCCAGGGACCCATTGTCTATTATTTGACCATGCTGAGTGTCTATATCCATATAATTAATTACTGTTTTACAGCTGTTTACACCTCTTTGTATAAATATACTGCAGTTATACCTGTTATGCATATAGGTTTCTCTTTACCTTCAGTTTATTCATTTGCAATTACTGTTTAATTTATATTATTTCATGTTATATTTTATTTATGGTATATTTTGTCCCTTACCAGTATCCTTACTTGCATTATGTTATGTTTAGATTCTTTCTTACTTGCGTGATCTTCTGCCTCTTTTTCTACATATTTAATGAGCACTGTTGGAGGGAGCCTGAGACTCGACATTTTCATTGCCAACAACTGCCTCTCTGTTATTGTTGTGCATACGATAAATAAAGAACCTTAACCTGATATAATGTAGTGCATCTCTAAAGATTAAACCAGTGGTCCCAACCTTTTAGGACTGTTTGACTCTTTGTCACATTTCAGATATTTATGATCTCCGTATTTTCCATGAAAGAGACATTTTCTCTCCTCTAACATGGTTTCATTTAAATGAAATGTTCAAGGCCCAAAGAAGTCAAATGATCTCATTCTGTTTGTTGACTGTCCAGCCAAATGTGTTATAGGTAGAGAGGTGACAATGCACTTATTAAATAGGCATTCATGAAGTAATTTGTATGCCTAAAACAATGATCAATGATTTGACCTATGACCCCTAAAATGCACTAAAGTTGTGTTACTGCATCCGGTCTTTGTATTAACTCATAGGTAACATAAAGGCAAAGTGCAGTGACTACATTTTTTAGTGTCTTTGACATCATAGGAAGTTTTTTTAATTTCTTACTAGATTGTATTTGTTTAATCTGGCTGTAGATGTCTGTTTCAAAACAGCAACAGAGAGAACTTAGAGCAGAATAATATTATCATATTAACTTCATCAGGTTTGATCTACATTAAGATTACTTGACATCATCATCTGCATCACTGATCTGAGCTGTTATCACTGTCACATTATCAGTTATTTTGTCACTGGCATCGTCCTCATTCTCACTTTCACCATTTGCCGTAATATACTTACTGCAGTTTTCCGTGGCCTGATAGAATCTCAAATCTCAGGGAACCCAAGGCAAACTGCAGTAAATACATTTCCTGCAGTTTGCTTTGGATTTTGGTTGGATTTTGTAGGTACTGCAATTTTTAAACCCTATTTGCTCTGGAGCTGAACATGATTGAATTCTGTCACAAGATAAAACAGATATCCAAAAGTCTGATTTCAGTCTTGGCCAGGATTGTAGTTACTACGGTGAACCTTTGAAAGGCAGAGAAGTTCACATCAAAGCCAAAAACAAAGCAAAGTTGTGCAGCAAAATGTGTAACAGATTTTTTTTTACGTCTTTCCAAGCCCATCAATCATCTCACTGCCTCTCAGATTTATCTGGTGAGCCTTTGAAGGACCCCGAGTCATAGGTTGGAAACCACTGGACAAAAGTATGTCACTGTATTTAAAGTAGTTAAAACCCACTTCACCCGGAGCAGAACAGGAAAATTATATGTACTTATGCATCAGCAGTCAATGTGTCTATTTTCCTGCAGATCTTTACTTTTGATACTTTAAGCATATTTTGCAGTAAAGGGTTTTTAATTTATAACCCTAACTTGTAATGGAGCATTTATATAATGTTGGTATTTTCACGTAAGGACCTGAGTACTTCCCCCGCCACTGCTTTTTGTTTCAGCCTTTTCACTGAGAGTGAAAAAGATAATTATATAATCTAAGACTTGAAGAACACACAAAAACAAATGGAAGCTTTAGTAGACTATTAGTTATTTGGTGGTGACACACTGGGCAGTTTTGGCAGTATACAATTACAACACTTTTAGCAGCAAATAAAAGGTTTAAAAAAATGTCAGAGTCTGTTTAAGATGTCTTGTTTTTATGGTGTTAAAGCAGCAATACTGAGGCAATTTCTTGGGCACTGTTGCCCATCAGAGTTGCCCAAAAAAACTGCCTAGTGTATCACCACCTTAAGTCATTTATATGCAGTTAAAAATAAGAATATACTCAACTTAAAGACACCCACTACTTAGAGTCTAAAAAGCGTGAATGCATAAATGTCAAATCCAGTATTTAATGCCAAGATTTCTTTATTCAAACACATCAACAAACAAATTATTCAGATGCAAACGTGTGTTATATAAACAATAATGTAGTGGAAATGCAACTCTACACACATAATGTCATCATGAATAAATATGATCAAATTTGAGTTATGATAATACACAGAAATGAATCACAGAGACACAATATTCACCTGAGGTCAGTGTGTCATATTTTACACTTAGCAGTCTTCCTCCGTCTATGTAGTAAGTCCGTGGCAGGCAGGAGCCTGGGGTGTATGTGTGTGTGTGTGAGTGTGTGAGTGCTTTCAGGTCAGCTGTCATGCGGAGAGGATGATGAAATGGTTGTCTGCCTGGTGGAATACCTCTGCAGCCCCATTTTCCCATGCCCTATGCCTCTTTAAAGTTACATCTGAAAGAGGTATATGCATAGGAAAAAGGAACAGCGAGTGCAAAGAGCCATGCCGCCCTGTCGCTGCACGCTGGAGCCTGGAGGGCAGGGAGGAAAAAGAGCTGGTCAGTGACATGACTGCACGTACAACAGGAGTAATAACTCAGATATTCTTTGGCTGTTTGACCAGGTGAGACTGCTTGACTGTAGAGGCAGCAGGCTGAATGTTAAATATGAAAATGAAAGAAAATGCAGCTTACAAAAACAATGCTTTTAATTAAATGTTTGGACATTTTTCTAGTTTACAACCAAGTTTTAAAATGAATAGGGGGTAAAGAGGACTTACCCTGCAAAGCTCCAGATGAGTCTCTCCTGAGAAGGCACCTCCTCTTGGCCATTTATTCCTCCACAGGGACCTTGAAGATGTTTGAGAAAGACAGAGTAGCTGTTGTGTGTGCTCACTCAGCACTTCTCCTCCCTCCTTGGTTTGGAGCCATGGCGACACACCTGCGGACACCACAGATGCCTCTGGAGAGGAAAAAAAAACAACTCTGATACACATTGTTCATTGTCTGCTGTGGCCGGATCACTCTGGTTAACAGTGAACTTGTTACAGTTGTCATTATCTCCTATCTGCACATGCTGCAGACGTCACAGACGGAGCATGGAAGAGGGGAAACGTTAAGGACGGCTCGTTCCTGCCAGTGGAGAAGTTTCTTATCTGTTCAGGGCTTTTTTATTTTTTCGCTTCCTTTTCTCTCTCCCAGAACAGGGGCCCCCATGCTTTTTAGCACTCAAGGTCTCTGGACAAGGACTCTCAGGGTGTGCTGGTGTGAGACACTGACACACACACACACACACACACACACACAGTGTAGTGTGTAGTGGAGAGAGTGTTATGACATGTCAAGGCCAGTGCAACCAGGCGAGGATGAAACTGTGCTCTCGTTTCAGAGCCTCTGAGTTTGCACAGTTTGGAGCAGCGGTCATATATCACAGGGTTTAATAAAAGGAGATATAACTTAGATGATCATGTTGGCCCAGTTGAGGTCATCTCACCACAGTGTATCTCTGGGATGAAGAATCTAACGATGAGCAGCACGAGGAGAGGTGCATTAAATTAAAATCTTATTTCAATACTTGGATGTTGACTTTTGGTCTATAAATGCATGTTTATTTTGTTATCGTAAAGTGTACAGCCCTCAAATTAATCATGTGCGATTCAAGTTTGAAGGTAAATGGTTAGAAGCTGTGGTGCCCACAGAAATCTTTCATAGGAGCGGCCTGATGGGGACACTGAAAACCTTAGGGTGACAAACCAAAAGTCATAACTGAATTTCAGGTATTCGATTATGCTTTTGAAGTATAGAGGCCAGCTCGAGGCTGCTATGAGAGTTAAGGAGTTGCATGCTAATATACTTTAGTTTCTCATTTTCCTAATTATCTTATGTGCATAGACTAATAAGAGTACAGTTAACATTTTGAGGTTCACACAAATCCTGCTTTAATATGTTATGTATCTATCAGACTGTCTCATGCACAGTTGGTATGTTTCCTATGAAAAGCAATGCACCAAAATTCGGACATATCCCACATAATGATGAGCCAGTAATTTATGCATAACCCAAGTATTCTGGAAGGCTGCAATCATGAGACCAGTGTGCTGATGGGAGTTAAGAGGGATGCAGTCCTACGCAGTTAGGAGGCAGGTTATTGTGGTGGATGGCTCTCAAAACTCAGGAATTTCTCCCAGGAGACCAGTGTTCATAACTGTGTAAGTTATTATACAGTATGTCCTCAGCAAGTTTCTTTCCCCAAACCTAATCTCAGTAACTTTACTTGCCAAAAGCTAACCTCTACCTCTGCTATGTTGGTTGGTAGGTTGATATTGTCTGTGATTTATTGTTTCCTTAAATGCGCTGGTTGTCCTTTTCCTTAAAAAAGACAAATTCGCAACTTTATCTTGAAGGAGTGTATTGATTGTAAGGGAAAAAACAGCCTTCCTAAGTTAAGAAGAGACAAATACCTACCCATAGAACCCATTTTCATTCCGATATCTTGAGGTGAGAGTTCAGGGGACCCCTTTGAAAATGGGCAGCAATTGTATTAGGATGGCCATGGCCCCCTCCTGGCCACCCTTGGGGGCACCACTGGCTGGAAGATATATCTTGTCAAATCCAGAATTAAGGACATATATGCATATTTAACATCTCACTCATATAAAAGCCTTTGGGCTCACCATTAAAATTCAGATTGAAAATTATTATTTAGGAGGAAAACAGATTATGTGAGCTCTGATTTCAGGGAATGGAAAGTGAGTTCAGTTTTCCTTTATGGTGCTGATTTAATGCTGTCAATTGTCTATGAAATGGTGCAAAAACAGTCTGAAACGTTCTGGTATACAGATGATAAAACATTTGTCTAACTTAGTCCCTAAAGCCTTCGAAAAGACTATTAATTATTGCAATTTAATTTTTCATTATTGTAATTATACAGTACATGTGTTAGGGATTTATGCATTGTGCTGTGAACAATATTTGTACTGGTTTTCTTTAATTTTAGTGTCTTTGTAGATGTATATGTGGGATTCTGGAGTTTATTAATGTGTGGGGTCTTGAAGGCTGTGCAATAAAAATGTAATTAATTAATTCCTGTATCAGTAATAAAATTATTTCTTTTAAAGAGTGTAAAGACAGTGGCTTTACTTTTCATACATAGACTAAATTATTTTAATAATATGTTATTGATGCATACAAGCTCCGACCTTTTTCCTGACAGACAGAAATATAAGTTCTTACAACCACCACTTGGTGGCGGCAGTTTCAAACTCTGACTGGCAGCAGACTGAGGTCAAAAACTATTTGTATGCAGTATGGTGTAATTATAAATATTTATTTTAATGCACTCAGGATAACATGCAGGTAAGGTACACTACAATGACTGCAGTGAAGTGAAATACCCACACTGACAGTGTCTGAGCGATGCTGTGAGCCGTGCCCTTTAGGTGAGATAAACACAAAGCTGTGTGATCAAGGTCCTGTGAGCAGGGGCATATTTGTGCTCTGACGGTGGAATGTGCAGTAGTCATGGAGAGCCTGTGTTTACTGTTAGCAATTACTGTACTTATACAGTAAATCCAAGACACAGCATCCTCTCCTCACTACTCTCACTTACTTCTTTAACGCAGCGTTTCCCCCTACATCAAAATGTCGGACTCATTTCCTCCACGTCTCATGAGGGACTGCTCTTAATTGGGTACACTTTAACATGCAGCTTTTAAAATCCAGTCTTGTTTTTTTTTTTTTTTTTTTTTTTTTTCCTTGCAGGGTGTTTCATTTAAGCGGGGCAAATTTGCAGAGTTAAGCAGAAAAAAAAACCAGCAACAAAAGCTGCTTGTTCATCTAAACGCATCTGCCACGGAGCAGGAGCGAGTTCACTCAACACAATGTTTCGCAGGCGAATAGTGGTTTAAGAATCTGACAGCTTGACAGGTTGTAAGGGTGTGATATTTCCTCAACTGCAACATAACAAACACCTGTAGTTGTTGGCAATTTGTGAGATGTGTTATGCTCATTAGCAACAAATGGAGGTGCTAAGGTTTGACTCAGAAATACCTCCTGTGCAGGTTTGTATATTCATTTACGAAAAATGTACAAGTCATTTTCTCGATATACACTAATGCAAGCCGGTGTGTGAAGACGTTATTATCAGCCATGATATAGCAGCTTAGCTCTGGTCAGCCTGTCAACTGGTCCACTGATTCTTCAGATATCTCTACTTATAATTATAGGCTGTAGTTATAATTGCTAATTATTTGTTAAAACTACTCGATGGATGACATGGTCCCCAGAGCAGAAAGCCTACTGCCTTTAGTGATCCCCTGCTTTCCCTCTAATGTCACCATGAGGTCCACAGTTTGTTTTTTAATCAAATGTCTTGAAATGTTCAGTAGTAGTTCAGATTGACTGCAGATATTGTATATTCTCTGGAGGATGAATCCTAATGACTTTGGTGATCCCCCGACTTTTCATCTAGCGCCACCAGCAGGTCAAAAAATTGCTCTTCTATCTACAAAATGGATTGGCACACACTTTTGTGCAGACATTCATGGTCCCCAGCATATAGCTTCTCATTGTCGTCATTGTTACAAAGAGAGACTTTGACTATGGCTTAGATCAAACTAATAATCAGACTTCAGATAGACTACGTCCAAGTTAATCCATAGCATAAAACTGTCTGCTGCCACAGACTGTAACAAAATTCTTGCCATGCTGAAGCCTCATGTCTGGCATTTTTTTTGACATCTTGAATTTTTGGAGTCAGAAGAGGCCATATTTGGGTCAGAAGGTTGGAGCTGTGGACTAGTGAGGGGTTGACCTGAATCAAAAGCCCTTTCTACAGAGAGGTTGAGCTATAGAGCCACTACAAGTCCTTTCCTCAGGCCACCTCTGCATTTTTACACAGAACTAAACAATCGCGGCATCGTGTTTGTCCCGTGTGTGATTGTAGACTGCATCCGTGCATTACGGATTTAAAAAGAAGTTGAGGGGCATGACATGAAACACAGCAGCAGCCTCAGGTGTGACATATAACACATGCTTCAGCAGTGCTTAAAAAAAAAACAGTGCCATTAACATGACAATAACAATCATTTACCATCTCTGTTATACCGTGACTGTACCTCACATACAGAAAGTCGAGGCGACATAATGGTGCAAGATTCCTGCCTTGCAGGCAGTGTAAAAGGGGCTAGAGCCCGTGGTTGCACCTCACAGACAGTCTGTCACAGCACCCACTCCCTGAATTATGCAGAACTTTAAGCCTAAATAACATTAAAAGCGGTGAGTTACAGTTGTCATGAAGGGGAAAATTAGCTATAGAGACCAAAACCTTTTTTTTTTGTACCAGGCTGTAAACATGTCTTTTTCTGCTGTTAAATTGGACATTGTAACATGGGGGTCTATGGGGATTGACTGGCTTTTGGAGCCAGCCTCAAGTGGCCATTAGAGGGACTGCAGTTTTTGGCACTTAAGTGTTGGCTTATTTTTCAGCCTGAGAGAATGCTGCTTTTCTGATACAAATTAAAAAGTGATAATATCCCCACTGCTGTATATTTCCAACGGGTTGCTAAGCTGTCTAAAAAGTGGTTTCACAATATTATTAGAAATCCATAAATTAAGGAGCCATGTTGTCTTTTTCTGTCATTTGGTGCCATTGCTAACCAGGTGCCACTGATTGTTACCATGGAAATGTGGGCCTTATCCCTAAGTCAGGCTAGGCTGCTCACTGTTTAGGGTTAAAATAAGTTGAATCCAACCATTAGATGAACCCAAGAGCGAAAATAAAGACTGGCATTACAATACAGACCAGGTTAAATGCCTGTCAACCTGGCCCCACATCAAGATTCCAATTTGTACAATTTTTGGTTTATGGCCAAATGTCAACAAATAATGATATTCCCATCAGCCTCAGCTGCATTTTATCTTTATTGCTACTTGTACCAAGGACTGTACTTTGCGTAGGAGCACATGAGCTAAACAAACTATAATAGCACCATTTGCCAATATTAGCAAAACATGTTTTTCCTGCTGGAACAGGATACTTACTGCTCAAGATCATGAACTTAACTTGGGCCTGAACTTTTATTCAGCACTTCCTTTGCACCAGTGTCAGAGCCTCTCAGAGCTGCTTGTGCGGCTGTTGACTCTTGGTCTTGTTTTTGGCTGAAGCTGCCCCGGGAGCTATGGTTCAAAATGTCAGTATTGTATGACATATTGAATGTTCAACATGTATTAACTCTAGAAAAACAAAGTATTGCATTTATCACAGTGCCACTGACTGAACCATGAAGGATGACCGCCTTTGGCTTCTATGTGAACTGGTCCAAAGTCAAGTTAGATACAAAGAATGCTTTCAGTGGGAAAGCCAAGTCAAGCACTTGCTATTATTCTAACATTCTTTTCAGTGTGAAAATGCTGCTTTGTTGCACATCTCTGTGAGCCTGTGTGAAACTGTGTCTCCCTCTTCCTTTCCTTCTCCCAGCGGTTTGTGAATTTTAACTTCCCCTCCCTCCAGTTTCCTACTTGAGTTGTGCTTTGTGCAGGATGCTGGAGATGCAGTTAAACAGATGGAGACGGGGGGGCTTCTGTGGGCCCCTCATGTAGGGGCCAATCTGCATCAGGCAGGGGGGCTGACAGAATAAGGCCATGGGGAGGTGAGACAAGCACCTCAACCAGGTCCTCTGGGGAGCTGGGCCACCACGCTGCCACCTGGATCCCAATAGGAGGCCCGTGAGTTCAAGCATGCAGAGGCTGAAAGTTCTCCTCACCTCTGAGCAATTGTGGCTCTTTTCATCTGTTCTGCATACTGTAGGTGTGTCTGAGAGAGGAGGATGAGGATGGGAGGAAGAGAATATAGAGCCTGATGAGAAGCAGTTGAATAAAACAATGATTACAGGAGGTCAGATGTATCTCAGCCTCTGCTTCTAAAACACAGCTAAGCTGCAAAAACAGAACAGATGCAAACCAATAGAGGCCAATATTTCCCTAACACATTTGCGTGCCGTGAACATTTTGAGAGCATAACCTCATTTTACATTTAAATGAATATCTCTGGTTTCATTCTGCTGCTTGTGTGTTTGTAAATGGTCTGTCTCTGCTCTCTGCAATGTTGTTCATAGCCAGCTGTAATGGAGACCAGGCAGCGTTTGACCTCAAGCTTTGTCATGACTCTAATTCATGTGCTCATATCATTCAAGGCCGTGGAACACACTGCCTGCAACCATCTCTTCTTCTTCTCTTTGACTCCAGGCATTTACTGTATCTGATGCAGAGTTACTGACAAAGAGGGCAACAGCAGCAGAGGCTTTGCCTCCATGATCGCAGGCACAGTGTTGTATGTTAGGAGATTTTTCTTTTTTTTCAGTAGCAATAGATAAGCTGTTCTTTTCCCATATATCCTGGAGACAACATTATTCAAGGTTGGACATGTTATATATGTGAAAATCATACCATGAAAAGACTGGGGGTAAAATCCATGAAATACTTTATGGAAAACTGATAAGGCTCATGTCACCACAAACCTATACGGGACACAGGCTGCCGCCTAGGGGGCCAAATAGACGGGGGCACCAAAATACCTCACACCCAACCAAAAAAACCTCTCAAAATGTAATGTTTTTTCTTAGCCTAAAAGCAGTGGCAGGGCACTGGGGAGTGCCTCATCTGAACATTTCATAAAGAGGGGCCCCCAGCACTTTTTAAAAACGATGTGCTGCAGGTGGATTTTTGTTCTATGATAATTTCTTTACATTAACATTAGCTAGGTAGCTAACCCAATGCTATGACTCAGTTACCAACAAGCAACGACGGCAGTGATAAAAGCACAACATTAGCAACATTCAGCATCCATTACCAGATCTGCTCCCACTATAGCATCGCTAAAGGAGCAGCAGTGACATCACGAACTGCTTTCTGTAAAGTTCAGAGATTTTCAACCAGACGCTCTCTAAGCAGCCAAAAAAGAACCTGGAGTGCTCTGAAAAAAAGATGCTGGGCATTACACTTTTTCTCTAGGCAGCCGCATGAGCGCACATATGCTCTCTCCTCATTGGGAAGAACTGAAAAATAGACATTGGTGGTGAGAAACAATTGCTATGTGGACACAGGTCCGAAGAGAAAATGAAAAGGCAAATGTCATCCAGGGCACAGTACAAAAACAAAAAGAGGAAAAAGAAGAACAATTTATTATTTTATTATTATTTATTTATTACAATTTATTTATTAGAATTGATTGTCAGTGAAGTTGCTCATTTGTGTTGATTTCTCATTAGTTCGTGCTCTTTTTTGTAATAAATACAATAGCTTGCCAAGAATATGCTAGGTCCGGCACTGGACAGGCAATAAATGCAAGCTTATTGCCTCTCTTTTAACAGTAACAGTAATTACATTGAGATGACATTAAAAAAATCTGTGAAATTGCCCTTTTTCTATCCTTGTTACTTTCACTTTCTCTGTCTCAATCTCCTTCTCCCTGTCTCCCTCTTATTCTCCGTCCCTGAAGGTGGCTCAATCAGACGACAGCGGTGGCTGTCTGTCGTCGTCAAAAGACATTTCAATTTGGCGACCCTCCCTCGGGTTCGGGCAAATTACCACTTCAAAAGGCTGCGAGTCCCCAGGTCGCTCCCAGTGGGGTCGGCCCAGTACGCTCTCTCCCTCTCCCTCTCTCTCACCCCACTGCTCAGCAATGCTGATGAGGGCCCAGGCCCCCTTGAGCACGCTCATTCCTCCATACTAAACAAAACTCTCTCCAGGAGAACGGGGAGCATGCTTCATTATTCTGCACGAATAGTGTAATGTCTTTAACTCGTGTGAGGTGGAATGTGTATGCAGTTTTTTAACCAGAATTGAGCAAATGGGGAAAATGTTACAATTACTTATTTGAAGTTGTGACTGAAGACGTGAACTTTTAGGTTAAATTTCAGGTGAGTTTTTTCTGTAAATAATATTCTTTTCAAGGTAGTTTATTTGTGCAGCTGATACAGATTACTGGGTGACCAAACATACTTGACAGGTTCAATCCCAGTTAAACCTTGGCCAATCAACAGCCATTTGTCCTACATAATACATCCTTAAAACTGCTATTATATAGTGTGATAATATAAATTTTGTCCATAGAAAAATAATAATTCCATTGAAACATGGTCTAGTCCAGTGCTTCTCAACCAGGGGCCCTTGAGGGAGATCCAGGGGTCCCCAGAAAAATGGAGGATAGTTTATTTTTCCCTATTTAATTCACTACAGAAGTGAGCTCAATGTGAGTAAGAGTCATAAGAGTGACTGTTCTGATCATACATTTCTATATTATGATTATCCACTATGATTATCCACTCAACTGCAGCTGACAGCTATAGAATTCTGCTCTTAATCATATTTAACAACCAAAATCTTTTCAGATGGAGGTCCCTGAAGCAAAATTGTATCAATTTAGGGGTCCTTGACATAGAAAAGGTTGAGAACCACTGGTCTAGTTTATACGTTCTGTTACAGTATCTTTTTTCACCAGGCTGTTCTCATGCACTGTTCATACTATTAAAGTATTGCACAACAATTTATACGTAACCCACGTAATCTTGAGTTAGTAATTCGTGTATAACTCACATAATTGGGAAGGCTGCAATCACATGACCGATGCACTGACAGGAGTAAAGAAGGAAATAGTCCACATAATGAGAGGTGGTGTGGGTCACAAAACACTGGACTTTCCCCCAGGAGACCAGTGATCAGAACCAATCAAGTCATCACTATGTTTCTTTTCCCAAATCTAACCAAAATTAACTTGCCTAGACCTAGACCAACCTAACTTTATGTTTAGTAAGTACATAACGTCATTCTTGAGGCGCTAATTCATTAGCGCATACAAACCATTGTATGAGTAAAAGGTTGTTTTGATACGACCACTTGGAGTCATGTAGGTTAGAAATTTTTTCTAAGTTCTTTTCATCTTACTTTTCAGGGAAATTTCTGTATTCACTTTCTTGCCATGAGTTAGAGAGACAGGCTAATTGATACAACCCCCATGCCTGTATGTTAAACACAAAGCTAAAGCTAAGCAGTTAGCTTAGCTTAACGCAAAGACTGGGAGCAGAGGAAAACAGCTAGCCTTGTACTGTTTACATTTTTGTACAGATTGATAAACAAAATGTAACACATTAGCTTTAAAGGTGCTGTCTCCCCCTGCGGCCTTCATGCTAAAGCTAAGCTAAATGTCTGCTGGCTATCGTTTGATAATTATTTATAAAACTAGGCTCTATATAATTTATCAGCAGTGATCCAAATTTAAAATCTGCACAGTTATGCAAAATGTTCTTTTTCCTGCTTGTTAAGTGATATGCAGTATCCATTTAAAAAACAAACAAACAAACAAAACACACCATTTTCTTTTTTCCAGATCTGGAAAATCTACAACGATGTTACGGATTCTGTGAGATTTTTGCAGATTTCCTGTGGGCCTAATTATAAGCCTAGATAAGGTAAGATATGAGATTGGTATGAAGAAAGAAAGAAAGTACTTTTTCCACCCAAAATAATACTTATTTCAAGCAAAGCAGGCTGACATTTGTAGCAGTAGACAATACAAGCATTTAGAAGTAAAGACCTCAATTTTGCAAGCGCTGCAACAATGGTGAGCTGGATTAGGTCGAAGGTTAACCAAAAGCACAACTCTGTTTTAATTCAAATCTGTGCTATTGATCTTTGTCTCTTTGTCAGTGCAGGTTGTTGTAATCATTTTCAGGACTAATCATCATGTCAAACAATTGTGCAATTTCTTTGAACAATGCAACTGTAATTTGAACACTGATGGACTTGTCTCATGCTGCTTTGAAAACTCACATACCAAACTGCTGATTGTCAAATATCTTTTGTACCTGACAACAACCATTAACTGGAATTCAATCTAATAACGCCCACGATGGATCAAGTTCATGTTCACAGCTGTTATTCATTACATACAGCTATCCATTTACACTGAAGTGTTAATTTTGTGTTGCCCATTTAGTGACCAGGAGACATTTGACACACTACAAACAGTGTCACTTATGTAATCATCCTGTTATTTTTGAGAGGAGAGTTGAAAGTGCAAAAGAAGTCAATTTCACAATATTTCTTTCTGTCTATACCATCATACCTCCATCATGAATCTGGGTCATTAAAATCACACTCCAGCGAGACATTTTGTGTAATGGGCTCGGTGTGTGAATTGCCTTCCTCCTCCGTAATACTCCAGTGTGAAAGAGGTTTAAGAAACTAAAACCCCACCTGCTCGCTCATTGTAAGTCACCGTGAATAAAGACATTAGGTAAGACCCTTAAATGTGATATAAAATATAAATGACTCAAGCTATTAACCGCAGCACAAAGACATGAATTGAAGAACTAGTTTCCTTAATACAGTGAGAAGATTGTCTTGTGTTAACAGAGATTTGAGAAACGGTTCTGTTGTTTCGCCCTGTAAGTTTTTGTTTTGTCGGGTAAATGAATGATGACAATCCCTCTTTCAGCACACGTGCTGCTTCCCTTGTACCACTGGAGGGACTGTAATAAGCCTCGCAGTGAGTAAAGCAGACATTACAGAGCTTGGCAGGGAGCTGACAGAGAGTGAAGGCACGCTATTGTCTGAGTTGACTGACACTCACGGAGTAACCATGCATCACCACCGCTTTAATGTGGCGTGCTGCTGCTGAATGGCTCTGTTTGGTTTGATCGTGGCTAATGGTGCACTAATTTGGCAATTAAAGATCAAACGGCGTTTAATGAAATATTTAGTGCTCGCACATCGTTCAGCCCTGCCTCTCTGGGTTGTATCTCTGGGCCTTTGACTTGGCTGCTGCACTGAGGTTTTCATTAATCAAATTAGCACAGAGTAATTGCAACACAAACAACCTGGGGCCTTCGAGGCCCCCAAGAGTCTGGGACCCCTGGGCAGTTGCCCCCTTATTTGCCCAAGTGGTAATCCCTGTGTGCACCCTTTGACTCATGAGCTGCCATTCAAATATAATCCAAGTACTAGACTGATCCTCTGATAGTCCTATTTATCATAAGTCTGAACATAAACTGTGTAAAAAAAAAAAGGATGACAAGACAGCTCCCCAAAAGTGAAGCATCTCGATCGACCCATTGTCTGGCTGCAGTTCAGGACACCGCCCCCCGAAAAAGATGGTCTTCACCATTTTAGGTAGATCTTATCTTGCTGATGTTTGCTGAAGTGTCTATTTTTTCTGATAAGCTTGGTTTTAATTACTTATTCAATGCTATGAAAAGGTGGGGTGATATTCAGTGGCGCTACTTGTGATTAGTTGGACAGGAACTTGAACTTGGTATTGGCAGGAACTCAATACCGCGGAGCTCACCACTGCGCAGACTCTGGCTCTAAATTATGTCACCAGTCTGAGATGGCAGTAGCTGGGATATTTTAGCCTTGTTTTTGTACAGTGGGAGGGGGTGAGGATTATGTACAGTCTATTCATCTGACATACTGACAGATTTAGGGCCCGGACACATGCCAGGTTTTGTGCGCCCTTAAATCCATTGTTGTCAATGTAGACATGCGTAAGATGTGCTCAAAAAAGAGAGGACGCCATAGCAGCACACAAGTGTTCCCAAGCACCTGATTTTCGCAGATAAACAACTTTTGGAGTACAGAAGCCCACACTGTATGTCATGTGACAAGAAACAACCAATCAGAGCCAGGAGATATCTCTCATTTTTTCCCATAAATATAACTTGATAGAGTAAATATGGTGGAGAAGTTGAGAATTTTAGTGCAAGGCTACCTACAGCTTTACATCTGTTTCAAGGACAATTTTGTTAACATCCACTTTAACAACAATGCCTGGAAAAAAATCAGCTCAGAACTTAGATATCTGGTAAGTAGGCTATGATACGGTGCTGGTTATGGTTGCTTAGCTACGTCAGGCGCAACCTGCCTCTGTGTCCTTGAAAGTTGGTACAAGAGTAGCAAGTTTAAGTTTAAGTTTATTTACTTTATTAATCCCCCTGAGGGGAAATTAAGTGTTTTCACTCTTGCTTGTCATTAACACACAGGTCCGAAAGACACACACATGCACAAACAGGACCTATACATGCACAAAGTGGAGAGATGTCAGAGTGAGGGGGGGCTGCCCTTGGTCAGGCGCCCCGAGCGGTTGGGGGGTTCGGTGCCTTGCTCAAGGGCACCTCGGCAGTGCCCAGGAGGTGAACTGGCACCTCTCCAGCCACCAGTCCACGCTCCATATTTGGTCCGGACGGGGACTTGAACAGGCGACCCTCCGGTTCCCAACCCAGGTCCCTATGGACTGAGCTACTGCCGCCCCAGTAAAGGACGCGGTATGAGTACGAGCCCTTCTCTGTCATGCAACATGAATTTATGTTAGTGTGTATTACCATCAAAATGTGATGGATATGTTTTCCATATGGTTCAATATCTATTCTTTTTTATATTTTTATTTTTTCTGTTTCCTACAACCGTTTGATGGACTGTTGTCTTTATAAATTATAATTTATTTCTCAGATTCACTGTATGCTCTATTGATTGGGTTGATTTGCTTTGGCATGTTAACCACCCTCAGCTGGTTTGATGCCTTAATCAGGTTATTGATATATACACTGTATGGTTGTGGTATGGTTGAACACGTGCTGTTTAGAGTCAGTGTGCAAGTCTTGAATTCATAATCTGGAACTGTCAATAACTGGAATATTTTCACTTACAGTAGAATGAATAAATTCTATGGACTGATTTATTCAATTGTATGTTTAAGTGCAAAGCTGTTAAGTGCAAACTAACTGCACAGTTTACCATCAAATCAGAGGAGAAAATGATGCTTTAATGTAACTGGTGAGCCATAAAGAATTCTGTATGCCGAGTCACCTGCTCGTCAAAACTGCAAACAAACACAATGATAACTGGCACAAGAGGTCAAAGTCCCATCACTTCATTACTTATAATGTGGCAGAAAAATCATATTTTATTTAAAGGAATATCACTGAAACTCTCAAATTCAACATTTTTTTGGGGGTATGGTTACTTAACTCTCATGAGGGATCCAGGAATCCCCTCCCCCCCTTTATTCAAACACAGTTTCTCCTCCTCTACATACACAAAAAGTATTCCTACAAGTGCTCCTAAATTAACAGCTTCTGAATGTGCTCGCTTCAGGTGTGTGTTAAGGTATGAGCCATCCCTGACATAAATAGTACCACATCAGAGCTGCTGATGGAAATGGAAATGTGGAGCTCTGGCTCTGCCTTTCTATATCTAACCTCATGCAGTACCCTTGTTGTGCTGGGGTTGCAGAGGGGAGATGTGAGGGTCGTCACGCTGTTTCTAGTTTTTGACATTTCTCCTGTTTCGTCTCTCTCTCTTCCTTTTCTATGAATGTCTCACCGCGAGTGAAGTGAGATCTCTCTATGCTGCGCCCCGGCGGGACTGATGATCAGACGTGAGCATGGGAAAGCAGGGCTGTGGCCTTGCACGACGGGGGGTCTTACCTACACCCCCCCCCCCCCCACCCCCCCCACCCCCCCTCCTTCTCTCCCTCCTAGTCTGGTGATAAGAGGCGTATGAAAGACCTTCCTTTCCACCAGTGGTGGGAACGCAGAGATAAGGTGGGTGGTAGGGCGACTGCTGGGCCTTCTCCAGGGAACAGGGAGTTCTCAGACTCCTCTGATACTGTTGTACAGAAGCGATGAAGGTTGCAGGGTGTGTATTTGTGTGTGTGCAGTAGGTATTTGAGGCCTTGTGCTCGTCTTCACTTGCTCCCCCGAATGTCTGTGGCATTTTTCTCAGGCAACATTATCACAGCTTGTCAAAAAAACACCTTCGCTCAAGTTTTCCTCAAACAAACCTGTGCTCCTAAAATACATACTACACGTACTGTCAGCCTGAAAATGTCTGCCACATCCTTGAGAATCTTGTGGTGGCACAACAACACTGAATATCTGATGAAGGTTAACCAAAACACAGGTCGTGTCGACCCTGCACAGAGCAGGGTGCCTAGGCCTTGACTCACTGTCTGAACAGCACTGAGATATATTGCTGAGGAAAAACAAAAAGCTAAATCAGATATATTTTTCTGAAGTCATAGGAACAGTCAATGTAATTGCTCAAGTCAGAGCAAGTGATACATCATCAAGATTTGTTCAAAAAATCTTTGCCCTTGAATAACTGAGTAGCTGTTAGAAGCCTTAAAGTTGGCAGCGTTCCCTTTTATGGTCTTATTAACAAAGATATAGAATCTGCCATGGGAGGCTGCTCATTAATCTTATCTCTTATCTCAGGAAAATTAAAGCTACTGAACACAAAAGTTGGCACAAAAATGAAAGCAAGCAGATATTTTCCACCTCTGTGCCCATGTTTCTCCTTGTCTCGGCCCAGCTTGAACATAAAACTGAACTCGATTCCTCCGGCTTTACCTCTATTTTCCAAGGTTGTTGTCTGTGTTAAGGGGAGGGTAATGAGCTGTCAATCAATTTACCAGGGCTTGATTCATAGGTGGCTTCCAGGGAGGACAGAGTTACTGCTCCAGTGAAACCTGAGCTGCGATGACAGCTGATGCTTGCAGAAAAAAAAACAAACAGGCACATTTGCATCGCTGTAGTTTTGCTTTTTTTTCCGGAGCTGCCATCACCTATTCAGTTTGACAGAAAATGTGATTATCTCTCTTCCCCCCATGTGGTTTACGGTGGGAAAAGGGGAGACAGGATGCGCGTGTGTGTAGGTAGCGGCTCGAGGAAGGAGTCTGTGGTCGTCTTTGTGCACCTCTCTCTGCTGGATGCACCTTGTGTGTCCCTGACACTTTCTCTCATTATTAGATACACGGCTTCCTGCTGGAGAGGCCAGGTGTTGCTGGGCCTGTCATACATACACCCTCCCCCCCAATCGGGATGCCTCATGCACACAGGCACACACATATACACATGCACATATAGGCGGATGTGGGAGAAGACAGATGTGATATATTTATCAGCCCATCACTACAGAGGAGGTGTTAGATTGCGGTCTGGAGAGGTGCAGCCTAAACTTAAGGACCCACTTTTCAGCTAATAGCTGTCCAGTCTGTGTGAAATATCAAGATGATGAGGACAAGTGTAAATGGGTAGAAGGGTGTGGGGATGTTCACTGGTCTTAGATCAGCACTGTGGAGGCTGCAGCATAAAGAAAATCCCCTTGGTGATACAATTTAATATTCCTGTTGAAAAATGTGCTCCTGCCCTGGGGCATAAAAGAAAAAAGTGGATAATAATTAGAATATTTTAGCTATCAAAAGGTAAAAACAAGACTGATTTGATTCATGAGCCCATAAATCCAAAGGACAACATGACAATTTAAGAACACTTATTTTCACCATGGTTCCAAGATGTTATAAATTTGAACAATAAAATCTTAAAAACTACATCGGTGCAAGCTAAACATTAATGTACTTACATAAAATAAGAGCCCACTAATAGCTTCAGTAAAATACAACAATAAACTGTCACCTTACTCCACAAGTCTCTAACATGACCTTTAAAGTCCCTTTCATTTTGTCAAGTTAATATTTAATGGCAGACTGTTTCACACCAACACCATTATAAAGACAGCCTCTGGCTATGTTGTTTGCTCAAGGCATTTACATGAACGCCTGCTGTTGTATGGACCAGTGTTACCCGTGGACACAAATATTCAGGAGCGTGCTCATTAATGACATATAGTCCCGTCAACATCACAGACCTGACTTCTTCCTGTGAGATAAGAGAGAAACCATTTTCCAACAATATGTCCATCGCCCATAAACTGTAACTTTGACAACAGTATAGAGCTTAGAGATAATCCTCTTGGCACTGCTATGTAATACTCATGTCTTGACCAAAAACTATGCTCCAGGCCTCAGGGATAAAAAAAGGAGTAGATGAAAATGAAAACTGCATTAATTAAAGTTTTACTCCTCTATGAAATGAAACCCCATTTTAGATGCTATTTATGATCAACTCTTTCTCTGCAGTAGCCATTCAATGTATTTATATTCAGTATTTAACTCTCTATATAGTAGTTTTTATTGGTAGTGGCAAAGTCCATCATTCCCGTGCTGGGTTTAATGCATGAGGGATTCACAGTTGAACAATGCAGCATAATTTCAAGTCATATCTCAGCTTTACTGTTGACTGATCATCATATCACTGTATCAGAGGTAAATAGATTTACAGCTAATGCTAATCCAAATGCCCTACTGCCATTGCTTCACAATAAAAGCATCCAAGAGGCAAAGATATATATAAGAGATATGATTTAACCTGATTACATTTACACATTGTATTAATATGGGTGTGGTGTTCGCATTGAGATCTGATTACTCTGTCCAGCTCAACCAAACTCCTTGTTTGCACGAGACAAACAAAAGATGTAACCATTTGTGAGGCTGCGCTATAGAGAATGTGAGACTGACATCACGCCATATTAAAAAGTTTGGAGCGGGAAGCCATCTTGTGAGCTACAGTGGTCAAGCTATGATATTTGGACTAACTAATCATGATAAGTAGCACAGATCCGTATGACTTGGCGGCCCAAGACTGTATTACAGACCTTGATGCCCTGTCTCCACTCACATACCTGGATATTGTCAGTTTATCTTGATTTTGGACATAGTACGTGCACTTTAGTAACAGAGTGCGTACCTTAAAAGATGGCACCCTATCCCACACAGCATGATGTACTTTTACATTAGCTATTGAATGGACGTAAGGCCAACTCCAATTCTCTTCCCTTAACCTTACCCGTTGGTTTCAAGTGCACTCGCCAGATAGATTGCCCTCGGCGACGAAGGGGTAGTGTTGAGGGGTAGGGAATTTTACCTACGAATTGGGACGCCACTTCATGCAAATTAGCATAACAGACGTGTTCACCTACGTCACGTGTATCGACGACGTAGACTTCTTGCACTCGGCTCCAGTGGTTGTATTGCCTATTGCGTTGGCTGTCTTCATCCTTCTTCGTTTAACAAATCAACAGAGAAGAAATGCAACAAATAGAAGATGCTTATTTTTGAAAATAGTACTTAGAATTGTGCGATGGCATTCTCATGGAGGCTGCCATCTCCCTGGAAAACTCACCTGGCTGGATAGTTTCACAATGCATCCTGGGGAATTCAGTCTTCCCCTCAGTTGAGATGGGTTCGTAAACGTGCATCACACGGCCCTTCAAATTAAGTGGGGATTTTAAGGGCTGAAAAGCACTTCCCTAAAGTTTGTAACACCCTAGTCCTTCATGGGAATGTGCAAAAACAAGGGCTAGGGCCAATTTTGAGGGGAAGTGTGAGTATTAGGACGGACGCTGTCAAGAATGGTGGGAGATGATAATGATGGTAACTTTACAGATGAAGACTGGGTGTCAAACCTATATACATCCTGCTGCTTTCGTGCTTATAGCTTAGCTCACTAACTGGCTGTCACAGCTCAGGTTTCTTAGGTTGTTTTTATTCAGTTATGTTGTTTCCTGTTTTACTTTGAAACTCACATCTCCTCTCATTTCAGATCACTTCACTTCCTGCCCCTGTGTGTTTTCCCTCCCTTTTGATGGCTTCACCTGTGTCTGATTGTCTGTCCCGCCCTGATTAGTCTCACCTGTGCCTTGTTATCCTTCCCCTCACCACAGTATTTAGTGTGTGCCTTGTTTTCTCTCTGTGCCAGTTTGTCTTAGCTCCTTGTGTGTCGACGTTCCAGCTTTTTGATTCCCTGTGCCTCTTTGTTGGTTTTTTGGACTTAGCCTGTTTTTTGACTCTGCCTCTGCCTTGTCCCTTTTTGGATACTTTTGCCTCTGCTGATCTCCCTGTGTGTACCTAAACCTATTTTGTCCAGTAAAGACTTTTTACTTACCTGAACTGCCTCTTGAGTCGTGCGTTTGAGTCCATTCTCTCCTGGTTCACCAGTTTTAACACTGGTTAATGTCTGCTACCTCACTGGTTTGAAACAGTCGCCCACGATTACATATTTTCACCCATATAGTTGTTATATGTGAACTGAAAATGCAACTACATTTACATTAGTGTTCAATTCAGTCACAATGTTTCCCTGACCACCTCTGGAGGTGGTTTGGCCCATCGGATCACCATCCTCAACATATTTTGGGTGCATTTAGCCTACACGTGTACTTTTATGTGGTCGAGCACAATCCAATTATCTGATCATCCAAAATGCATTTTAATGCATTGTGTTAAGGGGGTCTTTAAGATAACAACTTGACATACATATTAGCTTTCAAAAGATTAATGTTAGACACAGAAGTGCATTTAGGATATGCAAATATAAAGGCTGAAAGAGGCCAAAAAGAGGCATAAACGAGGATGAGGAGTTTTTTAAGAGCCTCATGGACTCATATTTCAGTCAAATTCAGGAGGAATGTGCAATGTGTTGCATAACCCCGACCCTCTGGGATGCCTCTCACTGTGAAGACATTGTGGATGAATTTGTATGATTTATAAATAGTGTAACGGCACTGGAGAAGATTTTATCATAATAACCAGCCGTCAAAAAAGTGAAGGTTCTTTTGCAATTTCATCCAACCCCTTCACAGAAGGATGAGTTCAAACGTCTCCAGTGGTCCCAGTGGAGAGTAAACAGCTTACACTAGAAGAGGCAGTGCCGTACTCTTCCTATTGAAGTAGCTCCCCGTGTCATTATCTGTATTTCAATTAAAATGCGCCTATTCTCATCTTCAGCACTGATACTAAATCTATTTCTTGCTTTTTTTTCTCCATCTGTCTTCATTAACTTTCTTTTCAAGTCATCTCCTACCAAGGTTAGGGTTAATTCTTAATCTATTCAATTAATTTAAATTGTGGGCCAAAATCTGAGTTTGTAATTATAGTGCATTAATTATCTCTTATTCATTAACAGATTGAATAGTACAGCTTGCTCATGCCAAAAAGCCTTTTTAATATTCAAATTCTGAATATCCACTTCACAACCATCCTCTAATTCAAAAAACACAAAAAATATTGTCAGCTAAGGTGCAGTTTGGCAAGTTGGCAAAACTACATGATGGAAATATTAATAACACATACAGCAACAATAACAGCCTTAATAAAGTCACATTTGTTTTTAGAACTGGCCAAGTATTCCCAAACACCTGAGTGAGAAAATGGATGACATCACAAGGGGTTTTTCAAAAGTCTGACCACCAGGGTCTTGCCTCTGAAAGCAGGATCATCAGGTCATCTGGATGAAGTTATTAAGGAGTGGTTTTTACAGCTCATTTTACTCAGCAAAATTATACAGATAATTCAATGAACCTGAATTATGTGACCGGTGCAAATGGCTATGTTATGTACAACACAAGAAAAAAAAAATAGCAGTGGAACAGCATCTGAAAAACTTGCTGACCTCCAGTGGTTGATGTTTTCACTATGCTGCAATGACACTGAAGTGTGGCTCAGGGTGTGTCAGTGCACAGTGACATCACTGCTGGGTGAGTTCACAGGTGCAACTGGATTAAAGCTTTCACCCAGGGAGGGCAGGATCACCGCATTTCAGCCTGGTATGCAGTTACTCTTTAAAAGAGATTTGAATTTCAGCACAACAAGAATATCTGAAAATGTTCAGAACAAGAAAGCCCTCTTCAAACATGATTCAGTATATTTTCAGCCAGCATGTGGCTTTTGGATGGCAACATCGTTTGATTGGTTTACTACTTTGGTCCAGACTCAACCAATACTGGATGAATTACCATAGGATTCTGTGCAGACATCCATGGTAACCAGACGATGAATTCTCATGGTAATCATCTGACTTGCATCTGACTTCCTACAACGCCACCATGAGATTGAAATTCGCAGATGTGAGTGCAATTTCTTGCAAACCTTATTTGGTACTGACATTCATTATCACTTGATTTTTAATAACCTTGGTGATCCTCTGACTTTTCATATAGTGACATCATCAGGTCAAAATTCATGACCAAATATCTACAAAACTAATGACATTCCCATCAACCTCAATTGCACTTTGTGTTTAGTGCTACTGAGAAGATGTTAGCATGAAGCACACTAAACTTAGGTGGTGAACACGGTAGACATTATCCCTGCTAGCATGTTAGCATTGATATTGTGAGCATGCTAGCACACTGACGTTAGCATTTATCCCAAAGCGAGGTCTGTGTCAAAGTACAGCCTCACAGAGCTGCTAGCATGACTTTAGACTTGTAAGTCCCATTCAAACATACACTGCAAAACTGAAAATATCTCGACATCACTCGAAGGACCTGTATGTGAGAACGCAAAGGTCCAAATCAGTTGGACCGGACATCACATTGACGCTACCCTGCGAGCCCCCTCGTACAAAATCCATGTAATGTCCGACTGAGCAGATGTGTAAATAGAACAGGTCAGAGAATTGCAGTAAGCAAGTGGGCGTACTGATGACATTTCTATCATGCGGTGAAACAGAGCAGACAAAAACGTCTGACTGGAGAGATAAAGAGATTCAAGAACTTCTGTGTGTAAGGGCTGAAGCCAAAATCTTCAGACAAATTCAAGGGATGGCAAGAGACTCTGTTGTTTATGACCAAATTACAAACTGGCTACATGACCATGATGTAATCCATATCATGTGTTGCTTTCTGCAGGCGCCACTCCAGTAGTGAACACCTCCGACATGGACAGTCTCCTGTTGTGTGGTACAAGTGTGAAAGAGAAACTCTGGCCAGTGTCAGAACCTGATTCTTTGGACATTGTCTGGAGTTCATATGAATAAACAGCTTTAGTCTTATTTGGAGACAGACTTTCTTTAATAACTTGAGCAAGAAACAAGGTACACAACAAATGTTGTCACAGATGTTATATTCTTTATTGATGCTTTCAGCTGTCAAATCACAAAACAGCTTATATAGGTGCTACAAGTGCTACATAACAATGCTAACAATGCTACCCCACAATGCTACAAAAAGCCACATTTATATACCCTTCCAAAGCTAAAGCCAAGACAGATAGGTGGCTTTTCACTAACTTCTCCTGTAATGTTGTGGCTCTGTCTAAACAACCTTGACAGGGACAAGGATGAGGGCATCCTAAAAGATTCCACTTTAAAATCTTCCATTCTGTGGGTTTTGCAAAGAGGGTGTCCTGAGATTACTTTTATCTTCGTCGTAAAAAGTTCAGATCAACAAATAAACTTGGTTTTATAAGTTTTACTGTTTTCTTGCCTGGCAATATTTTATAGTCTGCAAAATTACAATTGGGTCAGACGCTTCAGACTGTCCCATGTAATCAAAACATCAAAGCAGAATAACTTAGAGAGTCTCACTGAGTACGCGGCACTGAGCAGTGGTGTGATAAACAAAAGTGTCTTGCCAGTGGCCTCTATGCCCATAAAGAGGAGCAGCCTCCCTGTATACATCCACAGGCCAGTAATTACAGCTAAGCCTGGCTGTTCGCTGCTTCCCTTTTTCTTCGACCCGTCGGTGGTGAAGTCTGAGAGGACAGAGGATTAAAGAACAAACAGTGGACAGCTGGCAGAAGGAAACAGCAGCAGAGTTTGGATGAATCCACTTTTGTTTTGGTCGCACTGGACATGGATTTTCTACACAGTTCAAATACTGATTTTTTTGAGAGAAAGAAATGGCAACATATTGGCAAATAATTGAGTATTATTGCTGTGTCATTAGAAATGTAAGTTTGCAAGATAACACATGGAGCAAAAAGCACTTTTTCTCTTCTCACACGTCATTTTTATTTTCTGACTGAGGAAGACATTTGACAGATTTATAGCCTGTTAGTTCACGCTGTCTGAGTTGCCCTTTCTAATAGGTCCTGCACATAAAGAGTCTGTAGATGCCACTGCTTGATTGACTTGAAAGAGCAGTGCACACAGCTTCAACACTTAACAATGTTTCAAGTTATTTCCTTGTCACAGAAAAATTTCCAAAGAATAAAATCATGAGAGTTTTGCTAGAGTTGTGGCGCCCTTCCGTGATTCATCATTTGGTGTAAGTTGGTCATAAAATTCAGATATCGATGAATTGTCATGCCCTCTGCATCTCATAGTAATGCAGAGGGCAACTTTAGCTTATCTGTATGATGCACAGGTGAAACACATGGTAACACGTGGTAAAATGGTCGCAGTCATGTGCACAATGACCGTACTTAAATTGCATAACTTTACATTGAAACATCAACTTTTGGTTGCACACGAGCCGCAGGTACCTAAGTGATGTAATGTCAGGTTCAATCAACATTTGGTTTCGCACTGGACACAAACTGCAATCTCCTGGGTGTGGGTGGGAATTGTTTGACCCATCCACTTCCCCTCTAGCTTATACAGACTATCTCACTCTACTGCCACATCAGTTTCAGTGTCAAGTATTACCGTGGATGGGTTTACATTGAAGTTACAGTAGTAAAAAGCCTGGTGCATCTAAAAGGTGCCTTTAGCGTCTATATCGCACGTCGAGGTGTGTGACAAAGTGAGGGTATCTGACGCCCTGCAAATGAGAAGGGACTGGGTAAAATCAATCATGTTTAATATTATCGTACATTTTTAGTTTAAGCTCATGCAAATAGTGAAGTTCAATGACATGAACATTGTCAATAGGCCACTAGGTGTACTCTCTCCAGCACCCAACGGCAAGCAGCAAACCAAATAGACAGTAAACAGGGAGGGAACTTCAGGGGGGCGTAAAAATGTCTATAGGTCTGGGTTCTCCTGAGCCTTTTTAATACTACCTGATCAAAGTAGGAAAAATGTACTGTTATGCTGTCTCACCGTTCTGTATAGAAGGTACGATCACTGAAAGGAGGATAGAGTTGTCTCATCTTTAAGCTGGCAGTGGAGATAGTAACAGCCATAAAACGGTGTATGTGTAAAAGGGACAGCCTGCAGGACAGGACCATGGACAAGATGGCTGTGATATTTTAACAATGTGTTATGTATGCGACCCACTGCGGGAGATTTCAAAAGCAGCTAGCAGCAGTTAGCAGCTAACTCAAAGAAGAAGAACAGTGGCCGAAATATTAGCAAATTGGAAAACAATGAGGTCTGAGAGCTTCTACCCTCTGGGCATAGGATGAGATCAGCCACCACATAACAGGGATGGTAAATGATTGTTCTTGCAATGCCATTATTGTTTATAGTGTATGTTCGTAGGCTGTGTTACAGTATATGTCACACTACAGACTGTCACTCTTGCGTCAAACATCATGCCCATCACACCTCTTTTGCTTCTGCGATGCAGGCATTCAGTCTAAAATTACACACTGGAGCAGGATGACGCCATCGTTGTTTGGTTTGTAGGAGAAACTGGTGGTGTTTTGGAGGGAACAAGTGTCCGTGTTTGATTCTGCATGTATCTGATCCACCAACCAGCACTTTTTTTTAGTGCAAAAACTTTATTTCTTAAATGGTTCTTCCCTCATTTCCAGTCTTCTCCCAGTAAAATAGTATAGCTAATGGAGGCTGGTAGCAAGTTGAGGCAACAAAATCGAAATACAGGTTGTCTTTATAGATTATATTGATTGACAAGAATACTGTCAACATTTGATGCCTTTTTATTTTGTGTTTCTAGAGTTACGTTTTTATGTGACATGTAAGGAATTGTTAATACCTCATATTTCTTAAAGGGAGATGGTGTGATATTTTCCACCAGGAGAAGTATGGCAGATTATCTCTCTTGTTGTAGTCTTGCCTATAGAGGCCCTGCAAGATCCCCAGTCTTTGCAAAATCTTAGAATATGTGAATAATGACTCACTTTTTCTTTTGATGTGACAGGATGCTAGACTTCTGTCTTCAAAGTCTTCACAGTTTTGTTGCGTATGGCAGACATAAAGTGTATGTTTGTTTTAGATTATACAATTTTAAAAACCTGACACAGTTTAGTAATTTTGGTACACTTATAAACTCGTTCCTCATGAGGACTGAGGGAGATTGGAGAGCAAGTGTGAAATTGTAAATTGCGACAGCTGGGTTTGATGTTGAATTCCACAGAAAAGAAAGTCATAATCTTGGACCCAGACTCCCTTCAGAGAGCCAGGCTTTGCCTATAAATAATCCTTGCACTCATTCGCTAAGGCTGCTTGCTGCCTTGCAAGCGAAAACAGCTGCGAGGAGAAACAGTTCTTTTCCCCGTCTTTGTTTCTCTTTAATTGACTTTTTAACAAGGCTGTGTTCAAGTTGACCAGCTACACCCCTTCATTACCGGCCACCACTCACACACACATGCACTTGTCCTATTGGCTGAGGTAGAAAACTCATTAAAATTGTGTGTGTGTATGCGTAAAATGCTCCCAATTTCTGAATCAATGAGCTATGTGCAGAGGAGCATAAATGAACAACATGTTATATGCATGATAATGCCGACCCCCTCGGTTTCTGTCAGGGGAGGTCAAACTACATAATATATTCTGACTGAGATGAAAACACCCTCTTGGGTGGATTTGTGCCAAATGATTTCAAGCCATTGTAATAAAGTCCTAGTGAGAACTCTCACCAGGAGCATAATTTGCAACAGTAACCAAACACTGGGTGGTTAGAACAGTAAATATAATGACTTTCATTTACTGGGTGTATACTACCGTTTTATATTACATGGGCATACAATAAACATTAACATTTCAAATGTAAATTCCTCAGATTATTAGTTTAAAGGTCCAGTGTATAGGATTTAGGGCGATATATTGGTACAAATGGAATATGGTATTCATAACTATGTTTTCATTGGTGTATAATCACCTGCGATAAAGAATTATTGTGTTTTTGTTAACTCAGAATGAGCCATTTATGTCTATATACTGAGCAGGTCCTCTTCCATGGTGTTCACCATGTTTCTGCAGAAAGGACAAACCAAACACCAGCCCTTTTTACACAAGCCCCTTTTACACTGCCAGATTTTTGGCGAATGTTGGGCCGTTTTGCCGGCAAACTGCAAGTGTTTAGACACGGAGCTGGATTGGCGAGTTGATCTGAGGTGCCCAGTTTTCCGCCTCGTAGGGTAGACATATTGGCGGAAACTTTTTGGTTTAAAAACAACGAGGCGCCCTTCCGCCACGGGAGGGGCTGTTGATGACCTGTGGAAGGAGCTGTTGATGACGCCGCATGTGCAACCCACTGGTGGTGGATAAACAGGAAACAGCTGATAGCAGGAATGAGCAGCTAGTACTAGTAGCAAGAGGGAAATGCAAACCTGACAGACACTACAGTAAAGATGAGCAACTGGAGAGACAAAGAATTGCATGCCCTCCTTGTCCTCGCAAATGAAGAGGGCATTAACCGTCAAGTGACGGGGATGGTGAAGAACGGGCCGACTTATGAGAGAATTGCCGAAGGACTGACCAGCCACGGCTTCCCTTTAAGTATGTCACTGTTTGCGTCACACACTCAGCTACACGTTTTGTTACTTGCTCACGCCCCCCATTGCCCCGAAAAAGGCACATTCTGTATGAACAAAAGTAGGCAGGCTGTCAGGCTGGGACTCAAGGCAGGACTCAGACGCAGAGATGACTTGGTTTAAATTGACTTTATTTTCAAAACCAACGTTCTCTATACCAAGAGACAAAACAAACAGTGACTATGAAATTTATCTAGAGGTTGTTTTTTTTTAAAAAAAAGGAAGGTAACAAAAAAACGCTCCAAATGGAGGAAATAACTATAGACCAGTGGCTAGGAAAAATAACAAATTAAAAATCACTCCCAGAGGAGGCAAACAAAAGGCTATGTGAAGACTTAACAAAAAAGCTCCGACAGGAGGAAACCCAGACTAGACTCAAAATAAGCTCACTCCTAAAAAACGGAGGACCTAAGGTAAACTATGGACAACAAAATCAAAATCGCTCCAAAGGAGGAAAACAAACGGCTATGAAAAATAATCCTGAGCTAAGGCAAGAAACTAAGATATAAAAGTTACAAACAAAAAATCACTCGTTTTAGAGGAACAACGGCTTACGTGAAGCAACACTGAAAATCGCTCCAAAGGAGGAAAACAAACGGCTATGAAAAATAATCCTGAGCTAAGGCAAGAAACTAAGATATAAAAGTTACAAACAAAAAAATCACTCGTTTAGAGGAACAACGGCTTATGTGAGGCAACACTGGCTGTGGAACAAGGCTTGGAGATGAGCTCGGGTGATCAGACGAAGACACTCTGGCACAAGACAAGGGAGACACAGACTATTTAAACACACGGAGGTAATGGGGAACAGGTGGAGACAATTGGTAATCAGGGTAGACACACAGGCGACACATGAGGAAGGGCAAGTGCTCTGAAACGAGAGGAGAGTAAGGCCTTCAAAATAAAACAGGAAATGACAAGACCAAATTCCCAAGACAAGACAAACCTCACCGCGGTGTGACACAGGCGACATTTTGCTGCGCTCCCTGATTTTGTTTTTATACTGCCAATGCTGAAAGAAGACTGATTGGGCTTTCCTGCAAATTTGCACAATTCCTATTTAAGAAGGGCTACAGAGATCTCACTATATGGTCACTACAAAGTCCCTTCTTCATGCAGCCTTTGCACTTCTACACAGAACCAAACAACGGCACCATGTTGCCACTCCAGTGTGTGATTTTAGACAGCATGCCGGCATCACAGAATTAAAAGAGGTGTGACAGGCATGATGTGTAACACGACAATGTCGTCTTCCAGTGTGACAGATACGCATCAGGAGAGCTTTATTAACAGTAACAATGGCATAGCATGGCAATAACAACAGCTGCTTTTGCTCTCTGCTTAAAGTGTAGGGAGCTCGTGGACCTCGCCATCTTCTTAATTTGTGTAGATTTTTGTTTTTTATTTGTTTTCTTTGAGTTAGCTGGGTCACGCTAATAATATCGTCAAAACATCAGACCCATTCCTTCCATGGTCCCGTTCCGCTGGCTGTCCCTTTTACAAAGAAATTGTCTCGGCACTGTTACTACCTCCGCTGCTGACTGAAATGCCAGATGACTGTCCTTTAATTCCATGATCGTACCTTATATAGAGAATGGTGAGGAAGAATAACGGTGCGAAAATCCCACCCTGATCAGGCAGCGTAAAAAAGGGCTGTTGTCTATGGATAGGGCCATTAACGTTTTCACATCAGCCACCATAGGTCTCCTACTGTACATGCTTTGCATGTGGGAGAAGTTTCAGTTGGTGTTGAGTTGCAATGTGCAACCTCACCACTAGATGTCACTGAATCCTACACAGTAGACCTTTAAAGATGGTGATTCATCAGAACATTTAGTTTGTTGATGTTATAAATTATTATGGTGGGTAACCACCTATGCAAAAAATGACCCACACTTGAGACTGCACTGTAAAGATATCATTAAACCATTTTTGTTCCTTTTCGAGTTCCTTACAGTTTCATTTTCTTAAATAAAAAGCCTGACTTCAATTTGAGTGTGAAAGTTAATTGCTGACCTTGGCACAGTAATTTGACAGAAAAAGTGTTTACTCAAGGTCAGAAATATGGCAGTGGTGATGACAACTGAGTTCCTGAAGTGGGGGGTGGGGTAAATTTAATTCCAGCAGCAGCGGTCTGCATTGTTTCTTGTTTCAAGAATTATTTTCTGTATTTCTTGAAACAATTCCTATTGACTTATTGAGTTAAGGTTTCATAACTCAATTATGAATAGATAGGCCTTGATTAGATTTAGTGACAAAAGTTAAAGTCCAAAGAAAAGAATCTGCCTTACCTGAACAGCCTTTGAATTCTGTGAGTATCTTTAGCTAAAAGCATTATGACTTTTGTGATGCCTGTGATGGGTTAATGCTAAATGCTGATAGAAGAGTAAGCACAAGTAGAGAGGAGTCATA
The DNA here is from genome assembly GCF_041903045.1 of Epinephelus lanceolatus. NCBI lineage: Eukaryota > Metazoa > Chordata > Actinopteri > Perciformes > Serranidae > Epinephelus > Epinephelus lanceolatus. The sequence goes on along the minus strand of NC_135750.1, from coordinate 31,734,578 downwards.
AAGTGAATGAACTGACTCAGTTAAACAGCAATCTGTTAACTTTGCTCACATTAGCTTACTTTGGCCACCATGAGCTTCTGGTCATACCACTAAACGAGGCTGTGGCTAAACTATAGACTGTATAAATAACTGTTGTAGCTACCATAATGTCACCCATTGGTTTATGGACTGCCTCAAGTTCAGCATCTTAATTGTCGTCATCTTGGGTTTTTGGAACCAGAAATGACCATATCTGGTCAAGAGGCTGGCGCTGTAGAGGAGTGTGGGGCTGATCTGACTGAGAAGCCGAGGACGCTTTTGGTAGACAGCCTGTCACTGGAGCAGCCCTGTCCTTAAATTCTCATAGCTTTGGGCCTCAATAAAATGTGGATGGGGGAGTTATAAAACAATTCACTGCTTGTACAGTTTTTATTAAATTAACTATAGAGACCAAACCATTTATTTATTTATTTATTCATTTTGTATCATCATTTTAATAACATGGGAGTCTATTACTCTGTTTTGGAGCCAGCCTCAAGTGGCCATTCAATGAACTGCAGGTTTTGGCACTTCCTGATTGGCTTTATTTTCAGCCTTGGATGTTGGGCAAATCTCCAGAGTGAACTATACTGACTGTAAACAGAGTGTCTCATTCCTGATAAATTCACATTTTCATTTGTAGGATGAATGACCTTATTAATCTTTTAAGTTACATATTCTTACTTTAAACTACACAATCGTAAAACCTGCACTATTTGCAGCACCCATAACATACTATATAGCTGCAACTTTCCACATTAGCAGCCCCAAGGGGCATCAACAAATAAAAGTATGAAAAGTGTTTGAACTTCAATACCCCCCAAATCCCGCAGTACACAACACGACCTGGCTGCTCTGAGACACTTTATGATACCAAATGATACCAAAGGGACTGCAAGGCAGACAGTCTAACATTGGTGAGTCCGGCTTTCTGTATTTCACTGTGAAGTTTTAATACTTCCTTTCCAGCAGGCAGAGAGAGATTTCACACCAGTCACCACAACTGACTCTGGAATTTCATTTTGGCAAATACCATAAATGTGCACCACCAATGGAGGGTGATGATGGGACTCTCTTCCCTGTTGCAGCCTCACTTTGTGGCACAGTCTGATAAGACAGGGGTAAGTAGCTTGCCTCATGCAGGTTTCATTAGTAGCAATGTATTAAATTCAAATAATTGCACGCTTTTATGACACTTAGTGTCATTTTAGTGACTAAATTAACCTCCTCTGCATTCATACAACACTCTGGGTATTTCTTGGATAACAATTTCTTCTACTGCATGTTGATTAAGCAGTAAAACACTCTGGGTATTTGACACAACAATGTAAAATTAGCTGACCACCTCTGTGTGCTGTAGACACATACTGCTCAGTAATACATCAGCATACTGCTGATGTGCTAAATATACAAGAATCATCATTTTTAATAATTCTGAAACAGATGCAAGTGTTAAAAATAAAAACACATTTTGGGGAATATTTTCAAAAAGTGAAGATGAGAGGTTGTTTTTTCCCCTTTTTTCTTTCCTTCCTGCCCTTCCATTTGGCTTATTTACCTGTTTCAGCTGCCACAAGGCTGCTGGATTAGCAAGCACCCCAAGGGGTAAGTTGTTCACTTTACAGAGGACTTCAGGGGAACTGAGCTGATGTTATCGTTTCCTCTGAAGTCTGTGCTATCTCTTTGAACACACTTTATCTTCACATCTCTGCACTCGCCGGCAAATGGAGCAACACACAAGGGCTGCTTTGAAATGAATTAGCAATAGGAAGGTGCCCGAGTCACTTGTGAAGCATACTTAATTTGTATAACATAAATTAATGTTCTAAAAATAAGGACCTCATCCATCCTTTGAGCGGGCTCACCGTGAGCTTGAAACAATGAAATCCAGACAGTGATGAGGGATGACATTGAAAAATTAGTGGAGTCAAAATGTCACCTTCCCCCCTGAAGTGCTGCAACCAGGCAACCATAAAAAAAAGTACAGAAACAGAAGATGAATGAACGAAAGAGGTGCTAAGAATCCAACACTAGCTGCGATCCCAGCTGACGGGGAGAGAGCAAGGCAAAAAGACTGACAGACTTCAAGGGAGCTCAGAGAGACCTTCTTGCCTTTGTCTGGTCCCTCTCGCCCCTTTCTGCGATGGCTGGAAATAGCAAATGTGTGACACTTGGCTCCGGGGGGCCCAGGCTGCTATAAGCCAGCAATGAAATGTGATGCTTTTTGCCATGGCTGCGCACTTCTACTGTTGTTGTTGTTTGGCTGTGGAGGGATCAGAGCGGGGACTCAGGGCTCTACTGTACACCCAAAGGAGAGTAGATTTCATATTCCAGAGTGAAATGCCTTCTGGCACTGTTCCGCCAGCCCTTGATTTGAATAGACAAGAGCTGCTGGGGAGGATTGAGGGATAAAAGAGGCCGGGGGACAGAAGTGACTGGATCCTAAAAAACAGACACAAAGTCTAGATGCTGTATCAGCACCCAGACATATGGAGAAACAGAGTGCTGACTGTGAAGCGACACTACAGCTACATCCTCACTAAGAGGTTTTTTTCACTTTAAAATGCATAACTGTTGCTATGTTTACACTAGGGATGGGCATGACTACTTGAATAGTCATTTAGACGTCAGTATTCGTTCAATCTATAGAGTACTCAGTGCTGCCCCTCCCACATGTGAACATGACTTATATATATTTATTATTTAAGAAGGGTAAACTCTTATTTCATTGTAGACCTGTATGCATTGTATTGCTTTGTTCAGCACCTCCCTGCTCCGCTGTCACTCTCTTTCTCTCTGTTTATCATAAGCAGCATGAGAGCTCCACACCAGTTGGGGAGATAGGTTTAATGACAGAGTTGAGCGTTGAGCATTTCAGAGTGAGTTTGTTTGGACCTTTAAATGGCTTGGCATCAGCTGTGTGTCAGCTTTTGCCAGCTGAGCAGATATTGAACTGACCAAGAGGATAGCGGCACAGATACGTTCCCTCATTACTGTGTTTAACTTGTGTAATGCTGACGACAGCGTCAGAAAGTTTGTTGATTTTTCTCATGTCAACTTTGAATTTATGGTTAATATATGTATTGGTGCCTGGTTGTTAAATAAATAGATTTCAGATTGGAATTGTTTTACGTTGTTTTACTTACATTCCCAATAACATCAGATTTTTTTTTTCAAGTACTCCACAATAATTTAATGCCAGCACTTTACTTAAAATGCCCATCCCTTGTTTATGCCTATCGTCAAACACATTGTTCTCATGCACTGTTTGTAAGTACACCTTAAAATGGTAATGCACCACAATTCATACATAATTCCTTTAATCATGAGTCAGTAATTCATGTCTGACTTATGTAAACAGAAAGGCTTTGATCATATGACGAATGTGCTGACGGGAGTCAAGTAGAAAGCGGTCCAGTCAGGAGGCAGGTTGGGGCGGTGGAGGGGTCACAAAACACGTCTACCTCATAAGACTAGTGTTTGGAACAATATGAATGCAACTGAACTTTGAGTTTCTCTAAAGTACGTTGTCACCGTGTTCATCCTCCTAAACCTAACCTATGTAACTTAATAAGTACATTAACGTCAAACATAGGGTGCTAATTCTTTTGATCATTTGATTCTTTGTTTGTGTGTTTTTGTAAGATATCATAATATCATGAAAAACAAAGGACTGGAACCGTGTGAAACCAACTGAACTTTGAGTTTCTTTAAACTACATTGTCACCGTGTTTATCTTCCTAAACCTAACCTATGTAACTTAAGTTACCTGAACCTAAACACCCCTGACCATGTTTCTTTTCCTGAACCTAACCCAAATAACTTACCTAAACCCAGCCTACGTAACTTTACTTTTAAAACATTATACCTAGGTCTACATACCTTTTGATTGATACCTTTTGTGAGTCCTATTTTCCCATTGCCATGACTTCCTCTGGCGCTGGATCATGCTACTGCTCAAGTATGTTGCCGTGTTTGCAGTGTCATTTTTTTTTATCTGGTTTTTTTTTTTCTCGACATCTCAGTGGTATTGACAGTTGTTGTTTGTCCAGTGTACTGTATGTGAATGGTTGTGATATGTGTTTTTAGGTGGCGATTATTTCTGAAACTGTGATAAAATGCTCATATGCATAGAGAACATTTTACAGCAAAAGAATTTAAGTGTGGATGTGGCCTGAGCTGCCTTGTTAGGTCGTAGCTATAAAGTACCACACATATAATGACCCTGGATAATGTAACAAGACATTGGGCTCTAGTTTCACAGACCGGGTGCGGCGGGGGCGCAGCGCACCTGCGCTTCACTAACTAGGTGTGGCCAGGCGGATTTTGTAAGTTTGGCACACCGTGCGCGCTGTTGCAGCTACTCCTCTATCCCACCTCCGTCCCTCCTACCGGCGCAAGTCGGAAAGAGGGAGGAGAGAAGGCGTGGAGTGGGTTTTAAACACATCACACCAATCAAATGAGCCCCTCTCCTCGCCCTTCAATGCGCCGCGCGAAGGTGTAATGAGAGTTTACTCAATTCGCCATGGCAGAAGAGAGCAGCAGTGTCAGACGGCCAAACTCCTCCCAGGAGGAAACTGATGTTTTGGTCCGGGAGGTCCAAGCTCGCAGTGTCCGAATATACGGAACTGCGAGCAGACCTCCACGGGCTGATGATGCAAAGGTAGCCTGGGAGGAGGTCACCACAATTGTAAATCAATGTTGCGTTTCTCTCGTGCGCGCGCGCGCTCTCTTTCTCTCTCGCAGTCTCACTCTGTTTCTTTTCTTTTGACTTTTCTAAGATGACAGATGCTGAATATATACTCCCTATCTGATGCTGTGGCTGTTTGTGGTTGGCTGAGAGCAGCTGTGTTAATCAAATCAGGTTGGGTTTCAATTACACGTGCCAAACGTGCCAAACGGTGCCAATCCCCTTTGATCTGACATCAGATGTGACGGGACAGTCGATATAGAGATACATTTATGTGCTGATTGCAAATAGTTGCATTGAATAGTGGTTTTGTGTCTATTTATTGCATTGTTAATGTGCCTGATATTCTGGAAACCTGCCTGTGAGGTTTTGGTGACGTGTGCGCACTGTCCGCCAGTCAGCCAAACTTCGGCTTACACCGGCTGCGCTCCGCCTGCGCTGACAGTAGACGTGGTTTCAGCTGGCGAGCATTTAGCGCACCTTCGGCGAAGCCTTTTGGCACAAAACTGTCACTGCGCCAAGCTGTCGACACCTCCCCCTGCTGCGCCAACACACCCATCTCTGCGCACCTCGGTCTGCCAAACTACCAAACTGAGCGCGCCTCGGGTTGCGCTGCTCGAAACTAGCTCTGCGCGGGGTTCGCCACCCTGCGCCACCTGCGCTGCGCCAGGAAACTAGAGCCCTTTGTGTTATGGCCACTGACCAGCGTTGCAGAGGACAAGAAGCCGGTCAGAGGCAAAAGTCTGAGGAGTAGCAAATTCGTATCACTTTGTTGTTGCAGTTGAGAACAAAGTACATCTTCAAAGTTGCTCAATCACCCTGAATTGACCCTGAGGCCAAAATTGAATTTATCTGAGGTGCAGATTGTTTTCAGCTCTCTGAACATAGCAATCTTCTGCTTCCACCTGCCAATAATGCCACAGATAACAGAATTTTAAGCTTTGTGTTCAGATGTTTGGAGTCGTAGTTAACATTATGTTTCCATGTAAACAGGCTAACACCTTTGACCTTTTACCAGATATTTTCCACGTTGTTCATCCTTTGTACTGATAATTCAGCACGAAGAGTTCCATGCCCTTCTCAGCTGTAGAAATGCTGTCACTCACCTCATGTTGTGGATGGAGAAAATAAATGGGTAAACCATTTCTTCACTGGTAAAATGCTGAGTTAGAGAGAAGTTGAAAAATGTATGAACACATTTTTCTCTAATGCAAATATGTTTCTTCCATCTATTCTGACATGTTTTGAATACATATTGGATTGTCTAGTGCTGACTATGCAAGGCTTTTGGATTTCATTCAAGTAAATGTCAGTTAATTTTTATCTTATTTGGGGTAATGTTCAGCTAGACACAAGGCACATATCTCTTACAAGATCTCAGACACTTATTTTAAGCTCTGAAGTTTGAAGACAAAAAAATATCTACATCAAGTTTTAGTCTTAGTATTTTGTATTTTCTGGCAGACCTGTGAGGCTGAACAAAGGTGCTTTGAGATAAATGCTAATTAGTACTAAACACAAAGTACAACAAACCCTGATGAATGTTATTGTCATTATTAATGTCACTAGTTTTGCAAGTATTTGGTCATAAACCCAAAGTACTGGACAAAGAGAAAATTTGCCCTGATGACGGTCATGGTCATCCTGATGAAGTCATCGAGATTCGTCCTCTAGGGACCATGAGTATCTGCGCCAAACGTCATGGCAATCCATCCTGTAGTTGGCAAACCATTCCATTCAAAACTGAAAAGAACACTTAAAGCACTTTAAACCAGTCACACAAGGCATTTTCAAACAGAACAGTTCTGGGGACTTCCCGAGAGGAACTGTCCGATGGGGAGCTTCTGCGAGTCCTCCACACCTTCAGGGGCTTTTTTGTTTTCTGTTTGCATTTGCACCATCAATAGGAACACCGGCAGTCGGCACAGTAACATGATCTTCTCTTTGACAAGTCAAAATTGTGTTGTATTTCCATTGTCACATATATGTCCAGTAAAGCCAGGACTTTTTTCATTAGTAGCTGGTTGTGTTTTTTGTTGTTTGTTCTTCACAAGGCCGAAGGGTTTGAAAAATTGCGGCTTCCCGTTTTGCTTTGGCTGTGTTTAACCAATCAGTGTATACTTATGACATCTGGACTGATCACTGTACACTTATGTAACTCATGACTCCTGTTGTGCTGGAAGGGTATCTGAAATAGGAGCTAAAAAGTCCCTCAAAACAGCCTTCAAAAACGAAGATCATTCCTAATTCCTGTGGTGCAGACACAACAAAAAGGTGGGAGGTTCATAGAACTATGATAAAGTTCCTCAAGTCCGAAAACATCTATAGTGTAGGGCGCAATTTTTGTGCCATAACACTGTTACACTTACATCCACCTTACCTGTATACTGTTTAAATACACACTTTTTTAACATTTAAATATGATCTAAGCAAGATTAATCTAAGTATGTTGTTCTGTGATATCCACGATACCTCATGCATGTGAACTTAAGCAACCTATAATAATGAACAATTCATTTTTTTCCAGCATCCTTTGCACTGTTGTCCTTTGCAACTGTTGTCCAATTTCATTGTTCTTGTTGCTTGCAATACCGTAAATATATCTATATGTATATACACTTTTATATACATATTCATATCTGTGCATAGTAGCAAAATGTTTATGTTTATATTTTTCAACTTTGTTGTCCTTGTTTTAGCTCTATGTTTGTTTCTGTTTAAGTACATTGAGAGTCAAATTCCTTTTTGACTGTGAAAAGCTTAATCTCATGATAGTACTGGAAACTACAAAATTCATGGCAATCCACCAGTTCATGAAATTGTTGAGTCTGGAACACTGATCAATATTGCCATCAATGTGCACCTGTAGTTAGTTAGCATAGTGGCTCAATATTCAGCGCACATCCCCCAACTTGAAGACTGTAGCATCCAAAACTGGTTGGGTAAGGTCCTGTAGGTTTTTGCCTGTTTGAAGTCATCCTGACTTATTTCAAGAAACTTTTTCAAGTGAAAATCACTTACTTACCAATCTTAGTTTGCTTGGTTCAAGCAAAATAAAGCTACTAACTAAAATGTTTTCACTTGATAGGGCATTTTTGCTGAGCAAAAGCTTCACAGAAGCTCTAAAACGCTGCACCAGTAACTCTCTATTGACATCATGTCTCCTGCAGAACAGCAATAAGCGGTCAGCTAGCACGTGGAAGTAGTGCTTCATTGTTGATACCACTCACACATGCCTACACAGACAGATTTTACAATGAGCTCTGCATTTGTAGCCCTGATCTCACCTGAGGTTTTTTATATCATTTTCTTTTCACCGCCTCAAAGGATTAATCAGAGGCTCTTATAATGCAGCCGCGAATAAGCAGACATATCTCTTTCTCCTCCCTTTGACCTGAATGCAGCAGCAGCTTTCCTTCCTCTTTTGTAACGACTGCCATGAGAGCGCATCAAACACATGCCCTCTGCACCCGAGGCAATGAAAAATAAATCAACAAACAAATGAATAAGTAATCACAGAGGGAGAAAAAACAGGAGCCTGTAAAATATGTGTGAAAAAAGCCATTTATCTGAATGATTCTTGTGTTTCTGAGCCTTTTGTGTTTGTGATAATCCAACGTGTATTTTGGGAAACATGTCTGTTTCCGGGTCCCTGATCTCATTCGATTTATGTTCATTGTTCTTTTTCTGATCAAGCAAGATGTAAAAAGGCCTCAGTGCGTTGGATTTGTGTGCGGTATTGTTGGCTATATTGTATGCATCACTCCCCACAGGCTTCTTGCATTTGAGCCAGCAACATAGAGCTAAAAACACTCCGTTGCTGCTGGATGATGTCTTGGCTGCAAGAATTGAATGAAAGTGTTTTTTGTTTTTTTTTTATCCTGCAAAGGCGCCACCTTGATGTTTTAGAAATAGCTTCATAGTGGTGAGAGCTCAGAGGCATCAACCAGATGGTCGCACCTGTGTGCACAGCTGTGTGGAATAGCTGTGTATTTAATAGAGAAATAAACACAAAGATACTCATTCAGCTGGCAATAAGGTTATCTTTGAAATCCTATAAAAGGACTCTATCATCATTAAAACAGTTAACCATTCAGTGTGTAATTAATTACTTGTAGAGAAACTGCAGATGCTGCAGTGTTCATGAATTTAAAAAAAAAAGAAGAAACCAACTCCTGCATCTTATCGAGCTGTAACCCAAGTCACTGACCCATGCTGTTTATAGCTTATGTATACCTGCTGAGCCATGTCAGTCGACTCTTAATGTGCATTAGGCTCTCCTTCTAATGTTGACACGGAGGTCATTAATTCACATCAAGGACACCTCTGTAATAGACTTGTATCACGCAAATACAGTGGCTGTTAGTTTGCAAACAGCTTAGCAAGCAGCGAGCGTTCCTTGTGCTTTGATTCGTTGCTAAGTGCTTCATCAATCACAATCCCAGACAGATCATTAGAGGCTTCTAGGATGACAAGACCAGCCAAAACATCTACAGCAGATTGCTCCAGACCACCCCTCAAACCTTTAATTGCACCCGAGGTTGGCAGTTATCAAAGACACACAGTGATAAGTGACTCACTCAATAGTAGCCATTAGTTAAAGCAACTTGTTAGTGTCAAGGGTTTTTTAAATGACTTGCCTTGCAATATAGTATGTCAGGAGCAAAGCAACATGTGCTTTTTTCTGTGTAGCAGAGGTAGAACTGAAAACGCTGTAGGCCTTTGAGCAAACTGTGCTGCACAACACATTGCGGTTTTTAATAAGAGCTCTAATTCAGCTGTTTTCGGCCTCAGATTTAAGTGGCAGACTGTGAAACCAGATGGTTGTTGGATTGTATCCCCTGTCAACATGTTTTTAAGTAAGGTACTTAAAACAACATGATGAAGATAATGCTGGCTTCAGTTTAGTTTAGTTGACAAAAAGTTTATATCTCAGTTTGTTTTTGGTCTGTCCACAACTGTGTTCTACAATTACATTTCTTTTTTGTATTTATTTGTTATTTTACACACAGAGGCCTGAAATACTTGAAATATACAGTACAGGCCAAAAGTTTGGACACACCTTCTCATTCAATGCGTTTTCTTTATTTTCATGACTATTTACATTGTAGATTCTCACTGAAGGCATCAAAACTATGAATGAACACATGTGGAGTTATGTACTTAACAAAAAAAGGTGAAATAACTGAAAACATGTTTTATATTCTAGTTTCTTCAAAATAGCCACCCTTTGCTCTGATTACTGCTTTGCACACTCTTGGCATTCTCTCCATGAGCTTCAAGAGGTAGTCACCTGAAATGGTTTCCACTTCACAGGTGTGCCTTATCAGGGTTAATTAGTGGAATTTCTTGCTTTATCAATGGGGTTGGGACCATCAGTTGTGTTGTGCAGAAGTCAGGTTAATACACAGCCGACAGCCCTATTGGACAACTGTTAAAATTCATATTATGGCAAGAACCAATCAGCTAACTAAAGAAAAACGAGTGGCCATCATTACTTTAAGAAATGAAGGTCAGTCAGTCCGGAAAATTGCAAAAACTTTAAATGTGTCCCCAAGTGGAGTCGCAAAAACCATCAAGCGCTACAACGAAACTGGCACACATGAGGACCGACCCAGGAAAGGAAGACCAAGAGTCACCTCTGCTTCTGAGGATAAGTTCATCCGAGTCACCAGCCTCAGAAATCGCAAGTTAACAGCAGCTCAGATCAGAGACCAGATGAATGCCACACAGAGTTCTAGCAGCAGACCCATCTCTAGAACAACTGTTAAGAGGAGACTGCGCCAATCAGGCCTTCATGGTCAAATAGCTGCTAGGAAACCACTGCTAAGGAGAGGCAACAAGCAGAAGAGATTTGTTTGGGCCAAGAAACACAAGGAATGGACATTAGACCAGTGGAAATCTGTGCTTTGGTCTGATGAGTCCAAATTTGAGATCTTTGGTTCCAACCGCCGTGTCTTTGTGAGACGCAGAAAAGGTGAACGGATGGATTCCACATGCCTGGTTCCCACTGTGAAGCATGGAGGAGGAGGTGTGATGGTGTGGGGGTGTTTTGCTGGTGACACTGTTGGGGATTTATTCAAAATTGAAGGCACGCTGAACCAGCATGGCTACCACAGCATCCTGCAGCGACATGCCATCCCAGCCGGTTTGCGTTTAGTTGGACGATCATTTATTTTTCAACAGGACAATGACCCCAAACACATCTCCAGGCTGTGTAAGGGCTATTTGACCAAGAAGGAGAGTGATGGAGTGCTGCGGCAGATGACCTGGCCTCCACAGTCACCGGACCTGAACCCAATCGAGATGGTTTGGGGTGAGCTGGACCACAGAGTGAAGGCAAAGGGGCCAACAAGTGCTAAACACCTCTGGGAACTCCTTCAAGACTGTTGGAAAACCATTTCAGGTGACTACCTCTTGAAGCTCATGGAGAGAATGCCAAGAGTGTGCAAAGCAGTAATCAGAGCAAAGGGTGGCTATTTTGAAGAAACTAGAATATAAAACATGTTTTCAGTTATTTCACCTTTTTTTGTTAAGTACATAACTCCACATGTGTTCATTCATAGTTTTGATGCCTTCAGTGAGAATCTACAATGTAAATAGTCATGAAAATAAAGAAAACGCATTGAATGAGAAGGTGTGTCCAAACTTTTGGCCTGTACTGTAGGTGAACTGTCCACCCACTGGTTCCCAAAGATCTACTGCGGGTTTTAAACTAAATTATCTCAATAGGGTTTGGATGGATTGCCATAACAGTTTTTACATTCTGACATGTATGGTCCCCAGAAGATGAATCTTAACTGACTCTGGGAATCCCGTGACTTTTCTCCTACAGTGCCAATATGAGGTTGACATTTGTGTTATTGAGTTAAATTTGATGAGATGCTAGATGCTAGATGCTAACCATAAAATTTGGTGCAGAAATTTTATTCCCCCGTCTTGTTACAGCTTTGGTGCGCCCTTAACTTTCCATATGGTGCCATCATTGGAACAAAATTTTAGTTTGTCGAATTGTTTACTCTTGTAACAGCAAATGACATACAGGCCCCATTCATCAGCCTCAGATGTACAGTCTTTAGTGCTAATTAGCTAATTTTAGCATGCTAAGCTAAACTAAACGAATGCATGCTGCCCTGTTAAACTCCAATACTGAACATTGTAAACATTATACGCACTAAACATCAGCCTTTTAGCATTGTAAGCATGTTAGCATGCTGTTAGCATTTAGCACTGGCACCCTGTGCAGCCTCACACAGTATATTTACATGACATTAGAGAAAATAGATTTATGGTGTTAGTCCAACTAAAACCAGACTTTTGAAATACATGTAACCATGTTAGTGCGACTCAAATTGTACCAAATTGAATTTCTCAAAGTCGGACTAACACATCCAGAAAATGTGATTGGGAGTCGAATTACTCCTGCATGTATACAGTCAATCAGACCTAAACTGGCTGAGGCGCTCGGCGCATGCTCCACAGACTCCACCCCGGGCTTTGACACGGTGTCAAAGTGAACAGCCCCTGGCATGTTAGATCAAGGTAGTTAAGGGAAGTCGGCAAATCAGATCCGTAACTTCGGGATAAGGATTGCCTCTTCACAGTGTGTCACTGAAAGCATTAAATGCGAAACAGAAAAAGAAGAAGCTGGTAACAACATGGCAAAATCTAAATCCAGAGCCATTGCATTTTCAGATAGATGGATGGTACAATGCTGTAATGTTGTCCACCATGGTACCAGTTTGCTGCTAGCTAATTGTAGCTAACTTGTTTGTCGGTTGTTTGGTACATGGCATAATAGGTCAACCAGAAAAGGGTAAAATACTAACAAGCTGAAACGGGGCATATCACCATCTATTGCAGCAGAGTCGGACATACTTCAGTCAATAAATCGATTTCCCGCCCATGCTTGTATACTGGGACAAGGACAGTAGTCCAATTAAATGGCCTATTCGAGCTATAACCGTAGCACGACTTAACTGTGCATGGAAACATACTGACAGAGCCACTGGCATTGCTGTAGACCAATAATACTCAACTTGCAGCCCGTGGGCCCATTCTGGCCTGTGATAGGGTGCTGGGTGGCTGTCAACCATTTTTTAATTCACATGAGAGTAAATTGATTTACACTGGGATTTTTTCTTTTTTTTATTTATTTATTTATTTTTTGTACTTAAGTGCAGGGGTGCACAGAGACACATCAAAATAGAGCCTGTTTATAAAACAGGGCCAGAGGAGGATTCCCAAATGTTCTCAAAGTGCAGAAACTGGCTCCTGGCCTCCTGTTATTTTGCAAAAGTGGCCCCCAAGCAAAGCAAGTTGAGCATCCCTGCTGTAGACTCTTGTTTAAGGATAACACAATACAGACCTAAATCCCCACTGTGTTTTTACCACATTAGGAATAAAACAAGGATACATTTGCTATGACAGTATTATTATTTTTAGCATTTTATCATCATCAACAATGCCATGAACAAACCAACATCAGATTATCCTACAAAAAAGCTGCTGTAGTCACAGCTTGAATCCTGTATTAAAGCTTAGCTACAGAGAAACATAAAGGAGTCATATCACTGCATTTGTTGCAATGATATGGGCTTCAGGGGATTTGCTGATAAAAAAAAATCCTTAGCCTTAAACAACCCATTGCTGACTGCAGTTCCTCTGAGCCCAACATTAGACAGCTACAGATACACTGTGCAGCTCCCAGTGTTTCTGCACAACAGCAAGCATACTCAGTCAACTTTGCCTCAAATAAATAAAGGCTATAAATGGGAATTTGTTCAGTGTGTGCTCTCATATTGTAAGCAAAACATGCCCTTTTGTCCTTCCTGCCCACCTGCTTAATGGAAACACTGTGCTGCACCAATGTAACACCTTGGGAATGATTGGTAAAGTGTGTGTATATGTGTGTGTGTCTGATGTGGCAGTGAAATGAGGCTGCTAGTGCCGCGTCGTTCTCTTCCAGATGAGCGGCTGGGTGATACGTACCAGAGCAGACAGGCGGCGGCCAGGGTCAGGAGGTAACTGTCACAGGCCCTTCACCTGTGTGTGCACCGACAGAGGGGATCCTAGAAAGAGCACATCTAGACACATTTCCCTCACGCTGTTCCCTCATGAGTTACTCTGGAGTCCAAGTGCCCCCTGGTGAGCAGACGGGAGAAAAGTCCCTGAGCAAGAAGAGTTCTGGGGGATTTAGCACTGCCTTTGCCATCACACAGTACTTGTGTACACACATGAAAATCATACAATTTTCCAGTCTAATTATAATTTAAAACCCCAGGTCACCAGTGTACTACGTTATTCATATAAATATTCAGCATTTTTCTATGCAGCCCACAGCTATATGCCCTCCTCCCCTGTTCTGTTCTGGATATAGATCCAATGTAGCATCAACGACTACATGCCTCGGGAGAGTTATAGTGCTTATTCCAGCAGACAGAGCTGGGAGATCACATGAATATCAGATCCCAGTGGAGCTGTAGCTTTGGCTGCTGTTTAAAGCCTAATCAATGAAAGAAACATGACCCATGACTATCTGTTGTGTATGGGGTGACAAGATGTTTCTGGGAAAACTGCATGTGAAGTATGATTAAGGAAAAAGATAATATGTGGCAGGAAAAAGCAGATACAGTATCATTTGTAAATGTTTTACAGCACATGATTTAATGACTGCATTTAACACCTGAGCAAATTGTTGAGGAGAGCAGCAGCAAAATGCAACAGCAGCTCCCTGGATTTCAGCTTGCTGACTATGGAGATTTGACTGATTTAGCTGCAGGCACAGGCTACCTTCAATGTCCAAAGCCATTAGTGATTCCTGTACTACTAAAGCGCTGCTCCAGGGTACCCATTTCCTTGCATTAATGTCTACCTTCCACCACAGCAAATCAAAGGCTTATTCTAATGCCTCTGCCTATCTTGGTATACTCCCTAAATAACACAGGTGAGAGGGCTCAGAGGTTTTTGATGGCCTAAATGAAAATGGAGAGAAACAGAAACAGGCCACTTTTCTGTTACATTTGAAAGCAGAACAATTTATTATCAAGAACAAGAATATCAAACAAGAGAGAGGAAAAAAAGTTCATCAGTTTCATAAACTTGTTTTCGCTGCAATTTGATCACTTAAACGCCTTCAGCACAGAGAGAATGACTTATTAAGCTTGGAGATTCTTCCATTTAATCTTACGCCTCTAGTTACAGTTTTTCTTCTTTTTTTTTTTTGCCTTATTGTGTAAATATAGAACTGCTCTGCTGAAACCAGAGACCACAACAGTAGTTATTAAGAGGCTATTCAAAGGGGTTTTTAAATGTCAGTTCTGTAAAGTGCTTTATGCCCCTTTTTGTCCTCATCACAGACAAGGTAGTGGCTCCCTTGAGTCCGATTTGTGATCTGGGATCCTTATTGCCAGTCGAAGGTGCGCTTCACCAGCCTGAAGAAGGTTCGGTTGTGTTCCCGTAGGTAAGAGCGGAGCTGCTGGAGGACAGTGCTGTTGACAGCCGGGTGAGGACGTCCCTTAGACTCATGCAGACAGCGCTCTCGGCCGTCACTTCTGATACAGTAAAACCCCTTGGTCTGGTTGAAGTAGAAGTTGGAGGATACTATCCTTGGAGGCAAGTTGAGGAAGCGCTCCACCTTCTGAAGCTCTGGCAAGGGGTCACGGATCAGAGCATCCCCATCTACGATGTGTATCTGCTCCAGTGGGAAGTGGCGCAGCCAATTGCGCATGTGGACGTCGTACAGGCTCCTCTGAATGGCCTTGTATCGGATATTCAGGGCTCCGTTGCGCACTAGGAGGTTCTCAATGGCTTGTACTGGCTTGTGGTTCTCCAGCCGGTTGAAGTACACCTGGGTGTAGTCGGAGATAACCCGCTCGCATGGGTCTCGTAAGATCAGCAGCAGCTTTATGGATGAGTTCATGGCACAGATGCGTTCTGGTGCAAGAGCTGATGTAAAGTAACCTGGAGTTTTCTCCACTGTGATCTGGTGAGGGTATGAGTAGGGCATCAACTCACGGTACCACTCAAAGCCCTTGGCATAGTTCTCATCCCAATCAAAGAAGTGCACCTCGGTGGCAGCAGCAGCAACCTCAGGGTGTATGTCCAGCATCTCCAACAGTGCTCGTGTGCCCCCCTTGCGTACCCCAATAATGATACTGTGTGGGGCTCTTTTACTAGTCCCTAGGGGTGGAGATGAGGTTATATCTCCAGAGACATTGACAAGCCCAGCATCGAGGTCCATGGGGTCCAGTGTAATGCCAAATCCGGCCTGGACAAGCTCGGGTGGTGCAGCGTATGTCTGGAGAACCAGAAGAAAGGCAGATGCCAGGAAACAAGCCATGGTGATGGTATGAAGAGCAGAGATTGGCAATGAGACAGGAGCAAGAAAAGCAGACAATGGTTTAGCTGTGGACCAGATCTGTCTTTCTGAGCTCAGTGATAACAAGAGCAGGGAGAAGTGCAGTCTTTGTCTGCCATTGAATTTGAACCGGAGGAGGAGGAGAAATCATCGGCAGTCCACAGCACATCTGTAGGGAAGAACAAAGACAAAAAGAAGAAGAAAAGGCTTTCAGATTTCAGGCATACAAAGCAGAATGAATGTCTGTATTACACTGAAATGGCACTTTCCTCATTCCCCTGAAAAAGCAATCGAGCCATAAATACAATCCATGTCTGTTATAAGTATATCATCTCAAAAGGATAATCTCAATTCATCTTTCTTTGAGTCTCTTTTCATCTTCCCTCTTCCCATCTGCTTTCTCCTCTAACTCTATAAAGTCACTTTCAATTGATACTGTAATTTCTCTGGCTGAAAAACATTTAGCCAGACAGCTCGTTAGAAAATGTGTCCGAGATATGCAAGTGTGGCTGAAGGCCAGGAGATGAGGCCAGAGTGCTCCGTCTTTCTTTTGCCATGTCAAGATCCACACCTGAATCGATACCTCTCTGCAGCGTCGAAATCAAAGCATCTGGAGACTTATAAAGACAAATTTATTGCGGGAAATCAGAGTTCCCACTTCTAGGTGACTTTGATTTTCAATACATGTCAAAAAAGATCAATACTAGGGCAATGAAATTCAGCAAACACAAGGAGAGGGATTTAGAGCATTAAATCAGACTTACAGTGTGGCTGAAGGGCCCCTCACAACCATGGGAAAATTAAAATTTGCTGTCTTGTCTCTTTCAGATTTTTTTTGTTTTATCTTTTATTACAAGGATTGTATTTTATTATTTCTTCTTCTTGTCAAATGCTTTGCCTTCTATTAACCAAGAAACAGCATATGTAAAAATGTTCCCCTGCTCTGTAGCAAGAAGCCATGAGCTGAAATAGCAGAACACATTTTTTTTTAAATGTCATGGAATTAATTTAAAATAAACAAAAGTCTTCAGATACCTTCATGAGGAAAACAAGCTCAGAGTGCTGTTGCTTACACTGTGCTAGTCAAAGCAACGGGGCCGGGCTATGCAAACATCCAGCTCCAACAGCAAAGGTCACGGTAAGGTAATCTAAACAAACGCAGATATTCCCTGGCTGGGAACAGACTGCCAGACACACACACGCACACACAAGTTCAGAGTGCTGTTCTGGATACATACGGCAGACAGATTGTGTGTTCAGCACATATTACTCATCACTTATATTGTAGGCTAAAAATGGGTTACAGATCATTTTGAATAGATTTTCAAACCTGGTCTTCTTGTATAGAGTTCCCTTCAACACACTGTGATAAGGTTTTAGCATGCAGGAGGTGATCTTCCCCATACAGATGCTGAGTTCCTGCGTCACTCTCTGTAGATGGCATTTACTGTAATTACATCTATTGGGGTTTAAAATGCTAAATTATTAAAGCAATGTGAAACTGCGTGGCTTTTATAGCAGCGGGGAGGCTGCACTTTTCCGAACTTTTTTTCTTTGTAGTTTTTTCTATCCACTTTTCCTGGTAAAAAAAAATATAGAAAGCTTGTTCTGTTTCCTTTTTATAAATGGAGGCTGATGAAATATCATCTTTTGACATTTCCATGTTCCTTATCCTCAGTAAGTTTGTACAATAAAATACCAAAGTAAGGCTAAAAAGTTTGGTTCTAAAAACTGTAATAAAATAAATTTAAAAAAAGGTTACTCAGTAGAGTGTAGATCCCCGCCAGCTGGCCACATGCTCCCAATCTGACCGCAGC
The DNA here is from genome assembly GCF_041903045.1 of Epinephelus lanceolatus. Lineage (NCBI taxonomy): Eukaryota > Metazoa > Chordata > Actinopteri > Perciformes > Serranidae > Epinephelus > Epinephelus lanceolatus. The sequence goes on along the minus strand of NC_135750.1, from coordinate 31,716,694 downwards.
CACTCTAGACAGTTCTTGTAATTCATGTTTCCAAAGCATCCCAGAAACTAATAAAAACACATGCCTCTATTTTTGCCTAATGCATTACACAGAGCAGATTGAGTTCTGCTAACAGACACTGTGTATGAAATACAGATTCAATGTAATTATGATGATGAGTGATGATGAGTTTTTGATAACTAAAACACAGCTATGCTACACAGATCTATGATCCATGTCGCTCATAAGTGGACTTTGGATGCTACAGCACAATATAGTAGAAAATAACAACAATAAACACAATAAAAACAGAACAAAAAAAATATTTAACTATGTAGCCTGCTTACTTGCTTAGCACGAGCACAAATAACAAGCAAAAATGACCAAATCAACAAAATCTGCACGTCTATATAATTGTGCATGCAAAATGCTCCACCACTCCCAGTGTGGTATGACGCACTGCAGCAAATGGAACAAAACTGGGTTGTACCCTGACTGTGGAGGGCCGCACCTGGTGAAATTGTCCTTTCCAGCTCCCTTACAGTCAAGATGGCAGAAAAGATAACAAAAACTGTGATTTATTCATCTAGTTTCCTACCTAACTTTAGTGGACCCTAACATATCAGGTATGGAATTAATCAGCAGATGCTCCTGTTCTACTGAGACCAAACTTTTCTTTGGATTGCTGACGAATGCATAACAAAGGCCAAAATGCAGCATGCAACAGACGGTAAGGCGTGTTGTTTTAAGTTGAGCCAATTTAAATAAAATTTGCGGCCCCTACCTGCTGGTTTAGAGGAGTGAGATGTTAGCAGTTGATGACAGTTTGAAACAGTCATTAAAACAGGTTTTTCAGCAATTATGAATCACTGCAACCACTAAGGATCCTAGAGCATGTAGTCATGAATGTGAACACAAAATTATATGCCGATTGGTCCAGTAGTTTGCGAGACTAATTGTGGACAGATGGATACGCACACGCCTGAGCCCCTATGCCTGGCGGAGATAATAAATCAAATAAAATGTAATTAAAAAATAATACGAGACAGATTTTGAGACAAACTCATTTCCAACTGATATGAAAGTAATAAGTAATTTTATTGTTTAGACACTGTCAGTAAATTATATTTGAAGAGGATAATTGATTTATGAAGCATGTAAAAAATAACTTAGCTGAAATCTGTGCACTTCAGTTGTTTTTAGTGACCAACTGCTACTATTAATTATGTCTCCGCTCGCAGAAATACTCTACCTCGAGTACAGTTTAATCACAGAGCTCCCTCTAATTAAGCAGAGTACGTGAGAAGTAAAACTACCAATGTGAACAACACATCTCTACAATGTCACCAGTGGCCTTTCTCTCACCTTTCAGAGTCTTTCAACCATATAAAGGCTGTGACACATGCCCTCGCTTCACACTACGATCCGTGGCTTGAGTGTGGGACTGGGCCTGTGAGCTGAGTGCAGGAGAGCTGACCTGCCCTACAGGGCCTGGGGTTGTGCAAGGAGGCACTTATGTGCTGTGACAGGCGCGCCTGCCTGTCAGCGTTTCCCTGGCAGAGAGCTGCCAAGTCCAATGCTAACAGCCAGGCAGCCAGACGAGCTTTCTGTCTCATCCAATTCCCCCCACTCCTCTCACAGCACACCACCACCTGGAAGGAGCCATTGTTTCACATTCCACTGGGCCTTATTGCTTTATTCAGCACTTGATGCATATCTTTCCAGCTTTTCATTCGGCACATGGCAGTCACGCTATCCGGCAGACCACTTAACCAAGACTATTTCCACTGAACACTGTGGGGCCAGTGGAGGGTTATACAGTGCAGGTTGGCAGGGAAGAACTATGGCCTCACTGAGTCGAGGAGTAGGATACAGCATCTGTGTGTGGGGGCTCAGTGTGAGCACTGCTGCTTCACAGCAAGACAGTCTGGATTCAAATCTTGGCTCTGGTCACTTTTTTGCATATGCTGTTTACATGTTTTGCTTCTGAGCATTTCCTTCAGGGACTGTGGAGGAGAACCATCTTAATCCCCTGCAGGTGTGAACATGACGGTGCGGGCATACCAGAGCTGGCAAGGTGACTTTTAGCTGTGGTGAAATGCGGACGAAACTGGCTATGCTAGGGACAGAGTGGTCAGCAAGTTGAAGCGTTTACACCATTTTGTCAAATACTTTTTTTTTTATTACCTTACACACTGGCTGCCAACGCTCACCTCATTAGGCTGATCAGGTATCTTTGTCAGTGTCATTAAAAGATTTTTGCAATCACTCGCATTCTTTTAGTCACAGCAGGCTGACGACTCAGTTTTTAATGCCACAGCAATTTCATGTTAGCTTAAATAAAAATGTGCCCAGTCACAGTGAGGCAACAGATTTTGCATTCCAGGATAGGTTAGAAAACTTTGTTTTCAGGTTTAGTCCCTTTGGTTTGGTTTTGGTTTGGTTTAAAATAAGTATGTTTTTTAGTAGCGTGATGTTATGTCATGTGACATACATCACATACATGACTTGACATTTCGTCCCTAGCACAGTATACTACACATACAATTCACAATAATACCAGCATAATTTTTAATCTGATGTGAAAAATTCATATTGTGACAGTCACAATATTTCAGACTTTTTGACACATTGACGTGATACTGTTACCCATGGCAACAACAAGTTTGGCTGAAAGTCTGGAGTTTATTTGACCCATGCATCTCCTCTCCTAATCACCCTATGCAGACTTCCTCTTTACACTACAGCAGTCACTCGGAGCATCAAAAAATGCTACTGCCCAGTGTGTCTCATACCATAAAGGCTGCCTTAGTGCATTGTTATCTAACTCTAAGGGCTACTGACCAAGTTCAAGTTCAATCAGTTTGGAAATGAGAGGGAATCAATGCGAGACAGGAAGCAAATGGGTCATGCCCCTGTTGTCAATTAAATCGACAGGAAGTTAATTCTGGTTTGAAAACACTTTCACTTAATAAATTCATTAATTCTTCTTGGCTGGTGAGATGCTCGAGATGTCTCCCTGCCTTTCACACTGGGAAATGCTTCTTGATGTATGACTATGAATAAGTCAGAATGAAAATGGAACTCGGTGCAGACAAAGGCATGATCGCTTATATAACAAAATCGAACCTATTCCCACTTGAACCCATGATGCCGAGCCTCGCCACACAAGAGCTGCACTTGCCGACCATTATCTGGGCTTTAAAACTTGTCTTTCACTAGAGCAAAAGTGCTGCCCACCGCCTGAGCTGACAGCACAGCCGACAGATCTACGCCGTTCATTATATCCCACCAGGCTAAGAGAAGGGCTCCACAGGTTCTCAGTGCCACAGAAAAACCAGGTTCCCACTAATTAACCCAAACAGCAGCCTCTATACGTCTACAGAACAAACCCTCATTCATATTCAGCAGGGCCCCCTGCCATTAACTGTGGCGGGCAGCAGGTATTGCACAGGGCAGCTTTGTTTTTCTAATGGGCCCTCATTAGACACGTTAGTACAAAATCATTATTACTGCAATAAAGCTTGATTACAAAGGCTGGCTTTTGTGCTATTAAATGGTCTGATTTCAAGTGTGGAAGTTAAAAGTATTAATCATTGTTACTATTCATATTATACACAAATGCACAAAATCAGCGACTATAAAAGTTGGATATTATTTTATTCTCAGCAGAAAAATATGTAATCTGAAGTAACATGAAGTGCAGAGACAAACCTCCTTATCTCCTGTTTTTTTTTTCTTTTTCCATCTCAGCCTCTTGTATCTCTGTTTCAGTAGCTCACAGCATTGTTTAGATGATCTCTTGTAAGATACAGTGACCTCCCCTCCAAAAACAAACTATCACTCGGGACGCAGAGACACACTCACCTTCACTCTGTTTTCTTCTGCACTTTCCCCTTTGCTCCTTCTTCTTTTCCTCAGCCATTCTTTCCAACAGGCCCTCAAAAAACCAGTACAATATATTATCCACCCACACACATCCAACTGTAACTCTGAAACTACTCCCACGTCCAGGATGGGTTTTAAATTATGAATGCATTTTGGTTCACAGTGGGATTCCTGGCTCGATTTATTAATTTCTGCTACAAGACTTTAGCTACTCAACACATAGAGATGATCGTCTCTTCCCTTCTTAACCTTTACCTTAGAGACATAATCATATGTCTCATAACCAAAAGACACTCTATTCACATGTTTAACTTTTGGGGCATATTATGTGCACTCCAGAACAAAACCAGTAAGTGTCGAAAGCACTGAGGAAATCAGCATGCAAGGGATTTTAAAGGGACACCTTGAGCACTGCTGAGCATTTCAATCCTCCAACCACGCTAGATTGACCATGATGTGAAGAAATAATGAGTCCTAATCCTCATCTATTTACATTACTGGTAAATCACAGCCACTTACTGGTGAGTATATAAGTTAGAGGCTGTGGTAGCTGGAGAACAGAGAGCTGCCACTTTCAATCTCCAGACTGGTCAAATAAACATGCAGTTGGAGAATGAGTAATGTTCTCGCCTCCCTAGAAAACTGTGGTGACCTTGACTTAGTTGCCTGTTAGCAAGGCATTTAACCTGCAACTTCCCACGATAAAAAAGCGAAAGCTCCTGAGAGCATCATCAACTTTCTCTGAATAAAGACCCAGAGGTCTTGTGATACTGTGATGGTGAGCATGACCTAAAAAAGTTGGCTGTGTTTGTATGTAGACCACAAAGTACATCCTCAAAAATGATCATGAAGTGGAATCAACACGTGTCTACAACAATTTCAACAAAAAACAAACATTATAACCTTCATAAAGGGAGGACTGCATTAGTTTTAGCTCGGTGTACCTAATAAACTGGCAACTGTTTGTACTGCAATGCCACTGGAACCTACTCTCCTCTGGGGCCACCTGGTGGATCAGACTAATTTTATAGAATTTTAGCACTTTCTGCACTTACGTCATCAACTTTTTTTTTTTTTTTTTTTACTGGAGTGATAGAGGTATATAATTCAATTCTTATCATCACATAAGTGTATAAATCTTTTTCAGTTTTTCTTCGGTTCAGGAACATACATAGATCACACTGCACTCTAAGTTTCATGTGTCTACCTCTGAAGGTGTGTTTAACCCCTTTCTGTCTCGTTTATCTCACAGCTGCCTCCTCTCATCCCTCTCTCTCATTACAGGAACCACAGGGAGGGGGGGCCATTAAGCTGTGGAGCCTCACTGAGACGTGCCCCTATCTGGAGTCTCACTCACTGAGTTCCTCACTGCGACACGCCCTGATCCATCATCGATCCCCAGACCCACATTTGATTCTCTGTTCATCCCCTCGTACATGAATCCCCAATTTGCATCCCACCCTTACACATAAGTGGCTTGGTCTACTAACTTTTCATTGTCTGATGGGTCTGATAGGACTTATTATAAATCGGATAAAGGTGGAAAGGTGCAGTAGACTTTAAACCTTGAGTCTGAGAAGTCTGAGAAATTAGGACAGGTGTTTGCTGAAAATAAAAAGAAGATCTTATGTGGCACCTTAGCAGCATTTTCAACACGTTCTCATCTCAGGTTGTCAAATACTGATGCTTTCTCTCTATAAGATGTACCCTTTAGTGCCTGTATGTGACGCACAGTTGTCTCCTGGGTGAAACACCTTCTAGCATGTGATAAACGTTGTCAAACAATCAGGCAACAAAACTACTTGGTTAAGTTTAGAAAAAACATCATGTTTTGGGGAAAATATATATATAACATGATTAAATACGTCACCTGTGCGAAATAAGTAAGTGACAGACAAGTTACATAACATTATGTTAAAACAGCACTGACCTTTGGTTTCACACAGAACAAAAATATTGGTCTCCCGGGTGAAAGTCCTGTCTTTGTTTGACCCATCCAAGTTCCCTCCTTCCCGCCCTATGTGGACTGTCTTGCTCTTTATACTACATGCATTGCTCTCACTGTCAAATATTGCTGTGGATGGGTTTGCATTGGAGATAGTTGAAAGACTGGTGCATCTCATAGAGCAGTCTTTTCTCACTCAGTGATTTGGAGTTAGACACTGATGCCAAAAGCCATCTTTTGCGGTAGTATGTTATGTGGATGAGGATGAGTGGCGTCAGTTCATAACACAGCCAGATGGCACCTGTCACAGTGGTATGATACACCGCTGGATGGCATCAGGTTCAGCCACTGCTGGTGATGACGCAAAATGAGGAGCTGAATAGTCCCTATAGGGCCAGTGGGAAGGATGGTTGATGGGTCCAACAAACCTTGGACTTTCACCCAGAGGCCCAGTGTCTGTATGATTGTAGAGCCAAACCATAATGTTTTTTTCCTAAACTTAACCACATGCTTTTGTTGACGTCCCAGCATTGGTTGCAGCATCCACAAATGTTAACAGCAGATGCAGGAGTGTGTAATATGTACATGTGAAAGTCCACTGACAAAGCGGCAATATGTGACGACTTGCGATGAGAATGTGTTGAAGAGATGATGCCAAAGGGTGCTTTCGGTGGCCGTACCACATGCTGAGGGGGATGATGAGCTTTGGTATTTGACGACCTGGGGATGAGAACAGGCTGGCATTTCACACATTTCCTTGTTTTGAACAGAAATTACACTGCAGCTCTGATGGTAAGCAATAGATGGCTATTTCGGGAGCTCATGAGTAACACAATGACCTAATCCACACCCACATGCCAGCAGAGGCATTCATTACGGACTTCAAGGGGAGGTGATCTGTCATTTGCTAGTACACCCAGACGCATGTTGCCCCAGGCACTAATTACAGTGTTTTAACTGTGATCTTCTATACGTTGAGTTAAACTTTCACAGTGTAATGCTCTTTTCAGCTCTTTTTTTCCTGCAGAGTGGTTCAGTGTGCAACACAGTCTCTTCCAATTACCGATCCTTCTGCCCACTGCCATCTGTGCACAAGTAGAACATGAGCTACCCGACTTGATGAAGGCCTGTGCCTCATGAACAAATATATGTTTATGCTATACTGGCAAAATCTGCAGGAAGCTCTGTATCAACAAAGGAAACAAAGGAAATGTTCTTGGTTTTCATGATTTGTGCAGAAATTGCAGAGGTCAAACGATTCTGCATCCGACCACAAAGTGTCATTCCGCCATGGCATTGCCCCTCCAGTTACCCAGCCTAAAAAACATCACTATTGTTCAAGTGACACCAGATCGCTTTAGCACTCTCTGTTACCCTGCTGCATACCCAGGCCCTGGCTTCCTCCAGTTTAGCTTTGACATTTGTCAATGCTCAGAGATTTATTTCAAGCATCAACTGACATTGTCTGAATTCCCAGGAGGCATTTTCGCAGATAAAATAGGCTGACTTGCTCATCACCCTTGGATGAGTGGAGGCAACCAATCCCAGGGACGCTGACTCACTCAGGGAAGTGTTCCGTGGTCGGTCAGAAACAACAACAGACATGAGAAGGAATTCAATCAGAGAGTGGCCTGATGATCCTCATTCAGGCTGCCACTTCTGATAAAGCACCTATGCTTTTCACAGCATCGAGATCTCCCCACCGCAACAGCCTCCTCATCACTGGCACTAAGATAAAGCTAATTCTGCTCTGCCAGTTTAATGCTACTGTAATTCTTATCAAGCTCTTCCCATCAAACCTTCTCTCACAATGAGTCTGATCTTCTCCATGTAAAGTAATTGCTTTACAGTTCATCGCAGAGGGAACACTCTGAAAATGCCAATTTAATCAAAACAAAAGTGCCAACTTTTCTCGTTCTTCTTGGGTCTAAGCTTTTGGAAAGCTGATGCTGTTCTCCAGTCTCGCAGGCATCCTGCAAAACTGCAATATACACATACATTATGGATGAATTACTTCATCAAATAAAAAGCAGGGCATCTTGTAATGAACTGTGAGAGTACTCTTAATCTTTGATGAGGCCTATCTGATGAATAGTTTAATGAGAAAAACTATGGTAAGGCCTGCTGGGTGCTGACAGAGACATCACAGCTCTGATGAGTAAAGCGCAGAAAAATGCGTAATGTTTAGAGAGTTTTATGATCTTGTAGTGTTGTTCATTAAATAGCATCAATCTTACAGCTCGTAAACAGCATTAAGTAATACATCTAGTGTAATCCCACCTTAGCCAAGTCTTGAGATATGCACTGTGCAAGCTGTACTCCAGGGCGAAGCATGTGATACATATTAACTAAGGTATATGTACACTGGGGGCTTGGTATTTTCTTCTAGGAGGTCAACGAAGATATCTCGTATTTATTTCCCCAAACTACAGCTGGTGTGTGCTGTTCTACTTGGAAAACCTCTCTCGCTCTGGCACAACAGCATCCTATTGGTAGGCGCGCGCCACAGATCACAGCCAGTGTTTTCCTGCCATCACAAATATGTATTCAGCACTGCAGAACTCGGAGGTTTAGTATTTGGACCTTCTGTGATGTGCTGTTGGCTGCCAAGTGCTGAAGTGATTCAACACCAGGCTGCAGTTAGCAAGCTGATAATAATGCATTCAACTTAAAGCCGTTTCCCACAGGGGCGTCCTGTGTTTGCTCGCATCAGAGGTCAAAGCATTATACAGTTAGATGTGTCAGTAGTGGTTATGGTGCTCCCTGCTGCTGCAGCGGGATATCACCGGCACACATACAGTACACACACAAGAGGGAGCACACTATGTGGCCAGACACACAGCGAGCAGAGAGAAACTGTAACAAAACTATAGTTTCTTACTGACAATCAGAAAAGTGAGATGCAGTTGGAGAAAGTCAGGCTGCAGTGACTGACCCTCAGTGTACATGACCTGACTATGACATTAGTGCAGGGCCACAATTAGCTTAATTTGTTTGTGCAGTACGTGCGAATGACAAATCAGTCAAGCGTAACTGTGAGATGTGAAGATCCGAAATGGAAAGAGTGTCAGACTGACACAGACAGCACACGCACTCTCAGGAACGTCATTTTGCCACAGCAAATGACCTTGAACTGGAACTTTCACAGTATCGAGCTACCTCATCTGCATAAGTAATTCAAGTTGTCGCCTCACATGCTGGTCATTGATTGTAACATGATCAGAGGGATCCGACCGCTTAGCTTGAAGTGGCCTCAGTCATTTATCAGTGCAGGAGTTTGAAACTTGCAAAGTCATTCCACAACATGTCATTAAGGATGGGTCCACAATTTATCGACAACAATAAAGAGTCATTTTAATGCTGAAACAGGTTTTGCTGGCTCTTTCCTCCTTTTCATATTGGCCATTAAAGGAACACATCAACCATAAAATGACAATTTGTTTATCAGTTACTCACAGCGTGTTTCCTTGAATTTATGAGGAAAACTTTGTTTTTCTCGCACGCCTGAGCGGTGAACGGAGTATCCAAAAAGGGCAAACATTCTTCATGAACTGAAGTAATAGGGAACGTCTGTTGACAAACTCTCACACATCATGTGCAGTATAATCCAAGTCTCATTTATCCAGTCGTATCCTTGGTACTTCCTAAACATGTGCATTGTCCCCAAAAAGTTACAATATAAAACCTACCAGAAGCATGCCCTGAGTGTACCCAGGCACGCTACTCATACGTGCATGAAGTGTTTTTAATTATAAGGTTGCTTGTGTTTGGGAAGTACTAAGCATATGACTGGATAAATGAGACTTGGGTTATACTAAACAAGCTTTTGTAAGAGTTTGCAAATGGATGCTTTAATATAGTTTTGCTTTTGTTTGATGCAGACCATGATTACTTTATTTCAAGACTGTTTGCCATTTTTGGATTCTTGGTTCACCATGGAGGCTTGTATGAAAAGCAGTTTCCATAACAAATCATGATTACACACGGTAAGTAGCCTAATTGATATACAAATGGTCATTTTGTGGATGAAGTATGTGTTTAAGAGATCTCTTTTTAATGTACGTCCAGTGTAAGTGATGGGAGATGAACAGCAGTCAGTTAATACGAGCAGAGCTTAATATTAACATTTTTGCTTGCCAGCCATTGTAGCCATGGGTTTTCCAAAGTTACTAGCCATTTAGACAGACTAAAGACTACCAGACATACAGACTACAGTCCTCAAACGTCATTGGCTGTGCTTCTAGTTCAGGTCGTCAGTCACTGCTGCACAAAGCAATAAGCCTAACACAAATGGACAAATAAAATGAATGAGCAAACACTGTGTGCAGTAAGTGCTCATGGGAATTGTAGGACTGCAATGTCACATTACAATAGGTTTATCATTTCAGATGCATTTTAAAAAGTGGCTAGAGAGAATGACTGTGTTACAAGCCACTGTCGAGATCATTTGGATTTGTTGGGTGGGTGGGCGGGTGGGTGCTAATGTCAAGCCCTGAATATGAGGCCTCAGCACTTAGTAAGGCAAATCAAGTGGCTATCTTCCAAACTTATTGACTTTTTACTACAGATGTCTTTTGTTACTATCCTTCCATTGCAGCTCAAGAGGGAAACGCTGCCCAGGGAAACACAAAGATGACATTTTGCACAAATGACTGTAATGAGGACAGTGGCTTTCATTCAGTATGAACCAGAGGAATTATTATGCAAGCAAAACCTGTTTTAATATTAATATGGGCACCCAGCATTTGTTTTTTGAAAGACTTTAAAATTGCAAACCGATTCTTTAAAAGACAGCGAGTGCAAATCATAGTACATTTAGACAAATATCAGGCAAACATTTGTTACCATTTAACTATTAATTAATCTATAAAATACTTTTTATAAAAAATTATGAACCTGTTTGTTTCAGCTCAACAAATAAGTGTAGTCTCACAATGACCATCGATAGGACACAAACTGTGCTCAGCATCATTTGCTGACAGGCTGAGCCCAGTTTGTGACTGCGCACACTGGCACCTCAGAGGCAAATAAAATCAGTTGCCTCCGTGCCCAACTTTGAGCAACATCCTTGTAATTTCCTACTTGCAGGGCAAACTAGATCGTAAGGGAAGTGTTTATCTATAATAACAATCTCCAGCTCCATTTCCTCATGCCTAGTCTCTGCCTCTCTGGCAGGGAGTGCTTCAGAGGACTGACTGGGCAGAGATGGGGGAGGATGTACGCCATCACAGCTCCACACGGCTGTCGTACACTCTATCATTACATTGTTTACAGCATTTGCCTGCTTCACGCCATTGCCTGTGTAGCACTGGGCAGCTATAGTCGGTGTTACCTCAGTGCAAAATTTCCCGTTGCCTGACAGGAAATGAAAACTCTTGTGCCAGCTGGGCTTTACATCTGCTTTTAAGACGACTTTCCACAACCAGCAAGGCTCTGTTTACACATTTTCAAGGAAGGCTAACCACAAGTATTGGCACTCTGTGTTACTTTACACTTTCTCCTTTGTTCTTTCTGGCAAACGTAACACCAGCAGCAGGTTGAATGCAATCCTAGCGTACACTTCTTGTGTTCTGCCTGCATAGCAAGGTGGGATTTGCCATCAGTTTGAATCACTAGAGCACGCACAAACTGAGATGAAGTGTGAATAAAAAAAAGAAAAGAAAAAGAAAAATTACTCCTGCCTTAAACTGAATTTAATGCACATGGAAAGGAAAACAGAATTGTTAGGTGAGATGCATGTGAAGAATTCAGGCTCATTTAAATAGCTGGAAAGACCTGTCTGGGACTTAATGACAATATCCGTGCATGTGCGGTTCTGGGGATGTGACAGAATCAGGTTAAGAAGATAGAGGGAATAAAACATCATGTCACTTCAGCAGGGTGACTTTCGTAGCAGAGCAGGGCTTCATCTCTGCTTGTGTGAGCCCAAAAGCTAATGTTAGAGCCCTGCTAAGGCTAATGAGTATGCAGTATTATTTTATATCTCCCACAAGAGAGCACAAGCACTGTGTATTTTATCCTTCAAAACATCACTATAGTGCTTGCTGAAATGAAACCCAGGCCGAAGATTAATCAACTTCAAGCACAAGACAAGTCTTATCAGAACTACATAACAACTTATAGTATGAGGACTTCTCACTGTCAATTTCATCTGTGCCCTCATGTTGCGCCGTTCTTCATGAATAAGTCATCAGTCCCCCACTATTCCCCTTTGGCTTATTGCTCATTCTGCCGCCTCCATGGCCCTGTAGAACCAACTGAAGTGTTTATGGGAGATAAGAGGCAAAGGAGGTCGCAGGCCCAATAACTCCTTTTATCACCCCACGTTCTGCAGCGAGGGCCATTTTATGGGTGAATTTGCTGAAGACGAATTCTTAATTAGAGAAGTTTGTGGACCCAGCATCAGAGGCCTAATGGGTGAATAAAATGAATCACCAAAAGGGCATCTGCAGGATTGCTTGTTGGCCTGCTTTGTTACTGTGTCTTGTAGCGAAGATGAGAAAACAGCCTTGGTTTGTTCTCAAAGCAATATCAATGAAAAGGCTTTTTAAAGACGGGTTTGTGGGGCTTGTTTGGTTAGGTGTGAATGCTGTATTTGTCTAGACGAGTCCGAGTCCTTTCGAAATTAGTTCAGGTTATTGATTTTCTCAGGGGCTTATCTTTATTAAAGGAGCCTACCTTGTCAATGGAATTACTGCCTCGGCCATTAAGGTGAGCTGATTCTATTTCCCATTATTGTAAGTTCCTGCCCAGGAGACTTAAATGGCTTAGGTTAATAGGAACTGCAATGTTTTGTCCGGAGATTATTTTAGGAGTCAACAAGTTTGTCAAATATAATATAAAACTTTACTTTTATCTCCTATACTTTGAAACCAAAAGAACTTTTTATGTCAGTAGGTGACTGGAGGGGGGACACCATTCACCTTCTTTGCAATGAAAATATGTCACACTACATAAGGACACTGAGCCATGAGTTTGAGGAAAAAGGCCTTCAAAAGTGTGTTATACGGTGGCCACAAAGAGCTCACTCCCCTCTTAAACTGGGAGCACATGCTGTATTCCAAGGGCTCTCCCAGAGGTAAGAAATACACAAAAAGCTTGGAGACACTTTTATTTTGTAGCCAACAAGGTAACAAAAACAAGCATACCATACAACATGGTGCAGGAAGACGAGAAAATATGGTTCATATCAGAAGAACTGCGGCCCGTTAGACGAATGAAGTTAGCCTACAGTTAGCAATGAACTCCATGTGACAATATCCACAAATCTGATTAAAAGGAAAAAAAAGACCTTTGAATATTTTGATCAGTGGATACTTGCATAGTAAATGAATATAAATTGTTGAGAAACGGACACATATTTGGACTTAAGGACTGGTAGGGAGTCACTACTTTTTCCGCGCTAGTAATTCTGAATAAATTATATTTGGTTGCTGATGGTTTCCTTACATTGGACTGAGGGATCAAATTGTAGAGAATGTTTATGACCAGAGTACAGTCGAGAAGTGTTCGCTGCTAGCTTGTCATCCAACACATTCTCACCCCAACCCCGTCACATATTGACGTTGGTCATGGATTTTTCTCGTCCACATACGACGTGCAAGGTACCCTGGGTGCGTTGGTGGTCGATGTTCTGAGATGCCATGTTAACTTCAGCCTGTTAGATGCACTGCTTTCAAAATACACTTCTGTCTTTACAGGACATTTTCCAACAAACACACATGGTTACGTTTGGCCAACATACTCATGTGGTTGGGTTTAGGCAACAAAAGCACATGGTTGGGTTTAGAAAAAAAGAACTGGGTTTGGCTTTACAATCATACAGGAAGCAGACATTGGCCTCCTGGGTGAAAGTCAGTGGCTGCTGGACCGATCCACCACCCCTCCCACCCGCCCTACTTGAACATTTGCCACTTAACTTACGTTGCTGTCCCGCTGCGTTTCCCCTTGATGCTGCCAGGCGCTGTTACACAATAATGGCGACAGTGTATCATGCCGACGTTAAAGGACAGCTTTTGTCTTTGGTACCTGATGCTGGAAGTCACTGCCCAAGCACCGCTATTTGACGACTTCGGAGTGACACGGGGTTGTGTCATCATGCCTTTACTAGCTTCAAAATTGTATTTGTCATGAGAATTTGACAAAAAGAGTTTCATATGAGACTTTATTTATTTCATATTGGGATGTGAAGAAGGTGGTCCATGAAACAATCCGGGTCCGTCCCCCATGTTAAACACCAATCACCAACTGCCTTTTGTCATTTCGTTCTGGTATCATACAGCGCCACATTTGACAAATATGGACAAGGTGTGATGGAAGGAAACTAGCTCAATTTTTATCAACCAACTTGGCAGACATGTTGCACCAGACCAGACCAGATAATGACTGGGATCCTGTGTTCCCAGTCGCCTGCATATTAACTGAGAAAAAAGCAGAAAATTAATTACTCATTTTCCCAGACTGGGAAGATGGATCTCATCCTTGCATAATTTTAAAACTCCATAATTATCTCAACTCCAATGCAACAGTGTGGCAAGGGTAGATACGTATGAGTTTCCTCCAGCAGACTCCTCAAAGTTGAAGCAGGTTGAGACTGAACTCACTTCACCTCGTTGAGAAAATGCTTTGCTGGGGACCTTCTCAACCTAATTCTGCTTAAAAGCACGGTGAGGAGTGGTACAGTTCCTGAGGTTAGCCCAAAAGATTCGACAACTAAATATAGCACAAAGTGGAACGCTGGAACATTAGTTGAGAAGTGTGATGCCATACTCCCCTTCCTCGCTAATCAACCCCCGCTGTAAAGCCTAGATTAACCATCTTTCACTTCATTCAGATAGAGGATTGTTTTGGGGTTTGCCTGATTATATCTGTCTCGAGCACACAGCATGCTTCTATTGGTATTTAACAAAGATTAGCTTTAAATTGATGATTAACCTTTGTAATCCTGCGTGCATATTGAAAATGGCTTGCTTGTCTTTACCACAACCACACAAAAGAGAAGCCGCATTATCGTTCAGGGAAAATTGAGGCTCGGGAAGCAAATGAGGCAGCGTTATCTGCCTGGTGCTTGGCTGGATAATGAAGACGAATCTTCAGACTAGAGAGCCATCTCATAATAAATCGCAACAGATGACTTCTTTTGCGTTCTTAGCGTGCATCTTTTAATAAAACTTTACTGTGACCCTGACAACCAATTGCTGCCCTTATTTTGCAAAGAAGCAGAATTTACTTGTGGGAATGAGTGGTTGCCATTGTTTTGATGGCTGTATTAGGGAGTAATCAGACATTAAATGAGTCATTTCTCCGTATTTAACTCCAACTGGGGAGGTAATGGTTTAATTTGCTGGGCAATGAGTTTTCCCATGTGGAGTGCTCCTTGCATTAAATCACAGGGCGATGCAACTGCATCTGTTGCTCTGGGAACCACCGATGCACAAATACAGCAGCACAAACTTCTCTGCGCAGAAGACAATTCACAGTACCTCTCTGGTGACTTTACCCATTTGAGAAAAAAAATCAAACATACCTTACAGAGTACCAGGGGTTTAAAAAGCAGCAAAGTAGACACAACAACGACTTTTTTGCGTTTGACACAAACACAGCAATACATCCCCAACTCATCTGCTGAACACTGAAACTCAGGAACAGGAACTGGGACTGTTGGGGCAGACTATATTTACATTTCTATACATTATATTATATAAAATGTTATACTTTAAGAAGTATTTCACTGCAGGAAAGGTGATCTTTTCATCAAACTAGGCTGTCTATGCAGTAGAAAGACGCACATACTTTTGACATTGGTGCTACATGATCAAAGAAAACAGAGAAAAGGGCAGTGGATTTCACTTTTGCTCAAGAGGTAGAAAACCTACAAGTTCTAGAATGCACTGCCGCATTGGACCAATAGATGCTCCCGCTGGTGGGTGACATAATGTAGCTTGGCCGTTTTGACACAGGAGACAATATGACAGGCAGCTGGTGACAAACAATCTTGTATCACGTTTACAATTACAAAAAAGCTGGGAGATCTGGCGGCTGGTAAGATGGAGGAAAGTTTCCCATACTTAATTTTAGGGCTGGGTGATCAATTAGATTTTTTTCAATTGAGATTTTGGCTTCCCTTGATTTCATTTGAGGTTATTGAGATCAAATGATTTTGTGTTGTCCACCAACGTTGCTACCGTTTTGTCTTTTATTTTGTAAATCAAGTGCACGCCTTCCCAGCCAATGTGCTCAGCCCATCCCCTGAAACTCCAAACAGAAGTTTCAGCGCGAGCACAAAACAGTGAGTCACAACATATCCCCTCTCTGGTTGTTTTGAAACTTTGTGGATAGAACTAGTAAGAAGTAGGGTTGCCAATAAGGCCATGTTTACACGAAAACGATCCACTGAAAACAGAATTGTTTCTCATTTTCCTTTTGAAAAAAGTTCCGCGTTTAGACGACAACGTTTGGATAACAATCGCCGTGCACACAGCGCTGCACACACGCTTATGCTTCCTTCTACAGAGCGGCGATGTATAAAGAAACAAAATGGCAATCGCACGAATGTTTATCTGGACGGACGACGAGGTGGAGTTGCTACAGTAAATCTACACTATGATGGGGAAGCGTTGATAAATTCAGTAGGGTGAGCAGCACAAGCAGAGCTCGGGAGTCCGCCATTGTTGTGATGGTCGACTTTCTCAAACCGACTTTTCAAAACGCTGCTGTCGTGTAAACGATCGGCCAAAACGCAACTAAAGTTTATCGTTTTCCGTCGAAATCGTTGTCGTATAAATGGGACCTAAGGCACCAATTTCTATATGAGCGGTACTTACCGGACTGAATCATAACGCAGATTTTGGTGTCTCATTTAGGTGTGTAGTGAGAGAGAGAGAGAGAGAGAGAGAGAGAGAGAGAGAGAGAGAGAGAGAGAGAGAGTGCAAGTGAGAGCAGGGAGAGCAAATATGTGTGTGTCTGTGGTGGTGACAGTGAGGCTGCAGTGACCTCAGCAGTGAAAATGAAGATAAACAACTCCTCAAGACAAAAAGACAAGTTCTTGGATCGGCACATCATCACTATCGGACGATATTAGCTTTAAAATTGACGGAATTGATCGGAATTGGCCAACATGCTGATACTATAAGTCCATCATTGGTATCAGCCAATATCAACTTTAAAATGAACTATCAGAATTGCTCAACATGATTTTTTCTATTTTGCACAGTGAATGAATATTGCATACATTGAAAAGCATTGTATTTCACGCCTCTATCTGCAGGTGGGCCATCACGATAAGAGCATGCATGTATAATATAATGTTAATTCCACTGCAGAGGAGACTCAATGGTCACACAATTTGGTAAGGAAAAAAGTGGATACATTGATATTGGTATTGGTTATCAGTTAACGTCCAAATAAGTTGTTAAATATCTGCATATTGGATATCAGCAAAAAATCCAATATCGTTCATCCATTACCAGTTCCCATGTCTTGCTTGCCACCTGCTGATTAAAGTGATGGGAGTGAGCCCTGAAGTTAGCGAGCTAAGTAAGCCTCCCATTGGAATCTAACTCAGCTAACTTAAGGTGGACTGTTAAGGTGGATCAGCTTTTCTCATTGTTGTGACAATCTCAGCTGCTCTAACATATAAAGGAGACATGTCTGACTGCTGAGTATCTCCTGATTTAAGGAGACAATTATTGATTCCAACTCAAATTTTATTTTGCAGTTCTTAGAACTGTAACTGTTATGTGGTGTTAAATTATTGTGTTGAATTCTCCTTAAATTGCTGTGGTTTCATGATCAATTAGAATAATCATAACTACCCACATTGTAATGACGAAAAGCTGGTTGAAAATCAGCAGGGTATCCCTTTAATTTGAATTGAGGCAAAGCTTTTATGGTAGTTCAAGTGCTAGATTTTTCAAATAAATTGTCAGTTCAATTCAATTTTAATTATACAGCCCAGTATCACAAATCACAATTTGCCTTCTATCTGTATTTGATTAATCTGATTATTGCCTGAAGCCCAATAATATTACATTTTAGCATGGAAGACAAAAAAGCCAGAAAAATATTCACATTTAAGAAACTGGAACCAGTGAACTTTTATCATATTTGCTTATATCATATCATAATGAATAACATGTATTAAAATGCTAATTTTCTGTCAATAAATGAATCGATTCATCACCTAATTGTTTCTGCTCTTAATATATTTCATGTGAGCTTTTATGTAACCATTTACTCTCACTTGTGTACTTCCTATCAAAGCTATAAGCCAGGAAACCTGAGCTCACTTTCAGTGCTATCGCGGACACAATGGCCAAAACCACCTTCTCTGTACTTTTACATATAGTGATGAAATGAGGACGGTGTATTATTCTTTGAAACCTCGGGAGCTGACATCAAATGCCATACCTAATCCCCACTGTGCTCCAGACCTCTGGAGCAGATCACAGCCCACTTGATCTGCCTTGTAATCCTATTGCAGTTTATTAAGGGGATATGATGTAAAGAGGAAGCCGGGTGATGAAAACTCATTCTGAAGGTGAGGGCCAAAATCTGTCCGATTCTTAGCAGGGTGAGCTTTCCCCGAGTTATCTTTTTAACTGGGACAGTCTTTATCACACTCCCACTCTTTGAACCAACAAAAAGATCTCATCAAATATAAAGATAGAGTGTAAAAACTGCCCCGTGACACTTAGATATGAGCAAATATGTAGCAAAGCCCCAGTAGCAAAGGTATTTCAAATAATGGAATATGCATGCACACATAAATTGAACATGTGTTTTGTGTGCATGAAGTATTGACCTGACACAGAAAGGACTAGTGAGTAATCTGCAGTGATACATGAATAGAGGAGCAAAGGTTTGAACAAATGCATTGTAAATGAATCATCCTGTTCTAATTCAACATACTGGGAACAACACAGAGAGAAACCTTTGAGCTTTTTAAATACAAATTGTTTCCACATCATTTTAGACTGCGTATTATTCACTGGCATTTGCTTAAATCTCAATTAGGAGATAATGTAGCTTTTTTGGCTTGTTTGCCTGGTTGATAAAAAAACTAAAAGCAAACATGAAAATATTCATCGTTATCCTCTTACACCCAATTTATCGCTGCTCATAATTATTAACTGGTCAAACAATAAACACTCGATGCTAAACATGCTGAACATCTGCTACACACATACTGTAGATTTGTGGCAACAACCAATGATATAATTACAAGATTAGAGTGAGTAAACAAATATGCTATCAACTGAAATGAGAAAGAAATAAACAAATCTGAAAAAAAAAAAATAACATGAATGAATCAAAAGGAAGCTAATCTAAATGTCTCCAATATCTGACTGAGTTTCAAATTATGGTTTCATTACCACATCCATGCTGATTATATCTTTATATCCCCAGACAATAATACAGCGCGCTGTCACAAACACTTCAGTAAGTAATACAGAGCAGACTATCACACCCATAACAAATGTGATACACAAAAACAAGCACAAAAAGTATCATTAATCAGTTATTAAAACTCTGTGATAATGGAATGTAGGTCAAATGACGGGGCCGTCTCATTAGAGAACAGGCATCTACGCTGCACTTCACACCAAACCCCCAAAATATAACTTTCACTATCATGACAAAGAAAAGAACAAATGATCACATTTGAGAAGATTGAAACAGAAAACTCACTAATCCAATAAATGATTATTATCTGGATAAATAATCCAGTTAAACTCAATATTATATTGTAAGTTGTTGTTGTTGAAATTTCGTGCTTCTTCACATACTGTATATAGGATCCACAATACAGTATTAACACCATACTTAAATGATGATATAATGCAATTTTAAATATTATGCAATATGCTGAGTATTGCGATAAAATATATTGCGATATATGTTGATTTATTACTTTTTCAACTGTAAAATCTGTCCTCAAAGGAAAACTTTGGCAACATCTGTTTATCTAATAAGTTTTCAGTCTGTTCATCTCATTCAGCCATTTTTTTTTGCTGTTGCCGCAAAATGTATCTAGTGGCACATTATATTATTCTAGTAGGCTATCTAAAGTTTAATTTGTATTTGTAATATTAATTATTTATATAAATATAAAAAAAACATACATGGCACTGTGAGACGATATATTGCCACACAGAAATATCGGGATATTATGTTGTATTGATCCCCCCACCCCTTAGTGGACAAAACAGATTTCACTATATTGTATTCTAATACAGTGCTGGTTACTTGAGCAGAAAAAATAACCATAGCGTTCAATGAACAGCTATGACACATTGTTGTATTTGTTGCATTTACAACTAGGGCTGTGTGATGTGGAGAAAATCAAATATTAGATATTTCTGACCAAATACATCAACATTAAATATTGCTACAGAATTGTAGTGTTGACTACTGTCTATTTACAGGATAAAATTTTTGAGAAATAATCATCAGAAATGTGGATACAATGACTAAGTGAGAAAAGGCAAGTAATAGAACAGTCTGGTAAGTTCAGAAAATGACATCACCTTACTGTAACACAGCCTTTAAAACCAGGGAAAGACACTTAGGGTATTACAGGATCCAAAGTCTAAGACAGTATGTAGTCTCATACCATGATATCTATATAATACCAATATCTAGCCTAGCCCTAAATACAATTGGAGACCATCCTGCTACGGGATCACACCAGCCACGAGAAACAAATGAGGGTCACAGGCATAAAGGGTGCAGCAGTAGTTTAGTCCATAGGGACTTGGGTTGGGAACCGGAGGGTCGCCTGTTCAAGTCCCCATCCGGACCAAATATGGAGCATGGACTGGTAATGTTAGCTGGAGAGGCGCCAGTTCACCTCCTGGGCACTGCCGAGGTGCCCCTGAGCAAGGCACCGAACCCCCCAACCGCTCGGAGCGCCTGTCATGGGCAGCCCCCTCACTCTGACACCTCTCCACTTAGTGCATGTATAGGTCCAGTTTGTGCGTGTGTGTAATTGACAACGGAGTGAAAAAATTTAATTTCCCCTCAGGGGATTAATAAAGTATATATGTATATATAAAAATTAAAGCATGTACTTTGTTGGACCTACTCACCTCTTAAGTTGTATCTGTACCTCATCTTGCACAGTTGCGACACTATCATGATGACAAAAATCTGTCTACAGACAAGTATTCAAAACTGCCTCTCACTACAATAGGTGTCTGCATGACCACATTTTGACATACACACACAGACTCACAAGGTGAAACCAATATCATCCCTACTGTCATGGTTGGTATTTAGTATTTAGTATGATATTTATGACAGTATATTAGTTTTGCATCGCATAGTGCTGTTGGGCTGCAACTTAAAACTGAACAATGCCTGTCCCAGTTTCCTAAAGCACATGATGAGACCAGCAGTCCAAAACGTCAAAATATTTAATTTGCAATCATACTATATGACAAAGAAAACAAATCTGAGAAATGGGACCAGTATTTGTTTGACATTTTTACTCACAAAATGATTAATTAAAATGATCAAAATAGTTGCTAAATAATTTCACAGGAATTATAATTATCAAAATAGTTGCTTGATAATTTAAGAGGAATTATAATTATCAAAATAGTTGCTTAATAATTTTCAGTGACCACCTCTCTGATGCAGGTCAGCTTTAATAGTGGTAGGGCGGTGTTTGTGCCAGGGTTTTATGACAGTGTGCATGACAGTGTACTGCGTCTCTGTTCACTCTTTGTGTAACCCTGGATATCTGCTGAATCACTTTATGAAAAGTAAAATAGTTACTAAAACAGGAAAAGAGGTCATGGAGTTCCTGGAAATGGCAGAGGGAGGAAAGATTCATGTTTTATTCTCTTCAGTAAGGTGACACTCGAGTGTGAGGATGGGATGTGATAAGCAGCACTATCCTCTTTGTACCAGGAAGCAGAAGCGTTTGTGTGAAATGTGGTCACTAACAATGTTACCCTTGATGGTTTATCCTATAACACACATCATTACATGGAGCAAACCCTTGATTTTAAGGTGCAGTTTTAACGCTGACTATCTTAAGATCAGACTTTTAACACACATATATAATTCAGTAACCGTGCTATGTGTCAGCTCTCTAACTGTAACCAAAAAGGAGGAAATCTAAGACAGAAGAATGGCATATTTCAAAGTTCAATTTCAAGTTTCAGATAAGCAGTATTCCCCCATGAGATGGGAAAAAGAGAGGAGCTCGTCTGGGCATTCTCCCTCCCAGAAACCAAGATGAACAGTCTCATTCAGCACCATGGACAGCTCCCTGCACAGCCTCAGGAGACGGCTGCTAAACCCTTCCACAGTAAGCATGACTGAGACATCATTAACACTGGTCAGATAGCTTTCTGTGGAGACTACTCTGTGCCTAGCACTTATCCATGTGTGTGGGCGGGGTCTTTGTTAAATTCTTACTAACTTCAAGCAAAGCATCTATTTGTAAAACACATTTTTGTACACTGCTTCAGCAATGGTTAATTTTCGTTAAAGGCATAACGAGGGCTGAAAGATTTGATCTGAAGGACACCGTGAGGTCGTTATTTTCATCTCCCGTGAGCTTAAATCGGAAATCAAAGCACAGATTGTCTGTGCTGCCTTTGTTAGGTGTGTGACCTTCCCATAATAAATCTAAATCAATGTCTCTAAAGATCAAATTTCATATTTGGACAAACCCAGATCTTCGCCTTTAGAAAAAATGTCAAACGTTGCTCCTGGTGGTGGCGAGAGCGCGAGCCAGGAGGAGCGACCAATGCTTGACATTTTGTTCTCATGAGTATTCATCTGCTCCTTTAATTACTACCATTGATGTGTAAAAAAGAAGGCAAAGCAGACAAAAGAGAGAAATGGCTTCAGCGGCCTCGTAAAGTAAAGCTGAATTAGCATCGCCCTACCTGTAGTTCTTTTCCAAATGACTGACAAACACTTGATCTCTTTTTAATGAGGATCCAGCGGTTGGTTTCAATATGCAAAACATTCATAAAGCTGTCTCTCTTCATCCCTGATTATCTTAAAATCTCCATGCTAATGGGAAAAGGCCTTGATCCAGTGAAATCATTTCATTAAAATGTTACTTAAGTATTCTGCTCTCAGGCCACCAGAAAGATTATTAAGATATTTCACAATCAGAAACCAGTGGAAATCTCGTATCACTATCGCTTCCTCAGCCTCAAAAAAAAAAAAAAAAGGTGCACACTCCCACACAAAATAAACTGATACATATGGTGGAGCAGAAGCATCTGAATCAAAACAAATCTCACAGCACATGACGAGGTCGCGATCTCTCTGAAGCGACAGATACTATTAATTTGACAAATATGACAAGACATGGGTGTGATCTAAAAACCATAAGGACGTATGACACACGATCACCAATAATGAGGGATGTGCCTGACGTGTGCCTACTCATGTGAGGCAGGTGGAAAACAAAGGTAATGAATAAATAACTGATGATGAGTCTATTTCATAACACCCAGCGATGATGGCTGCGTCAGGCTTTCTTGAACCTCTTGATGAGAAGGTGGCCCGTGAAATGTGTTCACTAGAAGGTGTCGCCACTCCCGCTGCCCCCTCTGTCCCCCGCACTCCTATTATTTCAGAATGGCGGTAAATTAAGCAGGGAAAAGCCTGTTGTGTGATTCTCTCATCAGATTCTTCCTGCCTTTAATAAGGCTTTCCCAGAGGCTAAGTTCAGACTCAGAGGCTTTTGATGATGAAGACGCAGCTCCCAAGTGCCTGGCACTGACAGCTTCAATGCTGCTTTTTAATACTCTGCTGTTGGTGCACAAGGTGTGTATCAGCACCTGAGATATGGCGTACAGCATATGGACCAAGGTGGCTCTTTGCACCATGGTTCGCCTCCTGCTGCACACTCATGAATTATGGAATTCGGCACAAATATGCAAATCTGGGCATTAGCCTAGTTATGCCCCTGTACTGTAAGTTACAGTGACTTATCTATTATGTATGAAGCAAGGATGGGAGTGAAGAGGTCCTGGCAGCCAGCTTCATGGCCCCTCTCTCAGTTGCTCACTTTCACATCATGAAAAAGCATGAATAGCAGGGGAGGTAGCTTCAAAACGCTAGCTTTCTGCCACTCGGCATCTCCGAAGACTTGGGAGAATTAGAGTTTGCTTCCATGCTCAATTGCCAAGCTACTTAAAATAACAATGGCTTCCACCGGATTTGGAAGCCTGGAAGATACGTAGGGGAATAAGCATGAAGTTGTTGCTAATCCTCCAATTTCCCCCCACAAGGCTGATATGAAATGCTAGTCTGATCAGTAATCAGTCCACGGGGGAGGCAGACAGGAGATCCAGCCAACTCTACAGGCACACACACAAAAATCAGCCTCTGTATGACATTACCATCATAATGCTGGATGAGTAATTGTACTCGCGTAACCTAATCATAGCGGTGTAAATATCCAAAATCAAGAAGCCAGCAAAAGTGAAAACCCACGAGGTCAAACAGCTCAGTTGTGAAGTCGTACACATATTCTGCTCAGGCCAGGACTGTAATGAATACGTCCTGCCACTCTGACACGAACAGAGCCATCATTAGCTCGGATCAAAGTCAATCACTAAGCACATGACAGCTGACAACTTATATTTTACAAGGTGCCCAGGAAATGATGATACCTAGTCCTCCTGAACCCTGTCGCTATAGTAACAACAGGAAGCCACTCCTTCACAGTGTCCCATAGTCAGCAGCCCTGCTTCATTCTGAGAAGAGATAGTTACTGAAGTTGAACTGAAAGTTTAGTTCTCCTCTGTTTTTTGTGTCAGGAAATATAAAATAATAATACTCCAGCTATTGTGCACAATTTGCTTTTTTTTTTCAAAAGAGGATAAAACTTTTTTTTGGACAAAATTATGGAAAAAGTGTTTCAGCTTCAGGGCTCTGAATGTGCTGACATAGAACCAGCATCGATATGAGATGTGCTGCCAATCCTGTTGTAGGTTTTTTTCCCTGTTTTTAACAAGCACACACACACACTATCAGTGCTTATCATTTGGAACAATTCATCGAGGTGTTAGGTTTAGGATTTAGGATTTTATAAGGATCCTCATTAGCCGATGCAGAACATCAGCTACTCTTCCTGTGGTCCACACTAAACATAAAAAAACATGACAACAGCAAAAGTGCACCAACAGGAGGGGCAAACCACGAAAACATTTGGGGCTCCCCCAAAAAACTGTGAAAACAGGGGCCCCTGTTGGCCCCTAATACAGGCACACTGTCAAATGACAACTTTAAATCCCCTTAAACCTCCTGCAAAGGCACTATAAGAGCACTGCCACTGCCCCAAAAACCGCCTAAGTAGGGAGCAGAGAGAGACAGAGTCAGTGACGGTGACAGTGAGGGCGAAGCAGAGAGTATGAAGTTAAGCGTAGTCGAAGTTCATGGTCACTTGCTGATTAAAGTAAAGAGGGTTAGTCCCAAAGATGGTGAGCAAAGTTAGCCTCCCATTGGAATCTTACAAGGCTCAATTAAGGTAGACTGTTAAGGTGGACCGGTTATTCCCATTGTAGTGACAATGTCAGCCACTCCGAAAAAGGTGATGGAGAAATGTCTGGCTACTAAGTCTAGGTAGGGATACAAGTATTGACCCCAATGCAAAATGTGTTTTGCTGCTGTTGTAACTGTTATTTAGGGTTTAATTATTGTCATTGGGTTAGGTTTTATTTATTCATTATGTGTGAATGGTGTTTACAGTATATATAAAGTATACATAATATAAAGTAGGTTTTAAACTGTTAGGAGTTTATAGATGGGGGGGCCTTTTAAGCTTACTGTAATATGTGCTTTAGCAGTGTGAGCTGGAACTCACTTCCAGCTCACACAAACGTATCTCAGTACAGTACTGTGTGTTGCTTTGATTGTGTTCTAGTTTTATCAACTGTGTGGTGACCTCCAGTGGCATGCCTGGTGGGGTAGGTGTGTGCGGTAGAGCTGAATGTGAGTTGAATAAACTATTTGGAATTTTCAGTACACTAATGTTTCTGACAAAAGCAAAGCATGATGCTGCCAGCCTCTCCTCAGCCTCCAACCAGGAGAGACTGACACGCATTTTGTTAATGTTGGACCATGGTGTGTACTGATGGGCGAGATGAGCTGCTTCTTTCTGAGTCAGCTGCAATTTCCCTAGATCCTTCTTTGTAGCACCTGATCATTTCATTAAGCAACAGCCGAGATAAGACCAGAGTCTGCAGTACTTGTGTGGTCAAGTGTGGTGTTAATAAAGCAGAGCGGCTCTTTTAACAGACATTTTCCTCCCCAGTTTTTACAACAAGAGAATCTATATGCCCTGTCCAGTTTACAATCAAACATAACACCAAGATGATCTATTTCTTCTACCTGCTCAATGGTTATATTGTTTATCTTTAAATTCATGTGGGGTTTAGAGCTAAAGGACCAATCTGTTAGCTACAAAATACGATGCTTTGTCTTTGATGTATGTTATGTGATATATGAAGACAAGTTTCTTGCTAGAAACCCACTGTCTGCAACTCTTTGTTGAGTGTTGGTCACAAAGCCTTTTCAATTGCAAGTTGAAGATCATTAGTAAAGACAGAAAAAAGGAAGGGGCCAAGTGAACTTCCCTGTGGGATTCCACATTCTTCACCTCTGGCTTCTATTAAAGAAAACTCTTTGTGTTCTATGTGTGTGTTATCCATGATAGGGCGGAAGGACCAAAACCATTACATATGCACTTTTTCAATGATAATTTTTGTGATAAAATTTACATTCCACTCCCACAGTGGAAGTGAGCAAGACAGGCTGATTGACATCCAGTCTGAAAACAGGAGCTTGACAGTCTAGCTTGCTAACATTCTCACTGATTCCCACAAGTCGGAACTTTTTGTTCATATTATTTAAACACATGCTGAATCATTGGCAGCTCCCCCATACTCAGTGATTGGTTTGTCTCATATTATACAAAATTATTAGGCTAGTTAGCATTAGCCGTCTTTCTGTCATGAGTTTGAAAGTGATTATGACCAACAACCAGACTGTCAACACTCTACAGTAACCTGCAGTCCTGTAACTTCAGTACGCCTACTCTGTATTTTACTCTGGGATTCGAATCATGCTTTCTCTACGGGAAGAGCAACCTAGGGGGCAATTCATCATTCATTATCAACCACAGAGGAATCTGAAAGGGCACTTTTGCGGTGACGTGTTGTTGTTTTTTTTGTTTTCTTTTTAACATTGTGGCACCAAGGGAGGCAGCCCACCCCCAAGTGTGCCTGTGTGTCTGTTTGCGTTACAGCAATTTTACCAGCTATTTTTGGTGCCTGCCTACCAGATATTGCATGTGTTGCTTGTGTAAGCTGGAACGACCCCTGAAATACATAAATATAAGTGTCAGTAACAGTAATTGCAGTATTGACGAATAAGTAGAGATGCCCTCAATCATTTTTTGTTTCTTTTTTTTCCGACAATACTGGCAGTCGATTGTCTATTAGCCATATCAGCCAATACCCATTCTTTTTTTGTTGTTTTGATTTGTTATAGCAGCCGGTATTGTTTTATTACAGTAACAGTCAGTTTGACTGGGATCTCCACCAGGTGGCAGCGTAAACTATGCTCTACACAAAGAAATACAATTAGTATTTTTTTTTCTATGGCTCTACAGTATGAAGTAAAGAATTCCAAAAGTCAGTCTCATTGGTTTCTTATTCTGTCAACAACAGGCGTGTGCTTCATCCATTTAATCAACAGACAAGTACAAAGAAGAGTAATGCAACGTAGTAGCCTGCAGTGGATCAAGAAAGACAACTGAAATACGTAATGTTGTCTCTCTATCCCTCCTTTTGCGTATCAGTGTGTGATGTGTGGGGACAGCAGGAGGTTGCCTCTTGCTGCAGGAGTGGGAGTTTAGTTGTAGAAATGTGTAAAACAGCGTACCTACTGTTCGCTTTCCAGCTTCAGCCTCCAGACTGCGGTCAGAAAGAATGGGGAGATGTTTTGTTTCTTACAGGACGGGAGTCTGTACTCACAGCGGAGCTAACCACGTCACTCCACTGTGCTGGTGTTGAGGAGCATTTATTAGCGCACAAACTTTAAACTGCACTGCATATTCACTTGATATCTTCACCACAAAACCTAAACTCTCAGCTACTCCGATCACTCTCTTTTTCTCTATCACACACTCCTTACGCATTTACACACAGACTACTGGTTCTGCTATTGTCCAAATGACCTCTTATAAATAGTTAAAACACATAGAAAAGCCAAGTAGTCACTGGTTTGCTAGCCGCTGATACCCTCCCTAACACATATAATCTGCAACTAGAAAGCATTATTCTTGATCTCCCAATGCATTTTTATATTCTTACTGAATACTGGATGATAACGAATGGCAGCTGATCGATCTGGGCATCTCTACATATAAGCATACAAGTCAAAACAAACACAGGGGATCTGATTTCTCAACAAAACTGAATTATAATTGGCCCTTCAAACAGAAACTGAGGCCTTGAGACTGCATTACGCACATTTTACAGCCCAAAACTTCTCAGGAAGAGAAGAGAACAAAATTAAACCAAGGCAATCACCCTTATAATCACCATCCTTTAATTCATCAAACATGCCCTCATCAAATACCAAGCCCACTCTCTTATTTTCCAAAATGCACTTTTGTTGTTCTTCTCCTCCACCCCCCATCTTTGTTCAAGTGGAGCCAACTGGTTAAACTCCATCAAACAAAACATAATAACAGGAAATTGTACACAAGAAACAGTTTTTCCCTCCTCCTCTTCTTCCCTGTTCTTTCTTTCCCACATTAAAACTCTCCTGACATTATAGTACAACATCCACTGACCCTGTAGATTTGTTCAGTCATAAATCACTGAGACACCTTGAGTTTTGTTTGGGGATTTAGAAATCATAACACTTCCCTGGACCGCCATTGTCTTTACAGCCAGGCTCATAAACACTTTCGGGAAAATCCCACAGAACATCCAGCAGGCTGCCTTCTATCTAACTTCACCATTACTCACACATTTGGTTCCAGGACAAGCAAACGCAAACACAATATCTGTCCCAGTTAAGCCACAGAGAAACAGTCATGCCATTCATGTTGATTAGTCGGGTATGAAAATAATGAAGGCGACGCTCATTTCATATTGACCTTTTGCCCTTTGCTGTCAGTCTGTATCCCCCTATTCTGTCCAGTTTAATTTCTCACTACAGGAGTTGCCTTTTATGCATTCATTGTGTTACATTTATTTATTTGCCACTTTTAACACATCCACCCTTTGATTAAAAGTGTATTGCATATACGACTTTTGCTCACATATAACATATATTTAACACGGATCTTTAATTTTCAAGATTTTTAACATCATGTGCCACAATGAGAATAAAAAAGGCAATTACTCCAGTAAATTTCATAACAACTTAGCCTGCTGAGTGCTCTTTAAAAATAGCTACAGTGTGTTACTCTTTAACATACACTAAATACAGTACCTCTCAGTGTAATGAGCGGCCTACACCCATATAGTAATTGTGAGAATATTAACACCCACACCCTCACTTTTTGGAGCCGGGTTGCTAGGGGCTGCCTAAAGACTTAAAAAGAATGGCACTATTTTAAATACCCACCAATTAAAGCTCACTTTTAAACATGGGATGCAGCTGCTGCTAAGAAACAGTGTGTTTCATTTGAATTTCATCAGAGAACTTATTCCAGTCAAACATCCAGGGGCGAAATCTTCATCTTTAGGCATGGGTGGAGGGTAGGGGTAACCGGGTTAGGGGTTTAGTTAGAACTCTAAAACACACACACACACACACACACACACACACGCATGAAAATACTATTTGCATCCTTATGTTCACACCTGGCACACAGTTTGAAAAGGTTTTGTAAAAAAAATTGGAAACACGTGTTATTTTTCTGTATTTGTAGTATTAACTTTTCAAACTTTACAAATTTCCATTTTTTACACATATGTGAGGGTGGGGGCGGTGTCACCCCGTCTCCTGTGGGGTTTACACATTTGCAAACACCGCTGTATGCCTTTGAGAAATGCTGCAGCCAGAAGCACCAGCTCACATAAGCCAACACCCACATGCTCATAATTAAAGGTGAATTGCACAGCCTGTGGCAATTTGCATCCTGTGACGTGAGTACATGGCTGCTGGAATTTCACCAGACAGGTCTGATAGCAGAAACAGGAGAAGTGCATTGTGTCTTTCCACCGAGAACAGGAAAGAATTGGAAATTACCATTAGTTGCATTTGTCTACCCTTTGACTTGAGCTTCACATCACATACACAGCGACACCTTCCAGTTTTTATCCACCAGTACTAAAAGTAGAACTTCTGTAAATGTCTGAGCTTGCTGTTATCTGAATCTAATTTAAACACACTAACTTAATACAATTTAGCCCAAACTTTTAATGCATTAAAAGTGTTAATATGGAGTTGATGTCATATGGTGTAACCCACGGGATCTAGTGCAGATTGTTCTCTGGGGGGGCTTATAAAGCTAATTTATTGGATGTAGCATTTTAATTAGTTTGATCAATACTCTATTACAGAGGATTTAAATGTGATGTGCAGGGAACAGGCAACTCATTGCACATGAATGAATGATCATGTTTCAAAATGTCAGAGCTTCCGTTTGCTGCCGGGCGATCCTGGATTTATTCCAGCTTAATAATTGATAAATTAATCGCCCGTGAATTCAAAAGCATAAAACATCCTTTTTGTCAAACGCTGGAGGTTCAAGTGTTGCAGAGAAGCATGTGTGTGAGCCGCCGTGTCACACAGGTGCATTTCACACAGGGAAAGTATAGAGGGAATGTGGAAAGGAAATCTGGTTACCTCGCACGGGGGTTTCTGGGAAGATCTCTGCGCGCCTCTCGGGTTTGGGTTGATCTCAGGAGCGGAGGATGAGGATGATGCTGAGCCGCGGAGCGCACTTTTGCGCACTGACGGTCCACATAGAAGAAAAGCGTCCGTCTTTCCTCTCGGCCACTCTCATCACTGATTAATTTGAAAGCAGACACCAGGAGGGGACGGAGTCCTTGTTTATTCAGAGCGGATAACTCGACTCCGTCTCCGACTCACGCAGACGAGCCTGTGTGTAGAAACGCGGGGAGAGTTGTGCCCAAGCCCGCTGCTTTGCGTAGCAGACTGGAGGGAGCGGGGAGGAGCCGTCTGCCGTCAGATGATCAGGGCAAGGTGTTCTCCTCACTGATACTCTGCAATCCCCAGCCTTAGCAGAGCTGCAGTCCATACTTTAACACAATAATCCCGATCTAATCACCTGCTTTCAGCGGGAAAGGCTACTTACACTGTCACTTATACTGGCTATATTATGCATGTGCAGAGAGTAGGCTACAGGCTACATGTGGTCAGGTGATAAATATTTATTATTTCAGCTTCATAGTCTACTGGATCTACTCATTAGATACACTATAGTACACATATGCCTAAAGAGTAACTGGTCCATATGAAATAAACAGTGACATGAAACATCTATGACGTGTTATATCACTGTATATTAACACCATGGAGAAATCAAGACATACGGTAAACTGCAGAGCCACTTTTAGCAGAAACAGCATTCCAAGGTCATCAGAACATCAATACTCACTCCACTGTAGGTTTTGTAAAAAAATATAGCAATATAACAAACTCTAGTGCCACAAGAAATTGAAGGGGCATTGAAGCAATTTAAAGGCCCTGACACACGAAGTTGGGCCGTTGGTGAGTGTCTGTTGCCCTAGATGGTGCGTTATGTCCCATGCTGTTGATGTTGTTGGCCGATTCAGTATGTTGAATGGGTGTTTGCAATGGTGGAGGCCGTGACATCACTCTGGTTGGCAGTTCAGCTCAGTGAGGAAAGTAAACAATTAAACTTGTTACATGAGGTAAGATTAATTTTCTTCAGCCATTGAGCTATTCAGCAGAAATGTTTCGTGATGGTTTGTGGTGTTGTTCACTGGCTCACTGTAAATATGCTCTGTTCTTTCAGCATCAGACTATGTTGTTAATGTGCTAAATGGTAACTAGCATCAAGATAGTCTTTCAGTTTCCGTTTGTGAATGACGAATACAGATTACTACTGTCTGCTGGTGTGGAGAGTTATTTCCTCTAATGCAGGCACAGAACACACCTGCTAGTTAGTCTTTGCGGTGTGTTCATGTGCAACTTTTTGCCCGAGACAGAGCAACATGAGGAAATCCAACAGTTCTCTGAAGTTGGTTTGGTGTGTCTGGGCCTTACCATGTGAAGTTCAGTTTACTCCTCACAAGGTAAGACAACCCTGATGATGGGTACCAAGACATTCGTACTCCCAACTCATAAAATACTGACACTTTGTCATTCCCCCTGCACATCAAACCATGACACTCCAGGTACCCTCCAGCAATAATTTTGGATGCAGTTTCAGTTTCCACTTGTTGAATACATAGTCTGTTTTCAAAATAAACTTAGAACGTGGGTAAAAAAAATGATTTTAGGTTTACTAACTGAAGTTTAGGCAATAAAAGCACATGATAATATTCACAAAAGACATCATGGTTTTGCTTTAAATAAGTACATTTGTTACAATCGTAATGTATCTTCATATGACTTACATCACTAGCATAATTACACATACTAGCACACTACAGTGTTATTGTAAAAAATACTTGGTACACTTTTGTTTTCATCAGGGACACAAACAGCTTTCGCACAGGTGAAAGTCTAGAGTTTGTTTGACCCGTTCAACTGTTCTCCCGCCCAGCCTGTATGGACTTTCTTGCTCTTTACACTACAGTAGTTGCTTGGAGCATCAAATAATGCCACCATCACGTCCATCTCATACCTCTGCTAAAGGGGGGCCTCAGTGTATCAGTATCTGATGCCATGGGCCACTGACCAAATGACAGTATTTGACCAGTTTGGTGTGAGATCAGGTTGTGTCATCAGGGTTAATACAGCTTGGGCTTGAGCCTGCATTCAAATCTTTATGTGTGGTTTGGAAGAAGTCAAATGAAAGATGCAGGTGAGTTGCATTAGGGGGAATGTGGGATTGAGAGATAATGGAGCCCCACACATTCTAGACCAACCCAAGTGCTTGTCAGATGGTTGAACAGCGTCTAAAATCCCCCCTCCCACACACCTCTCCACTCCTGAGGTGAAGTAGGATTTGAACTTTTCTCTCCTTTTTTTCCCTTTTTTTTGCATACCCGTATCTGTCAATTTCTATGTGTTTAATCACAAGGAATGGTTCCCAGGAAAGATCATTTGAAAGTGTGAAACAGCTATCCCCATATTTAAAAGATTATCACCTCTGTTTGACAGCGGGCTTTTCACCACGTCTTTGAGTGTGGCCATTCCAACAGCTATAAACACTGCTCTGTTCAACTTGGTCAGGACCTGGTGACAGTAACGGCCATAGCATATGATTTATCATCCAGCCAGACCTCGGCAAATGTCTCATCATAGGATACAGATGATCACTGAGAATAACTTTGTATTGATTTGCAGTGACCCTCCCCTGTGAGGGGACAAAAGTCAGGAAAATTCTCACACCTCAAAGCATCTTCATTCATTACTGTTACACTGCTCCACTTTATTCAGGTTTTCCTTTAATGTATCACCAGTCTGTAGTTAGTGTACATATTTTGTACAGGAATGTGTGCTCCTGTGTGCTACGGGACATTATAAAGCAGTGGGTAGGTGGTATTCTTTGCCCGTTACAGATATCGCCACATGTTATGCTTGTCTCCAGAAATTATTGATTTTTTTCCCTGAACCTAACAAAAAGGAAATTGTTAACTCTACCTTTGTCTAAAGCAGTCTGATTCAAAGTTTAACCCATACTTATTGACGTACCACCAAACTTTACCCGCTCTATCTCCCTCTGTTAACATCTGCTTGAGTCTCTAAGTCTAAAAAAAGACTCATCACCTCACAGGTGGGACATAATGTCTGAAAAAGACAAAGCTCTTTTACAAAGAAAGGGTCAGATATGCCTGGGAGCGACATGTGAATCCAAAATCCCCATTTATAATGGAAGTGTGTGTGTGTCTAACATCCCCATTGACTACGCTCTCTGCTTCCTACAGGAGACTGTCTCAGAATCCTCACTGTTGTGGCCGGATGCTTAAAATGAGAGCCAAAGAAAGGGCAAGCGAAAGGCGCATTTATATTTCAACAACCCAGTCCACCTTTAGAGAGAAGGAGAAAGACAGATATCGTATTTGATCACTTAAAAATGTATGGTGTTTGTACGGCAAAAGATGGCAGCTGCATGTAGATCTCATTGCTCAGAAATGGGGCCAATGAAGAAGTCGAAGCCTAGTCAGCACCAGCGAGGCTGACATGGGAATCCTTAAAAAAGTCAGTTTTAGCTTTAATTGAGCACAAAAGAGCTCTTTCAAATGATGGGGTAACAGTTTGGGGAGTGGAAACTAAAATTCTGCCCTTGTTAATAAAATATAATGCTGTGCTAGATAAAAAAAATGTTGGGAAATGGGAAATCTAGGACCCCAAGGGTTTCTGACCCTACTTTGAGGACTGCTGGGGTGTAAGAGATGGAATAGTTCCGGGCTGTACTTTGCAGCGTGCAGATGTATTTGATAATTTATCAGGCGCCTGTTCTCCAAGCAGCAGTGATAACCTACAGCCCACAGCCGGCAAGACACCTTGAGTCACGAGGTCTCAGGCTCAAAATGAACTTTTCATGCTGACTCAATGATATTTTGATAGATTGATACAGGCAATATTTCAAATCATATCCTTAATACTGTTAACTTTTCAGGGGAGGATCTTACATTAAATGTGCTGTGCAAGCCATTATTTATTGAATAGGGATTTTATGACTTTCATATTCATTTCACTGGTATTTTACCCAGCTTGTTCTTTTTTCATTCGTTCATTTGCCGATGGATTATTTGTGACACTGACCCTTACAGGCATTCAGTCGCTTGCCAGTAGCTCTAATACAACAGTCTTTTGGTGTAATTTGAGTGTTCTGTGTTGCTGAGTGTTGTGTAATCTGCTTCCACAACACAATGTGCAACCAGAGAGCTGCACCGGTGCTGTTCAGACGTGTCCCATCCTGGCCTGGAAAAGACTCCCGCTGATGAAATTTTCATTGAGCAGATGAAGCGGAGCGTAGCTTCATAATTCTCTGGTGAGTTGCATCAGCTTGTGCTGATATCGTTCTATCAAGACCCACTAAGAGCAGATTTGATGTCTTGATAGCTGAGGGAACATGTTTTGTTTGTGGATGATCCTACTTGGGGTGTGTTGGAGCTTTGGAATACATGCAGACTGAGATATAGTTTTGGATCATTGTGGCAATTTATTGTGCTTTAACTGTCAATACAACAATGCTCTGTGGTTGAAGTGACTACAGGATGACCAGCTTTTGTTGAAATGCCCAACAAGGATTCTGCTGCACTCTTAGAAATTAAGGTGCTAACTAGAATCCAATAGGGTTCTTTGGCTTAGCCCTATAGGAGAACCCTATTTGGATCCTGGAAGGACCTTTTATAGAGCTTCCACCTGGAATCCTTTCACATAAAAGGTTCTACCTAGAAGCATCTGTGAAAGGTTTCACCCAGAACCCTGTATGAGAGGGTCTACAGAGAACCCTTCTATGGTGTGGTGCTAATGGTTCCACCCTGAACCATCTCTCTTACCACTTTTCCACCAACATAAACTGGTTCAGTTCTGGTTCCTGCAAATAATTTTGAACCATGGTGTCAGCCATGATGACAGTCATCAGCCATCAGTCGTCAGTCAGCCCATCAGTGGTCGTGTCATATTCTACAGATTGGAAAGAGAGGATGGTGACGGCGACAATGGAGAAGTCAAGTGAGAAATCATTGTGAAAAAAAAGTGGTCTCATTAATAGTTGGTCCATGATTGTTTTTTTGGAAAAAACAAATATCTATAATAATACAACAAAAGCTCCCAGGTAATCAATACAATCCACCATCTTGCTACTAATGTTTACTTCTGCGGTGCATTGTACAAAACCCTCCACTCATGATGCATTCTTGATTAAGATGGTTCTGCTCAAAACTGGTGGAGAGCACCAAGGTTCCAAAAACCCTAAACAGCCTTTCTATCTTCTAAAGGGGTAACAATAACCCAGTCAGAGGGTTCTAACAAGAACCCTTTTGTATTCCAAGGGTTTCATCTATAACCCAACCAGGAGAGACTCTAAAATAGTAATTGACTACATTAGCCATAGATCTCCCACTAATCATGGTTTTAGTTTAATAGGTTATCCTGGGGTCAAGAGAACCAACTCCTGCAGCCTTGGGCTTCATGACACTCCAAAAGAACCGGGGCTGATGTGGTCCAGCACGACGGGCAACACTCATTAAAATATTTGAGGGTGAAGATCATCCATGCTTTCAACAATCTTTGCAGAACTTTTTCTTCAACAGAATGTTCTTTGAAAGAAATGGGTTCTCCATCAAACCTTTAGTCTTACAAAGAAACCTTTAGGAACCCTGTCTTAAAAAGGGTTCTTCTGAAGCAAAAGGTTTTGGGTAGAGCTTTAAAGCAGCTGTGCGGAACTTTTCGTTTTCGTTGATTATAGCGCCCCTGTGGTCGGAGCGGTATGACACCCACAGCCTGGTGTCGTAAAATTCCGACTGCAGCCGGCTATTAACGCATGCATTTGTTTTGGAGAGCGAGAGGATTAACTAACGTCAGGTCAGTCCAAGTAATTAGTGGAAACAGCAAAATTACTCAGTAAATTCTCCTGTCGTGTTTCTATTCTGATCTAATCTAATCTGTTGTGTATTTTGAGCTACTAAAGCTACCGTAGTAGTGTGAGCCAAGTTATTCTGGGTAATGTAGTAACCGTTGTTGTGCTACTGGAAACAATGAGAAGCAGCCGTGTACATTCGGTGTAAGGAGGAATAAACAGTTAACAAGTCATCTGCTGAGTCCGCATTATTATGTGAAAAGAATACTCTGACGATTTGGGAGTTATGCCCTTTCTCTATCATTTTCATATTGAGACAGTGGTTAGCATGGCACTTGTAGGGGGTCAGTACATCTTGCGTGGAGGGATACACCGGTGAGCAACAGCTGCTCTGGGACAGGTATGCTAGGTCACTTGGTAAAAGCAAACAAAGAGACGACACGGACGATATTACTCACCCAACTGAAAGCTGTCCATCAGCTCCTGCAGGCCTGGGCGTTTTTTCCAGTTCATCTTAGGAACATGAAAAAAAGTTTCAATCACGCCAGGATTAGTGATTGCTGCAAAGTTTTCACTCCTTGTGATGCACTCTCTGCGGCGCTTTTCCTCCTGATGATATATCTCCCCAACGATGGTAGCACCGAGTACCATTCTGTGCAGCAAAATGGGAGCGGAGGATTCAGCCTCTCTTCTCGCCCGCTCAGCATCCAACACATGGAGTTCCTCATCTGTATGCTCTGGCTCAAACAGGTATGGCTCAGGATCTGTGTCCGCTTCAAGAAACTCTTCAAAATCGCGTTCAAAGTCGTCCACTGCAGCTACTAAAATCCAGAGAAATCGCTAGGCTAAATAAACAGCTGAGTTTTGTTTACAAGCTACGTCTGTGCCTGCTCACCGGTGTATCCCTCTGTGGATCACAGCGCAGGACATACTGACCCCCTATAAGCACAATGCTAACCGCTGAGACCCAGCCACTGGACGTACAGACACAAAAAAGATATTGATCATGTTGTCTCAATATGAAAATGATAGCGAAAGGGCATAACTCCCAAATCGTCGGAGTATTCTTTTATGTGAAGATACACAGTGAAGACATAACATAATCCTAACACAACAAAGCTGTTACCTGCAGCCTTCACTTGCAAAGCTAACGTTAGGTCAGTCCAAGTAATTAGTGGAAACATGCTAACATGCTAACGTTACACAAGTTAGTAGTAAAGTAAGACCTGTTCATAAATGTTCTGGTGTAGCTCTGAATTTCTTATAAACTGAGGACAACTGCCTGCTGTATATTTGTGTTCATGGTCACAGTCACAGATAATTTTACATGATGCTCCTTCGTTATCCGCCATGACATCAAAAGTACAACCAAGTCCTCATAGATACATCTCTGGTAAAATTGTTAGGTGTTATGTGTTCAGCAATGCCCGTTGTGTACTGCTTACTCGAAGAACACTCTCTGTAAACACGGCTCCTTCTTCTGTGGTTTCATGGCTGCGGGCTGCTGCGGGCGAGCAGAATCACTTCCGCCTCGGGTGCCGTATTCTGGTTTGCTGACTCCCGCTGTGTGTCCGACCCGAGTGAGGCTACGCTAAATAGCCTTATAGAGAAAGGCTTTTTTGTTGCTGTTGGGTTCAAATAAATATGCGGCTCTTCAAGGGGGGGTGATACGAACTAGGGGCAGTTTTATTAATGGTACAAAGTTCCGCACAGCTGCTTTAAGGAAGAACCCTTTCAGAACTCTCATTTCTGCGAGTGTGCTGAAGCACACAATGTCGATATTTTCACAATGGTTTCTCTAAAAGACAGTAATAGTGGGAAGCATCCTCAACTGTTACTGCAGGGATTCAAGCATCCCCATTGCTTCTTGATGTGCAGTGTTTACTAGTGAAATCCTTGCAGAAGCGTGTGTTTAAAATTTAATGCTGACATGTAGAGATGCTTGAGAGTCATGTTTGGCTCAGCGACAGAGATGGTGATTTGTTCAGTGAGATATCATAGCCTGCCGGTAACTCTATTTCCCATATGTCCTTTCCAATACTTTTGAAAAGTTGGACCATCTTTTACATTGCCTCTAACGTACTCAGAGATTTTAATGTGGGAGTAGAAACAATGAAATTTTTCTATTGCTTTTGGCACAGTGTGCCTTGCCAAACTTCTTTCAACTGAGGCATATGCTTCATGTTTATTTAAACATTTGGAAATCAGAGGAGGCTCTTGGTTAACACTGGGCCAATCTGATATTTTCCATCACACTCCAAGTCAGTAAAAGTCAGCATGATTGTATTTCTGCAATATTTCCACACTTAAATTGAGAACGCTTTTTGATAGCATTTACAAGACCAGATTATTTAAGGATTTTGCATGTGTCATTTTTTAAACATGTAGTATTCAATCATTGGAGTGCTTAAACTCTAATTGGTATTCTAATTAAATATTTGATTTAGTCACAAGGGGGTTTAATCTAATATTTAATTGCATCAATATCAGCAAATTTACGCTTTAGTGTTTTTCTAGTCCGTGTTTATTTTCCTCAAACAGCCAATGTACCAACTGCACAGAAGTTATCATTCCATAGCTAACAATCAATCAATCAATCAATTTTATTTATAAAGCCCAATATCACAAATCACAATTTGCCTCACAGGGCTTTACAGCATACGACATCCCTCTGTCCTTATGACCCTCGCAGCGGATAAGGAAAAACTCCCCAAAAAAAACCCTTTAACGGGGAAAAAACAAAGTAACACAGTACGCACCGACTGTGTGTGGCTGTGTGTTTACATGACAGCATACACACTGACTGATATCATAAGTGTTTCATAACTCCACCACGAAGTCCAGTTCTTTGTCATACATAGCGAGTTTCTGTCCTTTTTTCTCTCATGTTTTTAGGTCTGTGAGATGAAACTGTACAACTCTCCAATGCCCATTGCCTTTTCATGAAACTGCACCACCTCTAAAATTTGCTCCATGTTCAGTCTGAACCTTTAGAATATTCTACAGTCTAAAAAAACCCTCAAAAAAGGGACATGAACCTTTCCAAATGACTCACAGCTCCATTGTGACTTTATGAGAGTCTCTGACTCCCGGCTTGGTTCTTACTCTGATTTTCTGTGAGAGGAAAAGCCAACACTCCAGGTCATTCATTGTGATTGCTCACTGCTACTTGCTGAGTATGAAGAGAACAACTCTAAAAGTGGGAACCACCGTGGGGCGTGAGGTGACTCAATCACCATGGTGACAGAAGAGGCTGCCCCATCAGTTCCTTGCATGGGGATGAAATACATTATTTTCCTGGATGACAGTATCAAGAGCTGCGACATCCCACTCTACTACTCATTGACCCACTATGGATGATTCAAAATGCAGAGGGCTCTTATTATCCTGTGAACAAAGTTGAATCATGAAGGGGAGTCAAGTGTTGACCTATGAGGTATGTTTGTGGCCTATGTTGTATCGTCAAATTTGAGGAGCTAAAAAAAAGTGCTGTAAATCTTACTTCTGATTGGATTGATACCTCTCTCATTTACTCATGTACACTAAATAGCCAGGAGACAGAGGTCATTCCTATGTTCCCCACCTTTATATAACACATAATTGGAACCTGAGAAAGATGTTCCCCAGCTCTGTGTTTGCTTAATATGACATGGTTTAAGTCAGGGGGCTAAAATTTGTCTAAATATAGTTGCTCTTTCTGTTAGGAGAAAAGTTCCCAAATTAATTGCAACCCAATAAATT
The DNA here is from genome assembly GCF_041903045.1 of Epinephelus lanceolatus. Lineage (NCBI taxonomy): Eukaryota > Metazoa > Chordata > Actinopteri > Perciformes > Serranidae > Epinephelus > Epinephelus lanceolatus. Next base: position 31,676,453 of record NC_135750.1, on the reverse strand, counting down.
AAAGCATTATAAGAATGAATTAATTGAAAAAAAAATCAACTAACAAATTAAGGAATAAAAAAGGGTTTAAGTGAGATATCCATAACAACTAACTATTCCCATCTCCAAACAGGTTAAGGTTAGGAAAAAAGGGAGTCCGAAACATTCACACGCAATCTTACTCCTCACTTTAAATCTTACATCTAAATCCATTTATGGCTCTTTGTCTGGTATGTCAGATGTATTGACATGCCGAGTGGGCCAAAATTATTTTAGGGACTGGGAACATGGATGCGCTCCTGGAGACCTTACCTTAACATAACATGAAGCCTGGAAACAGTCTGCACAATTGTCCCCCTTTTTTGTTGTGAAAATGTACTAATTTAGAAAATAAAACTGCTTCTTCCTCTTCTACTGCTTTTCTGTTCTCTCCTCTTTACGTTTAGACATCCAATTCTCTGCCTGTAAACGAGTAAAAATGAGTAGAACACAATGATGGCTGTCCATATGCCTATATTTCTTTTGAGTTGGTTCCATATATCTGAAAGTTTACCTTATCAATTAGCAACTAGTGCACGGGCTGTCGCTGTCGTAGGCAGGCTATCCAGTCATTTCACATTATTTTGTGCAGTAAGTAGGCTACTGTATTCCCCCATCGCACTACTAGAGCTTTACACTCCAGAACTGATTGCACTGGAGCGCAGAAATTATTTTATTTTGAAAGCCACTGACTGGATGTTGCAGTCAGGCTACTCTAGTGTCTTGTGCTGCTGCATGCATAAAAAGCCTGAATCGCTCTGAAACAACCCAAAAATAGTTTGTAGGTTTCTATGAGTCTTTCAGCTTTATGATCGTGATCAACTATTTTTCAGCCACTGATGTACTCAGTCAGTGCATCTATGTCCATGGCAACTAGTATCTTTAACCCATGAAAGACTGATTGGAGATTAGGCCCTCCTGTTTTGTCATCGACATGGTATACACCCAGCATACTCACACTATTCGTACATTAATAACTACTCTTATTACTTCAGTAAATGCTCAGGTGTAGTTAGTAACGCTTATATCTTGGGATGCACCGAAATGAAAATTTGTGGCCGAAGCTGAAGCCGAATAATATTAAACGCTTGGCCGAATACCGAGTACCGAATACCGAATATCGTTGTTTAGTTTTTCATTAGTTTTTGCAGATGAACCCCCTCCAGATAAGTGTTGTCACGGTACCAAAATTGGGACCCACTGTACAATACCAATGAAAATATCACGGTTCTGAGTAGTATCACGATATCACAGTGAAAATGAGGCAGATGTGCCTTTTGTCATTTATAAAAAGATAAATCACTTTTCTATAATACATCAATGATATTTCAATGGAATAAATTACTTATTGACTTATTCATACTTCAAAAACAGCATCAATGAGTGATGAACATAGGAAATAAATAAATAAAATAAGAATCAACCAGCCACCTTCCTCCCCTTCATAAGTAAAGAACAGTCCCTAAAGTGCGGTGAGGTTTGTGGACCGTTAACGGCTCGTTTCTCCTCTGACACGTCACATACCTGTGTTTGGCTGGCTCGGCTGTTCAGGTACTTCTGGGCAGTCCACACGCCAAGAAGAGGATATTATTGGAGCCGTCTTCTCCTTGCCGGTAAGCCGATGGCCGCTGTATTTGACAGGAATACATTACTGTCTGTGTCTGTGACCCCCGTTCAATCCACAATCGGTGGGATTCACCTTTCGTTTCTGCTCCTGGTTGAAATCTGTAGGCTGCTTGCACAGCTTGCTGAATGATTTAAGCCTGTTTTGCTCGCTCAAAACTATTTTTAGTCGCAAATGTGAGTGCAGTGAGGGACGGATCGCCACACTGCCGACATTTTAATCCGCCCGTCATGGCACACTGTTTGATTGCGTTATCAAAAACACGCTGCTATTATTCAGCCTTGCTTTTAACTTATTCCACCGAATACCGAATGTGTGTTTTCTTGCAATATTCGGCCGAATATATTCGGTTACCGAATATTCGGTGCATCCCTACTTATATCCATAAATGGTCAAAGAGGAGAGCAACAGCTGTGTCTGACTGCTGAGTGACATTAGCTTGGCTGCACATCAGGACAAATAGAGGTAGTATATTTGCGAGTATGTTTAAACGCTCTTCGTCACGCGTCAAACATTCCGGTTTTTCACAAATCAAATGTGGCAACCCTACAGGGTAGTTGTTTCATCTAGTTTCCAGTCTATATACTACACTAAGCTATTTGGCTGCTGGTTTTAGCTTCATATTTATCATACAGACATGAGAGTATCAGGGTATCAGTCTTCTTATCTCACTCCCTGCAAGAAAACCAATTAGCATATTTCCTAAAACATCCACACATTTAGCCTCTGAAACAAATTCAGATTCCTATTTTGTTCAGTGTGCTTGTTTATTGCCATAGCATTTATCACCAACTGCAGAGCAAAAACAGAAGAAGTGCCTGGCTTTAAATTATCCCCTTTTTTGTGACAGAAAGTATTTTCAAGCCAACGTTTCCTCTCCGTGTCCAGCGCTGAGGCTGAGTCTCAGGATCAGCCGAGCTAATTTGGAGCAGGTGATGTGGGGAAGTTATAATTGTGCTTTTGTTCACACATTCACAGCTGACAATGTACCACCTGCCACTGTGTGAAGCGTGCTCTGATTATATGCCGCCTGTACTTGCCATGTGGTTTTCACACAGAATTTGTGTTACACATTGCGTCTACTTCCATAATAATTCAGACATGCTTTGCAAATAAGCTCATCAGATGCAGGGCATAATTTCCTCTAACAGCATCATATTTAAAGTCCTGAGAATAAGGAAGCATTACTCTGCATTCAGATACATTAATACATTACCATACTGTCAATTCAGGAGAAGCAAGGTATTTGACATCTGAAATTGGAGGTTTTACTGTGTAGGAGTGTATCATTTCACTGTAATGTGAAATGTGGCCTGGCAGCTGGAGTTCATTATCCTGCTCTTGGCCTGGTGCCGGTTAGAGAGCAGACCTCAGAGCAGGTTTCAGACCCGACTCAGATGAGCGCGAACTTCCCTCACAATGGCTGGCTGCACAATCAGATGACCACACATCTCGAAGTTTGACTCGCTCACTCTCACTCGCCTACAAAGCCTCTCCACAAGAGCAGAGTGTGTGATAGGCATAGGTATTTATAGACACGTGGAAGTCATTTAGGTGCATGGCTTCCCTGTTTTTGTTTGTACTTTCAACAATGAAATATGTATCCTGATTGAGAACGATTAAGTCTGCTTCTTTACTGGAACAGTGTTGCACAAATCCCTGAACTTACCATCTTGACAAAAGCAATGTTTGCCTATCTCCTTAATAACATACAGCCTTAAAAAAATATTTGTTTCTAAATTCCTGGGCTTCCAAAAAGAAAGAAATGGCAGCTACGTTGTCACACAACTTCACCCCCTCCCCCATCCAGCCCCACCATCCTAAAAAAAAAAAAAAAAGACTTCATCAACAATAAAGAGGCTGACAGGAGTGTGATGTAGGCCCACGGTGAGCAAATCCGACAGGGCTACACCAAATGTCTCCCTGCTGACTTATTTGCATCCTGAAAAGTAGGTCAATCAAAGGAGGAGGGGAGACGCATGTTCAAAAACACATTTTAGTGTTGGGAGTAGTACAGCCAAAATAACAAAGGACTAAAAAATACATATGTTTGTATTGTAGTAGTATAGCTCACGATGAAACAGATTTTAACACTATACTATGAAACGTGCAGAGGCCTAGTGTTGGGCAGCATTTAAGTGCAACAATTTGATACAAAAACAAGTTGTAAGGGCAATTTGGAGTCATCTTTAAATAAGTAATTGTTGCTCATTAGCACTATCTCTTCTCTGCTTTTCCCAACCATGGTTTCTTACAAACTAATTGCCAATTAATTCATTAAAGAGCTTTCCAGAAGTTTTATTCCCTACAGACCTTAAAATATTTCTTGAGTTTTCCATTTTTGTTGCCAAGCACTCAGTAGGGCAGGATGCATCCGTGTTAAAGACCTCCTCCAAACAAAGTTTTTAACCTTGTTACCATGTTCATATGGTGTTTTTACAAGACATATTATGAGCGAAATAAGCAGTTAACACCATGGCTGAGCATTTCTGCCTTGGAATTAGTGTGCCAGTGACTCAAAACGCAGATTCAGACAGCCAGGGTTTCATACATCACATATATAAGGAGCCAATCTTGCTTGGCATGTCCCGATCCGATCACGTGATCGGAAATCGGGGCCGATCACGTGGTTTCAGACTCGATTGGAATCGGAAGTTACATCCCAATCAGGGATCGGATATAGACCTATGACATATCAGATACATGTCAGGGTTTTCCCTATTTGTCTAAAGCAAGACGGGCCGCATGGGGGGCGTTCAGATGTAGCTCTTTTGCACTCTCAAACCCATTACTTTTACTGTAGACGTGCGTCATGTGCGCTCATAACCCAAAGCGATGCCAGCGGCACACCTTCGGTGCAACGCGCTTGTTTTTCGTGCACGTCCGTGTGTGTGTGGCTGCGTCGTCGCGGACATGTAACGATATGAAATGACGGCGCTTGCGAGAGTGTGAGAGACGATCGTCCGTGTCACCGTGTCAGCTGACTGTTTAGTATGTGTGTGTGGCTGAATTGTTTCACTGCTGACTTCCAAGCAGCTGTTGTTGTTGATGTTTGAGCGCTACAGACCCCAGCAGCAACAACAGTCATTGCAGCTTCTACTGAGAGCGAGTCAGACGTAACATACGTGAGACAGACACACGGACAGACTGCGCAGATGTCGCGGACATCATTAAACTTCTCACACTGTTGTGTGACGGCAGATACAGAACCAGGTATTTATTTAAAGTTAGAGAGGGAGAAGGAGTGAGGTGAGCTGGGTGAGGGAGGGAGGGAGGGAATGAGGGAGGGAGAAGGAGCGAGGTGGGGGGGTGGGGGGGGGTGAGGTGGGGGCAGACAGGCAGGTGAGGGAGGGATAAAGGGAAAGAGGCTGGTGATTGAGAAAGGCATGATAAGCTATTTTATTTTTGACCAAATGTTCTTGTTGTTGACTAATGGATAATGGAATTAATATTATACCGTGGAGCTACTGTACTATTATCATACAGTGAGGTTTTGATATCATGACATGTCTTACAATACTGCAATAAATGTCATGGGCTTGTTATTGGGGTACAGTATTGTAATATTGTGAGATTGTGATATTGTTACATCCCTAGTAGAGCACAAAGAACAGAAAAATAGTGGGATGATACAGTTAATCTACAGTAAAAAATTTTACTGCATTGCCAAAGTATCGGATCAGGACTCGGTATCGGTAGATACTCAAAATCAAATGACTCGGACTCGGACTCGGGGGCAAAAAAATGTGATCGGGACATCCCTAAATCTTGCCAACTTACTTTGAACAGCCAGGTCTACCTTTGTATTGGTAATATGCAAGTTAAGTTTGCTTAATGGAACTCTAAATATACTTTAAGTGTGTACGATTTATTGGCATCTAGTGGTGAGGATTGCATATTGCAGCCTGCTGAACTTTTCCCACATGCCAAGCATGAACTTCTTTCAGTGTAATTTGTTCAGAAGGTTTGTAGCAGGGGCTGAATCATCCTCAGAGGTTTCTTTCTCTCCAAAACATATGGACCTGGTGATTAAAAACAGTCAACACACTGAATAAAACAGTTTGACATTACAAATCAGTGTTTCTCTGACACTGTTTGGCTTGTCACTAATGGGCCGCTAACACAACACTTGTTAATGTGTGCTTCCCTTATCTCTGACACAGAGGTTCAAGATGTTTTTTTCAGAGCGTCGAAATATCCGCAGAGGTTTCCTCTTCTCTAAATCAAGCAGACCCGGCCATTCAAATGAGTAAAAAACAGTTTATCTGATGCCACTTGTCACGGAAGAGACTGCTGACTGTGGTGGCCAATGCAAGTGCCCCTACCTAGACCCAGGTTTGTCCATTTTGGGCTACTGTAGAAACATGCATGAACTCCTGGTTAGCATTCCTTCAGTGTTAATTGTTCAGGAGGTTTGTAGCAGGAGCCAGATTATCCTCAGTGGTGTCTTTCTCTCCAAAACAAATGGACCTGGTGATTAAAACCAGTCAAAACACTTAATAACACAGTTTCACATTACAAATCAGGGTGTGCGGCTCATTGCAGACTGGCCACTAGCCCAGCACCTGCTAATGTGTGCTCACCTTTTGTCTCTGATAACCTAAGATCCAGATGTTCAGGAGGTTTGTACTGGCAGCTGAATTATCTGCAGAGGTCTCTTTCTCTCTAAAACAAATGGACCCACTGATTAAAACAGGTAAAAACACTGAATAAAGCAGTTTCAAGTTTAAATTCTGTGTTTCCCCGATGCTGTTCGGCCTCTCGTGGTGGGGCTGCTAACTATGGCAGCTGACGTGAAAACACAAATTGTCCACAGCGATTTTTGTTTTAATGTGATCATACTGTAAAGAAAACATACTTATGATATTATATTCCATTTCTGCCAATATATCCCCCTAAATCCCACACGCTGGACCTTTAACTTGCCAAAGCTGGTGATTGGGAACAAGGTGTATTTGACGTTAGCAACACATTATAAGCTGTTTGATAATGATAATGTCAATCTGAAGATCGACCTGCAGGTGAGCTACTGTTGAGTGGGTGGAGATAGGGACAGGGGTTAATTTGTATATCTATAGATCAGTGCATACTAATTGAGGCACGGTGTAAAATTACATATTCGCCAATTAAAGGCAAGGGATGGTTGTTTGTTTTTTCAAAGAAAAAACTTCTAACGATGTAACTTTGATGACCAGAGATGGTTTTTTCCGAGGTATAATTAATGCCAGGAGAGGAACTTTAAACTCAGCCAGGCTTTATGCTCACATCTGTTTCATTATACGATGACATTTAGAAATAGCTATCGTTGCAAACAAGAAGAAAAATTCCCTTTTACAAATAACTGTGTAAAATAAGCAAATAAAAAACAGATAAGTCAGCCCTGAAATATGTGACAAACAAACACCAGGTTTCAGATAGGATTTTAAAAGGGAAAGATCATTGTAGAGAGCTAATGTTGTACAATGTCACATTGTGCTGATGATGACAGTGGTATAGTTTTCTTTTGATTTGAAGCTGGTTTGAAGTTTGAGTCTTTCAGAGGCCCCTGTAACCTTGCTGCTTTAATAATGGTAATGATGATGTCAGCTTGTTCGGATGAGAAATGGCACAGATGCAGGGAGAGTAGGCAGGCAGGTGGATGTGGAGCCTATATACAAGTACAAAAGACTTTTATTTCATGCATGGAATGGGAATCAAAATGGCATTAGTCAAACAAATATTCATTGCAGCATGTACATGTATATGTGTGTGTGACCATTGTTTACATAGCCTGTAACTATTCTATGCGGAGCATCTAAATATTTAATGGCATGTAAAGGCTTTTTCTCTGGATATGCTGTGTTTGCATATTTATATGCTTTTAAGGCTCCACAAACAACTGTGTTGATGGCTCACAGTGGATTCAATAAAGTTGTGATTATGGGAAAGTATGGAGTTCTTGCAAATGGACTCCTTGTACATTTATCACTCATTTCACCGGGCCTATAATTCCCTCTCTGGCCCATAATTTAAAAACACAATGCACAGCACATAATGCAAATGCACACAGGTCTTTGATGGATTTGTGTTATAATATGCATGCAACATCCTAATTATTGTGGATGCTGGAAGGCCAGGATAGCCAGGGAAATGCAAAGCTAAAATGCCTTTGTATTGATAATACAGCAGGAGATTGCCCCAGGTAAACTTTTTTCTCCTTTCTTTTCTTGTCTTTTACAGTCAAGTTGTTATCATGGTGGTGCTGGAAGCTGTCCAGACTAACTTTGATCATTTCTATAATCATGACCGTGGAGGAATCACCAAACATGATAGCTGTCCCGCATTCAGCTCTGCCCTCATCCCTGGAAATAAAAGCAGCAGAAAAGGAGGTAGTGTAGTACTTTAAGGGGAAAATGTGCTCTTTTTTTTCTTTGCTTTTTCTCTGACAGATCTTTGAAGTTATTTGTATCCTCAGGCAAAGCAAAAGTACTGAGTGCGATAGCTTTTTATTTCACTGTAAGATTTGGTTTTTGTTTTGTTTCTTTTCCCGACTTTTTTTTATGCAGCGTAGCATATTTTAGACACACTGATGGCGGCTGAGCCTAGGGGAATTACAGCTTGTCTGAGTGCAGAGTGCACTTGTTAGGGTCTCTGGGTTCTAGCAGTGGAGATCAAAATAACACTGTAGGAAGAGAGAGATACTGAAAATGAAATGACACTCAAGTTTTAAAGGATATATTGAGATTTAAGAACAAGTGTCTACAGCCATGGCAGAGGCTCTGTGACAGTGACAACGCTAACATATTGATGCTCAGCAGGAAAAATGGTATGTTCACCATCTTAGTCAAACATGTTGGCATGCTAACCTTTGCTAAATAGCACTAAACACAAGGACTGATGAGGCTGTAGGAAGCCATTAGTTTTACAGGTTTGGTCATAAACCAGATTACTGGACAAACTGAAATGTCATCCTCATGTTGATGCGTACATGCTGGTGGTGCTGTCAGGGTAACACAAAATAATTCAACAATTCTATCACTGATTGTACAATTTTTGTGCCAATCCATCAATGAGATGTCAAGATATTTCACTATATAAGTGAAAACTTAACCTGCTGGTGATGCCAGAGAAACACTGGTGAAATGTCTGCCATAAGGCCAAGCGGCAACATCCAGGGATCAAAAATGAAGCCAAATCCTGCAGCTCCTCAAATGGCCACTTGAGGCTGGCTACAAAAGTGAGTCAGTCTGCCTGATACCAGTCTGTGGCTTATTTCTCTGATTCATGACAACTGTACAGGGGCAAATTTTTAAATAACTCACCCGTTAAAACATTTTTAAGGCTTAAAGTTATGCATAATTAGGGAGTGGCCGCTTGGGTATAAGCATAACTGTAACAGTTGGTATTTCAGTTCATGGAAGTTAAATGTAATGTTCTTGATTAGCATGTGGCTGTAGTAAAAGACCCTCTGAAGAGTTGGATACTCAGGGCCGAATTCACAAAAGGATTGCGTGGCTTTTGCGGCCGCTAAACCAGTAAAAATGGAGCAAACACATACCTTCTTATTCACAAAGCACGCGCAGAGGGTGGAATGCTCCACTAACTGCGCTGCCAAGCAGATTGTGTCTCGGTGCTCCGGTGTTATTTGCACGTATTTAAATGAGGTAATATGCATATATTTGGCGGAAATTCTATGCAAATGAGCCTCATTGATAAACAACATCTAATTCACTAATACCAGCGCTAATAGCCACACGCAGTTTGAGGGAAGTAAATAACGTCTTTAGAAAGCTGGTGCAAACTGGGCGCTCCTCTGTGGAAGCCTCTCGCCCAGACTTTCCAGTGATCATGGCAGCAGTGATCGTCTGTTAAATCAGTCTGTAAATAATATTTTGACATTATTATTATAATCATTATTACTTTAATGGCATCCGAAGATACTGATGCATTGAACAGGTGACAGTCTGTGGTCGTTCTCAAAACGCACTTCTGTCATGCACTTCAAAAGCAACTTTCAATAATTTATTTTACAAAACGGGGGAAACAAACGTGAACAAAAACGGTTCCATAATTCATATTAAAGTCAAAAGATAACGAAAAAACAGCTACAAGTGAGAGGGAATAGTGATAAAGTGGTCAAACTTGGTCAAATCCACAGCCTCAACCCATCCGACACTGTTAGACTGGCTCACCAGCAGACATCACTACATGAGGGTATACAGTATTCAGTACTTTGCCAAACAAAGTCTGCCATTGTTCTGCTACGGTGTTCTTGGCACAAAGCCAGCATTTATACTTTGCCATGTGTGGCTTATTGCAATCAGGGGCAAACTGCACTCAGCTGCCAAACTTTGTGGGCGTGTTTGCGCTGGTATATCATTAGCGCAATATCCTTTGTGAACAGGACGTTAAGATGGAGCAAACTGCGGGTGCAAATGAAGTGCAATTCAAGGTGCTATCAGCAGCCGCAGTTCATTCTTTGTGAATTCGGACCTCAGCTTTTCTGGTAAGTACATTTGCTTTAATGCCTGTTTTTTAGACCTGTTTTTCACTAGCGAACATTAGCACTAGCATTAGTTGACTATACCTGTAAATGCACCTTGCTGACTAAACTAGTAGCTAGCGTTAGTGTTATTGGCACTCTCTCACCCAAATATGGTCACTACTGGGTCCAAAAAGCCAAGATGGGGACCGCCAAAATACCAAGACTTTAAGTTTTCTCAAGGCTTCAAAACGGGAATTCACAAACCAGTGATGTCAGTGCCACCAGTGACGTCATGGTGGCTATATCCATTACTTTATACAGTCTATGTATAGGAAGAGAAAAGGTCTGGGGATCACCAAAGTCAGTAAGATTCATCCTCTGACCATGAATGTTTGAATAGAATTCTGTGACAATCCACACAGTAGTTGCTGAGATATTTCAGTTTGAAGCCAAATGTCAGATAACCAACAGACCAAAGAATGAACAGTTTTGCTATCCATAGAGCCGCTCAGCTAGCATTGTTAAAATATACATCATATTATATACAATACATTTTGACACATTTTCATGTTGTGGTTGTCATAGTCTGAACCATTAGGTTGTATTGATATGGTGTCATATGGTCATGAGATATGATACATTTTGGATACAGATGCAGGTGTTAAAAGGTTTGAACAGTATAATATAATTCACTGATGACCTGCAGTATAATTAGATCCAGTGGGAGCCTGATGTGGAAACAAGTTGGCAGCACATCAGAGGTCATTTTCAACAGGCTTCTCATCTATGTGTCAGTTGTGAAGTGAGTGAGTCATTTTGGGCCAGAAGGGACAGAAGCCTCATAAGTTTATTGTTCAGATGGATGGGTTAAATATCAGGCTGAGTAAATGTGTCAGTGGAATTTACGGGTCCTGAAACACTTTGTCACATTTTGTGTTTGGTTTTGGAAGGTTCACACTGCATAATTACAAATAAAACCACGCAGATTTTAAACAAAAGGACTCATAATTAGCTTGCTGGCAGAGTTTTGGTTACATGTCATCTCAGTGGGGGATTCATAACAAATTCAGTTTCAGTCAGTTTAACTCCAGTTAGGCATGACAGATGATCTGCACTCTATGTCATAATTGACCTCATTCTGCGTTGGTACCACTTAAGACAGCAATCCATTTTGTCATGCACACAAAACCTTGCAATCTAGATCCTTCCCGGTGGTTTAATCAGCTATTTTCTCACCCTGTAAAAACATGGCACCACACAGCTTTCTTGAAAGAGCATTGAGACCTTCTGCATAAAAGAGTCTGCATAAAAATTTCTAAGCGTACTTGGTGTGAATGCTCTCTTAATCAACAAGAGAGTGTAGGTCTGAAAGGCCTGAGTGTGGGTATACAGGGGATGATTCTTGAATGACATGAAGTGCTGTGTAGTTCACTGGAACATGTGTGTTGGAAACGTCTGGTTGATAACCCCGGAGACATACACAGTCCTCCAGCCCTTCCTTTACCAACCAAGGATGGATGGATTACTAAATGGGGCCTAAAGGGCACAGGCTGTGGGGCCCAAGGACACAGGGGGCCCTGCACCAGAGCCTCAATTTGAAGTAACTGTTAACATTTCTTGATGGTATGTCAAAGAGCTCAAATAAAAGATCAGATTTACTGAATGTGGGTTTTTTTGCTTGTATTTACATAATATTGAGTATCTGCCAACAAAACAACTTTTAGTTTATGTTTATCCTTTTCATATTGTAGCTGCAAGGCATACTGAGGCTACAGTAACATTTGATTAGAATACAGTCACAACCTGGATGTCAGGCTTTCTTTGATGGTGTAAAACACCAAAACAAAGTAAAGAGGAGCAACAATGTGCATTACTGTGACAGGAAGCTCTGGACAGGAGTGAAACAGCCTCTCTCCATCTCCAGTGTAAACAAAATACTGAAGTTGAGGTGCCGTTTTTGAGTCAGTGGCAACACTTGAGACTATGGTTCACCTGCAAGATGATAAAACTGCAAAGAGACACGTAACATCTATGAAGAGACACAAAACATCAACATTGAGACGCTACATGACTAGAAAGGGACACAAGACAGTTACAAAGTGACATGAAATGACTACAAACTGAGTCAAAAGTGGCACAAAGTCAGTCAAAAGTGGCACAAAGTCAGTACAAAGTGACAATAAACAATGCAAAACAACAAAAACATGCAGAAACCAAAAAGATACGCAAAACAAAGGCTACAAAGAGTTAGAAAACAACCACGAAGCAACCAAAAAGAGATGCAAACAACTACAAACAGACACGTAGGAGGGGAGGGGGGGCTTTTACATGTCTGTGCCCAGGGGTCCATTTCCTCATAATTCATCCATGCAACCAAGGTCTCTGAATATCACCAGATAAAGCAATATTTGCTTTACATTCTAATATATTTGCATACTGTAATTGAAGCACATACTGCACCGTTGGCAGACATCATATTCAGTACATCATTTTTATTTATTTATTTCCATATTTGTGTTCAGAGGCATGTGCATAAAGTCACCTGCTCACCATATAATATTAGCCAAGGTCTGAGCCATCATGTCTGTACATTATGCACAACTGGATGAAAAGTGCCCGGAACTATGGCGTCTGATTAGAACTTCTATGGAACATATAGCTCCATATGTTTCATTCATGCACATTCATATGACATCTGTAGGGCCTATATCTGCCAGAACCACACCATTGTCACTGTTGTCAGATGTGCTGATATTGAAGGCTGCTGGCTTGACTGCAAAGAGGAAAACATGCACGTACTAACAGACTGTGAAAAGATTTGTCACAATGACTATAACGCAGCTCATATGACTCAATTCACTTGTAGAGCTGCAATCCCTATTTTCTCTGCTTGTTTGTTTTTGTCAGAAATGCATATTTGGTCTTTGCTAAATCAGGTTTAAGGGGTGACTAGACTGGTGCAGTTGATTTGTGCCTGCTGAGAAACTGATTGTCATGTAGATCTCATTTCCCATGAAACTGACTCCCACAGATTATAATCCACTTGATTAGAGAGTGGTTGTTCCCTCAACTGAAAAACAAATCAAAACAATCTGAAGTGCCACTTTGTTGTATAACTACAAGTGCTGGTGACTCAACTAAATCGACCATGCACTCGTTACTAAAATTAGATTAAAAAAGCTTCATCAGCTGACAGTTGTTCTGTTCTTTGTTCCTCTTGTGCTCATACAATTCTTCACATGTAGAGAAAACATAGCGTACAATCCATAGTTTAAAAAAATCTATACTATATTGTATTTGCCTGAGTCACTGAGTTCCATATTAAAGTGGTTCAATCTTAGTAATGAAAAAATATGTTCAACATAGCTTCCCTGAGCATATCAACTCATTAATTGTCGGGGAACTTATCAAAGGAACTGCAGTAATAAAGTTGCAGAAAATAATTAGTGCCTGCTTAAGCCTTCATTCATTTAAAGCTATTAAGATTCTTTGATTAAAGCACTGTGTGGGTTGTCACTCATCGAGCGGAGGAGGAATTGGGCAATTAAATTATTTTTTCATGTTAGTTAAACACTGTATATGTCGACATTGTGGTGCACGTTTCAAATGCAGTAAAAGAGGCCCAGGTGAAATGACATAAAAACAACAGAAATTATTATTATTTAATTATTATTATTTTCCCTTTTGAAAACATGTATTAAAGCTTTTAATGAAGCCACATGAAAGGAAACACAGAGCATACAGCAGGACATCAAAGAGGATGCAGCAATACATGCAGATAGGATGGCAACACCCTGGAGCTCAGTGCTCTTCTTCAGGCACTGGGGCGATGAAAAAAGACCTTCAACATATTTATTTAAAAAAAAAAAAAAAAAAAGGACGAAAAAGAAGGGCAAGTGGCGTTAGGGAACAGACCTCATGAAAATATTATTAATGTTAAATTATATAAAACACTACAGTTTAGTCACATTATTTCTATAATCCGAAATAATGTTAATGAGAATCTACTGTAGAAGGGGGCTGTGGAAATAACAAAACAAAAGGTTGCAAGAAAGACACAAAAACAAGATAGACAATACCAAATTTTTATTCTTCATCCATGGGTTTATGTTTTCAGAGGTGATTCACAAGGGAGGGAGAAGAGTCTATGTTAATGCTGCTTTAATGTTCAACAGTGCATGCTCTTATGGTTCGCTTGGTTTTACCCACATTATAGTATAGGGGAAAGGGCACTGAATACAGGAGCAGGAAAAATGGTAGGAAATGTTTAGAGTTCTTAAGCAGTAACTGAAAACAGCTCTGATATGGCATTAGTACAGTGAATAGTAAACAGTGAGACTGACCAATAAGATTAAAATTACAGTATGATACAGTAACGCTGGATTATATATATGCATCTTTGCATGTGAAGTCCTTGTGCCTGTGAAGGAAATCTGAATCCTGAAAGGGAATGGCAGACCCTGCCACTGGCAATGAAATCTGCTACTACAGCAACATAATTACAGAATTTAAACATACTGAAGGGTGATGGCTGAAAACTCATAACTAGTGCCAAAGCTGGGGTTTGATTTCATGAAAATCTTTTATTCAACAGTTTCTGCCCCTTTAAAAAAAATCTCTACACTTTTAACTCCTGAACATATTTTCCAAAGTGCTTCAAAACGCTAAAACAAACAACATCAACAAACAATGTGATGCCACTCATGCAAATACCTACACAGTCAAATTCAAATTAACAGGTTCCAATAGCCCGAGGGTTTCAGAGCCCACCTGTGTAGAGCACCTAGGTTGTGAACTCTGCGTGACATCAACGTGTGAATGCACCTCGGCATCCATCCCTGAATAATTTGTGGGCTGCCAGCTGAACCGGGCTAAATGGTCTCCTAGCCCTTCAGAGATGCACTCTACTCTGCAACTGGTCCACATTTCATGCACCTGGGACTGCGACCATGAAAGAAGAACATAACAGCATAACAGATTTCACAAATACAAGTGTGCTTAATAAATGATACGCCACTCTATGGATGTTTTCCAAACCATTCAGTTTGACTGACACACACACAGGGAATGGCACATGCTCTACAACTTTAAATAGTAGCACTTGTAATATTGCAGGTGTCATGACAACATACATATCATTTTCTGCCATGGAAAGGAAGACATATGAAGAGTACTGTATAAACTGTGCTGTGGCTCTGTCTTACTTTCATCAAGAATTATGTTACTAAGTTACTGATATGTCTGTGGAAATCTTAGTCTCCAGACATCTTGTGACATAAGCACAACATCTTAAAAGCAGAGGGAAAAGTGCATGAAATGTGAGAGAAATACATAAGGAACATGATAAAAAGCAGACAGTGATTTGAAAAAGAAATCAAAGAAAAACTTAGCAAGCAAGGCTGTTGACGCCAGGATGGTGGATGGGTGTATTTCCTGGAATCCTATTTCAAAGTTAAAGATTCCTAGTGTGAGCAAAATTTGAATTATAGCCAGTTCATGTCTTATATAACTAGCTTTTCCTTGTCTGGGCCAGCCTGAGTTGCCTTTAACCTCCAAACAAGTTGTATTCAAAGTTGTTTACCGAAATTTAAAGCAGCATCAATTGATTATGACATTATATAGTTGTAGTAAAGGTGTTAGCCAACAACTGCCAATTTAGCAAACTCAGAGCACACTTAGAGTTCACTTAAAGTTCTGTTTCTGGTCAGCTGGCAATCATAAGTCTAATATTCACTTTTATTTTAGCTCTGTTTTGGTCCCCACCAGCTCCAGAGGAAAACTAACTTTGTATATTGTCTGCCCACTGTGGTTGGAATTAACTTTGATGAAAGCAGTGAGAGTGAATCAAAACAATAACGTTGTGGGTCATAAAACCAAAACAAAGAGCTGAAAGACACTAAAATGCCCTGTAGAGCTGACAGGAACTGCAGAGTTGGGTGATATTTCTCTGCGCTTTTATCACTACAAGCAACTCCTTTCACATTGCATAAGGTCATTTATTTATCAGTAATATAAAAAATGTCTTTTTGCACCCTGGTGAGAATAGTCACACTGCACCTATTCAGCTATGTACACACATCCTTACAAGACATTATTATTAAACCTACTGTGTGCTGTGCTTTGCTAGTTCTTGTCACATTGCCATGTCAAGGTCAGAAGCAGTTAGGTTTAGAGCAAAATGTGTCATGGTTAGTGCTAACACTAGCCAATCTGAGATATTCACTGATCTTAAAGTTGTAGATTTATGAGAAAAAAAAGTCCATATTTACTGCGAAAATGTCAGGTGATGTAGTGTGAAAAGTGACAGATTCCATGGAGGGAGGTGGACATGGTGGGTGGATGGGTCAAGCATAGGACTTTTACAAAGGAGACTGGGGTTTGAATCCTGTGGGAGTCAGTGATGGCTTATTATTTTTAGACTAAGTTGACTTATTATTTTCAGTTTTTAGGATGTATAAAGCTGCTAAATGCACAATGTGTATATACATTTTAGCAGAATAGATTAACAGACCTGTTTGTGTTAATGTCATATTTTGACGTTGGTAGGGCACCTAGTAATATACACCTGGGCTAAAGCCACCTGGGTGCTAACAGTGTTTGCCTAAAAGTATTGACTAGAGCAGCTTTAAGCATACAGTAGCATTAGCTAAAAGCTAAGGCATCCAGTTTGTGGTATTATCTCACATTGTCTGGTTTGTGGCGCAGGAATGCAATCATCACATAATTTGTATCCACATATTGTAATCTGCATTTCAAGGTTTGTGTTCATCACCAGTGCCACCAAGACAAATCCCAGTACATGTAACGACTTGATAAATAGAGAGATTTATTAACGTTACTGCAATATTCCTTTGAGGAAATAATTCACCAACACTTATAAATGTACTTACTCTTAGGGATCTGTGGACAAAAAAAATCAAAGGAGAAATCACTGATGCATACAGTAAGATGAACGGTTATCAAGAGATTTAGGTGCCAGATGAGATATAACTCTGTAGTAGACTATAATCACAGTCAGTTTCATCTCCGCTGAGTATACATCACGGAGACGTAAAATTGCTGGTGCTTTTGTGCCTTGTGAATTGTAACACATTCATTTCGGGAGCTTTCTCCACTGAGATTACTGAGGCATGCTTAACCAACTAGGAACAATGGGGATATCAATTAGAAGAGGGGCTCACCAACCTGTCTGGAAGCCTGATCAGCCTGGGCCATCTGCAGGCTTAAGCAGTCTCACACATAGATCTTCCAATGAGCCAAAGCTTAGGGAAAAATGTTGGATTCACACCCCATTTAGCCTGATATTAACATAAATCATTTTGGGATAAACACTTCTGCTAGCCAGAACTGCACTGGAGCTCAGCAGTCAATGGTTTCTCACTTTACTACGTCCATATGGTTTTCCCATTTTTACCTCATTAATAATGCTTTTTGTAATTATGAGGAACCTTTTAGAGTTTTTCTACTTCACGACCAACAAGGGATCACAAATCTAAAGCCCATGGTTTCTTTATAAGGTTTCAGTAGAATGTCATGTTCAGTAGACTCTTTTTTTTTTCCACTGCTTTCATGAGTGAAAGACTTATTTATAAGCTAAAGCAGCACTTAGTTCCACCCAATCTCAAATCATTTAAGGTTACTTAAAATACTCCAGCTCTTCCTTCTTTCACGCAGTTGTAACTGAAGGTTGAACACTAGTTTAATTGCCCTGAACATTGTAATCAATATTCACTATGAATACATTTGGCAAAAGTGAAAAAAGATGTTGCTCATCTTTTATAAAGCAAACAGGTATCTCATGCTGACAGCAGTATACTGTACCAGAGGCCCCAATCTACCAAACCTAATGCTGAGTATGACCTCCAGGAATGTTACAGATAGATAAATCAAGGTCCACGGCGTGTATGATGCATGCAGTGTGTAATGTTACAGTATGGGCTATCACGCTCTGCAGATTCTGTACCTACAGTGTACATTTACCACATTTTTAGTGTTAGTCTTTTCCTTATTTTATACTTAGTTGTAGCTATCTGTGAATATATGCACTTTGGTATGTGTGTCTTGTACGAAAACATACTTTGTCCAATAAGATCCTGACATGCAGTCCCACATTATCTTTCTTGTTCTTTGAGATGTCGACATTTTATACTAATGTTCTTTGCAATGCCAGGTACAGGAGAATATTCTTGAGATATCAAAGTGAAGCTCTGAATTATTCATGTCAAGGAAGGTCTAAATGACAATGTACTCTCTAAAAGCATGTATGCATGTATTGGCTTTCCACAGAAGCAAGAATAGCCAAGGATAAATCACGTCTCTGCAGCTATTTGGCGGCCTGAGTCTGGGGTGTGACAGCTACAATGACACAGGAAAGGCTTTGTCATTTCCTCTGCGATCACACACTTGATTTGTATTTGGATTGTGAAGGTTTTGTTATAAGGTGTGAGTACATATATACTGTTCATGTGATGTGCACACACATATAATGTTTAATTTTAGGGGAGATTCTGTTTTTTAGAAAACGTTGTGATTACAAGAAACAGTTTATGAAAATAAAAATAATGGTGTGAGTATGTTTTTCTTCTTGTGTTTGTGGGAGTTTCACACTAATCCACTCATATATTGTATTTCAGAGTCATATTCATCATGTAACTTACAGCAGATAGCAATCTCTGCTGCCTCTTTTATTAAGTTCAATATGCACAGCACTGAATGACAGAACATTAAATTGCAGTTCTCCTATAATTCGTATTTGCTTACATGCTGTGGTTGCACAACGGGATTTGTTTATTCTGATCTGATATGAGAAGTATTACATCAGTAACCTTAATATGACTCTTTCGCAGTCTTTCCTTTTTTATTCAAGGTATAATGTGTAAAACATGGCCAGAATTTTATTTGAAATATTCAAAAAATGAACTAACATTATCAGCAGAATGTGAAAAAGAGAGAACAGTTTTGACATTATTTCAAATATGTTGTGTTGTAGAGATACTATCTACTGAAATTAGCATAATAACCAGCTAGCCCCAGAACGTGCTGTCTTGTAATAGTACTTGTACCTCGAGAGGTGATCAGTCCAACATGAGAGGACAGGGATGTGGAGCTAAAGCCCCCAGTTAGTGGCACAGTAAAAACAACATTCGCCAGCACAGAAAAGTGATATATGCCCAAAAGAAGCTAAACAATTGGAAACATTGGCATGGCTTTCCACTGCTGGAGACAGTTCTTGGCAAGTAAAGAGATGAGATTTGATGCTGAACTCGCAATGTTTCTTGTAGACTGGTAAGTGGAATCATATGTGGCGATTTAGCGAAACATATCCGTGGTCCAATTTAGAATAACACAAACCGAACTGAAAAAAATTCAAAATGGCGTCAGTATATGGTTTTGATGTAAACTGTTTGTCTTCCTAAAACTGAGCGATGCAAGTTACAACCTCAACTAGAGGTCGACACCACACACAAAGATTAGAAGATAGCAGTGTTATTTTACTATAAATATAGATCGACTATATGGACCCAGTAGGAGACCAGTGAAATGCTGCATGTAGCCAGATGTTACACATTGCCCCTTTAAACTGATTTGATTTCCTTTGTGCATAAGAGATTATGATTGACGTTATACAAGTGTTACAGTGTCATTATTATATAGTCAGAAAATCTTGTAACGGGTTGGTGTGGGTATTACATGCAAAAGGGTCATAATGTGATGTGCCTCAACCATGAGGGCCACCAGTGCACCCCAATAAATTTACCAATCTATTTCAGTGTTGTTGTTTTTTTTTTTTTTTTAAGCTTTTAGGATGTGTAAAGCTGGTGAATGTACACTCATATACACTTATAGTTGAATAGAGCTGTTTACTTTAATGTCATGTTGATATTGCCAGGACGCCCAGGAATTTATATGGTGGGTGTAAATATCCACATTGGTTATTTCACCCAGGGTGCAAATAGCATTGCTGGTTATGGACACTTGGGCACAAATAGCATGTGCCATAGACTTATTATAGTGATATTAAAGGTGGAATAAGCCAAATCTATCAGACTTGTATGCTGAAAGTATACCAAGCCTGAGTAAGATTGCAGTCAAGACTTTTACATCAAAGTTACTAGAGTGCTTATGAAAATATGAGCCTGACATGTTAGACTGCCATCACATTTACTCACAGTAACAAGGTGCATGTGCAATTATCTATGTGTGACAGTGGGTGAGAAAACAGGTTGTTTCCCTGACTTCTGCCCAAATGCTGAGAAAATGCTCCAGTACATGCAACCCTGAAATAGATGAACTACACAGACAGAGTGAATAAATAAATAAATACGTTAGAAAGCTACAGTCATTAGTGTCATACTGGATGCTGATATAGGTCACTAAAGCAAAGCCACTACTACCATTCTGCAGAAGGAATAACAGAAATAACCTTTATCATCATATCATGACTTCAAGTGAAATGGATTTATTGTTATTAACTGAAAAGACTTCAAAGCTGCACAACAAAAACAGCAATTTCAGAGAAGACATTGGCTGTCTTTCATGTGAGTCAGTGTTATCAACAATAGGCAAGATGTCTGCAGTTAGAATAATAGTCTTTGTAACACCCTCAGTGAAACACACAAGTTGTTGAATTCAGTTTTTCATTCTTGTCAGCCAAACACTGTTATAATACAACATAATACAGCTCATTCTGCTCATCACAGACATATTTCCTCATATCTTCCTGGCCCTCCATAGCTCTGTGCACCTGCCTGCCCTGCTCCTATAAACAAAAGGTCCAATGCATTCAGCTCTGCATAAACACTTTTCTTATTGCCCTACCCTGAGAAAATCTTGCAGCTAATTTATTCATATCTTCCCATTTCTATGTGGCCTGGCATGGGAAACAGATGAGAAAGGAGGCAGTTTCTTTTTTTTCTTTTGAAGGCCTTCCATTAAAAATAAATGGTCCTCAAATTCGGTGAAAAGAAGGCTGGGATTGGGATCGTCTCCCAGGCGGAGACAGGCAGAGTAAAGCCTTAACGGGTCCAAGTTAAATATCTACTCCTCTCCCTTTCTTTCTATTTTAGGTGTTTCTGGAAAAGAGCATACGCGCTCGGCAAACCCTCGCTGGTTAAAGGTTTAAAAAATGTAGTTGCTTAGTGACGACTCTGGCTGAGTTGGAACAGAAGACTACAGCAGCTTGCTTTATGCCTCCTCTAACTTCTAATGGTAAAAATGTACCAACAGCAAAGTCATCTTACGCCAGTCAGATTAAAATCTCTAACAACTGTTTTATTATATTATATTGTGTGTGACAAGGAGGTAGATCAGAGAGTGAGAATTGTCACAATTGTGCTTTGATTAATTGTGCTTTGCTCAAAGAGACAAATAGTTTTCACTCCTTCGAAACACAGTTTTATCTCCGGTGCAATGGGGCAAATGCTAAATACAGTCAAAGAATAATCACACCCTAAAACCTCACTCTAGTCAGCTTTATTTGTGCAATGTTTCAGCTTGGCTGTGGAAATTTGGTGATGTGTCATCTAAAGAAGATCAACACTGGGCTGAAATAGTGCCGTATTAAATTTTTCTGGGAGAAGGGCTTGAAAATAACAAATAACTCGCTTTAAAAAAAAAAAGATTTTAATCAGCAAGTTTGTTCTCCTGCACTGTGGTTGGCCTTTGTCAGATGAACAAAGACCTACAGTGAAACATAGCAGAGGTAAAGGCCATGTCAACCATTTCTGTTACTTTCCAAAACTGACGATCTGACATTCTCACCCACTTCACACTGCGAGTTGCTGTGCGGAAGTGAGAAAGGAGCTAGGGATTGAAGTTCTTTCTAGCTCTAGCTCTCTTTTTTCATTTGTTACACAACTTATTTTGTCACATTTCATGTGAACAATAAAGTGCAACACTATGAAAGTCTTCATCATTATCCCATACTGAACCAATCTCATGTCTCCCCACTCCCTATAAATGAAACACGACTAAAAACACCTTTGATACCCAATGTGGTCAGACAACACGCCATACATGATAGCTCTGATCAAGTATCCCTGGGGTCCGTTTCACAAAGCAGGTTCAACAAACTCTGAGTCTAATCCTGAACTCTGAGTTGATCTACTCTGAGATAGGAAACTCTGAGTTTCCGGTTCCAGAACAGCTGATTTGAATCAGTTTAATCAACTCAGAGTAGTTTCACCTGGAGTCAAGCGCGTGCACCCCAACTATAAAAAGCCAGCATCAATGGAGCCCCGATTCGACGAGTCACCATGGCAACGGGGAAGAGGAGGGCTGCGTTTTTCACCCCATTAGAATTAGAAATCTTAATGCGCTCATACGGCGAGTTTGCACACGTTTTCAAAAAGAAGTACAACACCGCTGCAGCTGCAAAAGAGAGGGAGACGGCATGGGAGAACATTGCTGCTCGGGTCAATGCGTAAGTTTAAATGTAGTCCTTTGCAATCACAATAATATTACAGGGGAAAACTGCTTGAATGGTAGCCTATTAATTTATTTCATTTAGGTGCAATCCCGCAGGGGAGAAGCGCACTTGGCAGCAGTTTAGGATGAAATATAAAAACATTGTTCAAACAGGTAAGACCTCGGCATAATCTCATGGGGGTACCTCATTCTGATCATGTTTTACATTGTAAAGTAAATATTAAGTGGCTGTTTGACTGTGCAGTTGTTTTATCCCCAACATAATGCTGTTTTCACACACATAAAAATCTTCTCATATATATCATGTTCTGTTAAATAATTAAGCCTATTTAAACTAACACAGACTTCTACTCAGCCAACAGAAAGAAGGCAGATGCCCGTAAAACGAGCACACTTTTCTGACCGCCCTGCATACAGTTGCCTTACTCAAGTGCTCAGCGTCTCCGACATTGTACAAAAAACTTCCATTTGCAAAGAAACGCAGCGCAACACATAATATCTGCTGGGATGTGAGAGCATGACTACGATTGGTAATGTTGCAAATGTAAGGACGGATTAGGTTGTGTATGTAGATGATGGACTGTGATGTGAAACGGTACAGCTCAAAAAGATAATTGTGTGGAAATGCTAAAACATCTATGCGCGGTCTGACAACCATCTCCCGACGAATATTTAATTCTCTGCGCAGTAATGCTGCACCTTCATCCACAGGATCGTTATCAAAAGGACATGCCATGTTAGTGAAAAAAGTCGCCACCTACTGTGCCTAATGGACTTCTAATATACTGACTCTGATTTTTTAAAATGACAGACGGCAGAACTAGGCTACGCCAAAACTCGCCTACTGACTGAATGAATGAGGAAATCAAATGGACTGTGTGGCTCTGAAAGAGGGCGGAGACAGAGAGAAACTCGAGGTTCATTGACAAAAACTTGGTCCCGACCAGGTCAGGTTCATAGAGTCTGTTACTACGGTAACTGACCGAGAGCTTAAGTTACCTCTCTCTCTGAAACAGGCTAGAGTTACTCCTCTTTCTCTGGTTTGAGTTACCTCCCTTTTTGAAACGGAAAACTCAGAGTTTCCCTCATTTCAGGGTTAACAGACTCTGAGTTTTCACTAAACCTGCTTTGTGAAACGGACCCCTGGTCCTTAGGCGACCATCGTCTTAATGATTACAAAAAAAAACACTTCTGAAATTAGGTCAAGGTTTGGACGATATCCTCATGCCTAAACGACAGAGTAGATCATTTGCTAGTCACTCCCAAAAAGTTATATACATAAGATAGTACGTTACATATGTACAGTACAGGCCAAAAGTTTGGACACACCTTTTCATTCAATGCGTTTTCTTTATTTTCATGACTATTTACATTGTAGATTCTCACTGAAGGCATCAAAACTATGAATGAACACATGTGGAGTTATGTACTTAACAAAAAAAGGTGAAATAACTGAAAACATGTTTTATATTCTAGTTTCTTCAAAATAGCCACCCTTTGCTC
The DNA here is from genome assembly GCF_041903045.1 of Epinephelus lanceolatus. Lineage (NCBI taxonomy): Eukaryota > Metazoa > Chordata > Actinopteri > Perciformes > Serranidae > Epinephelus > Epinephelus lanceolatus. The sequence goes on along the minus strand of NC_135750.1, from coordinate 31,652,418 downwards.
TGATTACTGCTTTGCACACTCTTGGCATTCTCTCCATGAGCTTCAAGAGGTAGTCACCTGAAATGGTTTCCACTTCACAGGTGTGCCTTATCAGGGTTAATTAGTGGAATTTCTTGCTTTATCAATGGGGTTGGGACCATCAGTTGTGTTGTGCAGAAGTCAGGTTAATACACAGCCGACAGCCCTATTGGACAACTGTTAAAATTCATATTATGGCAAGAACCAATCAGCTAACTAAAGAAAAACGAGTGGCTATCATTACTTTAAGAAATGAAGGTCAGTCAGTCCGGAAAATTGCAAAAACTTTAAATGTGTCCCCAAGTGGAGTCGCAAAAACCATCAAGCGCTACAACGAAACTGGCACACATGAGGACCGACCCAGGAAAGGAAGACCAAGAGTCACCTCTGCTTCTGAGGATAAGTTCATCCGAGTCACCAGCCTCAGAAATGGCAAGTTAACAGCAGCTCAGATCAGAGACCAGATGAATGCCACACAGAGTTCTAGCAGCAGACCCATCTCTAGAACAACTGTTAAGAGGAGACTGCGCCAATCAGGCCTTCATGGTCAAATAGCTGCTAGGAAACCACTGCTAAGGAGAGGCAACAAGCAGAAGAGATTTGTTTGGGCCAAGAAACACAAGGAATGGACATTAGACCAGTGGAAATCTGTGCTTTGGTCTGATGAGTCCAAATTTGAGATCTTTGGTTCCAACCGCCGTGTCTTTGTGAGACGCAGAAAAGGTGAACGGATGGATTCCACATGCCTGGTTCCCACTGTGAAGCATGGAGGAGGAGGTGTGATGGTGTGGGGGTGTTTTGCTGGTGACACTGTTGGGGATTTATTCAAAATTGAAGGCACACTGAACCAGCATGGCTACCACAGCATCCTGCAGCGACATGCCATCCCATCCGGTTTGCGTTTAGTTGGACGATCATTTATTTTTCAACAGGACAATGACCCCAAACACACCTCCAGGCTGTGTAAGGGCTATTTGACCAAGAAGGAGAGTGATGGAGTGCTGCGGCAGATGACCTGGCCTCCACAGTCACCGGACCTGAACCCAATCGAGATGGTTTGGGGTGAGCTGGACCGCAGAGTGAAGGCAAAGGGGCCAACAAGTGCTAAGCACCTCTGGGAACTCCTTCAAGACTGTTGGAAAACCATTTCAGGTGACTACCTCTTGAAGCTCATGGAGAGAATGCCAAGAGTGTGCAAAGCAGTAATCAGAGCAAAGGGTGGCTATTTTGAAGAAACTAGAATATAAAACATGTTTTCAGTTATTTCACCTTTTTTTGTTAAGTACATAACTCCACATGTGTTCATTCATAGTTCTGATGCCTTCAGTGAGAATCTACAATGTAAATAGTCATGAAAATAAAGAAAACGCATTGAATGAGAAGGTGTGTCCAAACTTTTGGCCTGTACTGTACATTACGTACTTTATTTAAATTCAGTATGTTAAGTAAACCGATGTAAGTATGTTAAACTACCGTAAAATTTAAATTAAAAGCTCAGTCCCAATTAAACGCCCAGTCCCTTTTACTAGCCCAGGGTAGCTATACACTGGTCACCTGGTCTGGTTGCCAAGTAGTTCATTTTTTAATAGAAGTTCTTTGGATGTAACAAAGTGGGTTGTTGTTCATATTCCTTTAATCCTTAAGGGTCCACCAATCAAAAGAATCAAAAGGGGTTTTCATAAAAATCAGTCTTCAGTATTGTTTTTCAGGATAAAGTGGTGTTGTGTTGGTGTGCCAGGTGCCGTAATCCCTGAATGCTGTAACTCTTTCTCTCTCTGATGCACTGTCTGTCAGAGCTAGATCAAATTAATGATCAATGATTCATATGTTATCTGAAGCCTATTTTTTATACACGTATTATTCCATCTGGTTTAAATTAACAATTTGATTATATTTCCCAATCTTTGCTGAGCAACAGTTTTATGTGAAAGGAATTAAAGACCTGTCTCCTATAAACGCCTGGCCCAAATATAGGCCTGTTATTTCAGTGATTTAAGCAAATAATAGCCTGGGCTTTTAGTTGAAGCTTTACGGTAACTTAAAAACAGTCATGAGTTTTGGTTTCAAACAGGAAACGAACGTCCTGTGTTTGTTTGACCTACCCATCCACATTGACTTCCTCCCTTCACGGACTTTGTCACTCTTGATACTATGTCACCTGACCTCCTCTACTCCCATCATAATTACTAAGGCCACTAGAGGTTGCTAATAAGATACTAATAAACATAATTATTGGTCACAAAAAGACATATATGGTCATTTTCTGGGAGAGGATGGTCACGGTTTGAGAACAATTGTGGTCATGGTCAAAAAAAACTAACATTTAAAGTTGATCAGAAATAGGAAACGAACTGCGGACCCCAATGTTTTGTTGACCCAACCATCCACCAAAATCTCCTCCCTGTGAGGATTTTGTAGCTCTACAGTAATGTCACCTTACTTTCTCTTTTGCTCATGTCATAATTGCTGCTAGAGAGCTCTGAAACTTTTACATAAGCATATGTTGTTTTGAGGATGATTTGCATTATGTCATTTTTCCTGGGAGGACAGTCTCATTTTTGACATAAATTAGAGGCTTGGGGTGACATGGTCAAGACCTTTTCAAAGTGCTTTTATAAATGAATCACGTGACTGTTTTACGTTACAGCAAATAATTCATAAATAACATGTTCCCTTCTTAGTACCTTAACGTTTATTGCTATGTAGATGATATTGTTTTTTATATCCAAGGGTCATGGACATTTCTAGTTTGCCTTTGATGTTGTCAGATGTCACGTTCACTCCTCTTCAATGCAGGTAAGACTAAGTACATGACATTCTCTTCAGCTGTGGTTAGAGGAAAACATTTACTGTTGCTTGGACACAGCACATTAACAGAGGCCTCTTATGTTAAAGTTAGACACTTTGTATGTCCAACCGTTTACCCTGACCTGACCATTCACCTTTACCTCTGAGAGAGAGCAGTCATTATCTGCATGACCACAAGAGGTCACTTGTAAGATAAAGTTAATCACATTGTATTTAAGGGCGTGAAGAGCAATTTTTTCTATCAGCTACTTATTAGCTGTGGAGTCCAACATGAACATAAGATGATCCATCAAAGTTAGAATAGTTTTGGTTATTTAATGAGATGTGTTTTTCTACATGCTCATCTCAGTGGTTTAAGTGGGCGGAGCTTCGATGGAAAAACGAGTTGTCATGTACTTATCTGCACCAATAGAGATTCTGATACTTGCTTCTGTTTCCAGGCCATTGTCATTAACATTTGATCAGCTACACTCACACAGTCCTGATAAAACAGTTCTTGAGCTATTAGCTCTAAAGATGATTTAGTCAATGTTATCTTGTGTTGTTTTTTTTTGGTGCAGACATTCTCAGTATCGTATCCTTAACCATGTGCATTCAAGTCTATGGTTTCTATGACACAGATTGAAAATAAAAGCATTATAAGTACATCCTTCAATCTTTCCCCACTGAAACAACCTCTATGATTGTAAATGCATAAAGTGCTCTGTATACCACAAATATGTGCTCTCCTAAATGCAGACGCACACACAGCATATAGATACATAATAACAATGACATGCTGCTAAGGCATATTTGTAGCCGTGAATAATTCATATATTTTGAAGATTTAATGATGTGTGCATCATAGTGGATGGAGTATTCCTGGTCAGTCAAGGTCCCAAGCCCTGCCTGCATCAGGACTGCAGCAGAATGCCTAACAAGACTGGCAGGCTGAGGATACCAGTGTTTTTGATGAGTGTGTGTGCCTGTGTGTGCGTGTGTGTGTGTGTGTGTGTGTGTGTGTGTGTGTGTCTCGAGGGAGTGGTCCTAAGATCACAGGGCGAAGGCTGCAAGCAAAATGCATCTTTAATTCCGATGTTGTTTATCTTTCCTCCTGTTAGAAGTGCAAAAGTCTGTATAATGTAGAAAACCTCAGCGATAATTACACTCAATTTCAGTTGATGTGTAAAGGAAATAGCTTTCGGTAAATCCTGAAAACAATCTTTAACACCCTCAGAGAAGAGTGTCAAATCATGCAGAGAAGTATACCACATACAAGAGGTTGATACATTATTATTATTTTCTTTAACTATTAATCTAAAGCAGTACTGCTGTACTGCTCAACAGCAGTACATGCTTTCAATGCTTGTTTAATACAGCAGTAAGCAGGGAGAGCAAGGACTGAAACCACTGTGCCTATAACTGGATTTACACTGCATTTGCATGAGCCTTTTCCACACTACATTAGGCAGAAAGTGGAGATAGACCTAATAATGTGAGCCCCTTCTTTTACGACAGTGATGAGCTAATTTCAGCCATTACCCTTGAGAAATCTTCTCTGTTACCTTTACGGAGAGTTTGCTGAGCAGGCATGCCCTTTTTCACTAATGTTCTGCCACAGGAGTCAAACACTTTGACTCTTGGCAACTAACCAGTGAAAACACAGGGGCACTGATTCCTAACATACTGTACAGGGTAGGGTTGAATGTTTTCCTGAGATTTTAAAATTACATATTTTTTTCTCTTTTTTTTCTATTGCCATTAATGACATCTATGTATTTTAAACACAGAGCTGCAAATAGCGCATTATAAAGTAGTGCTCATATTTCATAGTTCTGTTTTTAAATATTTTTCTTTCTTAGATTTAGTGCAACAACAATTCCTCGTCACGATTTTAAAAACTCAATTTCAACCACACATATGCAATTGATGCTCTGTTTTTTAAGCATATCCTCTCATCTGTTTGAAAAAATGTCCAAAAGCTTTTTTGATGTGTTGTTTTGGTGGATTGATTGCCTTTCTGCATTTTGGAGCCTTGCTTGTCTAATTAAAGGGGCAGTGCTAATTAGGTTTGGAGAAGGCTTCTTTGTTTTAGTATGATGGTCCTCTGTGTTTGAACAGCAACACACACACATGCACACAGACACACAAGCACACACAATCACACACATGCTAAATAACAAGTTTCTTAGTTCCTGCAGGCATTTTCTCTGGGAAATGCAAGTTTTGGCAAGAATTTAACATAAATACTGGGAACTTGATCCCTGGTGTTAATGAATGGATGGATTGAGGGATGCTTGTGTGTCTGAAACTCACTTTGAACATCAAGCTAGGGTAGGCTGAAATCGAGAAAAGGAAAAAATAAAAAAGAATTTGAAAATATGACCTCCTGCAGCTTTCCCTGTCTCCTAAGCCCCTCCCACCAGATGACCACTGCCATATGTTCACACTTCATACAGTAACCCAGTATTCCCCATACACTGAATATTTAAACTTACTTCATTGTAGAGATGCACATCACTCATTCGCTCAGCCCCTCCTTGCCCCACTCTTTCTCTTTCTGAGTTTATCAGACCACAAATAAGACGAAAATTAGCTAGTGAGACACCCCAGTGTCCCTCTGCCTCACTCCCTGCCACTGTGGACTGCTTTTACAGGCTGGCAGCCAGCAGCAGCAGCACCGAGTCTAACCTGTGTAACTGCAGCAACAGAAAGTTTGTTGATCCAGCAGGGAGTCAGTGCTGACAAATCCCATGGAGCTGGGGTTCATGATGGGTGGATTCAGTTTATTTTGCCACTGCTGTCTGGGGGAGTGTCTCCTGAGCTGCTGCCTCCTCTCCTCCCAGTGAGGTGGTCTGTAGCAGCGGCAAGTGAGGTGGAGGTCACACTATGATTTGAGGCTCTAGCAAACATGAATGTGAAAAAAAAGCTGTAGCCGTGAGCCTTTGGTTCCGGTTAGCATTAGGCTAAACTGTAAGCAACATTTTCTTTCCATCTCTGAAACACCTCGCAGATATTGACAAATATTTTGTATCATTTAATGTCAGATTCTCACTCAGTCTCTCTTTTTAATAAGTCCAGCTTCCTTTTTTGTGTTGCTTTGGAGTGCAGGCAGTTGTTGCCAGTGCTGGAAAAACTGTGCAGCATTCTCCGCTATTGAACTAGGCTTTCACCGAAGGGATGTGCACATGCATCTGCATTCGTACCATATCAAATAGGTGGCCCGTTCTCTGAAATGACCTCTGATTGGCCAAAGCCTCCTATCATGGATTAGATGTTCTAAAGCTTGAAAAAAGACCCAAGAGAAGGTGCAGAAATTTCATTTTCATGCAGACCACTTAAATTAGAAGTTGCTTAAAGTTTATTATAGGATTTTTGCCCACTGATAAAAAGAAAAACTGCCTACTTTAACTCTAGCTTTAACCAGCTCCAAATATCCCAGAACAAATGATTGACAGCTGTATGTACATGCCCCAGGGAAAATCTCAGGCAGAAGGCAACCTAGAAATTAACCTTATTATTATAGTTAATAATCACAGTAGCAGATAATTGTGTGGTGGCACCGTACCACCTAAGTGACAGCATTATTTACCAGTCCATTGTGTGGATCTTTAGTGGCTGTATTTGTACACTGGTATAAATCTTTGGTCACATTCTTCCTACTGATATGATTTGTGTTCTTAGTGGTCACAGCCGTTCTGTCTTCATCAAACCAACAGTCAACACGGAAATGAAGCTGATGAGAATGGGACCGAAATTACTGTTTGATTAATGGAATGAGTTCTTTTAACAGACTTTGCTCATCATGAAATCGACAGATTAAGCTAATCTTAACCGTTGATTGAATGCAATGGAAACTAATGAGATCCAGAGATGTGCTTCTCTTTATTCTCTGTGTGTAATCTTAACTTAATGTTTAATAATTGCGTCATTACATGCCATCTGTTGCTGCTAATGGAAATCAAGAGGGGTTTTAAATTTGTAGTTGAAATAAGTCACAGTATAACTAAGTACTTGTAATTCCCCAAAAGCCTTCACTTGATACAGCTCTTTTCAGATAAGATTAGTGTAGCAGGTAGAGGTGAGGTGATGTAATCATTACCAGAGCATGTCTGCAATTTCGCTCCCCTCTGAATTTGCCATGGCAGTAATTTTTATGGACTGCTCATGGCCGCACCACTTAAATGTCTGTCCCCCTTTACCTTCTTCATGGTATCCAGGGAAAATAACCTGAGCCCAGTCCTTTCTGATATCTTTGAGATTATTGCCAAATATTGGGTCATTTCCTTTGGGGAAGTGCTCCATCTATATGGTTGTGGACCATCTGCTCATATTGCAATTGGCAGCAGGGCTCAGCCCATAGAGAGAGCTGACCCATAGTCTCAACTCTGGTTTGGCTGTGACTTTTCTTTGCTTGTCAACCTATGCAAATTGGACGTTTGATGTCCAGGGTTAGCAGCTAACATCGTACAAACTCCAAACAGGGTTTAAGTCTATAATGCCTTTAAAAAACTGACAAAACTGCATGTCTGTGTGCATATGAGGTCATGTGATACAGCTACAAGTGGAATTCAATATTTCTGAGGCTTTTTTTCTCCAATGTGTGCTTTTCATGCACCCATTTACCCATGGTGGGAGTACGGAATGGGCCTACTAGGCACAGGCCCAGAGGCATAAAGTGTTAGGGCCCCCATTGACATGCACCTGTAAAATGACTAGGGAGAGACTCAAAATGACCACAAGGAGATGCAAAGGAACTGCAAAGAGACACACAAAAAGAAGCAAAACACAAAGAGACACATAACAACCAAAAGAGACACAAATTACCTCAAAGATACACAAAATGACTACACAGAGACGCAAAATTACCACACATAAAATTACCAAAGACACAACACCACAAAATGATGCATAATGACTACAAAGATGTGCAAAACCACCACAAAGTGTGTGTCTTGCTCCTATGTAGTAAAAGTGATAGGGCCTTTTGCATATCTGTGCCCAGTGGCCAATTGTTTCATAATCCACTCATGCATTTTCCCTGAGTTACACTCAGAAGCTGACTCTCAGAAGAAAAAGAATTACTTTGGGGATTTTAATGACTTCTGACAGCAATTTGATCAAGACAAATTCAAAGCAAGCAGTTGACTTTTAAGAGCTTTGAAGCTATTTAATCTTGCAATGTTTGCTGCACAATGTACTGAATGTTCAGTAAACAGATATGCTTGTTATTAAAAATACCATTACTCGCCATCTTCTCGCCTTAATTTCAGCTGTCACGGAGAGGCCCGGAAGAGGCCTAACAAATGTCTGCGGACAGCTTAATGCCTGTCAGATTGAGAGCCAAAGATGTAATTATTCCACTTACATAGCATACTGCCGTCGTTATAATTGAAGTCATAATAGACATTGACTGTCGGAGAGGCCTTCCTGTCACACATTAAGATCAGATAAATACAGTGAGAGACAGCGCTGAAGAGGTTGGTGTTGTGTATCAGTATCACGTCTGGGAGGTCTGTGTCAGCAGCAACAGAATTATAGTCATTCTTATTGTTTCAGACAATATTTCATTTAGTAATTAGGTTTATCATTGATAATGAAAATCAATATTTATGATAAGGTATGGATCAGGCCTGTTGACCTCATAACAGACTACAGCATCCCCCCCCCCCTCCTTTATGTCCACAGAGTTTTTATTTTTTCTTCTTCTTCTTGTTGCTGCTAATAAACATAATCCAGGCTGCAATATAAATGTTATTTGTAGGAGACGGGGTTGATTGATGATGGATATAGCACAATAATAATAACATTCCCATAATCAAAATGTAACCACACCAATCCTCATATCTGAATTTGTATTCTGCATGAAATAGAAATAGCTTTACAGCACAACAAACAAGAAAAGGCAGTTTTTTGTTGTCTTTCGGTACAAGCAAAACTAAAGTTCTCATCGTGATAGTTAGAAAAATCTCTTTCACTGTCCTCCCACACATTGTCCCCCAGAAAGACAAAAAGAGAACAAATCGCAGGGACTAAAGGGAGCTGGTGGCAACATCATCTTTGGAACAGGAAGCAATGGCAACATGAAACACACCACTGAGCCTTGGTCTTATTTGTCTATTAGACCTTGAGGTATCTTGCATGTGTTGGAGTTATGATACATATATTTATTATGCCTGTCTAACAAGCTATGAGACTGTCCTCTCCTATGTGTTCTGATTTACAAACTCCTTATTATCACATGCTGCCATATCAGTTAATGCATTGTGGACTGGAGAACTTTAATAATTTGTGCAACATAATTTACATAATGGGAAAAATAGAAGTTTTCCACCAGTGTCTATTAATGTAATCTAGTCTATAACCTTGATAGCAAAATGTTAACTTTCTCAAACTTGTTTGCAGCCTGACAGTCCTTACAGTCCACATTTTACTGCCAGTTCTAATATCACTGAGCCAAAATGTATTCAGGAAAAATATCCACCCAATTATATCAGCAATTTTTGGACCAGGGTTTTAATTTCACCATTAAATCACGTGACATGGGAGTCAACACAACAGCAAAGTCAGCGTCCTACTGTGCCTGAGACAGTTTTGGATTGTCCCTGTGTTTTCATACCAAGTCTGTGCTATTTCTTGCATAATTATTGAGCATTATTAGCAGTAAAGCTATGGAGAGAAATTAGACTGAAAATGATCACAAATGTGCATTACATGATCTACAAATTAAATCTATTTTTTGCAAATGTGTAAGACCATCTGTGCAGAATTTTGGGATCCAATTCACACAAAAATACCAAGCAATTAAACACAAAATAGTTTTTCAAATGCACACAGCACAATCTGAATAAATATTAATGTTTCATGTACAGATTTTTAACTTCAGCCTCTCAGATCTGATCATTTTAGCTTTTGAAACATTTCCTGTGAGAAATAGAAACTGTGTAAATTTTAAATACATTCTGTTGTATTTAATTACTGGTGGTTAAAGGATCAGTGTGCAGGATTTAGTGGCATAGCAGTGAGGACTGCAGATTGCAACCTACTGAAACGTCCCTCATGTGCCAAGTGTGAACTCCCAGTTAGGATTCATTCATTGTTCAGGATGTTTTTTAACAGTAGCTGAATTATCCACAGAGGTCTCTTCCTCTCCAAAGCGAACAGACCAGGAGATAAAAACAGGTAAAAACACTGAACAAAGCAGTTTCATGTTACAAATCAGTGTTTTCCTGACACTGGCTTGTCACAAATGGGCCGCTAGCCCAGCACCTGCTAATGTGTGCTCACCTTTTTTTTTTTTCTGATAACTGAATGTGTGCTCACTTTATTTCTGACACAGAGGTTCAAGATGCATTTTACAGAGGTTTGACGGCAGGACTGATAACTACAGTGGCCAACATGAAAACGCAAGTGCCCCTATCCAGAGCCAGTGTTTGATTTGTCCGTTCCGGCCGGGCTACTGTAAAAACATGGTATTGCAACATGGTGGACAACGTGGGCGAGGACCAGCTCCCGATGCAGATATAAATAGCTCATTCTAAGGTAACATAAACACAACGATTCTCATTTCCAGGGGATTATACACAAAAAAACATACAGATGATAGCATATTCCATTTTGGCTAATGTATCCCAATAAATCCTACATGCTGGTGTGCACAGATCACCTGATACATGTGTCAGGTTACATTACCATATGGATTTTTGAGATTCTCTTCACGGTCTCCTGCTCACCAATAATTTCTCTTCATATTAGCTGGCAACACAGCCTTTTGATCATAGAAAATGAAATGCTTGAGTGGAGCAGAGGTTCGGCAAATCAGTGGCCACTAATGGGTCTGGGCACATGTGCCGCAGGGTGAGACATGCACAGGACAGGACACAGTAGCCACCTAGTTGGACAAGCCAAAACATGATGAGATGAGCAAGAGTCCATTCCTCGCTGAGCTAAACTGGGGGAGGGATTGGGGGGGTTAGGGTTACAGTGTTATCCATGGTGGTTGTTAGGGGTAGATTATTATTAGATCCAGTTATGAACTGACCTTCATGTTATTAAACTTTACTGACAGTTCTCCTTGGTGATATAAAAGCTTATTTATCCGGAGTAGTGTGCAGACCGAGAGGAGCAGAGGCGTGGGGGTACTCGGAGTAAATATTTGACTTTCTGAGTTTACACTGTTTATTGAGGATTATGAGTTTGAGAGACCAAACACTCTGTGTGCAAGGTCTTGTCTCCCTCCACCCTCCTGATCTGCCTATCCATAATGTTTCCTGCCAAGCCATCACTCTGCCTCTCAGTGGGCTCTCCTGTTTCATAAACCCGACCGTGTAAACACACCTCTGCATTCCCGAGTTGTCATACTCACTCTGCAAGACTTGGTGTTTTTTCAAAGCGTGTGTCTGCAGAGGTGTGTGTGAGACAGTAATGTGGGAGTGGTCTGATTAACATACGAGGAGCAGACATTTGTCATTCATTAGCACAGTTACTACAGCAGTATTAACTGGCGACATGCAATCCCCGGGGAATCAGACTGCAGAGGCTCATTGGGCATAATTTGATTTTCACACTGTTGAAAATAAATCTTTGCATCTTTTAACCCCACAAGTAAGAGGCGCAATTTATCTGTGTCACTTGTGTTCCCATTAAATTACTGACATGATTATCACAACTGCTCATATTGCCACCATCATCTGTCAGAGATCTCTCACAGCCTAACTGACAGGTGTAATGATGTGGTGAAAGACTTCAAGGTAATAAAGTCTACGCACCTTTGCTCTGACTTGAAACATATTTTCACTCTATGACTCAATATATCTGATTTATTTAAAATATTTTTTTTCTTGTTTTTTTTCACTAGTAGTGTAGTTTTGGTTGAATAATTTGTTAAATAATTAAAAATAATTATATGTTTTAAACTATATCACACATTCAAGTAGATATTTTTACTCCATCCATATTTGCAGCCATGATGCAGTGCAAAAACTCCATCAGTCCAAGCTGCCACAATTCACCTCAGTGGCCCAAAGAGGTCAGGAGTCACATGCATGAAAGAATATTTGACACCTCAATTAAAAAAAAAATAAAACTCAACAGAAATGTAAGAAAAAAAAATGTGACTCCTAATTACTGAGTTATTTCTTGCTTCATTTTAATTTTATTGGCATTTTGTGAACTTGCCCTCACTGCCCATTAACTTGTGACCTGAGTCACAGGTCATTAAACAGCATTTATTTCACAAAATTCAAAACCTCAACCACCGAGCAGCAGGGTAACATTTTAAGGGTCAGGCAACATATCCAAAAATATATAATTAAGAAAGTAATAAATAAATAACATAAGATAATTAGTGTCCAACAACCCTTAAATATGACATTCAAAATTTTGCCAAGAATGTGCTGCAAACATTAAAGCAGCACTAATCAATATTTTTTTATTGACAATTAGTCATGTGATTATGTACAATGTGGGAGTGTTGTTAGTCATGATGAACACTCAGAGCCCAACTCTGCAGTTCCCCTCAGCTGCACAAAAAATTTTATTCCATTTTGTTAAACTGTTTTGGTTTTACAGCCTGCAACTCCACTGTTTTGGTTCAGTCTCTCTTCTGTCAGCCATATCAAATTTATAAGGCTGTAATATGTTGTGTTTACAACTTGTTACACCACCCCCAAGTGGCAAAATAATCAATCAATACTGCTTTAATGTGTCAAATGTTATCTGATATACAGAGTGGTCCTTTCTGATGTTTGCCGTATGCCCTCGTCGTTCACTGTTATAGATTTTTCAGTGCTGTTTGGACCTCAGATCCAGATCTACAACTGAGGCCCTGTTTCTATCTGGTGGTCTCATGTGATCCAATCACAGACAGCGCTAAATACAAGTGTCAGCGAACACCAAAATGCTTTACTATCTGATCATTTATCAAACCTGCCGAGGTGGTCTGGGACACATTTGACTACATATGTGTTGTAGTGTAAAGCTAATGCGTCTCAGTGCATCCCAGACAAGGACACATGCAGGACGTGGTGGTTGTTTTTTGCAACAGCGCGCTAACATTCGCTAACTTGCCTATTTTATGTCAAGTTGAAGAAAAAGTTGCGTGACTGTCCAGTGTTTTGCCCAGTGAAGGGAGACGTGTTGAATTGTGACAGTGATATCTCTTGCTGTACCGACACACCTGCTAACGTGACTAGTGCACATGCTAGCAAGCAGCTAGCAAGAGTGTTGACGTAATATTTGTGGCACAAGTGATGTAGGCAGTGATGAAATCTGGACACAAGTGGTCACCTGGAAATACAAGATGGACACAGGTGTGAACAGTGATGTGCCTCGGCTGTTCAGTTTTGTTTGGATCACTCAACATGTTAATACCTGGTGTAAACAGGCTCAGTGTCATATAAACTCACTACACTTTTCCCATGGAGTACAACTTTTTAGAGTAGGTCAAAGAGATTAACAAAGTAGAATTCTTAAAATAACTCTGAAAATATACCCTTTATTGATTGAGGACAGAGCTTTTGTAATCAGGGCCGTGAGGCTCTGGAACATCCTGCTCAAGGAAATAAGAATGTCTGTAAAAACATACTCTTATCAGAAAGCATAACCTGATTTTATCTGAGCTGCCCGTCTATTTTATCGCTATGTTATTGATTTCAAGTTTCACGTCAAGTCATCTTAATTTTAGTTTTGGCCTTTTTGTATTTTATTTTTTACTTTGGTGACATTTCATGACATTTTAGTTTGTTTCATTCTCCTGTGTTTTCAATGTGTTTAGTTTTATTGTACTGTACTTTGTAACTTTGTTTTGAAAGGTGCTATATAAATAACATGTATTCTTATTCTTGTCTTATTTTTATTCGTATTATTGTTCTTATTCTTACAAACATTAGCCATAGTTGGCTATGGTCACTTATATTAGTTAAGAAACAGATGATAAAGGTAAAGGTTGTGCTCAGTGTTACACTTGACTGAAGTGATTTGAATTTTGAAAGTATGACAAAATGAGTAGTTTAAGATTAAAAATGTTAAGTGATATGTTTGACATGTGTTTGTTGACTCAAAGGACAATTTAAGATCAGAGGAATCTTAATAAAAATAGAAAAAATTATCCACTCAAAAGAAAATCTAAAGTCTAAATACATTGTGTTTAGGAATATTTCAGCATCCAATACGCTGTATGATATAAAGAACATAAATTTTCATTTTAAGCAATTTGGCAATCTGCTCTTACTCTGTGTTTTCTCTTGTGGCATTGCTATCCTTACTTTGCCATCGACAGTTTTTATTGAGAAATATTTACTACCAAACATTAAACAGTAAAAACAGTAAAACCAATCCACAGCAATGTTAATGGATTTAATATAAAGTAATGTGTCATGCTTTTATGGTGTTTGTTTAAAAGCATCAGGCCCAAGTATGAGATGGAAATCAAAGAATAAAGTTACCAAAAACATAAATATTAAAGCACCAGCACCTCAACCGCGACTTAAGCAGTGAAACTTAAGTAAATGCACTTTGTTACTTTGCACTTCTAACCAAACATTCCTAGAGCTGTGTACATGTGATAAAGGGGCAAACTGCTTTCCTCTGCAGGATGCACTCATAAAAAAGCCCATTCTTCATTGGCTGTGAGTATTGACTGTGTAGGCCTGTCTCTACACATGATCAATAGCAATGTATAATGTCTGCTCTCCGCCGCTCTTAATAATGAGCCTCAAACAAAGCCAAATTCTCATTTTGTTTGGCTTCGAAAGAATAACAAGGTTGTTAATTATAAAGGTTACATTGATTAATATCCCTCCTCGCCCATCAATGGATGAGTAATTCTTGGTAATGGAACATGCTCTGCTCAAAGAATCGATCTGGGTTCATGGAAGTGCGGAAAAAATATCTGGCTGATATCAGAGAAATGAATCAGAGGACAATCACAAGGGGGTAATGAGCTCCTGCCTTTTCCAGACATCTTAACTTGATAGAGTAAAAACAGATTTAACCGGACAGGGGAATAAAAGCATTAAACAAACAAAGAGCATGCATCAACTGTTGCTATTTTCTGCCATAACGGCCCTAAATCTACATAACTAAACCCTGCGGAGAAGCTTGATGTACGAAAATCTACTGTATGTGGGCAGCTTGCTTCCAGCCCACATCCTGCTTGTGGACAGATTTATAATGACTCATTTGATTTGTAGCCAGAGGTGATTATACATATGGCAGATAATTCGTGCTGTACCTTCTGATAAACCTTCTACCACACATGCTAAGGGAGGCATATTTTCTTGTGTTCAAACAAGAATTTGCACTTTTGTGCTATTTTAAGTGTGTTCAAAAAAAACATTCTGTATTTGGCTTCCATGTGTCCTCCCTCTTGTGTTGAGGCAGAGATGCCATTCTGATCATCTAATCCCCACCTTCTCCCCCTCTATACGCCACTCCTGCCTATCTCTGTGACTGAGGCAGACACCGGCGGAGGGCCAGATGGCGTGTGCTACACTTGTTTCGCTGTTGTGCGACTGTTATTTATATGCCACAGAGGCAGCAGCAGCGGGCCCCCTAGACGAGAGCTTTTGTTTCGGAGCTTGAAACGGAGAGAGGAAGAGAGGGGCGAGGAATGAGCGGGAGACAAAAACAAATGTCCCTATTAGATTATCACCTCAGCCCCTGTGGAAGAACTCTCTACTCCTGTCTTGTGTGTATAAGCTTTGGTGTGGGTGTGTGCCCCCCGCTGCCAGGAACAGAAAACAGCGGTCTGATATCTCAATATCACTGGTATTAGTCCGGGTAAGAGGCCATGGATCATTTTAATGCCACCTCATGTACAGGAAGCCCCGAGTAGTGGATCAATGATACATGTCCCCCAGCCACCCATGACACCTACCAGCCACACACGCGCACACACGCATCCCTCAACCCAGCCCTGCATTCCTCCCTTTTTACTCTGTCGCGCACACACACCCCTCCCCTACCCACTCAATAAACTGTGAGAAAAAGCAATATCTCTCTTGAAGGCAGAGGAATATGATTAAAGCTTTCGCGCTGCCGTTATCATCCCATGAGCCGTTAACAGGGAGCAAAATGAAGCAAAGTGAATTACCTTCAGCTGTCACTGTGTAGCCTGCAGACCCAGAGTCAAGGGCCTGTAATGTTCAAAGCATTGTTGAAGCTTATAATGACAGATAGAATTCAAGAAAAGCACATTGTGCCTTTGTAAGAGAAACCGTGTTATTGTGGCAAAAAGTTTCTGCAATTGTTTTCCACTGAGAAGTTGCAAAAAATACTGTAAACACTTTTAGTGTTTTACTATAGAATGTGAAAACATCTTGACATTGAATAGATATGGCAATAACTGCCTACACCAGTGCTGAAAAGCTGTATATTGACGTCCCTCTACCCAGCAACATTTTCCAGCTCTTCCTGGGGGATCCTGAGGTGTTCCTAGGCCAGATGAGATGTATAATCCCTCCAGTGTGTTCTGGGTCTACCCGAGGGTCTCCTACCAGCTGGACATGTCTGGAAAACCTCCAAAGGAAGGCCCACAGGAAGCAGCTTGAACAGATGCCTGAACTACCTCACTCCGAGCTAGCTCCGGGTGTTTAAGCTCCAGAGCCTATGTTTGAGGATGAACCCAGCCACCCTACGAAAGAAACTCATTTTGGCCACTTGTTCTTGTGATTCTTTTGATCGCTACCGAAGCTCATGACCATAAGAGAGGGCTTGAACGTAGAATGACTGGTAAATCAAAAGTTTTGCCTTCTCGCTTTGCTCCCTCTTAACCACAACAGTCCCGTACAACGTCTGCATTACTGCCAACACTGTACCAATCCACCTGTCAATTTCACGTGCCATTTTACCCGCACTCGTGAACAAGACCTTGAGATATATGAACACAGATCTGATGATATAGCCACAAAGTCGATCATCAGTCTTCCGTCTGAGGTGTTCTTGTACCAAGTGTACTGATCAATCAGCCTGTGCTCAAAGATATTCTTTGTTAAGGCCAGTCCACAACTAGCACTGAAGTGCAATAACAAAGCACTTTCCTGTAATTGCCTATGTGAGTGTTAAAGTCCCCTAACAGAACTATGGGGTCCCTAGGCAGTATCCTTTCCAGGACCCAACCAGAGACTCAAAGAAAGCTGGATACTCTGGACTGCTGTTCAGCGCATAGGCACAAAACACGCCCCAGTGACATAGGGGCAACACTCTTCTTCTCAGAGGAGAATTCTAACAATCAGCCTGAGAAGGGTGAGCATCCCGGTACCCACACAACAGATCTTGGCAACTCCAGAGAGAAAGAGAGTCTAACCTCTTTCCTGGAGTTTGGTTCCAGACCCAGTGCCATGGGAAGAGATGAGTCAAACTACATCCAGTTGGTACCACTCTACCTCCCACGTGGGCTCTGGTTTCTCCCCCACCCAAGAGGGATGACGTTCTAGGAAATCAGTGTGCCATGCCTGTCGTCAGTATGCATAGGTCCTTGACCCCAGTCATGTCTATCCCTGTGGATGGTGGATCCACAGGGGGGTAGCTTCATGTAGTCTTTCGGGCTGTGCGCTGACTGGTGAGTTCCCCAGTTCTGGCTCTAGGAGTCTCTGGTTTCCCTTTTCCAGGCGAGGTGTGACGGGTCCTTTAGCCATTTCATGTGGGGTCTGTGAATCACTCTTAGATCTTTTTTGGCTTTTGTATTTGGTTGAACAAACCCTTTAATGTCTATTATCCCTTCTAATGCTGTTTTGCCAAGACAGATATTTCAACACATTGATTTTCATTCCCTTTGCTTGACATGCTGGTTATGGAGGTTAACAATGGGTGTTAAGGAAAGTGTAAATTAGTATTTCTGTCATCACATTGAGATATCTCTCTCATTCCTCCTGTGGTATGTTAACTTGTTGAATTCCATGTGGATAAAAAAGGCAGGAAAGTAAGGGGAAACATTTCGTCACTTTCAACATGCCATTTACTCTGTTATACCCATCCCTTATCAGTCCTCTTGCTATTTCCAGATTGCACTTTATGTGGTGGGGTGGAAACATCTCAGAGAGAGAGAGAGAGAGAGAGAGAGAGAGAGAGAGAGAGAGAGAGGAATGGGTTATAAACACTGTCATTAGAAAATGTTCACTCTGTCCTCTTGAAAAGCCAAGGATTTTGCAGTCCTTCAAAGATAACATTAAGGCTCACCATCAAACAAAATATCATCAGCTCTGGCTGCTACGCTAATCGGTAGCAGCAATGGGATGAGAGGAGACTCAGACAAGAAGAGAGAAAATGAGATAGAAGGAATGAGAGAAGTCTGAGTGGGATACTGATTGCAGTCAGCTGTCTGATCCCTGTCGGTCTCCAGATTGCAGCCCTGTCAGCGTGCCTGCTTTTTTTAAGTCAGCGGACAATGAAATGGTTTACTCTGTGATCAGAACTGAAATGTAGCAGGTAGAGCTTTCTTGTCAAACCTCAGGAAGCATTAGCATTAAAAGAAGTGTGTAGGCAGAAACCAATACCACGGCTGTACCAGTGATCTCTCCTGTGAATGGAAAGGCAACGTGTTGATAAATTAAGTCAAATAAATTAGGACAGGGACTCATTTTGTGCCAGACTGACAATTAAAGATGCCTTGGGATTAACCCAGTGATAACATCCGTCTCCTCTTTTACATCCATTAAACGGGAGTAATCATCTAGATTGACACAATGAGTGCTTATGGAAAAAAAGCAGATTATGTGACATCATTACTTGACCTTTTAGTGACAACTAATGCTCTATGATCTATTTTTCACTGCTGTGTGTTTCTCAAAGAGAAAAAAATCATAGGAGTGTCCCAAATCCATTCTGCAGAGAAATTTTCAGCATAATTTAAGTAGTAGTGTGTTCACACTAGGACAATGACAAAATTAAGTGTACTCAAAAAAGTCATTATGCATACTTAAAAACGCTTGAATTTGAGTGTGCTGTTGATGGACACTAGTGGCAACTTCAGGTTCAGAAGGCCATTATCAGCCTATTAAATGGCCATTGTCAGATGTCATCATTCGCAGTTTTGTCAGGTTTTACTTTCAGTTTCATTAGGTGTAGGCACCAATACTACGTGGTTACATTTAGACAAAAAGATAAAGGTCTACGTTAAAAAAAGTATCTTTATGTGATGTGATGTGATGTGATGTGATGTGATGAGACAAAAAATGAGTCAGCATTGACTTTTGGTTGTTTTGTTTTGTTTTTTTAAGATATTTTTTGGCATTTTGTCTTAACTGGATAGGAATTTAAGCTGCAGCAAGGTTATGGCCTTTGTACATGGGGTGCTGATACTACCAGGTGAGCAACTGGGCACCCTGAAAATCCAGTTTTCTTTTTACCCATCCACCATCCTGACCATCTTTTACACTCTTACTACCAGGACAGCACCTGACTTTATTCTGTTCCATCCTTTTGTTATTCCATCATTATTACTACAACCACTAGGGGTCACTTTCAAACAATAAACATGGTCATTTAATGGGCTAATTATGGCCTTCTGAACCTACTACGTGTAGCAGGCCAATTGTAACCCAAATCTATAAGGCTGATAACCACCAGTGTCAATTCAACAGGTGATAACATTTGAAGTGGGCTTGATTGATGAAATGAATGCTATTGATGCAATCATGCCTGCTCAATCTGTAAGATATGTAATGTGTGTGTGTTATAACTGGATAACCCAAGATGGTAACTTTTCATTTTTTTTAAAAAAAAGGCCACCTGTTAACAAGTTTGCTATAACAACTTTATAAGGAGATATGTCAAGGTTGTGTGTGCAGCTTGTTGTGCTGCCCACAGGCAGTCAGAAAAAGATATTATTACTGCTTTAAGGCATGTTCAAAGGAAACCGTTGTCACTGTTGGTGGGAGACAGCTCCAGGTCTCCTGTGTCAAAGTTGGATCTTTTTCACATCAAACCATCAACCACAATCAGACACTTTGTGACAGTATACAGAATATAGAGCACTTGTCACAAACAACAGAAATATAACTCTCTTTAAGTTTCTGACCAACAAGCATAGCTTTTTATACACTTACTGGCAAGGACTCGCTCAATCTCAGCATTTGTTATGAAGAGAAGACGGAGCTCATACTGCAGAAGCTTTTCATAACGATCAATATGCAATTTTAAGCTTATGTAAAGTCAAAATGATGCAATTATAACAGTGGAAATGAAACAGAGTTTTACATTAATTTGAAAATCAAAGCTGTTTCCATTTTGAGCTCTAAAGTATTCCAGCAGATTTCACACCTACTCTCACTCCATGGAGCAGAATGTAAAAATTTACTGCAGAATCATCTTGACAGTCATCTCAGTTTACAACGATTACTCTAAAAATGATTTACTGAATGTTAAGATGTAATACAAACCAAGAAAACAGTGACACTCCAGGCTTGACTTCAGTTTTAAGAAAGGTGTGGGCTTATCCAAAAAGGCTAAAGGTAACACTTGACTGGACTACTGTCAACCTGTACACTTAGACTGGCTGTTGCAGAACGCTTTATATTTTCATTTTTTGCTCAATCTATTGGGATGGCATGTGGCTTGGCCCTCAAGGGTGGCCAGACGTAGGTGTTTATTCAGCATGAAATGAGGTGAAGCCTAAAAATACATAGGGGTCGAGGGGGACGCTGGGCGGGGTTAAATGGTTGGCCCCCCATTCAAAGAGCCACAGAATGAACAGTGCTGCCTCATTAGCAGCCTGATACGGAAGCAGGTCCATCTGGAATAGCAGGCAGAGGAACTGGAGAGACTGGGACTCGGCACAGAGAGAGAGAGGGGTCAGAAATAGCTGAAAGATGAACAGACTGACCGCAGGACAAACACACACACACACACACACACACACACTCACATGAAAGCACAGAAGCAAGCTGACAAAGGAGATACAGAGAAGCGCACACACAGATGATCACTGTTAAAGTCAGAGACAATGTCAAAGGCGGAAAAAACACATACAAATGCACACCCAGACACGACGGCACAGAGACGCAAACAAACAGATGCAGAGATAGATATGTTTACACCATCACACACACACACACAAACACACACACACACACACACACACACACACACACACACATTGTCAGATCTACTGTACTTTAAGCCCTTGTTGCATCTTTTAAATTGATGCTCAAGAATCATTTCCATATTTATGTAACTAGCTTATTCATGACTTGAAGTTAAATGTATTCCTGATCATAACTTCGCTAATGGGTATTCTCATGGAACAGAGCAGATGTGTATGTGTTTCAGTTTGCATGAATGCATGTATATTTTAATGCAGTACATATGAATACTATACATGCAGTATGTATGAGTGTTACCGAGCGGTCATGTTTGCATTAGGTATGCAAAAAATTAAGCAAACATCTCTTATTGTGGAAAGATTTATGCATTGCTTAAAGGGATACTACAATCACTGAATACTGCACTTCATTAAGTTGGAAGACTCTGATACGTTCACCATTATCCATATGTAATGTATAAGCATATTTAAATAAGGTCCTCCTTAAGCCTGGAGTTTCATGTTTTAGCAACACATTCTCAGTCCGACCTTGTCACATATCGACATTTGGTCATGGGCTTTTCACATCCAGATACAACATGAAAGGTACCCTGGGTGTGTTGACTGTTGACGTTCTGGGAAACCGCGTCAAGTTCTGCCTGTTACATGCATTGTCGTCTTTCAAAATACACGTCCGTTTTCACAGGACGTTTAATGTTTACATACAGTCTCTTTCAAAATGTACACACTACATCAGTACAACACCGCAAATTGATGTTTTTTTTCCTCCAACGACTAACACATGGTTGGGTTTAAGCGACAGAAACACGTGGTAGCGTTTGGGAAAAAAAGAACAAGGTTTGGCTACATAATCTTACGGGAGGCGAACGCTGTTCTCCTGGGTTAAAGTCGTGGTTGGGTTTAGGCAACAAAAGCACGTGGTTGCGTTTGGGAAAAAAGAACAGGGTTTGGCTTTATAATCTTACAGGACGCGAATGCCACTCTCCCAGGTGAAAGTTGGTGTTTGTTGGACCCATCCACCACGCCTCCCGCCTGTCCTACTTGGACCTCCGCCACCTTATTTTTCATTCTTGTCCTGCTGTGTTTGCCCCTGACGCCGCTGAGCTCGGTTAAACTATATCACCAACCAGCCACATATTACGGCAGCGTTAAAGGACGGCTTTTTCGTCAGTTGCTGATGCTGCAAGTCACTGCCAAACATCGGATTTCGATGACTTCGGAGTGAGATTGGGTTGGATTTAGCCGTCGCCCTGCAACACATTCTCATCTCCAGGCACTAGCTAAGACAACCCTGATGACATCATCAGGGTTTTTCTTTTTTTCACACTTGACAAAGTCCCTTCAGAGCCACAGAGGACATTATACAAATGTACCATGCTAGTACACATAACCACCAAACTCACCTGTAAGTGCAAATTGGTGAAACATGTCTGTTCCTCCATAAATGGACACGTGTGACCCAGCTACTTCCCCATCTTTTGTTCTTTTTGGCTGGAATGTCCAATGCCTTTGTTTGCTTCCTTTGAGTATGATCATGATTTGTTTTTCCTTTTATTTTCTTAAAAGTAAAACTTTTCTTCTGTGAAGTGGTTGTGTGTCCTGTATATGTTTTGGTCTCAAGTAGAGCTTTGGTATGTTTAGAGAGGCTGTAACAGGAACATCACACTGACTGCAGCTTAAGAGGATTTTCCCCATTCTTGGATCTGGCCCAGTACCTATACCCCCTGTGGACTGAAATACAGCCATCTAGAGAAACTCATTTCACTGCAGTTGTACAGTTCATAATCTCTCTATATATCATGCTCCTTTTATCATTTTTGTTGACATTCTCCACTTTTCCTTAAAATTTTTTTATAGTTGCATGTCACAAGAACAGACTGGCATGGTGGTGCAATGGTTAGCACTGTCGCCTCACAGCTAAAAGGTTCCAGGTTTGAATGGCTGGCCAGCTGGCGCCCTTCTGTGTGGAGTGTGCATGTTCTTCTCACATCAGCGTGAGCTTCCTCCCACAGTCCAGACATGCAGGTTAGGTTAATTGGTGACTCTTGCCCATAGGTGTGAATGTGAGCATGACTGGTTATCTGTCTCTATGTGTCAGCCCTGTGATAGTCCGGCAACTTGTCTAAGGCAGTGGTTCCCTACTGGTGGATCGTGGTCCATTCTGGTTGGACTACAACTGACTTGTGAACGTTTCAAGTTTGTAAAATAACACACAGACTGACACAGACCTTTTATTTCTGAATGCTGTTTCTCTATGTAGAGTGACTGAATAACGGACAGCTACTTAAAAGAGACAGCAAACTAGCTCAATGACATGCCCAATCACAATATGATGCTGCATATATTAAAGTGTGTGGACTATGAACTAATGACTGAGGAGAAATCTGGACCTTGTGGCTGGACCAGTTGGGAACACTGGTCCAGGGTGTACCCCACCTCTCGTCCAATGTCAGCTGGAATAGGCTCCAGCCCTTCCGAGATCCTTAACAGGATAAGCGGTTATGGATAATGAATGAATGAATGTCACAAGAAACTTTTGCAGTTTATGCAGTTTTTGCTTGTTTATGGTCAAATTTAAACACAGAGAAGGCAAAAGTCTGGTGAAAGTTAATTAAAAGGTAGTTAAGATAAGAAAGCTGGAATGCCAAAATTAAGCTTGGAAGTGTGAGTTTATAATGTTTTTGTTTGGAGAAATATGTCAGGAATTACTCATTAATTTAATAAGAAAAAACTATAGTGACAGTCAGTGACATTGGTACAAACTTACAGATACTGATTAAAGAATTTCACATTTAGAGAGAAACAAACTGACATGCAGGTGCGCGCGCGCACACACACACACACACACACACAAACACACACACAAACATACTGTATAGAAAGCTGTGCATACACACTTTGGTACAAAGACAGATCAGATTCTCTCCCCCTGCCTGTTTGCCACAAAGCAGAAAGCAGAGGGAGGAGTGGAGTATGGTGACATGCTGCAGCAGATGGCTCATCTCCTCCTCCTCATCCTCCTCCTCTCTTCCTCTCATTCCTCTGCCACCTGTGGAGGAGGACACACACTCTTCAGAACCGTCCGCCCTCCCCGAAATCAAGGATGCAGGTCATTTATCATGAAAGGAGCAGGTCACCTCAAATTAAAGTTTGTTGTGCGAGTGCATGATTCTTCTTGTGGGTTCTGCACATCACTCTGTTCTTGTCAGACTGAATGAGTCTGAAAGTCACAGTGACACCGATGGGAGTTTGTCTTTGTGAGCAAATTACCCGTAAGAACATCTCTGATGATTGCAGGAATCTTCAATTTTATTTCTTTTTTTCCCCATGCAAATTAAAAGCTCCTGTGTTTTGCAGAAACTCTCTGTGAAAATGAAACTCCAGTTCTAAACTTGTATTATTATGATTATTATTATTTTAGTTAGAGTAATTATATATTACTCTACATATTAATACAGAAATGTTTATTACCTCATATGTGTATATGTTGTGTGACAAATTTCTCAGCCCTCTTAAATAAGACAAAAAGTGTTTGGAACAAAAGAAGATGAGCAGAACTTGTATGCAGTGACATGGTCAATACAGGAACTTTTTTAAAAATCTAAGTCTTTATTTCTATTTAATGCAGATGTCTCACAGTGCACAGTCTTCTCTTCACACTCTTCTTCTCTTGTTTTGTTTCAGAGCCGGCCAAAGCCATGCATCGGCTTCACTTCTCTCCGGCTGAGTTGACATCGTGACAGGCCTTGAGAGGCAAGGATACACAGTGTCCTTATTCTGTCACCTTCCCCCATTGGCTTTGACTGGCCCCAACACATGCATTCAAGCCCCTACAGCACAGCCAATAAATCACTGTCTTCTGATACAATGCAAGAGAAAGTTTGCTCAAGGAGCTCGGCACAGGCATTATCAGTGTTTGGTCCCGATCTATTTTGGTCCTCTCCTTTTCAGTCGCTGGATGTTTGACATAAAAGGATAGATATGCTGGTGGATCAAACTGTGATGTAAACCGTGAAGTTTTTCGCTGCATTAATGGTTTGGATAAAAATCAAACTGATCTGGATTTGTGTGTCAGCTCCTTCTACGGCATATCATTCACAGATGCTCACTCTCACTTCTGAGGAGTATGTCCACACAGTTATTCACGTTACCCACTTACTCACTCATTGTTCATCACGACCTTTTGTCACGTAACTTTGAGATGTGACACTTCATATTCTATCTTCAGACCATCCCTGGAGAGGCATTATGGCTGATGCATGTTCCCCCGAGTACATGTGTCCTCCTCAAAGAGTCACCCATTAATCTCTGAGCACTTCCTATCAATGCAAACCGTCCCCATATCTTTGGCTCTCTCAATCAACCTCATAACATCTGCGGTGACAAATTGACAGAGCTGCAGAATGACCTTACATCATTTTACAGTGCTATGCATCCATGGATGAACTATGAGACAATGGGCCCCCGTAGTCTCTTTTTGGTCATTTCTTTCTCTCTTTATAGTTGTTTTGTGTCTGTTTGTGGTCATGTTGTAACTCTCTCCCCCTTTTGGTCATTTTATTGTGTCTTTGTACTTGTTCTGTGTCTTTGTGTAGTCATTTTGCATCTGTTTGTAATTGCTTTGCATCTCCTCTTGGTTGATTTGTATCTTTTTGAAATATTTTTCTGTCCCTTTGTAATTATTTTGCGTTGCTTTGTAGTTGTTTATTTTGCATATTTGCATATTTTGCACTGTGAATATTTTGTGACTCCTCTGTAATTAAGCATCCATCTGTTCAATTTGTTTCTCTTTGTGGTTGTTTTAAGTGTCTTTGGTATCATTTTGTGTTTCTTCCGTATCGTATCATCTATTTGTGGTAATTTTGCACCTTTGTAGTCATTTTGCATCTCTTTGTGGTCATTTTGCATTTCTTTGTAGTCGTTTTGCATCTCTTTGTGGTCATTTTGCATCTTTTTGTGGTCATTTTGCATCTTTGTGGTCATTTTGCATCTCTTTGTGGTCGTTTTGCGTCTCTTTGTGGTCATTTAGCATCTCTTTGTGGTCATTTTGCATCTCTTTGTGGTCGTTTTGCATCTCTTTGTGGTCGTTTTGTGTCTCTTTGTGGTCGTTTTGTGTCTCTTTGTGGTCGCTTTGCGTCTCTTTGTGGTCATTTAGCATCTCTTTGTGGTCATTTTGTGTTTCTTTTTGATCGTTTGTAACTCTCTGGACTTAGTTTGCACCTCTTTTGGTCATTCCATTGCCTCTTTGTAGGTTTTTATGTTTCTGTAGTATTTTTGCATCTTTCTGCAGTCATTTTGTGTTGTTTTAAATTTTTGTGCGGCCATTTTGTGTCTATGTGCAGTCATTTTGCATCTCTTTGTAATCGCCTTACATCTCCTCATGGTTGATCTGTATCTTTTTGTAGTCTTTTTGTCTCTGTAATTGTTTTGCATAGCTCTGTAGTTGTTTCGCGGTTTATTTTGCATCTCTGTCATCATTTTGTGTCTTTTCTGTAAGTCGTCATCTATTTGTTGTCAGTGTGTGTCTCTGTAATTGTTTTGCATGATATTGTAGTCATTTTAGGTTTCTTCTGTAATGTGTCATCTTTTTGTGGTAATTTAACATGTCTTTGTGGTCATTCTGTGTCTTTTGTGTCCCTTTGTAATTGTTTTGCAGAGCTTTGTAGTTGTTTTGTGGTTTATTTTTGCATCTCTGTGATCATTGTGTGTCTCCTCTGTAATTTAGCATCTATCTGTGGTCAATTTGTTTCTCGGTCATTTTGCATCTCTTCATAGTCATTTTGTGTCTCTGTGGTCATTTGGTGTCTCATTGTAGTGTATCTCTATGTAGTCATTTTGCGCCTCTGTATGGTAGCTTTGCATTTCTTTGAAGTAATTTTGTGTCTCTTTGTGGTCGTTTTGCATCTCTTTGTAGTCAATATATGTCTCTTTGTGGTTGGTTTTGTGTTTCTTCTGTAATGTATCATCTATTTATGGTAATTTACCATCTTTTTGTGGTTGTTTGCATCTCTTTGTAGTCATTTCGCATCTCTTTCTGGTAATTTCTTTGTCTCCTAGTTGTTTTGCAACCTTTTGAGGTTGTTTTGTGTCTGTTTGTGGTAATTTTTGTAATTCTCTATGGTCATTTTGCACCTCTTTTGGTCATTTTATTGTCTCTTTGTAGTTGGTTTGCATCTTTGTGTAGTCATTTTGTGTCTATTTGGGTCGTTTTGCATCTCTTTGTAATTGCTTTACATCTCCTCTTGGTTGATTTGTATCTTTTTGTAGTCTTTTTGTAGTCTTTTTGTGTCCCTCTGTAATTATTTTGTGTAGCTACATGGTTATTTTGCATCTCTGATCATTTTGTGCCTATTCTATAATTTAGCATCTATTTTTTGTCAATTTGTGTCTCTTTGTGGTCATTTTGTGTCTCAGTGGTCATTTTGTATCTCTATGTAGTCATTTTGCGCCTCTGTATGGTAGCTTTGTATTTCTTCAAAGTAATTTTGTGTCTCTTTGTGGTCGTTTTGCATCTCTTTGTAGTCAGTTTGTGTCTCTGTAATTGTTTTGCATCATTTTGTAGTCATTTTAGGTTTCTTCTGTAATGTGTCATCTATTTGTGGTCATTTTACGTCTCTTTGTAGTCTTTTTGTGTCCTTTTGTAATTGTTTTGCGTAGCTTTGTACTTGTTTTGTGGTTTATTTTTACATCACTGGGATCTTTATGTGTCTCTTCATAGTCATTTTGTGTCTCTGTGGTCATTTGGTATCTCTTTGTAGTTGTTTTGCATCTCTTTGTAGTCAATATGTGTCATTTCGTAGTTGTTTTGTGCTTTTTATTTAATGTATCATCTATTTTTGGAAATTTAGCATCTGTTTGTGGTTGTTTTGCATCTTTTTGTAGTAATTTTGCATCTCTTCGTGGTCATTTTGCATCCCTGTGTTCATTTTGTGTCCCTTCTGTAATTGTGTATCTATTTGTGGTCATTTTTGTTTCTTTTTGGTTGATTTAGGATTCTTTGTAGTCCATGTGTGTCTCTTTACTGTAGTTTTTTGTTTTCATCTCCTTGAGGTGACCTTTGCATCTCATTTCAGTTGTTTTGCATCTCTTTTTGTCATTTCTTGTCTCTTGGGTTGTTTTGTTTCTCTTTATAGTCATTTGTTGACTTTCCAACAAGAAATTGTTAGCAGTCAATTTCAACAGAGTCTCTAGTCCAGGGCCACCTTGCTCCCTTGGGCCCCAGGACCTGTGCCAGTAGGTAATCCATCCATGACTTTATCCCAGTGCACATGCTTGTTAAAAGGTCAGGAGGGAGGCTGCGACACTGCAAGCCACAGAATGAATGAGTCCTGGCTGGCATATACCATCAAGGTGTCAATATAAAGCTCCTGTGCCATGATGGATCTGGCTGAGTTAAAAGAATGGGCGTCAGACTGTAATGATTGAAGGCTTTTGGCGCTGAAATGTCACTGGGAGAAAACTGGGGATTGGAAATGATTGCATAGGTAGAAATGAAAACTGATTGGATGGCAAAATACATTTTTGTCAGCAAATCAAGCACTTTTATGCAAATTTCTGCGAGCAATTTTTCATATATTCACACATCTGTCATCTCAGTCAGACCTCAGACATCAAGCATGCAAAAAAAAAAGTGCTTGCCAGACTGCGAGGAGCCAAAGGCTGTGATTTGCATAGAAAATGGTCACATGTGATTGGCTGAAAGTGATGAATAAACAAATAAGTTAGATCTGAGGCTTTAGAGTTGGACCTCAGCAAAAACAATTTCTCTGAGTGAGATTGAAATTTGGACAGTAATGAGTTAAAAAAAACTGTCAAGTCATTGCTCCACCAAATATTTAGCCTGTGTAGAGCAACAACAAGTACTGCAGTGTCTGATAACTGGTTGGCACTCCCTTGTAACTTTGTTTTAATTTGTTTTTTTGTTTCTTTTAGTTTTATGCATATTATAAAAGTCAATGGGCTGTTTTACTGGAGGAAGATAAAAAAAGGCAGGCAACGTAGATGGTTTGTTGCAATGGGGTTAGAGTAGTTTTTTTTTTTTTGATCAGCCACACACGTGTTTACCTGCTCTCTCTTTTTGTCTTTCATATACACACACACAAAGAACATGACTGCAAAACATTTTACTTTTTTCAGTACGCGTTTCCTTAACTTGCCTATAGAGGACTTGTATTATGCAACACTTTCTCTAATTTTAAACATATTTTACATTTTATTAATATAAATTTGAGCTCAAAAGGAACATTAAATGTTAAGGTATGGCAGTTTTTCAAACCTGAGACTCTAGCTCTGTCCTCTCTTTCAGTCTGTTCTTTTGAGCAACACAACTCACAGGTGTCCTTTAGCTAACACAGTTACTACATGCTTCAACCTATTTTTAAACATCCTTAAACATCCACTCATCTGTATTTCTAAGTACAATGACTCAGTTACTGTGCTCAAGTACAGTTTTAAGGTGCTTGTGTATATTTTCATTTTATGCTACAACTCTGCAGCATCTCAGAAGGAAATGTTGTAATTTCCAGTCCACTCCATTTATTTGACAGTGGTTTGTTACTTTGTATGTAATGGTTTTACACACAAAACATAGGATAAGCTTATATGGTATTATGTATCATTATACATTACCCAAAAGTGGTGCTATAATGAACTCCAACTTGCATAACAATCCAATCTAATGTATGATAACACTCACACTACTTAAGTCAATTTAGCTGAGAATATTTTTGTAGCTGGACCTACATAACATTGTGAATGCAGGACTTTTACCTGTGGTGAGGTATTTTTGCACTGTGATATTTGTACTTGTCAGTTCTGCACAACCATCCCCTATTTTGTTCTTTCATTATCCATCAAAATAGCCCACTTATTACAGAAAAGACCTGGCACTTCTGCATATGCCAGTAAGACCAAGAGAAGCTAGAATACCAAGACTGTAAAAGGAAGAGTTCACCCCAAAATCAGAACATATACACATACGTACAGATTTTACCTCCTGCCTGTAGTGCTACTGTACTTATCAGTTTAAACTGTTTTGGTGTGAGTTGCAGAGTGTTGGAAATATTGGCCATAGAGATGTCTGCCTTCTCTCCCATATAATGGAACTAGATGGCACTCGGCTTGTGGTCCTTAAAGGTCCTTAAAAAACAGCAGTATCCCTTTCTAGAAATCATGACCCGGTTACTCAAGATGACTCACAGACCTTGTTGTGAGCAGTTTCATGTAGGAACTGTTTCCTTTAATGCCATGTCAACCAATTGTTCAATACTGGCAGCTCACCTGCGCTTCTTATGTTACAGTATTATCATAGAAAGAAAATGGTTCCTACATGAAACTGCTCACAACAAGGTTTGTGGATTATCTTGAGTAACTAGGTCATGATTTCTGAAAAGAGACATTACTATTATGTTTTTTCAAATGTATTTTTTTTTTTTTTTTTTTTTTTTTGGTGCTTTGAGCACCACAAGCTGAGTGCCATCTGTTTCCATTATATTGGAGAGGAGGCAGACATCTCTACTGCTGATATCTCCAACACTGTGCAACTCACACCAAAAATCTAAACTGATAAATAGCACTACAGGTAAGAGGAAACATGTATTTTTGATTTTGGGGTGAACTGTCCCTTTAACACTCTTGTTATTCTAGCTTCTCTTGGTCTTACCAGTAAAGCCCATGCAGAAGGGCCATGTCTTTTTCTTTCAAAAGTTGGCTATTTTGATGGAGACTAAAAGAATGAAATAGGGGTGGGTGACCTGATGATCTGGCAACCCTCAAGGTGTGCAGAACTGACAAGTACAGATATCACAGTGAAAAAATACTCACTGTGGGGTGAACTGTCCATTTAAAATTGGTCGGGCAATTCAGTAACACCGTATTATTTGTGGAAACACATCCCTACCGTCATACAAATCAGCACCTATGGTTTGTTGTTTTATCCCAAACACTGAAAGTAAAAGTCTGTGATGAGCCTGAAAATGTCTGTGAAGTCCGTGCCCGTGCTCTCTAAATCAATTTCTGCATTACAAATAG
The DNA here is from genome assembly GCF_041903045.1 of Epinephelus lanceolatus. Taxonomy (NCBI): domain Eukaryota; kingdom Metazoa; phylum Chordata; class Actinopteri; order Perciformes; family Serranidae; genus Epinephelus; species Epinephelus lanceolatus. The sequence goes on along the minus strand of NC_135750.1, from coordinate 31,621,544 downwards.
TAATTAGCTGAGTTCACTGAGGTTAAGTGTTGAATACTCCAGTATAATCAGTTATATTGTTAGGCATTCACAGCCATCTCCTACAGCTCACACAGATAAAGTAACTAAGAGAAAAGACAGTTTCACTCAATAATGTGTGATAATACCATGCTAACGCATTGCTCCATAGGGAATGAAAGGAAAGACTTTGGAGCACATAGTGTGACTTAATTCTTTGCTTTTCAGCTTTACAAACAGTTTAAGACCAAAACAACAATGTGTGAATTCTTAAATTGAGTGCTACAGCCTTTTAATCCCTTTACACTGGTGAATATTTAATGTGGAAGTAGAAAAAGATCTCATTTGCACTTGAAAAACAATTAGGAAAAAGGGAGCAGGACAAATGTAAATTTATTGAGGTCAGCTTGATGTTTTTTTTCACTCTGGAGAGATCTATTTTTTGGGAAGAATTCATGCCCACTTTAAAGGGAAAACATCAGATAACCCAGGAGACCAGGGTGCTGGAGCTTGCTCCATCTGGTTAACAGGGCAACTCAGAGCCTTTAGAGTTTGTTTTGTGTTAGCGAGAGAAACACAGCAGGAGAAAAAAGAAAGACAGAGACCAAGAGGGAGAGAGAAGACAGGGTGGTGGGAGGAGGCCCGGGTCGAGTCCTCAAAGTGCCGGACTGTTCTACTTAAAGATCTTTAAATAGGGTGATTCACTAAAATGCCTCGCTCTCATCTGTCTCTGCTCTTGTTGAGGCGCCATGGGATAAAGCGGGGGGCTGAGCATCATGGGAAAGTGGGTTGGGGTGTGGACAGCAGGGCAGGTTGTGTCATCACTGGAGGAACAGACTTACCCAAATTGCCCACAGGGATCAATAAAGTTTCTTCATTAGTGGATCATTGTCCTACAGAGCCACCGTACGGAAAAATAAGGACACAAATCTCGAGAAGCAACTGTCATACATAAAACATAAGGCAAAGTCAAAGCAATAAGATAATGGATGTTTTATGCACTGGAGCCAGAGTTGCTTTGAATGCCAAGACCTATTCATGTGGTTAGTGGACTCATTTACCTTCCGTCTGAATTCTTCATGATTTCCCGGTGCAGCTGATTGCCTCTAATTTCAGCCGAGCATCTGGGGAAGGGGATTCATTGTGGAAACAAGAACGGAGACTGTGGGTCTTTGGATTGCCGCATGCCAGCTAAATGATCTCCAGTGGACGTAGGCTTAAATGGAGGCTAAATGGCGACGCCGAATGCTCCTCTATCTGAAGCTCATTACCCGCCTCTCAATTCCCCAGAGACCTGGCTCAGCTTCACGTCGAGCACTTTCCTGCCAGGAGGAGGGTGATTACAACATTTTGCTCGACAAAAGCTCCCCTTCCCCCTCGCTTTTCTCATCGTTTCCTGTCTTCTCCCTCGCCCTCCCTTTCTCTCTGTGGTCACCCCCTTCCCTCTTTCTCTCTCCTCTGTGCTTCTTTCACACTCCCTCTCTCCTGCACCTCGCAGGCACCCCAGGCGATTCATACTCTGGCTGATTTGTCTTTGTGTCCTGCCTATGATTACAACACTTAGAGACAGGCAAGCCATGAATGGTATAGGAGAGTGTTTACTCGCTAACAGACAATAGTGAATAAGCAGAATTATGAATCATACACACCAGCCCAGACAACAACAACAACTACAATAATGGTAACGACTAAACAAACTGTATGGAAATCAAAAGCTGTTTGAAAGTGAATCACAGGAGAGCCGCAGAACGGCAAGCAGATGGGATAAACACTGATGTACGCACAGGGTATGATCCAGCCGGGGAGGAGAGGAGGCCTACGCATTTCTCTGCCAAGGCTCGATGTACTCGAGACCCAGATGGGCAAAGATGTCCTTTTCAGTCGTAGCTGCCAGGAACTCTTTCTAGAGTGAGGACAAACAAACAGAAAGTCAGTGACTTGTGCAGGAACGTACAGGAATTTGTCTCAGTGACACCAGTGCAAATCCATAAATTCCCAATTTTAAGCTTCATTATTCCTGAAAATGTCCGTGCCTCAACTGTGCTTGTATTTGGACCCCTATCTCCACTGCAAGCTGTCAATATCAATTTAGGATTTTATCCACCCAGTTTGTGCCAAGGCTCAAACATGCAGAGACTGTGCAGATTTACATTTGACCGCCCACCTCCCTTCCAACCCATAAACACTCTAACCTTGCTCTAAGTGATTGAACTCTTCAGCGGATGAGTATTTTCCCTGACAAATCACGACAGGGCTATTAACTGCTGGCCGTCTACCAACGCCATGTGATGGGTTATGTCTCTATAGGAGTGGTGACAAGGCCTGACTCACCTTGAGAGCGAGACAGCCTGGAGAGAGAGAGGGCTGCGATTCTGACACATCCTGCCTTCAAGTGCTAAACTAGACCTGACACGTTGCGAAGACATGGCAGAAAAACCAAAAGCATGCCTTCTCACACTGCCAGCCGAAGGCAGAGATAACTGAGAGCAACTAGTCGGCACCCAGGAGAGGCAAAAACACTACAAGGCACGTCTCCCAACATACTGGCTTCTTATTTATAATGCAAATGACAGGTTAGCCATGTGGCGGGGAGGTTTGGGTGCACACTGCATGAAGCTCGATTCATATCATAGATCTCCTTAACCACTTTATTTGGAAGGAAAAGTGAGAGCTAGGGTTGGGTATCATGTAAAAAAAATCCAATACCAGTACAAATACTATTGCAGCATAAAGAAGACTTAAATTAAGAGAGGCTCAGACTTAGTGTTGCACATTTGAGGGTCTTTTAATCTCAAGAGAAAGCCAAAGAATTGGAACATCATGACAATTTATAGTGTGTGACAAACAAGCATTGTAGGTACTTCCCATTACTATACTTGCTATTCCAAGTGTTATTTCCTGCCATTCTGACAACCAGCTCCAAGAACAATTGCTTCTCCTCACATAACCAAATGTGGTCAGAATCATGTCAGATCATTCAGCTGTACCCTTAATGTGATACTGATTCCAGCTGAGCACTTCTTTGATGCCTTTTCTTTTGATACCCATCATGTGAAGCGAAGCATTCAGTTGTTAAAATGCCACCAGATGCCACAGGTGTGTAGTATAGCTATGCTTTTGAATGATTTGATGGCATCTCGACATGCTGAACTGCCGGCTTCGTCAACTACCCACGCTTGACTTCACCACTTCATAGACTGCATAGGTTGTAGCTGCTGTGGTAGTGGGCTAGTCACATGCATTAAAGAACACCTGCAGTGATTTGTTAAGCAAAACCATACAAATAGTCTTTTTTATTTTTCTGAATCTGGGTACAAAAAGGGTTGAATGCAAGTATTGTTTGACTGGAGAAGTTTTGGTACTACTTGGTACTGGGTTATTTTGGTCAATACCTTTTTAATCCCTTTTTTTTTTAAATAGTTATTGCATTTTAATGCCTCCGTGCAAGTGAGAGCCATGGCTGGAGGCATTATGTCTTTGGGTTGTCTGTACATACATTCATACATCTATCCATCCCATTCTCGTGAATGCAATATCACAAGAACAAATCTCCTCAAATTTGGCCCAAATGTCCACTTGAGCTCGATGAAAAACTGAATAGATCTTTTTCATCAAAGGTCACTGTGACCTCACGTCCATCCCATTCTTATAAACGCAATATCTCAAGAATGCCTTGAGGGATTTTCATCAATTTTGACACAAACGTGCTTGGACTCAACGATGAACTGATTAGAATTTGGTGCTCAAAGGTCGGAGGTCACTGTGACCTTCAAAACACATTTTTTGGCCACACTAATTATGACAAGATTTGACACAAATTTCTAATAGGAACCACCAACACGAAACAGTGAAGTAATGACATTAAATCCAACAGGTCAAAGGTCAACATCATAATGTTCTGCTAAAATACTTTTCTGGCAATCATTGAAAGCCATAACTCTGGAACAGAAGGGGAGACATTAGGTCAGATACTGAATTGGTGACACCAATCTCAGGTGCGCACCTTGAAACTGTGGTGATTGTGTAAATCTTCTGTGCTGCTGGGTTGAAGATGTGTGTGGAGCACTCATGTTTAAAAACTGTAGCGTCTTTGCAACAACATCCACATATGAAGCTGTGTCTACTGTAGTGGCTACATATGAGTCTGAACAGACATGGATGTAAATTGCAACTGCAACGTGACAGTTTCTTGTAGTAAGTATTATACTGCAATGATTACAGTAAACTTATGTAACTTAGCCCATATCTGCACCCTAAAAGTCTTGTTGCATTAGCTGCTAGCAGTTCCTGCTTGCACTCAGTGTATTGCAATTAAGTGACTTACAGTCAGCTTTCTCCAATATGACTTCTTAGATGTCACGTAACTTGATTTCTGTAATCAGGGTGGGGAATTAGAGTCTGGGTTCCCTGAGTAGATTTCTCCTGGAGGATGCCAGTTTCTCTGCCATATGTACAAGTAACCAAAGGTACAAGGGTTCTAATCGGCTTTTAACAGTGAGTGGATTAAAGGAGAGATGATTATATGAAGTGATGCATCATTGTATTTAAAAACCTCCAAGTTCAACTGAAGCTAATGTAAACTGAATGTAAAATTATTCTCCATTTACCTGCATAACCTGGTTTCTCTGAGTAACCTAGTTACTCTAGTGCATGTAAATTTATTGACCATAACCACAGTACAGACTATCAATTCATTACATTTAATTCTTAAGAAAACATCTAAACACAAATGGTTTTTAGGCAAGAACTAAAGTTATAAAGAGTGGCTTTTTATGATTTATAGGCAGAAGTTACAGATTTTGGGTGTTTCTGTGTGATGTCTGTGTGAAGCGCCAATTTTGAGGGAAATTGCATTAATTAGGTTCAAAGGGTAACATCTTGCTCCTACTTACGTATGTGTACAGAGACAAGTCAACCAGAAGTCCATTCATTCCTAGACTTTAGACTCATACGTCTTTTTGATGAAATATTTCACAACAAATGCTACGTAACTGGCAGGCCAACATCTTCATGTATTTGTTGCCATGCAATATTGGTCCTGTTTTTGTCCCAGTAATGTTCCAAGCTCATATTCCAAACTATTAGATAGCAAAAAACTGACAAATTTAGCTTCTCCTCCATGGCTACAGGGCGTTTCTATCAGGTCTTTATACATCTATAAAGCAATGCACTTCCTTGCATTGGACACTAGGGGCATCATCTGCATATTTATGGATCTACACTAGTCACATATGTAAGTTGAAACAAGGTGTAAAACTTCTCACCCCACTTACTTGTTGTAATACCGTGGGAATGATAGAAATGATGGAAGAAAACTACAAAAATAAGACCCCAGTTGGAAAAACCCATTATAATCCTTTAAGGGCCACTTCTGAAAATCTGTGGACTCTGAGGTTAGTTCTCTTTCTAACTCTCATTTTCTCTTCCACACAAAAACGTTTAATCAGTGCTGTCCAGAGAAATATTATCGCTATTTCACAAAAAAAACAAAACGTGTATTGTTAGTGAAACAGTATTATATTTGACTGAAACCATCCTGAGGCCCATTATATGGTCCACCACTGCTTGTATTTTTCACCGTGCTCATAACCCTGAACCCATTTATTGCACTCACCACTCAAAACACATGAAATGCGGACACAGATCGCTACAATTTATGATGCGGCAAGCTATACTGTATTAAACATACGGGTGATAAAAAGTGGAGGCAGGGATGGGGGAGGTATGAAAGTGAACAGCAAAGAGAGGAGACTGCTGGACAAGGCTGATGCGATTTGGAGTAAATCCACGTTTCCAACAACACATGGCATGGCTTATCGTTCAGAGGAAACAGAGGACAACTCAGGAGATCCAACTAAAGGAAAAAACACAGGGTAGAGATGAGATTCTCAACATTACCAATTTAGCCATTGTCCTGGATCAGGGCTAAAGCCCTCTCTCCGCTGCACTGTCCATTTTCCTCAATTCCTACAATCCTTATGTGCCCTCAGGGAGACGCTGCTTTATTTACTTAGCACAACACAGTGTGGGCTCTGAGAGAAAAATCCACAAACCTTATGTACCTCTGAATCCTCCCCTGTAGGCAAACACAGGGAAACTTTACTTGAAATGGCAAAAGCAGCTTTTTTTGGTATATCAAAAGGAGCTTAGAGTTTAAGAACAGAGCAACGGTTAATTAGAAGGAGAGGTTATCTGACTGAGACACACAGGTTCTCAGTGACTGGCAAGCCATCAGCACCACAAGCCAGATAGGAAGCTGCGTGTGTTAGCGCAAGCCAGTGTCCTTGACTTAATAAGCCGCTAATCAGCTACATGTTTCTCTGTCCGCCGCGTAATGACATCCCTCGTGGACGTGAACACATATCAGTTCCTGCAAAACATCTGCCCCTTCTCTGCTGCCCGTCATCCTCTCTCTGCCACCCAGCCCACTGCTTGATGGATGGAGCTGATGGACATGGCTGCCTGCCCGGCTCTGGCCCGACTCAACTGACACATCAAAGAGAGAAAGGGAGAGAGAGAGACAAAGAGACAGAGGGAAAACCTGGATCGCTGTTCAACACTATCCTGCCAGCAAGCATTTGAAGGACAGAAACATGGAGGAAGCTCCATATCAACCCAAAAGACCAGAACCACTACAGAAAATATATACACAATACTGGCCCGACGTCTGAATGATGAATATGCACACTAGAATAATACTAGAAAACAGCAGAATCAGTTGATCTTTTGTTATTAGCTTTTCATTTGAACTTGTCAAGTTCACATTATTTTAGAGCTCCATTTTAGAAACTCCACTCATGACTCTTCTGACGTGCAGTCCTGGAAAGTGAAATGAGCTGAATGAATGTCCTGCTGAGTGCTCACTAATGTGATCAAATTAACTTTCTAAAGAAACATGGTGAGCATATTGGCTTATTTCCAAGCTGCAGCTTCCAGGCCTGAAAAATAAAGCCAGAGCAAAATTGCCAAAAACTGCAGATCCTCTGATGGCCACTTGAGGCTTGCTCCAAAAGCCAGTCAATCCCCATAGAGCCCCATTTTAAAATGCCAAAATTTACAGCAGAAATAAATGTTTACAGCCCACCACAAAAAGCAAACAAGCAAACAAAAACGTATTTGGTCTCCATAGCTAATTTCCCCACTTTACTTTATGTATGGTGGGGGTGATTTTTTTATATAACTCACTCATTTAAATTTTGATTAATGCTCAGAGTTATACATAATTAAGGGCATGGCCTCTTTGAGTGACATGCTGTCTGTGGATAGTGTCATCGAGCTCTCAGTCAGATCCACCCCTCGCTACTCCACAGCTACACCCTCTTGTTGAAATGTGGTCACTTCTGGCTCCAAAAATCCAAGATGGCGACAGCCCAAATGCTAAACTTGCAGCTTCAAAATGGATATCCACAAACCAATGGATGATGATGATGGATAGTCTATGCTTATTTCAAAGTCTTCTCTCCCCTAGTATGAACAAAAATCACAAAGGAAATGTATTTAGCTCTATGCATGTTAAAAGTGCAGTGTGTTAAATTAAAGGAGATCTATTTGCAAAAATGGAATCTAACATTTCTAACCATCAGTGAAACTAATAATAGTTGTGTTTTTAGTTTAGAATGAGCCCCTCATGTCTACATCTTGAGTAGGTCCTTTATAGAGGTCGCCATGTTGCACCACCATGTTTCTCCTGTAGCTCAAACCAAACACTGACTCTAGAGCGGGCCTTTTGCATTTTTTTTTTTTGCATTACCCAAAGGCCACCATAGATTTTCCAACATACGGCAACCTCACTGCTAGATGCCAATAAATCCTACACACTGCTCCTTTAAGATGTAATTATTGTGCATGATAACTAACAATGAGGGTGACCACATCTATTGCAGTGCTAACTGTTACAGCCAATCTACACTGAAAGCATTTTCATAACCTGACTCACGGAACAGATATGCTTCCATTTCACTAAATGTATCAATCCACACTGCCCCCCGAACAGAAGTGCATAGTTGAGACATATCATCTTTCCCACCTGCCCTTATCATGCATCTCCAGCTGATCATTGTTACTGGCTACATCACTTATGCTAGAGGGTCAAAGGACCCACTGCACAGCTATTACGTCCACACTCTTGCCAGCTGCTCGCTAGTCATGCTAGCGGTTGTGTCAGTACAGCTGACATATCGCTGAGATATCGCTGTCAGCAGTATTCAGCATGTCTCCTTCAAGAGGGCAAAATGGAGGACAGACACGCAACACCTCATCCAACTGGTTGTGAAATGGACAAGTTATAGGGCGTTAGCATGCTGTCACCAAAACAACCGCCATGCCCTACATTGATGACATAGTCCTTGTTGGCGACACAGCAAGACGCATTAGCCTTTAAACTACAAAAGATATTTGGTAAATTGCGTCCCAGCCCAGTGCCGCAAATGGTTTGAGTGATGTGATCACAATGCATCTTGGTGGTTGTTAACATTTGTATTTAGCGCTGTCCACACCAAGACGCATGTATAAACAGGCTCGGTGTGGACTGAATGACAGGACGCTTACAATTGCTCAAGTCTTGCTTACGTCTCACTTCCAATGGGGATTCCCATAGTGTGTGCACAATTCAAAGATTAAACAAGAAACAGAAAGAAATAATGTGATGAATTACCTTATATAAATACTACATACTTATAGGACTGTATCAGACAGAGAGAGATATCTTTAGAAACCTAGTGAGACGAAAGAAAACAGAAGCGCGCTCAGAGAACCAAGCGAAAGGTCATGCGGAGAGGTATGCAAACACAACTTGAAATCCATGCAAATTCACTTCAGCTCTGTGGTAGTAAAATGTGTCTGAACAAAAGCCTCAGTAAGAGTGCAGTCATCTCACTTTCAATGCCGACTGTCTGCTTGGCCACAGCAGCAATAACTGTGTCAAGAACTCGAGTATTGAGGTCCAATTGAACGGCTGATACGCATAAAGCTCTCAAAGCAGTTTCAAAATGTTGTATTTTCACATGTCTAACAGTAAAAGGGACATATTCAGAATAAAGTATTTTATGGTTGAGGACATTCACCTTTATATAAAGAGTCCAAGGTACACTTTTATCACTAAGATACACTCAAAGGCAGAAATAAATGTGCTGTATTTTTTTCCCCACCTGAACTTCAGGTTATCAAATCAGCTTATGCTCTCAGTCTCCTTTTTTTATTTGGACTTTCTTCTTCTCACTGACAGTTAGAAATAGATTACTTTATTGCCAAGAGATCAAGAAGAAAAATCCTTTGATTGCCTTTAAGTTAATTTGTCTTTATTGCAGCACACAGGAAAGGGCTGACAGGGGCAGAAAAAGTGGGAAGTCGATTATGCCCCTGTGTCTTCCTCCTGCAACGATCCGCCGCACACCCACACTTCCCCTGTGCTCTGGTCTGCGAGAGCTCGGATCACAGGACAGACGGAGCAACCAGAGAGGGCACAGACAGCTCACTAATCACACCAGCAATTAGCGCAAGCATCATAAAGCACTGCTGCCTATAAAACAGCTATTGAGTTTAGTGTTATCGTCATTACCTATCCGTCCCCAGCTTGCTAATCAGCCCATGCACTGGGCAGAGAGGCAGACGGGTAGCAAATAATGAATTCCTAATCAGAAACAATGGGATCCTCACTCAACGTCCCTGGTGTTATGGCTCTTTGCTCCTATGGAGGAGTAAACATTTGCAAATCAAAGTTATTTAGTTGATTAGGCTGCCCAAAGGTAATGAACAGATACAGCAAAGAGTCTGAGAGAAGTGTAATAAAAGCTCTATGTTTTTCCACTGTCCTTGTGATATTGCCAGAGTAGAACTTTGAAATGCATAATCCCATTTGCACATCATTGTCATTGAATAAAGGAATCAGAATAAAGGAATGATAATTCATAACATATTTCATCAGAACGTTATACCTGTCAGAGCTGCAGAAAAACTGATTCCTGCTCATTATGAATGCTAAAGAAACGCATTATTTGTTAGCACTTTAAAAGTTTGAAGTATGAACCTAAAAATTAGCATAATAGGTCCCCTTTACCTCCAGTTGTTTTATTACTTTAATATCGGCCTTCAAATGTTTTCTAGTGTACGTCTCATTCAGCTCCACATAGACAACGCTCATGTAGGCACTATTCAGGCTACATAATATAAAGTCATATCACACAAGGTAACAGGATTGTGAGGAAGTGGCTGAGTGGCCACTTAGAGCTTCATTTGTTGAATAATCTGTAAATGTTTACAACACACACACACACACGCACATTCAAAACCACAGAAAAACTGGCAAAAGCATTCTAGTTTTTGCAACTATTTGTTGTTCGTATGTGGTGACAATGTCACTGAATAAATGTGAACACAGATGCACTATTTACTGAAGCAATTATTGGCATTGTTAAGTGGGCCAGTGCAAACTAACAAATACAATCAACATTTTTCAGCTGCAAGGACAGAAAAATTCCAACCCTGGAACATCTCTTTGTACATTAAGTGAGAATACTTCACCTCAAGTTAAAGCAAGACGATGTAACTACTGAGAGAGGAAAAAGCATATTCATTCTCTGACATGAAAAGTTACATTCAGAAGCGATAGAACGCATTGTTCCTCCACGCACTCAGCTACAGTCTCACCTTGTCTGGTATGACCATTGACTTGTCAACAAACTTTAGGTCGAAAAAGACTGCTGTAAAGGACATAACAGACTCAGTTTGCTGACTTTATGACTCTTCGTTACTTGTGCTTAAAAGTATTTACAATTATCCTACGATCACACTTGGCCACAATGACCCCAGTTCAGCAAAACCTCCATAGTCCAGTGCCATGACATCAGTGTCAGGGGTGCTCACAGCTGCTGCAAAGAAAGTTTTTACCAACCTGACAATAAGGCTGTTTGACCCTTTGTCACATGGGTTCGACTTGTATCTTTTGTACTTATAATATGTTAATCATTGACTTTCTGTACACCCATAACTGCAGTAAAGATGACACAGCAGCAAATATGTTATTTACTGCAGTTACAACATAAAATCCTCCAGAATTAGTTTTTCTCCAAACTGCTCAATAGCAATAGAATAACAATGTATTCATTTAAAGGCATTAGTTTTGTTTTAATCCCAGAAGACAGATGATAAAAAGTCCATTTTTAAGACAGTTTATTGACATACAAATGTCAACTTGGACAACTGTCCTTGCACGATGTCTCTTTGTTGCCCTTGCTATTTTAATTTGCATTTATTAGTCTATCATCTTCGTGAAGTTCATCACTGAAGTTTGGAGGCATCTTGGGAACTTGTGAAGTGTGAGAACGTCTGTCTGCCAGTCGTGTGAAGTTCCCTCTAATCTGTGGAGCCTGTAATTGTAGCTTGACTCTTCCTCATATGGACCCAAACAGAACACTCTTCTAATGATAACAATAAATTAACTTTCTCTGCTCCACTGAAGCCCATAAATAATTAATTGGTTTGTTGAAGAGGGGCTGGTTTTGCATGACCAATTTGCTTCCTGCTCCAGACAGTGTGATCGGATGCTGCTGCCTCAGCACTGCTTTCATTCTGCTCAATTAAATTGGTACATTGGCAAAATATGAGCTTTGTTTGAGATTTTTAACAGTGTTTTTAGTACTGATATGAGCAAGGAGTCATTTGATCGGTCACACCACCAGAGAAGCAGCAAGTCATGGGATTGGACAGGACTATGCTGAGGTAGAGGTTTTGACCAGAAAAGAATTCCAAGATAACCTTGTAATGGTTTAAAGGTCCAGTTTGTAGAATTTAGGAAGATAGAGGCGGAAATGAAATATAATATTCAAAACTATGATAATCAATATATAATCACCTGAAACTAAAAAAACATGTTTTCGTTGTCTACAGACAGAGCGGATCCTCTCCCATAGAGTCTACCAAGTTGTTTCTACTGTAGCCCAAAATGGACAAACCAAACACTGGCTTTACATAGAGCCATTTGTGTTTTCACATTGACCACGGTAGTTCTAATCACTTGGCACACAGGAAAAGTTTCAGTTGGTTGCAATGTTGCAACCTAGCCACTAGATGCCACTGAATTCTACATGCTGGACCTTTAAGTAAGTTGTTTTCCCCAGTTTTGGAGACATATTTGACAATAAAGTGAGGTGTTATTAGTGATATCTTTTGCTCTCATACTGTGATTATAGACAGCCCATTCTCATTTCCAGGTTGCCAAATACCGATGCTTTTTTATGGCACTCAGCTTGTCATACTGATGTAGAAGGCACTCTTTGGTGTTTCTATGAGACTTTCAGGGCTTTCAGATAATTCAAGGATAAACCCATCCACAGCAGTATTTGATGTTCAGAGCAACTGACCTATGAGTATGAAGACCAAGAAAGTGCAGTGGAACAGCAGTGGATGGGCCATACAAACAGAGCCTTTCATCAAGGAGACCATAGTTTGTGTCCCATGTGAAACCAAAAGTAAGTGCTGTTTTTACTTAAAGTCAGTGCTGTTTTAATGTAGCATAACTTACATTGATCTGTCACGTACTTATTACTTATGACATATTCAAGTCATGTTCAATACTTATTTTAATTGAGAACATTACTTTTTTTTTTAATTTTACCAATTATTTTGTTGCCTAGTTTTGTCACCTAAACCTAACCGCAACTGTTTGACCACTTTAATCATGTGTTACAATGAGTTTCGCCCAGTAGACAGCTGTGCGTCACATACATATGCTAAGGACTGCTTCTCATAGAGACATGACAAAGGTGTCTTTGGCATCAATATCATACACCAGGACGTGAAAAAGCATCAGTATTTGACGGCCTGGGATGAGAACATGTTGTTATAGATATATCCAGGTTGAAGTTGGATGTAAACAAGCCACCATCACTGTGATGGCACTTCGCTTTTAAACTTGCGCAACAATAACACTGTAATGCTGCTTTTACCAATGAATATGATCATGAGATCCAGTAGAACCTGTCGTATGTTAAATATAGGGCTGTCAAGCAATTAAAAAAATTTATCTAATTAATTACATGCTCTGTGATTAATTAATTAATTTAAATTTATCGCATCACATTTTTGCCGTGAAAGTATTTTTAAAAATTCAGTTTAGATGAATTTTGGTAGATGTGTTGTAGTAAAGCTGCTGGATTTTTGACACAATTGTCCCCCTGTCTTCAACCACTGAAACTGGTCTGCAGTCCATTGCAGTCCATTTTGCAAGGGAGTTAGTTAGTCTGTGACAGGCCGACTCACTCACCTTGTATCTGAATGCCTGGTTGAGTGTGGCTTGACAAAGCTGGCTGCTAGCCCTATCTTCAATTAGGCAATGGGTCAAAGAGCATCATGGAATGCGATTATCCACCATATATATATATGTATATATATATACATATATATATATGTATATGTATATACATATATATATGTATATATATATATATATATATACATATATATATATATATATATGTATATATGGTGGATAATCACATTCCGTGGTCACATACATTATGTAAAAAAAAAAAATATATATATATATATATATATATATATATATATATATACACATACATAATGTATTCTTTGTGATTACAATGCAATGAAATCGACTTTTAATTTATATTATATGTATTATATTTTATAAGCTAGCCAGTAAGACCAACTACAAATAACTTTTTTCCCCTAAAAGCTGTCAAAAACAGTTTCAAACAGTGTGTTGAGACTGAAAAACTTCCACATTTAGGCCGATTGCTCAACAAAATATCAAAATATAGCCCTCACTGTCAGTGAATCGGTTTAGTTTGTTCTGCAATGGCAGTATTGGCAGTGGTGAGAACACAACACACACATCATCCAGCAGATTCGTCTACAGAGGTACTCAGGGTTCTATTTTTGTGACAGTGGATTGGTGGGCTTTGTGCTGACCTTTTGGCCAGATGCACATGGCTTTATTTTCTTGATGGCAGTCATTTTGTATTTTGGTAACTCACTGTGATGGTGAATGTCCAATTGGGGAGCCAAAGGTGCAATATAGTGTGTGTCAGTAATGATCAAGCAGTGCTGGGTAATTTTGGTGTCAGGGCCCTGGACTGTGTGCTTACAGAGAGACTTCATTAGAGTTTCATGGCAGAGAAAGCTGTCATTTTCTGTGTTATTCTCATAGCTTTACCAAGCAGTGCACCTAAAACTTAAAGAAAAAAAAACCTTTTTCATTTTAAATGCTTTATTCTTTCTGGCTGTGCCTCTAATTATTATCATCCAACACAGAACTGCCAATATGCGTCATGAGTTAAAAGGCTGGCAAATAGCATCCTTCTCCTTCTCTATCACTGAACAGTTTCCTACATTGGAAAATGGTTCTCTTAGGATCCAGGAACATGTAGGCAATGTGCTATCTCCTCCCACGTCAATTTAATTTAAGGTGCCATATATTTACTTCACAATCCCTTTGGGAGCGGCTTTTGTGGCAAAGAATCTTTTGTGGTGGATTTTTGCTCATGACTGTTCTCTCCATCACTAAATTGTCAGAGCATGGCCGCTTAGAGCAGGCTACTTTTTAAAGGAAAGAAAAGAAATGATCTGATTTGTCATGACTCATGTCAGGGCCCACACTGGCTGATTAATGTATTCCTCCTAATGGCACCCTGGTTCTAACACAGTGTCACCAGGGCCACAATGTGACAAAAAACGAGTCACCACATCCTGTCCTTACAAAAACAGGGCCCTGGATGAACTGCAGCGTCTTATCTTTGCTTTTGCCTCTCATATTTCCTCTAAACAAACCACCATTGTTGGTTCTACAAACAGAAAATGCAATACCTCTGTGCAGGAGGACTCTGATCAACAAACAGTGTACAGAGTACCTCATGTGCAACCTTTTATCAACTGATAGTTGAATCATTAATGTATGACATCACCTGACAACAGTGTTGCTATACAGACATTTTTATACGAAGCATTTACATATTTTAAAAAAATACTGTCAGCCTGTTTCATTAAATCTGAATCCAGCTCTTCATGTGCTCGTGGTTATCAATCATAGTTAAAGTCAATTATCATATAGATGCAGGCCGTATACAAAGCACAAGCATAATTTTTGGATGGCTTGTCCTCGTCTGTTTTTTAAAGTGTGGAATGGGCTCACTGCTGTTTTCAGTGTTCAACTGGGTAATTACATCCACTACAACAGCAGTTCTGATCAACTGTATCTGCAATGGTCATTTCCTGCTCTCTGGCGACAGGTTTGGCGCTCCATTAAGAGGACGTTGCTCATGAAAATGTACTTTTCAAACAAAGGTGAGATTTATGCTAAATTGGAAGAGCTTTCCAATGTTGTATTCACATTACAGCAGAGAAAAGACGGTCTTGCATGTTTTAGTTTACTCCATACAACTGGGGGGTCTGTGTATTTTATGATCTGTTCTGATTTCAAGGATAAATTACAAAGTCAAAAGCTTGTAACTGAATCTGATGGCTGACATTTCGGCCAGCATATGTTTTTAGTTTAGTCTCAATATGATCATAATTTGTGACTGTGTAATTACATTCAGAAACATTCTTTTGCATTTGTCCTATCCTACACAAGCAGCAGCCATTAGCTGCACTCACAAAGGTCAATGCAACTCAGGTCAAAGTTCAATGAATGTGAACTTCGGTCACACCCCCACTGTATGGCACACACTGCAAACATGGTTACAGGACAGTGACAACACACTACATAAACAATAATGGAGGAGTCATGCTCAAAAGCGGTTTTTCTGTGATAGATTGGATGAGGACCAGTTGGTTAGTTTAACAAATGTACGTCTGATTAATAACCTTTTTCCGCCAAAATTAGCGCATATATTTTTCTTTTGTTTGTTTGTCTGTTTTCTTGTTGTTTTTGTTTTTTCAAATGAGGAAACCCACACTAAAGGCGATAGACTCGTTTCCCATTGTCGGTAGATGAGTATGCCTTTCAGATTTTTTTTTCTGGTGTGTTACCTTTGATGTTACCAACACAATGGAAAACAGGATAAACAATAGAAAGCAGCATGACAAAGCAGTCTCTCTTTTAAACTTGGTCCCAACTAATTTGAAACGATGTTCAAGTGCTGCTTGGATGGAGACGGATGAAATTTGTGGTTGAGATGTTGTAGAAGTTACAGACAGTCAGAATCCCACATCCCACAGAAACACGAGGCCCATACAAGCACTGTTCATAAAGTAGAGTTATCACATCGTGATTGTTTCTTTGGCTGTTGCTGTATTTTAGCAAGCTTTTAAATATTGTAATCATCTGAGCAGACACCATTACTTAGTCACCAGTGAGAGGAGTCACTGATGTGCTCGGTGACAATGATTCAGTAGTCAGTTCAGTTTGCTCAAATATTCTTTGTACATGTGCTGAACACCTCTTCCAACATGACCTGTCTCCTATTTCCTGGTATTTTACAGTGAGAGCAGTCATCCCTTTTAGACGGGACGACAGCACAGAGACCACAAGATAAGCCTGAACCACCCCAATGATTGTTCAGTCGAGTGTCCCTGTAAATAAATCATGGTGCAAACTGAAATGGGAGCCCTGGACAGACAGGTGCCTGCACCACCGCAAGGGCTGTGTCAATTAATGTTACATGACAAGCAGACATGGCCCAACACTGGGCCATTCCTGAAACCTTCTGCCATTCACTTTCATCAATAATGGAGTGGAGTGTGTCTCCTGAGTGAGCCGATACCCTGGTTCAGCCTAATCCCCGTGCAGCCCCCACCAACATCCCCGTCTCTCTCATTATATTCCCTTCTTTGTCCTCTCCCTCCATCTAGCAAGTTCACAGAGTCAACTCATTTCTTCTCTTTACACTGTAATTCCAGGAAAATAGATTGCAGGTTGCACGACGTCGGGAGATAATAGCCTGCTATTGAATTTCATTTTTTTTTAGTGATGCAAAACGCAGGCTAAATAGAATCTATAAATACTTCCTTTCCTTTATTTTCACCCAATAAGTGCTGGTAACAGGCACTGTGTGGGTGGATGGGAGGCTGGAGAGGTTGAGGCAGAGGTACAGTGGGTGAGGTGGCGATGAAACAGGTGAACAGACAATATTCATGCAATTATCCTGAATGTCTTTCTCTTCTTACAGAAATTTTGCCTCCCTTTGCTGTGTCCATCACTCTTCTTTGCCTTTAATTCCCCTTAAATTCAGTCTATTTTTCAACAGTTCCATATTCCCTCCTCTATCATTACCCCCCTTCTGTCAGGCAATAGCTGTCAATATGATTTATTGCTGATGCTAACTGATGTAGTTGTCCCACTGTGAAGGCTGATTAGATGACCATCCTGCTGATACAGCCTCGTCAGGGATAACAGTCTGCGGGAACAGCGACGAAACCTTCCTGTCTCTTTCCTTCTCTTCATGTGCCACTCTATCTTTCTCTCCACCCCCAGTTTTATTGTCATGACTGTTTGCCTTCCCTGAACACATTCCCACATCAAGCATCACATGCCAGCCCCTTAAAGCTGCACTAGGCAACATTTTTATGGAAAAATATACTTGTCCTGTCAACATAAATCACAAATTGCGGCTAGAAATAAATAAATGTGTGCCCTTCCCTGTGATGTTGTGGATTTGCCCTATTTGCCCCAGAAAAAACTGTGGTGTCAGGCGTGAGCAGAATCTTCTCAGACTACAGAAAGTGATGAATTGAAACATAAGACTGAAGTACAAACTATCTGCCAAACAGCAGTGAGAAGCACTCTATCTAGAGAAAGTGGAAGTCAGCACTGTTTCTTTTCTATCATTTGGTATGAAGCATCACATGCTACCAGTTCACTGCTGGCTTTTTACATGAGACACAAACTGTTTCAGTTTAAAACCAACACATAGCTGCACTAATAAAACTGTATTGCATTAATTATTATTTTCTTCGTACTTAGGCTTTTTGCTAATGTCTTGTGTTTTCTAACACATGTATTTCTTACAACATCAGTTGACCACATAAGTGACTGAATTTGTTCATTGTGTAGCCGACTCTAGGGATGCAGTACTGGTCAGCACACCACTTTGGTTCAGATATTCACTGTTATAAGCGAATTCAACCAACTGACTTTGGTGAACCTGTGACTTTTCCTAAAAAAGCTACTGTGAAGCTAACATTTTTGGTTTGGGGTGAAATATCCATCCAAACAGTGTTTGATACATACTGTATATCCCACAGAATGAATTCTTATGACTTTAGTGACCCTCTGACTTTTCATTTAGCCCCACCAGCAGGTTGAAGTTTTCCCTTGAACTACCCTTGACGTTCCTCAAGAGGTTGGCATTTGTCATTTTGACTGAAATGTCACAAAAGCTATTGGATGGATTGACACATTTGGTACAGATGATCATGTTCCCCTCAGGAGGATTTTTAATAACTTTGGTAATCATCTGATATCTGGGTCAAAATTTTCTTTTGTCAAATACTTTGATTTATGACCAAAATTAGGACATTCCCATCAGCCTCAGTTGTACTTTGTGTTTGGTGCTAATTAGCAAATGTTAGCATGCTAACACACTAATCTGGTAAGCTGGTTACCATGGTAAACATTATATGTGCTAAACATCAGCATGTAGCTCAAAGCATTGCTGCACACCAGTACTCAGAGATGCTAGCATGGCTGCAGACTCTTAAGCTACATTCAGACTGCAGTCAAATCAGATTTCTCTCCCAAATCAGATCTGAGAGACAGACCATCCACACTGTTATCTGCATGTGATCAGATCAGCTTTGTGTGTCCAGACTTCACCAACCTATCTGCATGGGTTGCTGTGGTAATGGCGTAGGCGTCAGTAGCCTAACTATGTAGCAGCGCTGGTGACGTGGCTTCTCAGTATGGGAGCATGAGAAAAGGAGGTCCATCATTTGTCCACTGGTCCATCATCATGCTGTCAAGTCTCGGTGCAGAAGCCTCCCCCAGAGTGCCAGCAGACTATTTATTTCAGCATTTGTCCACAGACTGTTTTGATCCCAAAGACCTAATAGTCTGAAAAATGTCCCAATTTGAGCAAAAGCCTATTAGTCTGACAGCCTGGAACCCCTAAAAACTAACATGCATTGCTCCCAAGGACTGTTTCTCTGAAAATACGCTACACACTCCCAATCAGAGGCTAAATATTCACCTTCCTGCTACGATGAAGGCATGACGTGCCCTACTCTACCTCTGAGTGGCTGACCCTTGACATTCTTACTCTAACCCTAACCAGTCTCATTCTTATGTCTAAACCTAACCAACCTAACCAACAAATGCAACAAGCACTAGCAGAGGCAGAGTAAGGTGGATCTGGGACCTTTCATCATAGTGGAAAGGTCCGATGACATAATTTTGCATCGTAATTAGCTATGTGCCTTTTTGTTTGGGAGAGTGTTTAGCATATTTTCAGAGAAATGGCCCTTTAGAGTGATACATGTTTGTTTTCAGGATAAGTGGCTGTTGGATAAATCACCTTTCAGTCAAATGGGACATTTTACTGACTATTAGGGCTTCAGAATTATGAATCATTGGGCAGTACCCCTGTTGTTTTATATGTTGATCCCTAGTGGCATTGATTCTGCTCAGCACTACCGTCCCTCTGGATCTGATGTCATCATACGTCGTGAGAGCAGAGCAGATGGACTGAGATGCAACTGTAGAAACAGGATTGGAATCACATCTCAAAAAAATTCCCCATGTGGTTCAAATTCGATTTGCAAAAATCTCATTTCATGTGTTTTTTTGCTGTCTAATATTTCAAAAATCAATCTGGATACACCAAAAAGCAGATGTGAGCTGTCAGTCTGAACAAGGCCTATGTCTTGTCTCTTTACTATAGTATCTGCTCTGTGAGTAAACACTAAATATGCCACAAATATAACAAAATACACATGAAACTCAAAGTGAAAAAAATAATCATACCAGTAAACTAAATGCTGGTGGATCATTTATTACCCTGCTGTATAACATGAGGCACTGCACCCCAATATTGCATCAGCCCTCCCACCTCACACTCCGGAATCATTCTCATTAAAGTCCTGTAATTGTTTCACTGACCTCTATGTGGAACGACCTAGTCACATAGCAACTGTATCCTGAAATAAATGTCCATATCTGAATTGTTCACTTGTCATGGGGGCGTCATTACTTGGGTGGTTGGAGCGAACAGGCTTCTTGTTCAAGGGAAGGGAGGACAAAAGAAAGGTTCTCATACATTTATGCTCATGAATATGTTGATTTTTCTTAACAAATATGCCATCACTTGGAAAGACATGATGAACTGATATTAATTTCCCAACTCTGCTGGTGGCCAACTACAACTCTAACTTGAAATTTGCTAAACTAAAATGTGACATCTAAGTTTTCTACTTTATGTAATTCTCTTTCTATCTGTCCTATGCCAAATGCAAAAACAAGCTGAGGAAGAATAAACTGGCAGCATCCAATATGGAGTTATGATGGCTTTAAAAACAAAAAAACAACAACAAAAAAACAGTAGAATACAAATCGTGACCAGAGACTGGTCAGAAAACTGCAGTAGTGAAATTAGACGTCACTACAGCAAACACCTTCACATTACACTCAATGAATGTTGTCACTGTATAATCCATCATACACACATGCTGATTTACCTGTCTGCAATCATTCCACTCGGCTTCTGTCTTACAGTCAGAGCCTTTCAAGACCAACTCAGGGACATAGCAGAGAAAATGTCCAAACTGGTGTGATCAAAGCAAATCCCTGAAGTGAAAAATTCCTTGAACCCATTTTTGACTGGCAGAAGAAAAAGAAAAAAAGGGAAATATGTGCAAGCTTTTATGGCAAACCAGCAAACTCCTGTCTTTGTAATGCTGAGTGGCAGCTCCCTCAGAGGAGAACAGGGTTCTTAATCAGAATAAATGCAAGAAGACACTCAGACCTGTTGCGTGGCTATGGCATTAACATGGGCAGAGAATCGACGGAGACATTCCAGTATCCTGATTATAGTACCTGCACACAGACTGGAAGCGAGTGAATCAATGAAAAATAACAAGCAGGACGAAGTGCAGCTATAAATGATCAAACCAAGAGGTTTCTGATGTGGTTAGGGATTGTATAGGCATGACTGAAAGCAAAAGTAGAAGAGTTTCCTCACTTAGCACTGTACACTGTACCAACAAAACTGCTTTCTGTGCAAGTATACAGAGATCTCTTTTACACTACCTGGATCTGGGTATACTATCCACATAATTAACACGGAATCGGATGGTGTTTGTTGTGATCTTCATTTTGTCGGTAGCTACGGATTAAATCATTTCTTGGAAAAGCACTGTGCAAGGCAGGTGAAAAGGTGAGGAGGCGACAACAAAGAAAAGCATTCTCAGAAAATCAGCAGAAGAAAATGTAAATCTATGTGCTTTTCCATCCACTTCTGTTATGCTTCAGTTATTTGGGGTTGGTTCAATGAGATAAGCAGCAGGTGGCGCTAATTCTCCAATCAGAAGTCTGCAGAGAGGGGTGCAACAAGATGGCGCAAATAAAAGAGCGCCAGTCAAACAAAGGACAATGATGGATGCATTAGAAAGGAGAGCACACCCTCAACTCAGAGTCATGTCATGCCATCTACGTTTTTCCCGCTGTTTTGTTGGATGACTTATGAGACAGGACTTAAGTGGTGGCGATAACAACAAACTAGTGGTAGCTTTTGCTGGCGACCCAGAGCTATAGACCTTGTCATTGCTTTTATATTGCCAGGGCAACAGTTTTTGCCCCTGTTTACTACCTGTCCGCTTCTGCATTAGCCAACATTCCAACAGGAAATACACTTCAACCCATTTAGTATGTTCAAGTTCGAAATGGCCTATATGACTTTACCAACTGTTGTTACCATCATCTGACAAGCAAACAGCAAGACAAGGTAAAAAGGACGTTAGCTAATAGCTAGTCAGTTGATTAACGTTAAACCCTAGCATTATAAAATAGTTTAGGCTACAGTTTGTTCAGACATGCCTTGCAGATTGCCTAGGATGATGCTGAAAGTGATTCAACATTAGCTTAACACAAACTATGGTTGGTAAAATCCTGTAGCTCCAGCAACAGCCACCACTAGTCTGCTGCTAAAAAGTGTTCTGTTTGATCGGGGTCGTCCTCAGCAAAAAGGCAGTGTGGTGTGCCTTGCGTTTTGCAACCTCCAAAACATGCTACATCTCATTTGGGCATGTGTAAGCCAGTCCATTCTCACTCATGTGTAATGCCCAGATAAAGTTGTGTGATTACCCCTCAACGACCAGAAAAGGAAAGACAAACCTGTGTTTAGTACCACTTTTGACCACCTGACATATACTGCCACACGTCATGACAGTGACTCAGACAGGGACGAGGAGTATCCCACTGTTCAAGTTCATCTGAAGGTGTGCAATGGAAGTAACATCAAGAGACTATGGTGGCCAGGTTAAATTGGTTGCTGTGTCCCACAGCTGTAATGTGATGCTATCTTGCCTCTGATGACCTAAGCCATCCAACATCTATCAAGCTCATCTTCCCATGGTGGCCACCCACATAACCAACATTTTGAGATTGCCTCCTTCACAAAGCCAGGCAGCTCTTTAGTGTTTTGATACTCAGACTCACCTTTCTGGCACATATGACCAAGTCTCTATTTGTTTTTTATCGGTTTTAAACCCAGTCAAAATAATCCTTTCTTTAGTAGTGAAATTACACACTTTTAATGTAGCAACACATTTGCAAATACTAAAGGAGACCTCACTCTTGTGTTTTGTTTTTTTTTTGGTCACTAGGTATAGGCAATGCATCTAAACTAAGACCAAGTCTACAGCCACGTTTGCAGCTATGTGAGGCTGTTTGAGCCAAATGCTAGCAGCATGCTCACAAAAGCCTCTTTTCCAATGTACAAAAAACCCCATTAACACCTGCTGACATCTGGCCTTTTATTGTAATGGGAAAGGTTTCAATCTACATTCACATCTGGGTCAAATAACTGCATGGGTATTTAATAGCTCTAGCTCTGAACGACATTGATGGAAACACAACACCCAGGTGAACGTGCAAATTTTAACCCCTTAACTGGCGAGATGATATGATGCATCACCACAAAATACCATCCGTCTCAACCCAAGAAGCACTCAAACAATGATCCAAATTAGTCTGCACAGAGTTTGAAAGAGAGATTGAATAAGTAAGAGATATATTAAAAGAAGTAACCACCAATATCACAGGCCTTCATGCTGCTTTCTACTGTTTACTAACCTGTTATCTGTGTGAATGTATCAAGTCTGTCCATAATGTTGCATGTGACACCAAAAAAATACTTACACACACAGAAATGCATGAAATGCAATGGGAAATGAGTCTATGAATACTAAACACGGGAGCGTATCTATGTTTCCCAGGTTCTATGTTCCCCACTTAACCCTGCAAAAACAGTTCTATGTTCCCCGCATACACAAAAAAGGTTCTATGTTTCCCGCTCAACCAAGCGGGAAACATAGAACCTTTTTTGGTTGAGCGGGGAACATAGAACCCGAGAAAAATAGAACCTTTTTGGGTGGTAAGCGGGGGACATTGGGATGACCCCCTAAACACATAGCATAGCTGAGGCTGGTGGGGATGTTATGGTGTGTCTCAAATCACATACTTCCGTTAGTATACTTCTATAGTATACTGTGTGCACTATGTACTCATTGGCGTAGTGCGCAAATTTTGACAGAGTAGTGTTGTCTCAAACCAAACCTCGCAAATTAGCTAGTTAGCAAACTAGCATTAGCATTCGTGTTATCGTTCGCGGTACCAAATCATTACAGACTGCTAAATTAACCCAACAAACATACAGCTGGCTTATACCCGATAAAAATATAGTGGTGCTTAGTGCAAAAAACACGTGAATTTGTACAATGCAGCGACGTTCACGGTCGCACAGTCCTCGACCGCTATTTCCAGTTTGAAAAGTGGTCCCTTCCCTTCCGCTACGTAGCCAAAATGGCGACCATTGAGTGCAAGAAGTGTCCATATTTCCACACTAAACTTTTTGACCGTTTTGAGTGCACCATCCGGGTACTCACAGTGCACTGCATTTTTCCATACTTCTCAGTGTGAACGCACTTCTGCACTAAAAATAGTAAGTGTAAGTACAGAAGTACGTGATTTGAGACACAGCATTAGTTTTGCAGGTATTTGGTATTGGACAAAAGAATGAATTTGACTTGATGATGCCCCTAGATTAAAAAAAAAAAAAAAAATTTCCATTTCCATTATTTATCTATTTATTGTGTGTAATAATGTTATTTTATCTTATTATTTACTATTATCATTTTCTATGCGTGTCTGATGTTTGATTTAAATATTTACTTTATTATCCTCACTTTGGGTCAGGGTGGAAACATTATGGATGGATATGGGAGATTAGGGTACGAATAAACAGTACGGGTTCAGTTCATGTTCTCAATGTTGTAGGTTTTGTATACCAACCAGACACCAGCTCACTCTGACATCTTTAATATGTCACTGTATACTGCCCATAAATCTGGTAAAAAAGTAATAACAAAATTTGTCAAAGAAAAAAAAAACCCTTCCCTCCCCCACACTGACAATTTAATAGGCATCCTCACATGACAATTATCCAGGGGCTCCTTTAATAAGTAATTTACGAGCATTGTTTACATGCAGATTGCAAATGGTGGCAGTATCATGTTTCACAAATAACTGTCTCTTGCAAATTGCAGTCATGCGTTGGTGGTGAGTATGCCATTTGTTTTGATTCGTGAAACCTGTTAGAATTAACAGAGCAGAAAAATAAAATTCAGTAAAACTTAATACTTCCGTCAATTTTCTTTTGTACAACTGAATGTAACATCATTAATACCTCTAAGATATTAAATATTAATATAAAACCACTATTATGGCAGGCTTTTCACCCCACCTTGGCCATTTGGAACAGATATCATTTTTGCCTAAAGACATGGTTGAACAAAAGCTCCTTTCAAGCACACCTTAGCATAGCATAATGAAGTGGTAAAGCAAAAAGAAAAACTCAGAAGAAAGGTCACAGCAACAAAAGCAAACACCAGCTTTAGTAGAAGGCAACTGTCTCAATGGTAAATACTAAGAGCACTTCTAGCTGTTGTTACAAAATGAAACGTTCCTGGTTTCCACACTTGCACAGCCATTCTGTCATTCACATTTTCTCACTTCACTTTCTTTCCACGATATGACTGCAGAGATTTTACTGCTGGCCTAGCTCCATGCTCGTTTTGAGTTTTCTCACCACAGATTGTGAGAATGCACATGTCTGCAACATCCGAGATCGTCCAATATTCCAAATCCTATTGACAAATCCGAATGAATCTTGTAATCTGTAATTTCCCGTCCTTATCTCACGGCTAGGTGGGAGCTTCTCTTGGAACGTGAGACAAGGCTTTATGAGAGAAATCTGGAGCGGACTGCCTGTGAATATGAGATACGCTGAGATTCGTTAAATCCTGTAGTCTGATCCCAGCTTTAGACACAACTCCTCATTCAGCTCTGCACAGTGCCAAGATGTCTTCATGCAGTATATCGGTCTAGTTTTATTAACTGCCCATTTTTCCTGGACAGTACTGTCACATCACTGTCCAATGTTTGTGTGAGTTTCCTGTTGGCTCCAGGGATGATAATCATCCATTTTATGATATATGGCCAGGAGTAGGGGACACGGTGGGTGTGTTATTACCCAAGATGACGTTTCTACCTGTAGTGATGACATTGATACCCACGGTGATGACATTTCTATCTGTGGTGATAATGTTTGCACCTGCAGTGATAACTGTTCTTCCCACGGTGAGGATGTTTCCAGCCATGATGATGACATTTCTAAATCACATTGCCATGGCAATGATGCTTTTTTTGCAAAAATGATGATGTTTCTCCAAACAATAATGACGATTTGACTTGGAGTTACATTTTTCCTCTGAGAAACACACTATGAATTACTTTTTGGTATGGGTGACCCCAGCAGTTTCATACCTTTTAGACTGAGGGGGCAATACCCTTTCAAATTTTTGAGATGTGATGACTTTAGAAATTATTTTTTTCCTACTTTATTTGCAATTTCTGTTTTCCTTTCTTTTTTTCTCTGTGTTTTTTCTGTATCTCTGATAAACAGAAACCCATCTCCATATACAGGGTATTTGGTTCCTTCCAGCTAAAACACAAGTCCTAAGTTAGAGCAGCACAGTTTTACAGTCAGGGTGCAGCATGTTGTTCGTGTGTGAATCAGCAATGTCAAATTATTGAAATAGTATGATTTTATTGGACTTAACATTTCAGGTACTGGAGCCTCAGGAAGAACTTTGCCTGTAGCTACAGTGCATTTAGCATCAGTTGTTTTTAGCCATGCTAACAGCAAGGCTCTACAGGACTCAATGACAGTCTATCAGTCCAAGACTTTGGTTCAGAGTTAAGTATCTCAGTAAGTATTAGATGGTATATAATCTCTCAGTAAATGAATATCTACATATGTAATGTAGAATCCATAGGCGATAGGACCAGAGTTTGGTATTTGAAGCATCCTGGTTTGCATTTATAGCCTGAGAAGTATTGACCAATCACTTTTGAGTGGCAGATAAACCATCCATGCGGAGAGTCATAATGCATTGGCTGAAATGCATCTAAGAACCCATCGACTATTGTCTGTTGATCATTTAGCTTGATATTAACTTTTTTTCGCATTTATCTGCATTCTTATACAGATATCTCATTACAGAGATTAGGGGGAATGAGTGGCACTTGGAAGAGGAAGTCTTGGCCTGGATATCTGGTGACTACACCCCATCTCCCAAAATATTGTCTGTGCCCGAAGAGGCTTTATCGTCGCCAGACAGTAGCTGTTGGGTTCCAGATTGGATGGTAGGCTATATTACAGACATTCAAGTCATCCTCAGAGGATAAATCCTAATGACTCTGATGATCCCCTTCCTTTTTCCCCATGCACTACCAGCAGGTTGCAGTTTGCTTTTGTCCTGTTAAAGACTGGATGGATGCATTGCCATACAATTTGGTACAGACATTCATGGTCCCCAGGGGATGAACTAACTTTTCATCCGGTCAGAATTTTTAATTGTCCAGTACTTTGCTTTATGACCAAATAGCTGCAAAATTAATGACATTCCCATCAGCCTCAGCTATGCTTTGCGTATAGTGCTAAATAGCAAATATTAGCATACTAACATGCCAAACTAATATAGTGAACATGGTGCTGAAGTACAGCCTCAGTGCAACTAGCTTGGCTGCAGATTGTCAATTGTGTTAAGTGGTTACATTGCAGATCTAAATCATCTTAACTTTTTTATTAGCTCAAATTTTTACAGCACTGAAATGTGTACTAAAAAGAAGGGGACAACAAAAGAAGCTGTATGTGGTGAGGCCCTCTCACTTCCACTAACCAACTAACCCTTAACATTTTCCTGTTCACTATTACCTTTTACTCTATTATAACTGGTTTATGATTTCAGATGACTACTGTTCATGGTTAGGGTTGATGATAAACACAGTAGCCAAAGTAATGTATTACTGTTAACAAGTTGGTTTGGTGTGAACATTAACATATGTAAAGTAGCAAGAGACATGGCTGATTTGCTTCTCAATGTTTCATGTCAGTGTTTCATTTTAATGAGCAACTAGGTAGCAGCAGCAAAGCAAACACGGAGCCACAGCAGCTCAGGTGAAATCTCATAGTGGATAGCTGATTACAGCCAACAGTGTAAGGTCATCACTTAATAGGCTTTACTTTTGTAAGGGGCTTATAGTGTCTCCCTTACGTATCATTCTAGTCACTGCAGAAAAAAATGCAAACAAGCAGAGGAACAGAGACGAGCACACTACAGAACTTGCTCAATCTATTACCGTATATTATACCCCTCCAGTTAAGTAACACAAACAAGCTTAATTCAGAGTAAACTACTATATTCTGGCATGATCCCATCTAAATGTTACACATTATGTTTACAAAGTTTTCACTGTGCCTTTACACCTTAAACAAAATGTCTCTTATCCATGTACAGACTGAAATTTGTTACGTCTAGATGAGCTTGAGGCTGAAGCTTTGAAGCTATTTATTTCTGTCTAACCTCTATGTTTCACACTACACTAAGTTCTTGACCAATTTATGTGGCTAAATAAGGGTTAAAAGCAAAAGGGAGCACAATTCAATATTGAGTGCAAAATCAACTTCTAACAAATTGCACAGAGGCTATTAAAAAAAAAAAACATCCACAAGCTAGAGGAAGCCTGGAGGAAGGAAGAAAAGAAAAAAATATAACTTTAAATCAAATTCTGTTTCTGAAAATAGAACACCCAGTGTAGCAATTACCAGTGTAATGTTCCTAGAATACTCCACTTCCGCGACAATAATAAACAGTGACAATGATTCGACTTGTAATCCACTTAGTGTGCTTAATGAAATGCTACATATTGTTTGTACGCATGTAAGACAAAGGAAAAAATAAAATAAAAACTATCCCTCTGGCTCACACTTCCTTAGCTACATTCAGCTCTCTTCAGTTAGATCTCATATGGATATTATGAAGACACAAAGCAGAGATGTCTCATTTTAGCAATGTGATGCTTACACTCCTTGCTACTGATTGCTTTACATGTGGGCAACAAACAGGAATAATGTTTATTTTCTTGCATATTATAAACACCACAGGGTTACAACTGACAGCCAAAGGTTTATAATGGAAACAGAAATGGTAATAAAGTAGCATGAAATTGCTGCATGCTTTTAATTAGCATGGGATCATATTAGAGGAGAATGGTGGCAGCATGTTCCTCCACAGCCTGAGAAATATGAGCGTGGGTGTTCAAATAGTATGTTAGTGTGAGGTTTAGTAGCCATGCATGTGCATATCCAGCCCAGTTGCCAGAATAAAATGTTGGCATTGTTCAGTTACTGAAGTGTTGCGCAAGGAGGAATTTTTGTATATTTTGACTGTTTACATTTGATTAAGGCTCAGAGTCATGCATGATTAAGAGTGGGGCCACTTGAAGGACAGGTGAAGTGAGTCAGATCCACCTCTTACACCTCCATACCTCCAACCTCTCGTCCAAATATGGTCACTTCTGGCTCCAAACATTTGAGATGGCGCAACCAAAATACCAAACTAGAGGTTTCAAAATGGGAGACCACAAAACAAGTGGGTGACATCGAGGTAGTTACGTCCATTACTGTATGGTTTCTCACCAGGAAAACAGGATGATGGATTATTTGACACGAAGGTGAGACAGCAGACAAGACCAACAAAAGTGGATATTTGTTAAGTCTTTGCACTCAAGTCCCAAGTCAAGACTGTATGACTAGTCAAGCTCCAAGTCCTAAACAGTGTTTATTTGGGGAACTGCCCATTGGTCCGACATCCCATTGTTCCGACCATATTAAACCCATTGTTCCGAAGTCCGTTCCGAAATCATCATGATGCCCTGTGGTTAAGATCTGGTTAGGTTTAGACACAAAAACCACTTGGTTAGGGTTAGGAAAAGATCATGGTGTGGGTTAAAATGAAAAAGAAAGTGACAAACACATAAGCTGTGAGCCTGCTCCACCTCAAGCCTTTCCCAGCTGACCCAGAGCCAGTCTCGGTGCACCATCAAGGTAGAAATACGCCCGCCGGGAGCCGTTCAGCACCGCGGACCGTCGGACTAATGGGATGTCGGACCAATGGGCTGTCGGTCCAATGACATGGACCCGTTTATTTGCTTACGAAAATCATGAAAGCTTTTTAAAATTCACATTGAAATTTCAACTGGTGCTCTGAGACGTAACATTGGGCCTTCATGGTTCTCTCCTGCAACTTGATTGGATGGTGTTGTATTGCTTGGAACAAAGTGGATCATCTGGGGAATTAAGTGTTGACCTGATGGAAATGAATAGCATTACTGTTAGCTGATTAAGAAATGAAGGGAAATGAATAATTATGTGGCACACGTTTAAATACTTTTAAATCTTTAAGCTTGAGGGAAGGTATCTTCAAGTATTAGTATTTTCAAGTTATGAGGCTCAAGTCCAAGAGAAGTCAGGGGTCATTGGTGTTAGTCCAAGTTGAGGTGCAAATCTATTTTGATTTTGTCAAGTCTAAAGTCATCAAATTTCTGGACTCGAGTCCAAGTTATCTGACTCAAGTCCCCACTTGCATATCTGTGTGTGCGTGTGTGTGTGTGTGTGTGTACTTGCTTCCTTTACCCCAGGATTCCCTCGCTTGATGTGTCTATACCACAAAGGCTTCTTCATATCATCACCAACAATAAGATTCTTTCACTGTTGCACTAAATGCAAATCCATTATCTTTAGGTTGAAAGCTAATAGCAACACACGGAGCACAGAATGAACTGGATCAACTTTTGACCTTGAAAAAGAAAAAAACATCACAACGTATCCCTCCCCTTTCAAACTCAACTTCACCAGGTCTATTCATCTACCTCTGTTAATTAGAATTCACAAGAACCGACATGCCACCAAGGTCAAGAGGAAACGTTTGCAAATGTGAATGGTAAGTGAACAGCCCTCCCCCACCCACTCCACACATCACTCCATTTTTCAAAAAAGGGCTAATTTCCCAGCTCTCCCTGCCCGCCACCAGGATGTTTGGAGGACAGGGGCTGCGCCTTCCTTCCTCGGCTCGCTTGTCTGTCACAGCGTACGCTCAGGTATGTGTGTCTTACAGTATGTGACGCCCTGAGGGTCCCTGCGCCACCATCCGCTAAATTAAACCTCTCCTCCCCTTCCTGTGCTCGCTGAGAGAGGCCTCCTTCTAGGCGGCTCCCATCCTCACTGCAAACACTGGCTGTGTGAGCGCCAGCCAGGCAGCCAGCCAGGGGAGCGTTCGAAAGTGCCGCTCCCCAAAGCCCAGTGCAATTGCCCTGTTATTGTCCACTCATCCACTGCTCAGAGGGTGGAGGAGGGTGGGGGGTCGAAAGAGCTGTGAGCACTCAACATCCAAGATATCGTAATTTGACGGTGAGCTTCGTATTAAATTCGGCTGTTACCCCGGTGGACACAGAGAGAGAGAGAGGAGGTAGCGGTGGAGCACATTTGGAAATGCACAGCTATCTGTGATCACCTTTAAATACCGTCTTAATACCGTCGAAAATTGGGAGTGTAATGATGTTCATTTATGTTTGTTTTTTTTAACTTTAAGCAGAGTCCCCTGTGGATCCTCATGCTGCTGTACTGAATTAATGCTACAATAATCTAACAAATTTGCCTTTTTTTTGACAAATAAAATACAGTGCAAGAATATAATACTACTATAATACCAAAAAATCAATTTCTTGTTATTTTTTTTCTGATGCCATTTGTTTTTGTTTTAAAAATGAGACAATCCCAGTGTCAGTATTTACACTCTATGTGCTGCTCCCTGCCAGGATATTCCACACTTAGCTTTAACTGCTGCAACCAACCAGTATACATGTTTGATACATCTGAAAAAAAATAAGAGATGGAGAAACCATGGAGTCTTACGGAGAGAGTTTATGGGTTTATGAGTGATTTTTCATTTTGGTTTTTGATAACATTTTAAGATTGTTAAACTAGAGTTATACTGAATTAAGTATGAAAAATTATGTATTTTGGCATGTGTTGGTCAAACTGTTTAAAATGATAAAAGTAATAATAATTCACTTTTATTCTTACTTAAAAACTTAATAAAAGCAAATAATCAAATTTTGTATCACTGAAAACTCAACTCAACTCAACTCAACTCAAATCTATTTATATAGCCCATTTAAAAACAACCTCAGTTGACCAAAGTGCTGAACAGACAATGCAATATAAATAATATCAGTAATTAATAATAATAATATAAATAAATCAATCAATTTAAATTAAAAAGAATTTTTTTTTTTTAAAAAAAAAAAGGCCTATTTAAATAAACTATACAACATCATACAGTGAACAATAAAAAGATCATAAGAACAAAATGTCATGCTTAACATGCTTCCAGAGTTTGGGCAGCTCTTATATGTATAGGTAGGCTGTTCCACAGGTTAGGACCTGCCACTGAGAAGGCTCTATCGCCTTTACTTTTGAGCCTGGATCTCGGAACCTCCAGCAGTAATAGATTTGTAGACCTCAACGCTCTCATTGGGGTGTGAGGCTGTAAAAGCTCAGTCAAAAAAGATGGCGCCAGGCCATTAAGACTCTTAAAAACAAACATTAAAATTTTAAACTCTTAAAGTATCTCCTCTATATTGGCCAACAGTAGATCCTTGATGACCGCAGCACAGGAGCACCCTCTGAAACCTGTTTTGGAATGAGTGTGCAATTCAGAAGAGAGTAGTTTCAACATTTCATATATCACACCACCTCTTCTTTAGAGGCTACAAACAAGAGGAACAAAGAAGGCTTTAATTTAGTTAGCAATCCCTGTTTATGCTTTTTCACTGACTGCACTTGTCACTGGGGTATTAAATTCTCCTTATTAGATTATTTCTGTGATGTAGCTCATCAGTCCAGCAGCAGGATAACTCCCCCACTTCTGTTCTAGAGAGGACGTAGAGGAAGTAAAAGTCATATCGAGTTTTCCGTAGGTGGGCCTGAGGAAGGATCATTTACATATTTATATATTTGAATGTTGTAAATTAATTTTTCATGTTAATTGTTACTGGAGATAAGAAGGTTTTTACACATATGACAAACTTTTTTTTTTTTACTTGTTTTTAAAGACAGAAAAATGTGGAATGTTTTGGATAAATCCTTGTGTCTGATTAGCTATTCCTACTCTGAGCATACTTGTTAAATGTGTCTTACTGCTTTCATTTAGCAAAGAAATTTCAAAGGCTGACAGCCTTCAAACCAGGAACCCTGTTGCTGTGAGGAAAGACGGCTCCTGGTTCGAACCTCGGGTATGGGGGGGCCCTTCTGTGTGGTATTTGCATGTTCTCCTCCCAGAAGCTGGGGAAGATGTTTCACTTGCATTCCATCTCATTTTCCTATCCTGTCTCGATTAGCCCAGATGTGCTATTTTTTTTTTTTTTTTTTTTACTTAAATTTTTGAATCTAAGTTTATTAACATTAAAAATATATATATATTTAAATTCACCTCTTGACATTGTACATCAAGAAATTTCACATTCTAATTTTGATTAGATGAATTTAGAACAAATAAATTCAGATACATGGTTTCCAGTGTAAAATACTTCAATACTAGGAATTCAGTGGTGTTTAAGTTTTAATATTAAGTATTCAGTGCTTTAAAAATTCAAATATTTTCATCTCTTATTTGCTTGCATAATTACAGGCCCTGGTTTCTTTGATATACATACGATACTACAAATGTTACATTTAAGTGAAATACAAAATGAGAAAAACAATTAAGTGTTTATTTAAGTGTAAAGCAGATTTTCTAATTCTAAGATGTCATAGAGAGTTTCTTTTTGTTCATGATACAATATAGGCAAATTGCTCTATTTGGGACAAAATTTGGCTACTTCTGGTCTGATGTAGAGCCAGAGGAGTGTCAGGTACAGAGAATATGAATAGTCCTCTCATATCAGTAACTATGCTTCAGGACCAAAGCCAGGACATCTATGCACACTGCCTTCTGACCAGAACCTCATTAATCACACTCCAACAGATGACATAGAGTAATTACCCTCTGAGAAAGACACATACTGATACACACACTCACACGCACAGTATATAACACGCTTTATGCACACGTTATGCCAAAGTATGCATAAACAGGCAGAACAAACGACAACGAATTACATTTACATGAACACATTTTTAACAGGTGTACTTTGGTTTGCAGCCTGGGAACACCTGAGCTGCACCGCTGAGTATTCACACACACAAATACACAAAAACACACACACAGAGTAAATTTCAAGGGTAGATCCTGCCACATAGAGGGGTGTGTTTTTTTTTCGAGGTGCTGGGCAGGTCATGGATCTCTCCTGCCCAGGGAGGGAGTCAGTCTGTCTAGGCATGATGAAATCCTCCACCTGTCCTCATTCATCAAGTCCACTACACATATTAATTATCACAAACCTTCAGACTTACAGCAGAGGACACACACACACACACACACACAGACACACACACACACACAGA
This sequence comes from Epinephelus lanceolatus, assembly GCF_041903045.1. Classification (NCBI taxonomy): domain Eukaryota; kingdom Metazoa; phylum Chordata; class Actinopteri; order Perciformes; family Serranidae; genus Epinephelus; species Epinephelus lanceolatus. The sequence goes on along the minus strand of NC_135750.1, from coordinate 31,587,474 downwards.
CCCACCTCCCTCCCTCGGCCCTCTCCCCCAGCCAACAACCACTCCCTCAGACCTACAGTTAAAATTCAACTGTGGTGGCCAGATACCGATGCTGGTTGTAAGTGCCTGTGGCACTACAAGTCAGCAGAGTATTTCCAGAGGACGCCTAGATGTCAGTTATTGCTAGCAGGGTGTCCCAACCCAAACCTGACAGTGGAGGTGCAGTCATATCGATCACACCAGGGTGTGAAAGATTTTCTGGTTCAGAGTGACCAATTACAAATAAACCTAACTGACACAGTGGGTTCTTTATTTAAAAAAATCAATTTTCCACAGCAGGAGCTTTTCTTAAAAAAAAAAAAAAAAAAAAAAAAAAAAAAAAGCCACAGGAACCAAGATGGGCACACAAAATGTCTCCACATCATGGTTGAGGTTCAAGGTCATTTTCACACAAGACATTTCATCTTGTCGTAGCAGAAAAGCACAGGTGTGAATAATAAAATGAATGATGGCTGAATTCCACTTAACTGCTTCAGGTCTTGGTATTGTGCATGCTGGCTCATGCACATGACTTACTGAGACACTTGAATAGAGCAGAGCCAGAGTTAATGTTATCAGTAACACCTGTGATTTTCCTACTTTGATAAGTCAAAATGTATGCAGCTACAGCATACATTTATACAATCAGAAAGCTCTTGCCAGTATGACTGGGGTTGAAAATTGGCTGCAACTATAATTATATAACAATGAATCAAATCATAATGTGAAAACAATGTGACAATGTGGAAAGCGTTGCTCACAGTGCTGAACTGAGTATTATCACCTGAACCTGCAGCTCCTCTCAGAGCTTTACTGTAGAAGGTTTCAGCCATAAGCCCTATTCACATGGGACTAGTGTTATCAGGGGACCTCATGTGATTTAGAAGTCACTCCCTTATGTCTGTGTTTCATGCAGCACATTCACACGGGGCAAGGGAAGTCTGCATTTTACTCAAATTTACTGCCATATATAAATATGATGAGCGTTGAGGTCTCATTTGTAACCCCACCACGCACAACATCGAAACACTACACAGCACTACTTGCAGTGATGTAATGTTAACCTCCTTTTTTCTTTTATATGTGGGTTAAACAAACAGAATTTTCTGTGAACAGGTCTCCATGCTGTGTAGCGAGATGAGCCTCCTGCACCCAAAAAGCTGTCAAAACTTTCATTTATAATCGCCAGTGCAGCCTCCATAACTTGCGACCAGTAAAGAGGCACAAATGAGGCACAGAGAAAACAGAAAACCCGAATATGACCCCAAACCAAAGAGATGCCAATTCACATGGGACTAAGACTGTCACAGGCCATTTGTGTTTGGTGAAATATCGTAGGGTAATTTGCAGTGAAAGTTTACTTGAAAAATTATGAACATGGCAGGTTTGCATGGAATTAAGATTACAGACGACCTCCGCTATTGTTATATATCTCATGAGGTCCCCAGGTAATACTGGTCCAGTGTGAACAGGGCTATAGTCTGTATATAAAGATAGAGGTCATGACAGCTTCTCAAAAGTGAAGCCAATTCATCTGAATGATCCCCTAGTGGCTGGCTGCGGTATAGGTCTTAAACCCCGCCCCCTCCAAGTTAGCCAATGGGACATGGGCCAAAGAAACAAAACACGTCAAATACATCTCTCCCAAAGGTTCTGTCATTCTGTCATGTTCATGCGTTCATCTTTCTGATAAGTTTGGTTTAAAAAGGGGGTGTGATGTCATGATTGGCAAATGTGTTTCACTGGCCATTGACTATCGCAGTTTCATGGGCCCAATCACAGCTGTGCAGACTCTTGCTCCAAACGATATCACAGAGGCAAGGTGGCTGCAGCTGTATCCGCAATACTTTGGCTTCATTTTTGTACAGTGTGAAGAAGTGGAGACATATTGTCCATCCTTATAGTCTTGATGGATGCCTGCCAAGCTGCAGACCACTGAGTGTAAGACCAACAAAAAAACATAAACAGTTGTGATTTTGTGAGTCATTACTGTGTTCCCAGAACCCAACAAGGATGTTTTGTAACCTGTCGCTGTTTTTTCGACGGCTTTTTAGGCACAAAAGTGGTTGTTTTTTTTTTCATAAGGTATCGCTGCTTTTCTGGCGGTAATGGTGTCCCACATACAGGGTATTTCAAGCCAAAACATGATCTTCAAAAACCTCTTTGTCTCACAACCAAGTGATTTTTGTGCCTAAACCTAACAACAGCATTGTTGAAACCTTAGTTTCAATATATCTGCTACTTAATAACATGCAAATGTAACATATCCGTGGTTTGCAGAAACATTCAATGCCAACATTTTCTCTGGTGATTGGATTGGCTGAAGAGCTAGACATTTCCCTCAGGAGCCAATGGAGACTAACAGCTCGATTAAGTACTTAAACAATTAGTTGATAATCAAAATTGCAAGAGACTTCTTTTTTGTCTAATCAGTTAATGGAAGTTATTGTTGCAGCACTTCGTGGAATTTGTTCATTAAAGTATCAGAACAGAAAAAAAACAGAAAATGTGTAGCAGGCCAGCGGGTGTTTCCACTGTGTCCACCTCTGTGTCTGTATGAAACAATCAAATAACAGTGTTAAAACTGCCTCTATGACAAATCACCTAATCCAAATAGTTCTTCAGATAAAACGAAAATGGGGGAGAAAGAGGAGAAAATGGTGGAGGCAAATAAGACCTAGCTTAGCATCTCAGTATTGCTGTGATTTCTTTCAGGGCAGTGGGAACTGTGGACCTCAGCCCATAGTCTCAGCACAGGTTATACCCTGTTCATTTTGTTATGCGAGGCTTTATGAGCACAAGGAACTCCAGCTGTCAACACCCATCTCCTGACACCCATAAAACGTTGTGTTGTGGGGTCATTTCCTGTAATTGGTTTGGATAATGCTCCCACTATGGACCAGAACTTGCACTTTCAGCCATTTCACTGCTGTTCCTTTGGTGTCACCTGTGATCAAATTACATCATTTTCACCTGTGCAAGCAATCTGAATACTTCCAAATGGAAACATGTTTGGCCTGCATGAACCCCAAGTCACTGCGTCTCGTTGTGACAGTTGTCCAGCCCCCTCCCACAGCGATTCGAGGATTCCCCCTGAGCCTGTTCTTAATTGGGAGGAGATCATTAGCTTTTTTTAAGCATTTTATAATAAGACAGAGACCAGCATGTATCCGCTGAGAGCCTCTCTGAAGCCCACAAGATTAAAGTCCTCTAAATGACCGCCTTTGGTCCTTAGCTTGGATGTCTCCCCTTTAATCAGACATCAGTGCTCATCGCTCCCCTGTTTCTCTGACACCAATCACAAGAGCAGAAGAGGAGGATCTCTCCAAAACCACTGGCAAATTAGGAGGGACACGAAAGAGATGAAAGCGCCATCGCTGCGCTGTTCTCGGCCGTATGTCCAACCAATTTACGTCGGTGAGCGTGGACAAAAAAGGCGGACACTCCTCCTCTCCTGCTCATAGCGAACAGTCAGCGCTGTGTGCAGGCAGTGACAGGACAGACACCGGGACAGTTAATTGATCTTCATTGTGTTAATTACGACTGTGATGTGGAGCGGAGGATGAAAAACGGGTCACACTGTGGTTCGATTCTGTCTGAATGTACCCCGTTAAGCTTTCCGCTGACCTTGAAACTAGCCCGGGAAGTGATGGTGCTGCTTAAGTGAGTGAGTGTGCATGCATAAATAGTTTGGCCTGTTCCCTTGCACTTTTAAATCTCCAACAGGCTGATAGCTATGTGCTGTAAATCTCCTGTTGTTCTCACATCTCCTCACCCGTCTCACTCTGTAGAATCTACTTTTCTTCAAAGTACTTGACGTACCTCCGCACCTCATCAAACTCTAACAAACACATGCAAGATTTCTGTAAGACTGACTGTGTGTGTGTGTGTGTGATATCCTCCTGTCCACTCCAGTGCACGGATGGCTGCACTGTCAGCAAGCCTGGCTCTGCCCTTGCATTTGAATAAACACCATCTGAGTTGGCTGGTTGTGTATAATATCTGTCAGGAAGCTGCCACCCCTGTGATCCCACCGACTCTGACCTCTGTCCCCGGGGAGCTGCTGACGGGACACTGCGGTGACAGGGTGTCTCCCCTGTCGATCCACTGCGCTGATACGCCTTACACCCTTCTCCCGCTCCGCTCGCAACTCAAACGTCTTGCCGATCTGCCCTATGCATTGGAAATGAGCTGGGGCCGCCTTACAGGATGCAATGAATAGTCGCGAGGATGGGATAAACACGAGCTTCGGCGACGCCTGTCACAAAGATTGATGGTTCCCTGGAATTTTTGTTGTCGTCTTGTCAGTACTATAAACTTTTCCCTGCTGAATAATTGAGTCCTTCAGCTGAAGAGTCGTGTCAATCTTTTTTTAAGTTTGCACTCACACGCTTGTGGTTTCAGGAGTGCGACTCACTGCCTGATAGCTGTAAATCACAGAGTCGTATGGATAAAAGAAAGCTGAGGACGTGAAATTCCGGATGATGTATGACACACAAATGACTAGATTTAATACAAGTGACTCAACTGATCAACACATTTAAAACAAGCATTTAAGCATTTGGTTGTTTTCAGTTAGCTGAATCCTAATTATATTGCAGGATATTCAAACTCCCCGACTTGTTGCTCTCTGCACAGAAAATGTAAATCAGCAAATCAGCGCTGTTTAGCTAATTGTAATGTAAATTACCAAAGTGTATTATTCAATGTGTATGTTATTGTATTTCTTTTAGGGCTGTATCCAACTCAGAGTTATGTCAGTCAAATCAGATTTGGCTGCTCAATACAAATATTCAACTATTTGTTCCTTTTTGCCATGTGGAGTTTGAGAGTTTTAATGGGGTTTTCCAGGACATTCAGATAGGCAGTGACGTTCAAGTACTATAAATAAGACAAACTAGCCCTCTGAGCTTATGTGTGCCATCTACACTAACAACGGATCAGATATGTGCAACATTTTTTAGCCAACACTAGATAACAAACAAAAGCCAGAGACTGCATTGTAATAAGTTGCTGTGAGCTGTAATTTCACCACTTCTAGACAAAAGGCAGAAGATAACTTAATCTTAAAGCCTGACCAGGCTCCAGGCAGCTGCCTCCATCTCACTCACACTCACACTCACCCTGGGTCCACCCAGTGAGCACTAGAGGTCAACATGATGTTGGACAGACAACATTAGAATTTCATTTTTCTGGATTGGATTTTTGTTACTTCCCAACACAACTTAAAACCAACCAAATAACAACATCATCTGTCGTCAGTATTCTACGTCAAATTGATGTTGGCATTATACGTCATCCTGACATTGAATTTTGGTCACCTGATGTCACAACCAAAATTCAGTCCCTCTGGGATTTTGCAGGCTGTTTTTGTTATCATTGTGGCCTAAAAAGCCTAATTTCATGGCAGCTTTTCTCAAAAATGTTGATGCATGATGGAATGTTTATAGGTAGTTTTATGCAATTAAATTGCAGGGAAAAGTAAAAACTGCAAAAATAGTTGTGATGCTGTCTTGGAGTTGGAGAGAATTTTTATGAGCATTCAGTGTTTCCCACAGAGGTAGAATCTATTTGTAATGGTTGGGGGGGTGGGGTGTATCGATGTCATTCGACACAGCACTGAATGATCGTCCCCTTAAGAGGCTCTCCTTCTACTCTCTTTCTGCCCAGACAGCACAACATGATCTCATCACTACTCATCACATTTTCGGCAGAAGCCCTGCAGCAGTGGTTAACATCTGACAGAGATAATCTCACACTGACAGCAAAACGGCTCAACTGGGAATCAATCATTAGGTAATGTTAGCCATGTGATGCTAACAGTTAGCCCTGTCACTGTGTGTCTTCGACTCCTGGCACAGAGCTCCAGTCCCACAGTAGTAGTCTCATGATACGCTGCATATCACACATCATTGCACGCAGCGCTATAATAAAATGAGATTTTAATAGTCAAACTTGCTGTCAAGTTGCAGTGATTGGACAAAATTGCAAGGTCAAGCAGAATTCATGGGGATTGGCTGACTTCATCTTAATTATTGGATTTGCAACATTGCGAAATCCTGGAGGGACAGTAAATTCAACCAGATATCTATGTCTGTGAGACATCCCCGGAAGTCCATGTGTTATTTCTTTGTACTCAATTGAATTGTTTATGATTGATTGTTCTATCACCCTGGGCGGTGTCCACACCGGTGTAATGTGCATGTAATTACTTTCCTTCTAAATGTAAATGTAGCTGCTATCTGTCACCCCTGCCTCCGAGCTCATCGCACTTATTGTCAAACCCGATTGTCACATGTAGAATATGACTTCTCTAAAAATAATCTCATCTGCCACAACTGAAGGTCTGATTTTGTCATAGGTTACCAATTATGACACCTTATCTTAACACTTAGCATTACCACCTCTGCATGAGACATTCAAGTCCTGGATGAAAACACACCTACCCACTGTTGTATCCTTCCTGAAGCCAATTATGTAGATGGTTCCAGCAAATGCAACGTATTTCTAAATGAAACCTAATTAGCTCTGGCATTGCAGGCAAGCAAACAGTTAATTGGTTATTAAATTGCACAAGTTATGGTGTAAATAGATTTTCTCTGCTTAACTGTTTGCCTTTATATCACTGTGTAAGGTAAGATGTGGTTTATTTAATTTGGAAATGTGTAAATGAACCTTGGACTCCCCAGTGCAATTACCTTTACGTTAACAAGCTTGCGCTTTCATATATTAAAACATTAGGGTGGATTTTGTTCACTCAGCCTGCTTTGATGCAGTCATATATATATGGTGCATTCGTTTGTGAGTGTTTTTGATGGAGCATTGCACTGCATACAGCCCGCCAAACCCTGCCCACCTCCCACTAAGCACTGTGCTATAATTAAAAATGTTGTTCTCGCTCCAGTATCAACTTTCTGCTCACTTAGAGTGGAAACACATATTGCATCGAATAATTTGAAATAATTCGTCTAAGTTTTCTCATGCTGTGGTATTGCAACATGCTGGCCCTAATCGCTTCAAAAACCTTAACCAAAGCTTTGGCAGTGATTCACTATGTAGATTCATGAGTGCACACTCAGAGGAGAGATGTAGAAAAATCCTACCTGATGATATAAACTCTGTGGAAAACGGCCCTGATCAAATGGCCTTTGCACTCACTGCTCTTTCTCTTTCTCTATTTCTCAACTGAAGACAAGTTTATGGTTTCAAATTTTCACCGACAGTAACTTACAGACGAAAGCATTTTGCTTGCATCCTCCCTCAGAGTGGCCTGGCTTAAGACCTCTGAATCACCGCCTACTGTGCATCTCTAAAACACTTCAGCAATTCAAATAGGTCTGGTGTCGTGTCCATTCCCTTCCCCATTTGGAGAAACAATTGACCAGAGCTCAGGAGGCATGGTTAAAAAAAGGGGTCGTCAGGAACACTCTCGAGGGGCCGCAACAGTCAGGGGGCTGAGAGTGGTAGCAGAGCTAGCACCGATATTAGCATGCTAACTGCCAGTTGCATGAAAATTACGTTATCTCATACAGATTGGCTGTGAGCTTGACTATGTTGATTTATGCCTCTTTGATGTTACAGTGGATATGTATCAGCAAGAAATGATGTTTGAAAATCAAGCCCTTTGTCTTCCTACTACAAAAGCATTGAACTGTTTCCTCATTGACAAGCACATGGTAGATCCACACAGTAAAACACTTAAGTGAAATGCTCTTACAATACAACTGTGATCTAATTATAAAGCACTGACCCCTTTGTCAGTCTCTCTGTCCCTATGCATATTTTGAGAACCATTCATCCGATCTACTTCACACTTGGTGGGTATATTGCCAGGGACCCAAGGATGTGCAGTGACGAATTTGCTGCAGTTTGGACACGTTCAATATTTTAAAAACTTTGATTAAAGAAGTGAACAGCGCTCTGTGCAGCAGCAAGGTCAGGGCTTCAGGACTCTACAGACTGACTCTGCTGGATGCTGGAGATGCTAACGTTACATCCAGAGTCTTCTTTATGTCCCTGGAGTCAACAAGCACATGCAGATAGCCTACAGTAGTCAAATTCTGTAAGTTTGCCATACTAACATGTAATACTAACAACATTACTGTAGGCAAGATACCTCATTCCTCTAATAAAACCCATTCTTTATAATCGTGGTGGTTGTGTCAAAGCAAGCGACTAATGTTTATGTGTTTCTGATTGTGAGTAGCTGCAATCTGCAGCAACCTGCAATCTAGTGATTTAGGGGCCCCAGGCAAGCGCCATCTTGCTTTACTTTCCAGCTTTTCCCTAACTGGGAATTTTGTTATTGGCAGCAGTAGAGGAAGTGGCTTTGATTCCATCGAGGCCATTAAATCATCATATGAGGTTTTGCACCAAAATGGTGTGTATACTCTAGCATTGCTAGGGGACACAATTATGTCATGGCAGATGTATTGCTCAGGACCCAAGGAAGAGCACTGTTGAGTGTAAAGTTGCTTGGATGAGTGATTCTTGAGAAAGCTGCAAGCAGCAATACCACAGGCCAAGCAATCAGCAGGATCTGAACAGGCATGTTTTGAAAGGGTCACCACACTAGTACAACAGAGTTTTAAAATCTGATTAACAAGACATTTTGGTTGCACCTTATGTTTGGTTCTGTCAGAATTGTTAGCTACCTAGCTAGTTTAATTAAGCTTAGAGCAGGTCCCATCCCCACAAACTCAAATGCCTCTGGTTTGTCTTAATTGTATTGAATAAATTCAGACAGATAAAAAGTCTCAAACCCAAAGAAAATGACAAAGTAAAGCTTAGAGGAGAAATACACTCTGCAATAATTCACCAAAAACTGATCCCTTTTGAAAGAAAGGGTGATTTAGTGATTTCACAGAGATCCTAATGCTGTTTGACAGTAGTGGTAGCCATAGTAACCTCCAGTTTAGTATAAAAACTTTTTAAGGGATGCTCAGCTCAAAATCCACAATCAAATCCAACACATATCCTCAAAGAAATCATTTGGATGAATACTGTGCTTCTACTTGCGGCTTGTATGTTAAGCTGTTTATATTATTTTGCTTTTTTGGCCATCTTTTGCTGAAAATATCACAGTCGGGAACACTGAGCATATGGGTGGAAGGCAGAGAAGTGGTGTATGCAGCAGAAGCAGTTTCCGAAGTTTGTATGGATGTTGTGATACTTTTTCTCTGCTGTGAATACTTGAGATTGGGGTACACTGCAACTAAAACCAAAGCAAGTTATGAGCTGATTGACCAAGGAATGAGTGCCAGTTGCTGTGTATCCAATGTTGCACTAAGTACCTTGGTTTTGTCGTACAGGGCGTGGTTGTCCAAAAGCATCCTCCGTTTCACTTGAGCGAACCTCCTCAGGTCTCTCTCAAACTGCTGTAAAAGAAAAGAATCAATAGTCTGAAATATGTTTTACTTGTCAGTTTTATGGCACTGAAAGGAAAGAGGGATGTCTGAATACATTTTTTTTTCCTGAAGGACTTTCTACCTATTTATCCCGTAACAAAGAAGGTATTTCACACCAGACATTTATATAATATTTTGTACTGACTTTTTTATACCTTCAAATTTCTTTGAAGGTGTTTTAGTTGTCTAAAATGTGTCTCCTTAGAGCCAGAATACCAAAGCCTACCTCAACCTTGATGTGGTTCTTGTATCCAAGCAACATTTTATGACATGGTGGTGACACACAAGAAATGACTGTTGATGAAATACAGTAACTTCTACGTTTTTCTTTTTCACCCATGGATTTCACCTACAGCTAGTTCTCGCTGCCATTCAGTCTGTATAATCCTTCATACTGTACCCTGGAGCCGGTCCAGCCCAGGAGAGCAAAGGCGTAACGATCCACAGGTGGCGACACCAAGTCCACGCGCACTGCCCTCCAGCCCCTGCTGTCCCCCTCGGCTCTGTGGAGACCTCCTTCCACTTGGCTGCCCTCCAGCCGCAGGATCAAGAAGCACTTTGCATAGTGGTCCATGGCCTCAAACCTGCAGCTGGGAAGCTTTGCTATATCAAAGGTGGAGGCCTGGTATTCACAGTACAGCAGAATGCCCTGGTGAAGAGAGAAAAATGAAAGTCCCCCTCCAGACATCTTGTGAAGTATGTAAAACTACTACTACTTACGACTACTACTACTACTAATTAATCTATTAAAATGTTTTTTAACATGGCTTTCCTACATAAAAAATTTCTTCATTGAGAAATTTTGGATGTGGCCTCCATCCCGCCCACCACTGCTGCTTGCGGTAGATTTTGCTTTCACTTTCAGTTTCCGTTTTCTCCAGCGCTGCACTAAAAGTTGGCTCAAGATGGCTAGCATTAGCATTAGAGGAAACATCGAAGAATTTCAACCCTACGTGTTTGAGCCTCTGTCAGACTCATATGAGAAGTTTTGTGCATCAAAATTAATAACAAGCAGACATATGAGCATGGTAAGTTTGGTTAGCGTCTTTTAATAGTTTATGTTGTTTATTAGCTTGTTACAGAGCAAACTCATATCGGCCACTTGTATCTGTAATCTCGTTCTTTCAGTCACTACCCAAAGCTCGTGACCATAGATGAGGGTTGGGATGTAGATAGACCAGTAAATTGACAGCCTTGCCTTCCTTCCTTCAGCTCCGCCACAGCGGTCCGACGTAGTGCCTGAATCACTGCAGACTCCTTGCCAAACCACCTTTCCATCTAATGCTCCATTTTACCATCACTCTTGTACAACTATTTGAAGGTGCTGACTCTCATCCCACCGCTTAAAACTCAGCTGCAAACTGCCCAGTGCAGGCTGGAGGTCACAGTGTGATGAAGTCAACAGAACCACATCATCTGCAAAAAGCAGAGATGCAATTCTGAGGTCCCCAAAACTCAGGGACCAGATGATAAGATGGCGCCTATTCATTCCAAAGGAGTGGCTTGCCTGGTGCATACGCCAAAAAAGTTTCTAGTTGCCAGGTTTACTTCTACAGTATGTGGCCCACTGAATATGAGCAGTTGTTCTACTGCTGGCCCTGCCAGTGAGTAACCACTTCGCTCATAGACTTTACATGATGACGTCACGGATTTTTAAACCATTTTTCTCAGCTCCCGATGAAAGTCTTACAACTACATTCATGGATCAAAAATTCATAACAAAAACAGTCATAAATGCCTTGTTTGTAGTTCAAGCTATCATGTCAACAGTTTAACAGACGTCCCTTTTACACTTGTGATCTTTGGAGAAATTGCTTTTTTTCCCACTGCAATACCTTAAGTGGCTACTGGAAACAATTGACCTATGGCTAAGTCCCGCCCTCAAACGCGATGAGCCAATCACAGTGCGTACAGCCATTCCCATACACTCGTATGGACGTTCATTGAAATGCATTACAGAAAGTCAGTTTTGTTCGGTTTTATGATTTTTTTTCAGAGATTTGAAGTTTAAAAATGTTCAAACGGTGTGCATGGGGTACATGCAACTCCGACACAAGGTATCCTGAGAGGCTGGGTGACGAGGTGTATTTTTTACCCTTTCCTAAACCACATCTCAACCGAGAAAAGTGTCTCCTTTGGATAAAGTTGTGCGGTAACGTTAGACCACAACATCAACTCAACCTGAATAAGATTAACAAGGATGTCTACATCTGTTCTAAGGTAAGTCAACATCATGTTTGAGGCAACAAAGAAATATAAAGTTATCTTTAACATCTCTAGCTAACGTTAGCTAAAGTTAGCCTAACGTTCGCTCCTGCGGTGTTTATCATGTCACCTTGTTTGCTGGGAGTTCATTAGTCTATTTTGTTCTAGTTTTGTACTTTGGTGATCTTGCATCATTGTTAGCTGTTGTCCAAAGGGCTCTAGTTAAGCTAATGTTAACTTCTGGATCTTAGCTTCATTAACTTATCTGTAATTGCGGAGATAACAAAGGTTGGCAAACGTTATGCTGAATGATTCAATGTAAATACTGTAGCACCAAACTAACGGAGAGACACTCTTGGTAAAGATGATAAAAAGGCCATTATCCTTTCCTCATATTCTGAGCCAAAAACCTTAACTTCAGTGGTACTTTAACTTGTTGTCTTTGATGGTGACGGCAACGAGATGCGGTTCACAAGCGTACACTGTGACCTGTAAATTTTGGCTTGTAATTAAAGCTTTTCATCGACCTTGTCAACAATAAAATGATTAATATATCCCTCCAATGTGTAGTTTAGGCCCTTGTGGTTACTTCTGAATTAAATCTGATCGTTATGTCCCCAAGAATCATCATTTGCCTCCTGTGAAATGCCGTGTACTGTGACACCTGTCCTAGCGCCGGTCACTGAATGTTGATAGTTTGTCCAAGTGAGTGGAGGGGGGCGTGGCTTAGCCATAGGTCAATTGGAAGCAAGGCTCACCTGCACTGCTAGAGGCCTGCTGTTCCCTTGTTGATATGTGTTTTCTAATTAGACAGCAATTGGCTTTTGTAATACTGACGTACCTAATCTAGCTTGCCCCTCGAACGTTTTAATCATAGATTTCAGGGAAGTGCACAGACATCGCCACTTCAGAAGAGGAATGTGAAAACACCTCTCTAGTGACAAACTTTACACAGATACAAGTCAGGATAGTGAAGGTCAGACATTTTAGGGGACATAAATGGAAGAAAACACATTTTTGAGTGGAAACTGATCATTTATGTTTACTGGGTTTTATAAATCTTTTTCTTTCTAAAATGCTTGCGTCTGGTACATGTTGTATCAGTTTGTTTAGACACACATCAGTTCATAAAATATTCTCCAAACCCATTAATAACAGTATTATTTGTAGCATTTATAGCTTAAATATTAACACTAAATTAAGTAAGAGTTACAGTACAGGCCAAAAGTTTGGACACACCTTCTCATTCAATGCGTTTTCTTTATTTTCATGACTATTTACATTGTAGATTCTCACTGAAGGCATCAAAACTATAAATGAACACATGTGGAGTTATGTACTTAACAAAAAAAGGTGAAATAACTGAAAACATGTTTTATATTCTAGTTTCTTCAAAATAGCCACCCTTTGCTCTGATTACTGCTTTGCACACTCTGGGCATTCTCTCCATGAGCTTCAAGAGGTAGTCACCTGAAATGGTTTTCCAACAGTCTTGAAGGAGTTCCCAGAGGTGTTTAGCACTTGTTGGCCCCTTTGCTTTCACTCTGCGGTCCAGCTCACCCCAAACCATCTCGATTGGGTTCAGGTCCGGTGACTGTGGAGGCCAGGTCATCTGCCGCAGCACTCCATCACTCTCCTTCTTGGTCAAATAGCCCTTACACAGCCTGGAGGTGTGTTTGGGGTCATTGTCCTGTTGAAAAATAAATGATCGTCCAACTAAACGCAAACCGGATGGGATGGCATGTCGCTGCAGGATGCTGTGGTAGCCATGCTGGTTCAGTGTGCCTTCAATTTTGAATAAATCCCCAACAGTGTCACCAGCAAAACACCCCCGCACCATCACACCTCCTCCTCCATGCTTCACAGTGGGAACCAGGCATGTGGAATCCATCCGTTCACCTTTTCTGCGTCTCACAAAGACACGGCGGTTGGAACCAAAGATCTCAAATTTGGACTCATCAGACCAAAGCACAGATTTCCACTGGTCTAATGTCCATTCCTTGTGTTTCTTGGCCCAAACAAATCTCTTCTGCTTGTTGCCTCTCCTTAGCAGTGGTTTCCTAGCAGCTATTTGACCATGAAGGCCTGATTCGCGCAGTCTCCTCTTAACAGTTGTTCTAGAGATGGGTCTGCTGCTAGAACTCTGTGTGGCATTCATCTGGTCTCTGATCTGAGCTGCTGTTAACTTGCGATTTCTGAGGCTGGTGACTCGGATGAACTTATCCTCAGAAGCAGAGGTGACTCTTGGTCTTCCTTTCCTGGGTCGGTCCTCATGTGTGCCAGTTTCGTTTTGGCACACATGTTTCGTTTGGTTTTTGCGACTCCACTTGGGGACACATTTAAAGTTTTTGCAATTTTCCGGACTGACTGACCTTCATTTCTTAAAGTAATGATGGCCACTCGTTTTTCTTTAGTTAGCTGATTGGTTCTTGCCATAATATGAATTTTAACAGTTGTCCAATAGGGCTGTCGGCTGTGTATTAACCTGACTTCTGCACAACACAACTGATGGTCCCAACCCCACTGATAAAGCAAGAAATTCCACTAATTAACCCTGATAAGGCACACCTGTGAAGTGGAAACCATTTCAGGTGACTACCTCTTGAAGCTCATGGAGAGAATGCCAAGAGTGTGCAAAGCAGTAATCAGAGCAAAGGGTGGCTATTTTGAAGAAACTAGAATATAAAACATGTTTTCAGTTATTTCACCTTTTTTTGTTAAGTACATAACTCTACATGTGTTCATTCATAGTTTTGATGCCTTCAGTGAGAATCTACAATGTAAATAGTCATGAAAATAAAGAAAACACATTGAATGAGAAGGTGTGTCCAAACTTTTGGCCTGTACTGTATGCACTTGAAATATGAAAAGGCCGTTTTGCATGAGCCTTGGCAAGCAACTTTAAGGAGGACAGTTCCGGCACCCAGGAGCCCTGACAGCTAAAACCCGGTCACCTTTCATCTTTAGCCCAGACTTCAGAGCAGCCAAAAACAACCCTACTATAACTGAAGATCAGAGCCTGTGCACTGGCTAGAAGGCTAGAAGTATAATCTGTAAGCAAGGTGTTGATCAGCCTTATCTCTCTTTGTTAATTCCTTAATTGTCACCAAAGTGAGGATGCCACATTTGGAATAAAATGGTCTCTCCTCGTCAAAATCACTGAGGATTTCACCAGACCTGAGTCATGCCTTATTAGCATTATGGTAATCAAGAAGAGAGGATATCGGAAGCCTGTGTGATTACCTCTGTCACTGACTGGCAGGAGCCATTTAATGTTTTAATTTGTATTTTAAAAAATGACTGGAATACTGCTTAAGGTTTAAACTTGGATCAAAAAGCACAATTACAGTAAAATGCGTCAATTAATGTATTTGTTAAAAGACCATGAGCTTCAGCTTTTGTTTAAAACATTAAATCAACTCCCCTATTGTCATGAGTAATAGAGAAGTTCAGTCCTTTACATCTGCCAAAAAATGAGGTGATGTCAATATATTAAAGTAAAAGTTTTTACTGGAAGAACTGGCTGAATTTTGTCAGTGTGGAAGTGTCTGGCAGACAAGGACGACTGTTGCTCCCACTGTCTGACCTAGAATTGAGTCATTGAGTACACCACAGTCACTTTTTCTGTTGTTTGACAGGCAGGCTCAGAGCACAGCCACAGAGAAACCAGACACCCCCCCCCTCTCTGAAGCCAAGTAAAAAACCTTGGGATCATTAAAGGCCAAATGTTGTAATCTCACATCACCTCCCTGTTTCTGAATCCATCATAAGATCACTTAATACAAATAGTTTCAGTGCTGTGTGGTTCAGAAAATTGTGATTCTTACAAAACGTCATTGCGTTCACTGAGCACCACTGAGCACCTTTCTTTAAAACCAGATTCTTTAAAATCTTGCAGATAAAAGGCAGTTTAGATACATGCCTGGAGGTATTGAACATGGATGAGTCAAGGTTATGCTTCTTTAAACGAAGCTGGATATTTGCCATCTTAAAAGACTAAATGAGGAACTTTCTTTAAAGGATGTCTAGTGGGCTGGTGGATGGTCTGATTTTTTCAGGGTTTTTTTTTTTGTGTGAACAGCTAGTACTGAAGAGGCTGCAGAGTTCTGCCCGCTTTGTTTTTTGTTTTGTTTTATGGGTTTGTTTTTTTGTTTGTTTGTTTTCATTTTGATTTTTTTTTTCTCTTTGGATGCACTTACTACAGATAAAACTTTGATTTTTAATTAAAGTAGTTTGCAAAACTACCAGTGTAGTAGAAAACAAATAAGTCTACACACCAAGCGGCTCCCATTTAGAAGGATTTTAAACGCTGAGTGATGTTTCCAGCTACGATTCTTCCTCAGACTTATTTGTTTTCTACTTTGTCAGACGTTTCTTTGGTTCAGCACCTGCTCCACTGGAAGTTGGGATATACATGTCTTTTGTATTGTTTTTAAAACTAACAACATCACCATCAGCCTCAGCTGTACTTAGAATTTAATGCTAATTCACAAGTGTTAGCATGCTAAAACACTAAAATAGGATGGTGAACATGGTAAACATTAAATCTGCTAAACATCACCATGTTAGCATTGTCGTTTTGAGCATGTTAACACACTCACATGAGCAAAGCTTTGGGCACCTCCAATCTATTTTCAGAGCAGCAGCAAGCCGTTGCTTAGGCTCGCTCAGGCTCGCTCAGGCCTCAATGTGCTCCCTGAATGTTGCTGTGACTCATATCTGGACATTTTTTCACACTCCATCCAGAGTTTTCTTGCTCGTTGCGACGTGATGCGTCGCTGCAGCGGTCACGAGTTTAACTCCGGCTTGCAACCCTTTGCTGCATGTCGTCCCCCCACTCTCTCCGTCTCCCCATTTCACACTGTCTTGTATATTAAAGGCAAAAAGCCCAAAAAATAATCTTAAAAAAAGAAAAAGAAAAAAAAAAAGAAATAGTATACTAAAAAATAAAACACTGAGAAATTAAAGAACTGTACATTTCCGTAGCCAGTAAAACAATGTTTGCACCCCATATTTAACAAGGCTTAAAAAATGCCTGGCCCAAAGTTGGATCTAATTTCTGACCCTGTCAAAATTGTCACTGCTTGTAGGCAAATTTCCTATTAGCACTCTCAGCATGCTTTAGCCAGTTTTTTGTGTATTTTTTTTTTATATTTTTAGAAACTCACACTGGCAATCACAACATAACTGGTATTGATATAAAAACAGCCTCCTTGAGAGTTACAGAAAATCATGTTAAAACTCATAAAAATAAAAAAAATAAAATCTTTTTTGTCACAACTTAGTTCAGAGGTAGCCGCAGGAGTATGGAGTAAAAGGACACGGACCCCTGTGTGAACATCTGCTCAGACTTGTCATCAGTGTAATTTGAGCACGGAATGGTAAAAAAAAAAAAAGGGGGATGGCCGAAGATCTAATAGAGACACGAACCTCTAGTCAGCCATAGTAGATGGCTGAAGCCCATTCCCTGGTAAATGGTTCCACTCCTCAGATAATGAAATCCCTGCCAAGTAAGATGTCAGTGTGTTGAAGAGAAGAGAAAAAGAGAGGAGCACTACTGAAAAACAAAGCCATAAGAGTAGAGAAGAGTGAAATGGAGTGTGTGCGAGAGACTTAGAGAATAAAGCGTTCAACCTGTAAGAGAGAGTGTGAAATAGTTGGACGAGAAGATAGCGGGAAAGGCAGAAAAGCGGAGGGAGGAAAAAGACAGAGAGTCTGTGAATTGATTTCCTCCGAGCCTCGGCCTGGCTGATTGTGCCTCTCCCTGGATGCAGGAGTGTTAAGGCGATTAAGATTACAAATTGTCAATTTAATTCCAGCGCCCAGCGTAATTGTTGGGATACCGCTCTCCTCTCACTGGCCATAAATCTGCTGCACTCTCCTTAAAGAGCAATAATTGGGGAAGCGAGTGTAGCGAGGAGCCACTCTGCCCATCCAGCCAATGACTGAGGTTAATCACAAAGCATTAAACACCTAGTCAGCATCGCCCGAATAGCCACTACTAAACAGTCCTGCCGACCGTTGAACTGCACAAGATATCAGATGAGGACTTCCCAGAGGGCACTGTGAGAGGACGTAGCAAGAAATCCAAGGTGGTGACTGTGAAAACCTTGAGTGACACACGGAAAGTGGATCTAAAAGAAATCGCCGGCCGCCTCCTCATTTTTTCGCCTCTAATTATCTTTGGGGTGGATTCGTTTGTCATGCAATTGCAGGCAAAAATTCTTGATTTCAGCCTCTGCTGCAACCCCTGGACCGCTCCGCCTCCGCAATTACAGATAACCATTCACCTTCCAATAATAGGCAGGGAGAGGGATTCTTAACGTCCCCCTTTACGTTCAGTAATGGCTTAGCTAAAGGCAGTGACAGTCCCCACTTAGATAATGAGGCCAGAATGACAGCATAAAAGCACTTAAACACTGACTAATCTGAAATTAAAATCCCCGCGAGCCACACTTGAGACAAGTTGTGGGAGAAGGTCTGCAACCCGTCTCATGCACGAGGCCGCGAATGTAGGTCGCGTCTTATTCTGGCAGATATTCCGGTCCCTCCTGGCAGTGTATTTCTTTAAGCCTTGAATCATTTTGATGCCTTTAGAGGAAAGTATTAATGAGTTATAGTGACAGTTGCATGAGCTGTTAAGCACCTGAAAACGGACGGCCTTTGTTCGATGTGGTTTGCGGCCCTCCTGCCTCCACACACACACACATACACGCACACACACACCCAGTAGTCACACCTCTTTCTCTCAGTCTCTGTCTTTCTGTCTGATACACACACTCACAAATCCAGCACAAAAACGAGATGTCATGAAGTTCCCCGTCTCAGCATCGCCGGGGGCTGTTTAGCCCAATAGCGCTCTGTAATCATCTCCCACGCAGCAGGTAATGTCAGCGAGCATCTGAGAGTAAGCTTATTCCACCAGAACTGTTTACAGAGGGAATTACAGAGGAGGACAGCGGGAAGATAATCTTTCCCCAAAGCTTCGCCTCGGAGCACTGAAAAAAGAAACAGTCAAGTGAACACGACTTTTGAAATTGTGACAAAAAAAAGCTTTTATTTTTTTTCTATGTGATTATTTACTCAGGGTCTTTTCTTGAGAGGGAGCGATGAGTGGTTGCAGCAGGCAGCAGCCGCGGCCACCTGCATCCAGAGGACGAACATGATGTTGTCAGGGACGCAAAGAGCTCTGATCTCATCTCGCAATCTCTCTGACTCACGGAAAGAGACTTCAAACCCTGCCTTCAAGTCGCAGATTAGCACGCGTTAGCCAGGGCCGTTTGAACTGCATTTCGACTTTGATTCGGAGCTTCGGCGGAATGAAAGAGACTGATGGCTGAAATTAAAGTGCGGCAGTTTGTGTGTCTGTATGTGTGTCCTCTCAATGTCAGTCAAAGTAGCCTTTAGTGCTCAGATTTTATTTAGGTCCAAAAGTGACAAACTCTATGTGACTGCAAAATAACCTCGGCCGTATGGACAGTGCTGCCCGAATCACTTATTCAACCAGAGGGAAAACTCTCCGATCCCTAACCGTATCGACTCTAACCAAATGCAGAACAATAAAGCCGGAGCTGAATGGCATTATAATGGTGGCGGTGCAAAAAGAGCTCAGCCTTCAGAAAGCTGCACTTATACAGTATTTAGAGACAGAGATGATAGATGGATGGAGGATGAAACATGGCCCTCTCCGTCTCTCCGTTGCAATTACCAGGGCCAAGCTGAATCTCATCTGTCTGCCACAGAAGCACGGTGGCTGACCTTGCCTCTGCCCCCAAGTTATGCTTTCAGAATATCAGCAGGCGGAGGGAGGGGGAGAAAAAAAATGATGAACCCGTTTTTACAAGGACGTTTCTAGATAGATGTATTTTTAACTCCCTGCAGGCTGAGGAGGGGTGCTGAAGGGGGTGCAGGAACTGCCTGTGATATTAGGCCTGAGTGAAGACACGTGGGCCCCAAGGGGCTTGATTGCAGATGACAAGGTTACACGACTTAGAGTCAACCTCTGCTACCTCCACTTAATCATTGTCTCTTGTGTCCTCGTCCCCGCAGACCGGTCCCCTCTGCATCCCGATTCCATCCAGCCTGCTGAGAAGAAAGCTTCCGGTTGGATCACAACGTCTCTTCTTAGGCTCCTAAAGCCTTCTTAACACCTGCCCTTGCCCGCATAATTCACTGTCTCACATCCATTCTACCTTATCCCTGCACATTCACACATACTTTCACACCTTCGCCTCGCTCCCTCTACCTATAGTGAACGTAAGTGGCTGCAAGAGGTGAGAGCTCCCCCGCGATAACATACAGTAAGTAGGAGGTAATTATCGTCTGGATGGACCGCTGAAGGAGTGGAGGCATGTGGAGGTGTGGATGGAAGAGGGACGGAGGGATTTATTTTTAAACCCAGTGATGACAAAAAGAAGCCGACAGCTAGACTAGACAGAGCAGTCCTGCTCTTCATCAAACACTTGTCTCCTCTCATGACCCTCTCCAACTACGCATTTATCTGAGGGAGAAAACTGTGTTGACAAATCCTCTCCCTTGGTTTTTTTTTCTTTTCTTACAGAATGTCATGGACTGTACTTTCTTTGTAAGCGATATTGTCCAAAATGCATTTGCATTGGCCTACAGAGATCCGGTTTTGCTGAAACATGTTGTGTCATCATGTTCCATGGAAAGATATCAGCTTATAATAAGACATTAATAAGGACTTTACTCAGGCCTGGTTCACATGTATACAGAAGTATTTGAAACTGTAGTTTTTCCTATGCATATTGTTCTTTCATTCATGTGCAGACTGCATTTTGGATCATTGAAAACAGACCTGAGTGTGGTCTTTGGTAGTGTAAACACCAAAGATGCTCTATAACATAAGGTAATGCACTACAAATTGTGCCAATGGTTTGAAATGATATGCACTACCAGTCTCCTAATTGAGCATGCTCATCCCAACACCTCCTTTAGAAGTGTTGTGAAGGTTGTGTGGATGGATGAAAGCAGATTCAAAACAGTACAACACTATACAAACCTAAAGCTTGCTCCTTAATTTGCAACTTGTTTTAATCTCCTAGCTTTATATCTGCTATCTTAACCCAGTACAAGATCATATCAGTCTAATTACATTTTCTTTTCCCCCTTCAAAAACAGTTAAATGATAACAATAATAGTATTATATAGCAAAGAAATACAAGTTTTATTTTAGTTTTAACTTTTAATTCATGCTTTAAATGTCTGTATATCTGGTTGGAAAGCAACGTCGGACTCAACAGCACTGCAGTGAAACTGGACCAGCACCAGAGAGGAGATTCTGTGCTGCCAGATCTCAAGAGAGTGAGAGACAGAGACAGGTCTCGAACAAAGTTAATTTTCTCATGATCTGTCTGTCTGAAAAATGCCATTTTAGTGTCAGAATGTTCAGAAGATTTGTGGATTGTCCAATATTTGCCTCTGTGACTGTGGGGTGAAGAAAATTGGTCACAATCTGTACTCATGCACACTTTTCCCATTTGAACGAATAGACACAGGACTGCTGCTAGTTTCCCAAAGGTGCGGGGCAGTGGTAAAACCCGCATGGCACAGATACAGGAAATTACTCTAAAGCAAGCCATCCCGGTTTATCAATGATCTCTGTAAACACTAACGCATCCTGATGTGTTCCCGACAAGAATTGTGTCATTAATGTAGGACGCAGTGATTGTTTAAGCAATACTCTATAACTTGCCCATTTTATGACAAGTTGGATAAGGTGTTGCATGATCGTTTTGCCTTATGGAAGGAGACGTGCTAAATTCTGCTGACAATAATAACTCCAGCTGTACTGATGCAACCACTAACGTGACTAGCGTGCATGCTAGCAAGCTAGTCAGAGCCTGGGTAGTAATTGTGCGCAGGGCCTTTTGACCTTCTAGGGTAAATGGCGTAGGCGGTAACTAAACCCAAACATAAGTGTTCACCTGGAGATGCATGATAAACACAGGTGTGAATGGCGATGTGTCTCGGCTGTCCACTTGTGTTCAGATCACCAAAATGCACGCTAATACTCTAATATGTGTAGGCTACATGTAAACAGGCGCATCTTCTTTGAGTAGTTTTAGGGTTATACAGCTACCTGTTGGTCTGGCATGCTCTTGACAGTGCTTTAGTTGTGTTTTTGTGTTTTCATTTGACCAAGATTTTATTTTACTTTGGAGTGCAGCATGTGGACAGGAACGTAGGAGGGAAAAAACTTGTTTTCACAAATACCCATGTACATGTGGAGCCTTACATAGACATTTTACCAAGGTACTGTTGATCTGAGGGCAGACATGCATGGCTGGCATGCACCTCTATTTGGTGTAGTTACCTTAAATGAGCTTTATGCGTTATTTAGAGCATATCTATGACTCAGAGGTTGTCCGCACACAGCTATTAACATAGAGGTGGTTGGAGCCAGCAGCTACCCGCAAACAGTGCTAATGTAGCAAATAGAAAAATGACTGGAAATCATTTTTGTAGTTTATATTTTTTGTGATATGTGTCCCATTATTATATGTAATAATTCTACCAAAATCCTTCACTTCACAATTGTTTGTGTGACTGTGCCCTCTGCTGACTGTGAGTAGATTTCCCATGCTAATTCCGGCATCTCGACAGTCCACAGAATTTTAACTTCTGATGTTGATTTAAGTGCACAAAGCAGCTTATTAATGTAGAATGTTATTCGAGTAGATTATTTGATTAGTTTTCTGTTGGGCTGAGTAAACTAGCTAAACCATGTTTTTCCTGTGTGTATGTGCTGGTGTCTGCCATTTCATCTTCACATGGTATGCATGTTTAAGCTTGTCTTTTTGTTGTGTTAGGTCAGGTGTGTTGTTGTGAAGATAGAATACACATGACAGCGTTTTGCTCTCTGTGGACTCATAACAGGTACGTGTGTATGTGCTGTACCCCCCCTACCATGTTCCACAAATGTATTGTTTAATCCAGAGTTTCTATATGAAGTGACTGTGATGCAGAATAGTTTTCCTGACAGCTGTTTTCATTGAATATGTATTTTTTGTGTGTATGCTAAATAAAAACAAAACAAAATGAAGCCTGAATGAATAACAAATGTTCTTACTTTGTGTCCCAAATAACATGACAATCAACTGTACTGATAACACAACTGATTTTAGGCTTGGCTCATAATAACACCATTAGTGAATAAATCACCTTGATGTATTTAACATTAAGTGCAGAGCAGCAGTGACGAGCTAGCCAGTGGTGTGCACACATGGGGACTCACATGGACTAACATGCATGCACACAATAATGAGCAGAGAGGTAGCGAATGGTTGTTTGCTGCTTAATGCTCTGAATATCGTAGAGAGTTACTTTAACAGACTGGTTTTAGATTTTACATACTACATAAAATATAACTATATCTTAACACATCACAAAAATGCCATATGTGCAATGATCTCCCATCCAGTCTCCATGAGAGACATTTTTTGGTTGTCCATCTGACTGAACAGCTGCACTTTTATTTTAATCAATACAGCTGTCTAGACAGGTCACACAACAGCTCACATGTCTTTTCTATCATTTAATGGGTATTCAATGGAAGGAGCAGCATTGGTGGGGGCATGTCTCTTCAAGCACCAGTGAGACAATGAAATCCAGTTAGAGTAACAGAGAAATGAGACTGAAGGCCTATTAGATGCCAAAGCACTGGGCAGTAGTTTATAATACTACGGGAGAGGATTTAACAACTTAGGGGGAGAAATGTTTACAGCAACCCACAACTCTTTCAATATCATTTCACATCATGGTTTAAGCCGATGCATTTTCAGGTAATCTATTGTAATGCAGAGTGAAACTATAGCTGAATGGATCTTTTTCAGAGCAGACATTTGGACTTGTCAAACACAGGTGTGTTAACATTATCTGTTGCATTGCATTGCAGTAATTACTGGGCCAGAACTGTGGTTTATGTCATTAGTTCCACCTGTGATTTTCCTGCCGTGGCAATTCAAAATGTCAGCTGTGAAAAACTATATTAAAAAAAAAAAAATCTGATTAATTTGTTAGCAATGTAAAGTACAAAACAGACATATTTCTGACAGGGGGGAAAAAAGGATGTGTGGCGATGTACATCAAATAAACACGTCAGTCAAAGCTTATCTCGCTCTCTCCAGTTCACCCTCAATAACAGCAGAAGAGCCTTTTGTCTTTTCTATGTATAAACTCTGACAGACACAAGAAAAAGACAGCATGAGAGAGAAAGAACCACCGTTTTAAAGTCTTCAAGTATCTCAAATGGCAAGGTCGTTATTCATGGATGAAACACAACCATTAACATTCTATTTCATTCAAAAATCTTACGTCTCAATCACGCTTATCCAACTGCACAACCAATCGATCTTCTTAAAACTGAACTTGCAGACATTAAAGAGACTGGGCTATTTTCTCCTCTCAAGAGCTGAATCTATGCACGCACACAAGGAATCATATTACACTCCTTCTGGTTGTTCACTTTCTTTATATGCAAAAAGAGCTGTTATCAAAATTCCTATTCTCACATAGTCTTGTAAAGTCATAAAGCAATGTGTAAAAATTAACATGCTGGAGTTTTGTTTGCATCATTGCAATTAAAACCTCACTTTAATGTAATTAGGTAAATGTGTTTACATGCGCTGAGTATTAATCAGGCACTTCTGAAGCTCATTGATATTTGTCACATTACTGTGATATTAACAGCAAGTAATTGTCATCATTTGAGTACAGCCAATAATTAAACCATTATGTGTAGGTAAACACAGTCTGCCATTAACATTGTGTGTCACTGTGTTTTATCTCTCACTCACACATTTTCTCACTTTGTACTCACTGTGTCTCTGTTTTATTCAGACGCCGTCTGTCTGTCTGTCTGTCTGTCTGTCTCTCTCCGCATCCATCCGCTCCTTTCTTTCCCCCTTTTTTTCCATCAAAGGATCCATTCTCCATTAACGGGATTCCAGAGCTGTCGATGGTCCTTGACAGCCCAACTAAAAGTTCTTAAAGTAACCTGCTACTATTTCTCTTTCTACCTGGATCACTCACGTTTTCCCCAGTCTCTTTCCATTAGAGGCAGAACCTCAGACCACCTTTTCATTTTCTCAGTTTTATTAAAACAGGCTGCTATAAGTTTCCAAAGACAGTTCTGAGTGATGGATAAAGTGATACACTTTATTCAGTGTATTATAATTGAAACAGATATGCTCTTAAGACAAGTAGTGCTGTACATTCTTCGTACTATCATCTAGAACAGTGGTTCCCAACCGGGTAGTCACGAAGCACTCTTGATTTTAAGGGGTGTAATTTTAATGTGTTATCTGTCAGAGTCTACACTGGAACAAATATGGGTCCCTCAAGAAAAAGGTTGGGAACCACTGATCGAGAAAAACTCAAAGTGTCCCACAGTGACAATGAATGGGAGACTGACTGGTTTTTATCATACATGTAAACAGTCAAACATCACATCCTGTTTCAACATTAAATCTTAGGATGCCTTTTAGCTAATAAAGTCTTTTGTAATGTGTAAATTGGTTGCTAGGAAATAACAATAGCATCATCCAATCAAAGCATTCAACTATGTAAAAAGAAGTTACTGTAGTATCATAATGTTGTAGCGTAACTGCATTAATATCAGTTCTATGCAGCCAAACGATATTAAACTTTGTAAATGTACACTGAGAAATTTGTGTGTCAGAGCTGGTATTATTCATGCAGTGTAGAATGAACCTGAAATTTTGAATTATGGACATACATGTTATTTTACATCATTATTAAACCTTCTCACCATAGTCTATATCAAGGGTGTAGGTTACCATATAGAACAATATAGAACATGGGAAAATGTCCCTACAAATATTTGGGTGAACCTGTTAGTATTATCTTCATCCCACCAGCTCTGTGTATGAAAATATGGGACAAATCATCTTCATCGTATTAGGGATAGTGCATATTTTTCAATACAAGACAAACCCATATTATGCCTAAAGTCTAAAGTGTTTTCAGTTAGTTTCAGTATTCCACCTCTGATGGAGAGCTGCGCACAGCTGCTTAACCTTTGTCTCTTCCAGGGAGAGTCCTAATGGCATTGTGTGTCTGTCAGGCAGTCTGAAGGAAATACTTCCACATCAGCACAGCAATAATGTAATGCACAGCGGACTACAGGGCAGTTAGATTCTTGAAACAGTATGACTTTATTCACTTTAAATTATATTATATTATATTATATGATTTGAATGTGCAGAATGTTGAGCATGAGCAGAAATCTCTCTGAAACACATATGAGCTATTAAAGTCAGGGGTTTATAAATTAATTCAACTGAATTAATTTGTCATTGATGTTAATAATGTGCCACATGCACATTTAAAAAGGTTATTTCCCAAACAAAAGACACAAAGGAGGAGGGAAAAGTAAAATATGCCGTCATGTGACATCAGTTGAGAAGTTGATCGACAAAAGAATAGATATTTGAAAGCAATACAGAATGCCCGAGAGCCATACTGCATTTTATTCTATTATAGCCTATTTTAACATTATAATATACTAATATACTATATAATATACTTCATAAAATGAAGTGTTGATGCTCAAAGTTCCCTGGAGGAGACCATTTGCTCAATATGTATCCCTATTAATGCTGAAATGAAATCTATGCATTCGTTCCATATTACCTATTTTATTTTTCAATCTAGTCAAGTCACATATTAGCAAGCTAACATTAGCTTTGCTTGTTAGTTATACCTGGCAGTATGTGGATGTGAATTTTCAAGCAACTAATCTCTAAATTAGAACTAGTTTTAATCTAATGATGCAAAAAATCCCGTGCAACAAAATGCAATCAGATATCACAGCTCTGCAATAGCCTTATGATGTTTGAATATTAGATTTGTATTGAGACCATTTTAGAAGTGTTTTAAGTTTGTGGTTATGTTGTACAGGCCTGCATTATTCTGTACAGTGATGTCCACTCTCCACTGTCCACTGTATCTTCTTCAAGTTTTAAGAGAACGGTAGGATGTGGGTTAAGTTTAATTAAAAAGTGATCAATTATGCATTTGGAAACACAGATAGCCACGGATGCACCCCAGTGTTTTAGTCTCTTAAAACTCTAAACCAGTTTCAGTCATTTAATTTTAGATGAAAAGCTGTGTTCAAACTGTCCTGAACTCCCACTTATTGTAATACTACACTTGAGCACAACAAAAATACAGGGTTTCACTAAGATATTGTGCTGTGCTGTGTTTATTCTGTTATTTTGTCCACGAAATTCTGCCTTTGTATTTGCTTTAGCCTATAATGATGTTATCCAGGAGTGGTTTCTCAGTAATTCTGACTTGAACCAATACTGCCTACTAATTATATAATTGTATACATCAATAAGTTAAAGCAAATAATTGTCAATTTCCACTTCAGCTGCAGAAAAAGAAAACAATGCACTTACTTGCTTTTTCAGTTCATCAATTATGTCTGGTAGCAGCGTCTCCTCCCTCCCCAGCTCAGGTGTGGTCACGATAAAGTCTACGTCATGACCAAACTCCTTCCCCCTGGAGATAAAGATACAGCAGCGTTACCCACACACTGTGTCCAGGAAATAATGAAAAGAATTATCTTTCAGTCACAGCCCTTAACTGATGAAGAGGGAAGGTGGCAGACGGAGCTATTAAAAGCACAGGCCATGCTAATGACATTGACTATTTTCATTTTTCTAACAACTAATTTGTCCGAAGTTGTTAAGTGTAAAAGCTCCATTTTGTTGCCTCAGCTGTCAGGGCTTTAACTTTTATGAGAATCATCATTTTCTGCTTGGATCAGTTTCATAAAGCAGACCCATATGGAGCCTGACTGCACTTACACAATGCATTTTCTCCGTCAGCACAACGGCACTGTAGGGTAAGTGATTATTAAATGATTATCAGGCAGGAACATATACAATGAAAAGCTCAGCAGAGAACCGTATGTGCCTGAGATATGTACACAAAAGGCATATCAAAGCTTGTGTCTGGAGTCAGCTTACTGAATTAATTACAACAAACAGATTTCACTCCTGTTGGTTGGGACAGTGATGTCTCCATTTCTGGAGATGCACCTTGAGATGATTGATGTCTAACAAATTAGTTCAGAAGCCCTTTCACTCAGTGGGTTGGTTATAGCAGGTTTATAGTATCAGGGTTGAGATTCTAGTTGTGTCTTCAGTGAAAACTCTGTCAGAGTGTGTAATGAGGAAAAGTAAAATATGAATTTGCCACTAGGAGGCTGTGAGTTTCTAAGATCCCGAGGTGATGTTCTGTTGGTCTGTGCTTCCTTGTTGCATCCTCATACTGTGGCGTAAATATAATTAACCTAACCTGTACTTGATCATGTTGCACAGTCCACTTGTATTAAATTCCCTCTACTGAGTAGAAAGGGGTCAATGGTACACATACAGTATGCTTCTTGAATTCATTATCCCATTAGTGACTGGCTTTCTGACTGAGAGCAACAGTTAGCAAGCTAGTTAGCTAGATATTGAGACTGACTACTGCTGATATGCACTCGGCTGGCTAACTCGTTAATAGTGAGCCCGCCAGCTTCACCAACTGCAACAATGGCTGGTATTGTTTTTACCTTGTGAGTCTGTTTGTGTGTGTACACGTGTGTTGTCATAGCAAAATGTGGTCCCTTGAGACCAGGCTAGCCATTACGAAATATGGGCAGGGGGACAACAAATATAATTCTAATTATTCATATTTTCACATGTGTTTTGCATCTACTCAGTGTTGAGACCTTATTTTCTTACTGGAGGAAAGGAAAGGTAGTTGCATGTTCATCCTGGGCTGAAAAAGTGCCCTCCAATGAGTGATTAGAGGAGAGTAAAACCAAACGCTGATTGAAGAAATGTCTGCAAGGTATTAATTAAATCATGAGATCACATCACGAGTGAGCAAATACAATTTTTTTTTTTTTTACTTTCACTCAATCTTGAGGGCTACTTTAATCAAACATTGGTCAAACTGTGTGCAGAACTGAAACAGAGTAAAGACTACATGGTTGTCAACTTACAGTTTTCCAGTCATACCCAATTTATGCAATTCCAAAGCTGTTTAGGGACTGTTTAGGATGTAGAAATGTTTAAATATTTGAAACCACTCTGAAAAATGGCATTGTCCTTTTTCCCTCACCAAAATTTAGCATAATTTTGCAGCATTACTTTGCCCCCTCTCTGACAACATAGCATAACATGGTTGGTACCCATGGATGCCTTTGGTCCTCTAGTTTGATCTGATACTGTACCTGTGTCTGTAGCTTTAAAACTGAGCCCAATACAGCAGGTTTTATTTGCTCACATAACTCTGCCTCACTTCTCACCTTCAGCTCTGTCTGTCATACCTGGTGCTTCCTCACATTAATTTACCAGACATTTGGCCATTGCCTCTCTGCTCCTTCTATTGTCTTGTTCTCTCTCTACGTTGGCTTTTCTTTTTGGAGCCCCTGATTTTTGATGAGGCATTTTGACTGAACTAGTCAGGCTGCAGTTCATCTCACGTGTTTACATTAGCAGCGCTTGTCTGTTTTGCGTATCATGCATCAGACCCCTGCTGTCAGATGGGTCACACCATTTCACAATACCTGCGGGGGGTGGGAGTATCAGATGGCACATTAAAAATGTGTTTTCATGATAAAAGATACATTTATTTATCCTGTAAATACATATAATTGATATAAGTCAACCACTGACCTTTAAAGTTTACGAGCTCTAAAATGTGCAGTTGTCACATTAGAAATAAACGAGGCATTGAGAGTGTTTTGAGTGGAAAACTTATGAAGTTACGCAGTAAGTCATTTTCTGCCAGCATTCCTCTCTCGCCCTCTTTGCAACAACAGTGTTGCCTTTTGCTGTAATAATTTTTTCGTGTTCCTCATAGCTGGAAGGAGGCAGCATGCAGTCAGTCCATGATGTGCAGTAGAAGAGTCAAATGACATGCCAAATATCCCTTTTTATGGGACTGCACACTGAGCCTGAAGAAAAAATCCAGGTTAACAAAACAAGTTGATACCCATGGTATCCGTTATCTCCGACTGGGGCTTTCGGCTCGTCAAGTCAGCTGAGGCAAAAAAGGAACCTGGCTATGTCGTACTTGCTTTGTGTTACATCCCTCTGTTCTTCAGATTGTCACACATGTGCACCTCTAGTTGACACGATTTCATTATAACATTTAGCCAAACCCCATGAGTCTAACTGTGAGGTCATGTGTGCTTTTCTGCTTAAACCCAGATTCAGGCAAGTACAGTGTTGAAGTTTCCTAAGAAAGTCTCAGTAATTCAAATGAGCACAGGAACATGTATCTGGTAGTTAAGGATTCACTGGCTTTTATAATTTGGTCAAGGAGGAGGAAGGCCAGTATTGGTGTTATGTGATCCCATTTACACTGTCAACCCCAATCCATCCATGACACAGGATTTTAATGTAAAGTCTACACAGATAACCCAGACTGTCAAAATGACATAAAAACTTGTTTGTTCACTTGACACAAAAACTCAACCCTTGAGAGCTTGACATAGTTTGTTTATGTTAAGTCAACAATTTTTGAGTTAATTTGGCTAAAATGTACTTCCACCTCATTAGTTTAAGGCCAATAAACAACACAACCATTGTGCAGGTATTGTGGTGTTTTGGGGCTAAATGGATGGAGTTTCCCAACATGCCATGAGACAATGTGTTTAAGGCCATAGGCCGAAGAAAATGCTGTTTAAATGTGTTCTAAATCCGTCACAGTGACCATTATGCAGTGATTTATGTTTATGTATTTCACAATGGTTCTAATGGGGTACTGTTAATGTTGTGGTAAAAGACATTTTGCACCATGATTTAGGTTGTAGACACAGTTAGTGACCTCCCGCCTGTGTGGATATTAGCATGCCTAAAGTAAAGTTGTGCTGAGGTAAAATAAAGAGCACTTCCTGGTTTGAAATTAATCTCTTTGCCTTATTTTTGCAGTGTAGAAACCCAAGCTAGCAACATTATAATAACATTGTTCAATGAAATAGAAAAAAGGGTTGTAGTATGTGTACTCTATATTTTTATATTTATATCACATAGAATTAAACGCTCAAACAACAGCAAAAAAATGTTAAACTGACAACTGTCAGACAAGGGTCATGTGATGCATTTACTTTGTGTATTGTGTACTCAAAATTTTTATGTTACTGTATTGTACGACACTAAAAGATTTGAGTGCAAGCTGTTTCCGAAATAAATAGTCATCTCCAGAGGTAATAAAAGCATTAATCACTCTCTGGAGATCTTTGGGAGTGAGATAGGCCTGTACCTTGGCTAAAACTGGAAAAAGCTAGTTTTGACAGCCAAACTAATTTGCTTATCAAATTTGGTCTGTACTTTGGCGTTTAAATGAGAAAACAAGAAAATGGATGCCTACTAAAATGATGGCAAACTCAGCTGAATTAGAAACTGCTGGGTGTAAATATGAGAGTGAATGTGTTTGTGAGCCCTGTGATTGACTGTCACCTGTCTAAAGTGTTTCCTCTCACTCAGTGCATTCTGGGCTGCAGAATGACTCAAAAAGCAGTCGGATGGAATGAAGAAAACAAAACAGTGGCTTCCTGTGAATACAGTAACCCACTAAAACAACCTCATATTGCGGCTTTTTCCACAGTCATGACAGTGAGAACAATGCAGACACAAACACACACCACCCATGAATGCTGCTGAAGTTGCCCCCTCAAATGACAGAAGCTTCCGCCCGCCAGGCTGTGGCCTCAGATTTGGCCTACATCGGTGCTATCTGCTAAAAGGCCAGGCATCATTTCAAACTGTTCGTTACTCAACACCCACTGACACACACGCACTCGCAAACCTTCTGATAAACAATAGGCGAAACCATGCGCACTAAAGTGCCAGCAAGGCGAATTGAAAACGAATGATGGTGGTGATATGGCTGCAAAGAAGCCTCGGCTGCCGCGAGCCTCTGTGTTTGATCTCTCCTCGCCGCCTCTAACAAATGAGTGACGGCAGCGAGAGAGAGGAACATTAAAGGAGGCTGTGAATGGCTTGTGGGAAAGCTTCGAAAGGTCACCGCAGCTAATTCAGGGAGCAAGGAAGTATTAGAAAACAGCTATTAGAGCTCCACAAGGCATGATAATGTTAATGGTTAGCGTTAGTGGCAGAGAGCATGTACCCCTGTGGCATTAACAGAATGAGTGCCTGGCTTCACTCAGGTTCACTCAGCAGATGCTGCTTTAGTCACAGTCATTTAATTTGCACTCTGACTGTATGTAATTTATTCTCTTTCTAAAATAATAGAAGATGTGGGAGTGCTCACTTTTACGCTTGTGTTTACACTCAGTGGTATTTATGTAGGTCTTTATGTGAAAAGTTGACACTTCTTTAATGAGTTGACTGGTAGGACACAGCTATTTGAGACTGCATCACAGATTTTCCATCTGCTGAATGAGCAACTTTCCCTCCGAACCTTCCGACGCTCTTAATTGGCAGGGCTGAGATTCCACAACACTTCCAGCTCGTGCAGCGCGCTCAAGTTGTTAAGTGAATCTCACTGCTGGCCTCTGCTGCGCTGGCAAAACTCACTTGAGTGCACTGCATAGATGTGTGCCATGAATAGCTAAAAAACCAAAGCGGGCCAGGGACAGAGTTATCATCAGCATAAATTCAGTGCACCTCCAATCAGAGCTTAAAAACAACTTGATTTTATCCAAGCCTGGGAAACATGGGAATTGGTGTTTATTTGAGGAGAAGACACCGTGGCGTTATGCTTTTTTTCAGCTCCTTCCTGATTGCACTGGAGCATTAGTATGTGTTGGGTCTGTGCACCTCCTCTAGTCAGCGGAAAAGTAGACGACAGCATGTCAGGCACATTCTCTCCAGGAAAGAGGGTGTTTTTTCTTCTTCTCTGCCTCTAATGGTGCACCTTCAGAATGCTGTTTTTATTCAGCATTAGGCATCCACTCCTGCTCAGCGGGAGATATGGCTGGGGAGGTTTCAGCTGAAAATATTAGCTTTGATGGGCTGTTAACACACTGTGCACAGTAACATCGCCAGTGTTTCTTTAAATTAAGTGCAACAAAAGAGCAGAGCAGTTGGATTTAGCCAGTCTACTATTTTATTGCGTGAGGGAAAATGTTAAATTATTAATCCTTTCAGCACAAAGCCTATAAAATATACATAGTTATTTACAAATTTGTGTGGACGACACGGCGACATGTATAAATAATACAGATGTGGGAAGTGTTGCTGCTGCTGGAAATTTCACAGAATGCATTTATCTGCAGGAAGGAGAGTTGGGCAGCAGTCAAAAGTGGCTGGTCAGGGAAAAGAAACAGGTTTGTGCGCACTGATGCGTCACTTCACCTTGTATCTCTCTTGCCATCTGAAGTTTCTTGCTAACACAGAAAAACAAGGTGATAATCAGAAAGATATAACAAGAAAAAGCACTAAGTGCAAAGCGTATATGGGCTACACCTCATGATCAGACAGCTTGTTTTGCTTTCTCCCCCTGCAAGCTGATAATAGAGTTGGTTTTAAAAGTCATGACACCCTGAACTAAACTGATAAGGATTACTTATCTCTGTGGTTGTTCGAGGGAAACAATGCAGCGGGACTCAGCCCCTGTTTGAGGATTTGCGAGCAGACACCATCGGGCCCCTCATCAGTGTCACTCTGAGTCGTATTCCAGACAATCTGATGTTAAATAAGATCCACAGCGGGGACTTGCTGGCTTCACGCTAAAATAAATACACACTCCGCTGACACCGTGTGAGCCTTTCACACGCAGTGGTGGTAGAAGCTGTATTTTCAACCCTAATCTATTTTTAATCCTCCCCCCAACAAAACCGCTTTAAGACTCGTCACCCGCCTTCCACAGCTGTCCTTTCAATAAGGCTAATGTCAGTGGCATCAACAAATCCTCGCCATGCTGTTTCCCTCTGAAGTGGGTGACAGCTTGAGTTTACTGGAGCGCGGTGTGTATTCCATGAAACTTTTGGGAGCTGAGTTGTTTCTTTGTGTGTATGTTATACAGAGATGAAAGATTTGCCAGAGCCGAGTACATCTATTTAAAGAGGTATATAGTATATGTGCTTCTCCATTTTTGACAAGGGCTATCGGTTGGAAAGATGAAGCTAATAAGAGACTACATCATGCTGGAAATTATAGGTAATTAAATCGAGCTTTGACAGGACTTTAGTAGGGAACATTTTCAAATATGTCACACTGGAGAGAATTAGTGGGTTATTAGCGTTGCTGTTGGCATCTTAGAGAGCATGTGAACTATTTTGGTGTAATAGGCCTTATAACACCTCCCGCTGTGTTTAAACCATGTCTGGAGAATCTGCTTTTCAGCAAGATAAAGGTAAATGACTTACTTACTGACTGATAATGTACAAGTCATCGTTCTTCAATTATAGCTCCGCGTGATTCCAATTAGGTCTCACGTAATACTCCCCACGCCTGCACCAAATATGAGAGGAGGTAAATGTGTGTGCTTCATCTCCCTGAGTTTGAAGACATAAAAGCTTCCTCACAGGCCCCCTTTACGCTTCACAGCCGACTCCTGGACCATAAATCTTGCGCTGTTCCTCCCCTTCATTCTTGATGTTAACTATCCATGATGCTCTAATCACTTTCCTCATCTCTTTTACCACATTATCCCCTTGAGGAGCAGTTATTTACATAATCAGATATCATTCCAGCTGTCATTTATCCTTTTGAAGATAAGAGATATTGGATCTATTTTTTCTTGTGCTGTTTGATATCATCTTTACTTAAGAAAGTTGTAACTGTTGAGACTAATTTAATATAAACCACAGTCCAGGCTTTAAACACAGGACAGGACTAGCATTACCTGGGGAATTCATGACATAGACACCACCCCACCACGTCTGCGTTTTGTGGAGCATAAACCCAGGTAGTGAAGACACTGGACACAGGTCTGGAATGACTGTTCATTAATACTTTTAAAGGTGTGGTCAGTTTAATGTGTGCCAGTCAGGGCTGGTTTGGATAACTTTCAAAATAAAATGATAATCTTAATTCTTGATCAGAGGTAGAGAAAAGGCACAGAGAAAAACCTCAAATCACATGCTGATTTGCATGGGACTAATTATGACATGACCTCTGTGTTCAACAAAATCTGGTAGCTATTTGGAATTTTTCCTTGCCAAATTATGAACATGGCAGATTTGCACAGGATTAAGATCACAGACAACCTCAGCCACGTTTTCAAATAGTAGAAATTCCCAGTTAGTAATATTTCTGTGCAAATAGGGCTTTAGTTGCACATGAAAGTGGAAACACTTAAACACTAAGGTTTAACAGCCGTGCCTGGTTTGGTAGGACCAGTAGCTTATGGTGGCATTAGTTAAAGCAAACTTTAGGTAAATATTGCTGTATAATACACATTATTGAGTCAATCCGCTGACTGTATAGCCGTGTCCCAAAAAGTGCTGGACGGTAATGCATTACATAGTAATACTACAGTATTGTGATTTCTTTCTTTTTTTTTAAGTGGTGTGTAATGAGTAGTTTAAGCAAATAATCAGGCTACATTATAGTTACCAGTCACACTCTGTGACCTTGACCATTTGGAGCACAGCTGTTTCACTGTGAGTCTGATTAGAGGTTGATTTCAGGTTGGTCTCCCTGCTGTTTTTAGCTGGCTTGTTAACATTATCCCCTGCTAAGAATCACCTGACTTTTTTTAAAGATGGACGGTGCATGGACAGCAGCTTCACTGTGAGGACAGTAGGGCCATAACAGTACATTTATTTGTGTCGAACCGTACGGTACGCGACTTTCGGTTCGGCACGACCCTGTACCAAATTATTGGGCGCAGGATATTATTTTATTTTATTTTGTTTTATTTTAATTCCGTTTTTGCGAGCCGAACCATTTAAAAGATCTAGTTCCCCGACGGACATAATTGAGTGACGGACCGAGTCCCGTAAATCTCCGCTTTCACTTTGTGCAGCGCATTCTCGCATTTTGACAACATGGCAAGTGAGCCTGACGAACCTGAAGACCCACCCGCAAACCTTAAGTCCTCCGTTTGGGAACACTTTGGTTTCAGGGTAAAATATGAAGATGGAAATAAACAAGTGGACAAGACAAAAGCAGTGTGCCGACACTGCAGAACAGCGGTCGGGTATGTACTTTGTACACTATGTACACGTCTAACATGCTAACGCATCTAAAGCGACACCACCCGAGTTTGAACGTTAACCGGCACGACTAGAAAAAGCAATCTGGTGCAAACTACGATATCGTCATCGTTTAAAAAGAAAGAGCGTTTTCCTGACCATCGCGCTAAAGAAATAACCAACGCCATTGGAGTTGAGTAAAATTTAAGCTGCACTTTAGATATAAGCATGTTTTGTTTACTGCACTTTAACAAAGTGGGAAAGCTAAGTAAGTTAGTAAAACTGAATCTGAGCAGGCTTTAAAGCTGACCAGCTGCGCTATACTTTTTATTTTAATTGAGTAAAACTGTTAAAGCAGAAATGTATATTTATATTTTTCATTCAAAAAATGTGTTAAAAAAAACAGCAGGATTTTATTTTTCACTTTTATATTTCTATTTTCATTCAAACTGTGGTGGTGGTATGTTTTAATAAGGTTACCAATAAGTAAAAGATATTTAATAGTTGTCTATTTTTTTCATTACTGTACCCAAAAAAAATGAACCGTGACTTGTGTACCGAGGTACGTACCGAACCGAGATTTTTGTGTACCGTTACACCCCTAGAGGACAGACCTTAGAGTGCTGTGGGCAGTCACTGGTGTTAGCTTATTGCTAAACTTGCTGCTTTTTAAACTGCAATTCCTTGTTTTTTTGGTTTGGTTTTTATATGGTTTAAGAATAAGTCACAGCAAAGTCACCCACTGGTTTGTGGACTCCCGTTTTGAAGCTTTGAGTTTAGCATTTTGGCCATCTTGGATTTTGGAAGCTGTTAGAGCTAAAACTAATGCCAGCTGCTTGCTAGGTTATCACGGTGCATTTACAGCTATGGTTAACTGTGATAATGCTAATGCTAATTTTCACAAGCAAAGAAATGGCTTGAAACCATTAAAACAGACTGTACTTCCTGGAAAAACTACACATTCAACTCAAAGGGTCTTTTACTACAACAACAACAACAAGACAAGACTTTTAAATGCTACAATTAACTTTCATGAACTGAAAACATACTGAAATAACCAAAGCTATGCCCTAGCCTAGAACCTGTGAATCTGGGGGCCAAGGTTACATTACCTAACTAACAGCATCATAGCAACTTAATTATGTGTTACTTCAAGCCTTAATAAAATTTGAACAGGTGATTTATATAAAAATGCAACCCTCAAACAGTTGTTATGAATGTTGACCAGGCTGTAAACATGTTTATTTATGCTATAAAGCTGGACGTTTGAACCTGGGTGTCTATAGGGATTCTTGGAGTTAGCCTCAAGTGGCCATTAGAGGAACTGCAGATTTTGACACTTGCACGTTGGCTTCTGCTTGTTTATACAATCATTGTTATAAAACAGTAAATTATGCTGATTTGTTATACACAAACTGCAAAAAACAATATACTAAAAAGGTTAGCATGTCCTGTTAGTACAAAATTAAATTAGTATGTAGTATGAAATGGCACGCAGCTTATGACAGATCTCCACTTGCGCTACAGTTTAAATAGCTTAGCATTTTAGGTTCTGGTACATTGTTGCTAAGTGTCACTTGCCACAGTGGTCATTGTTTAGTAGAAGCTGCTTTGACTCACTTTAAAATTCAATCTATTTTCTTTTTTCTTTTCTTTTTTTTTTTTTTTAACCGTACTTTGATAAAACAGGAATATGTTAGAATACAATGAAGAGAGAAAAGGGAAACTTTCATATGTTTTTCAGAGAAAAAAGATAACTCTGCCTGGCAACATGTAATGTTTGTAGCCTGGGCACTATTAAAGACCATCAGCTAAGCTGTGGCAGCTCTGTCACCCCTGTTGAGAAGCAAGCGCCTGTCCTTACTGCCAGACTGCTTTTGAATTATTTACCGCACACGCCACTGGTTATGGCTGGATTTTTACAACACCACAGAGCAGAGTGCTCCACGCTTACTCAGGCACAAAGCACCGCACATAAAAAAAAAATATAATAAAAAAAAGAGCAGCACAAAGAGGTGGCAACAGAGGGAGGCACCGGCTGTGAGCAAATAGTTGCACTCAGTAGGTAGCTTTACAAGAGCACTCACCATGCATTCTGAGATTGACAATTTCAATTTCAACAACAAGTAGAAAAGTTTAACGTCTTAATGTAAATGCAATACTATGATTGGAATGACCTGTGTGATTCAGTTTTTTATGATTGAGAACAAAGAGACCGTGATCATGTACACATTTGATCTACTAATTCATCCCAACTGCAGAATGCATCTCTAATGCTTCTATGCAATGCAATCAGTGTAACTTGTTGTGTGTAACTGCACTTAGTAAGTTTGCACGCCTCTTGAGACTTTTCTAATATCTTTGCTTTCCCCTGTGCATAACCAAAATGATTTTAACAACAGTGGAAAACAGGAAAAAATTCAGGATAGTAAGTGCTGCTCTTATTCAACTCCCGTATCACCACTGAGAGAAGGAGACAAGTCATGTACCTGCGAAAGCCACCTGTCAGTGCAAGTATGGCGGCCGGTGTGATCGCATGGACAACTTCGTCAATAATGTTCCTCAGGGATCGGGCCTCTGCTTTACTGACAGCCCTGGAGATGTCTTCATAATGCAGAAAACCTGTAGGGAAAAGCCCACGTGGTTATTAGTCTGGGAGCCAGCCATCAATCATATCCATTTGCTCTGGAGAAGTGGCAAGTCAGGGTAAATTAAAAGTAAGGTAAAATGTGATATGTTCTGCTGGCTGATAGAAGGTGACTAGCAGTGCACGGCTGCTGCAGACACAAGAGGATTACAGCCACTGTAGATACTGAGCTAAATCATGATTGATGGATGGATGGGTATCTTGTTGATTTCATCCATCTCACTTTGTATTTTCTCACTTGATTCTCTTTTTCTTCGCTTAGAACAGCCGGAGCTGCACCGTCAATTAATTACAAAATCTTCAATGACATTTCTGTCTGGGCTGCAATAAAATAAATGGGATAATTCATGGTTCTGCTTTTTTGAGATTTACAGAATACAGTGGAGAGATCAGGGTTCAAACACATTTTCCATGTCAAAAAGCGGCATTATTTCTCTGCACGGAGTGGAGACTGCAGTGTTCCGAATGATGGATTATGACCAGTTTGATGAAGATGTCTGTCAGCATAATACATCATCGGATGGAGTTTCAAACTGAATGGGAACCTGCGAGCGGCCTCATATAATGTTTTGAATTACCACCTCATGCAGTGCTACAGTATATGCATCCAGCCTCATCCTGAGCTGCAGAGGAGGCACACAAATGAAAAAGCTGTATATTCAGTACTTCCCTTTGAGACATTTAACCACGTACATTAAAAGCTCTGTGGGATTTGTATCAGTGACAACAATTGAGGCTGATGTCATCTACATGTCTGGATGCTCCTACAGTATATTGCTGTATTCCTGTTCACTCAGCTATTTCGCTCAGATTTGAGCATTGCATCACCTCAGAGAATAATCACTGCAGATATGCTCTAAACTATAACTTTTTGTACTGCTCCTCCTTAAGGTTTCCATCCTGTTTTTTTTTAACTAAGTAATTTTCTGTTGGTTTTTAGCTCTTAAAATGGCAATGTCAGTCTGGCAGTAAGTCCACAAATTTAGTCTGAAATATCTCAACACCTATTTGATGGATTGCTATAAAAACTGGTACAGGCATTCAAGGTTTCCAGAGAATTTAGCCTATTGACTCCTGACCTTTCCTGCAGCACCACAAGGTTGCTGTTCTTTGGTTCACTGAGTGAAATGTCTACATAACTTCTGGATGGATGCAGTTTGGTGCAGATGTTCCCAGTCTTTGTGAACTTTGTTGATCCTGCAAATATCATGTACTGCTGTCATCAGGTCAAACTTTTAGATAGTCAAATACTAAAGTTTATGAAAAAATACACATTGTCATCAGCCTTAGCTGTACTTCGTGCAAATAGGCAAATGTGAGCATGGGAATGCTTTTACTTTAGCAGGAATTTGTCCAAATTGGAATTTTGACCATATGAAATTAAGGGATCACCGAAGTGATTACAGTTCATCTTGAGGGGAACATGAATGTACCAAAATTCATGGCAATTGATCCAGTAGTTATCAAGACAGCTCACTAAAAAATCATATAGCCTATTTCAATCTCCTGGTGGTATATTTTGCTTTCATTTACCAGTGGGGCTATGGGAAAAATCAGTAGGTTTCATCCTCTGGGGACCATGATTTTTTTGTAAGTCATCTAGCAGTTAAAATATTGAAGTCTGGACCAAAGTGATGGACCAACCAACAACCATGTTACAGTTTGATTTTCTCTTAAAGTCAGTTTACACCTGACATCAGAATGTCATGTGAAGTGAGATCAGATCACAAGTTGTCACTTGAGATGCATGAGGACACATTCTGTCCTCGTGCATCTCAAGTGACCATTTGTGATCTGATCTCACTTCCTCGTTCTATATGCAAAACAATATGGGAATCATTCCATTCACTATCATTAGGAGACTGCAGGAGTGTGAGCTTCACATCGAGGGCAATTGGTAAGAACCCACTCGCACACAGTGATAGGGCTAACTGTCTGCATTGCATGGCTAATGTTCATAATAATAATAATAATAATAATAATGTGTCATGCGGAATTTATACTTCTGCGTTGAATTGATGCCATAGCTACAGCGTAGACTTCAGGTCAACACAGAGCCTACGCCGTAACCTGATGTGCACCTCCCGAGAAATGTAACTACACATTGCGGCAACGCACACCTTCTGTCTATTTCTGTAAACTGAAACCATTTCCCTCAGTGGAAACAAAGCTTTTATTTACTTTGATTTCACAGATAAGAAACAATAAATTGTGAAGACAATAAAGCCTCCACTAAAATAGCATTTTAAGTCTTGTGTGTAATTTATCCTTCAGGGATTTATACTTCGGGATTTATCCTGGCGTCATATGAGCAGGAAAAGAGGAAATCTCCACTTGTCGGCCGATAGGCTTAATTATACAATGTAAAATGCCATAGACTTGTGCTAATAACATTAGCATGTTGTATTTGTTTGGAAAACCTGTTTAGTATAAGACAGTTGTTTTGTCTGTGAACCTTGTGAGTTGTAATGGAGTCAAATTATATACCGTAACCTTTGTTAAATGTTGCTGTTGTCCCTGGTTTTATATGAGAGGAGAAAAAGATCGCCGGTCATTACTGTTAGGCTTATCTATGCAACGTCAAATGCCATAGGCTTGTGCTAATAACGTTAGCATGTTATATTAGTTTGGAAAAGTTGTTAAGTATAAGACAGTTGTTTTGTCCGTGAACCTTGTGAGTTGTAATGGAGCCAAATTATGTACCGGGAAAAGGAAAAGATCGCTAGCTGCTACGTTAATTTATACAACACAAATGCCATAGGCTTGTGCTAATAACGTTAGCATGTTGTATTTGTGGGGAAAATGTGTCCAGATAAAGACAAGTGTTTGTCTGTGAATGCCACAAGTTACAGTGAAGCCA
The DNA here is from genome assembly GCF_041903045.1 of Epinephelus lanceolatus. NCBI lineage: Eukaryota > Metazoa > Chordata > Actinopteri > Perciformes > Serranidae > Epinephelus > Epinephelus lanceolatus. Next base: position 31,546,183 of record NC_135750.1, on the reverse strand, counting down.
ATTTGGATACTTGTGTTTGAATCTGTCTCTATTAAGCCATGATTAATGTGTATTTTGTATGTGTATGTGAATCAACTAAACGTTACAGCACTTCACGGAAACCCCACTGCCGACTAGTGTTTTGAAAGTGTAACTGCAGAGTGACACAGACACACCACCGCACAAGTATAAATGCTCACAATGGCGTAAGGCGACGTGCGTAGGCTACGGCGTAGGGTCTGCCGCACAACTATAAATCCCTCTTCAACGTGAGTTTGTCGGGACGGACAGCTGCTGCTGTGTTCGCTTGTGATAAGTGGGCAGATGCTGAGGTGTTCCAGAGACAGTCCTTTAGTACTGCATCTCACCTGTGTAATGGCAGCAACAGAAAGTTTTCATATCCAGCAGGGAGCCGGATAAGCTAGGACCTCAGCTGAGTAAACGGTCCTTCAACCTGGCCAGACACACATTAGCATACACAATGCTGAAAAACTATTGCCATATGCAGCCCAGACCAGCTCCAAATGTGATCTCGAGATGCAATGAAGTGGGTGCCTTCATTCCTGAAAGAGCTGTCCACTTGAGAGCTGCTCACCCACAATGCATGTTAATACCAGGCTTTAGTTTTCCTAGCACCAAATGAATTTATTACTGCTTTGGAAACTGTCCAACTGTCCAACAGCTTCATCCAAAATCAATCTTTAAATAAACTGAATGTTACAAGGGTACTGAAGGGCAATCCTTCATAGAAATATGAACCAGAATTTTCCTTTACCTCTAACATTTGAAACAAATTATAACTCCCCCACTTTAAGTCATCGACCTCTCACGGTCTTTGCTTTGATGGCCCTCCCTGCCCAGCTGATTGATGAGAGCTCATGGGAATTCCACAGCAAGCATTCTCCGTCACAGTCACTGTCCATTGATTTTTATTAAAAATACCCCTGCTGCCTTTTCCATTGTGTTTTCACTGTAAACTCCCTGCTGGTCACATCTCATCTCACTTTAGAGAAAACACATTACAGCTAGTGCTTCACATAAGGAGCCTCCTATGGGACGAAAAAGGACAAAAAATCCCAAATGACATGCAGCCCCCACTGAAGAAATTTAACGATTACGTCTTTAAGTCTTCCTTGGAAACAAACTTGAGTTGTAATTTTCAGTCTGTAATTTGTGGAGTGGCAGAGTGGAAATGCTGAGATGTTGATGTACCACTTTGTTGCATCCGGTTTAGATGAATGCTGCGGTCTGCCAGAATGTCGCTGAATGAGCGCAGCCCTCTGCGGTACCACTTCTCAGCCGTCTTAGGTCCAACCCCAAACACACTTGTGAACAGCTGGCAGGAAACGAGGTAAGGACGTAATCAAGAAGACATGCTCTGAAATGACAGGCTCTTCTCAGGGGGGGTTAGCATTCAAAGTGTTCAAGAGCTCTATGTCCTTAAAAGATAGCAAATGCAAATCATTTTTCACAGCAGTCTCACAGCACCAAAATGGGAAAAGCAAACGAGTGATGGAGTTGTTTCTTGCCCACTGACCTTAAGTGTTTGATACCTTTCATCAGAAAGTATTCTCTCGACTTCAAACGAACGGCCATGTTGAAGGATCTCCTGGAAAATATAAAAGTAGATGATGTTATTAAAAAAACGCCCTTGGTGTCAGCATCGGCATGTTTTCCCCCTGGTTTCTGTTCCATCAGCAATTAACAAATGGCCTCGAATTGCTGCTCATTTGAAAACAGTTTCCACTTAAATCAGGTGCTCCTCGTGTCTTCATTTCCATTTCGTTTTAAGAAATAACGACTTTGTTGTTGTGAAACCTGGGATTAATACCGGTTTTATGGCGTTCATAAAAAGCCCAAGGTAATGTTTTCCCCAGCTTCTATTGTTTGCTCTGGAACAACTTTGTTATTCCGCATTTAATTGTCTGCCGCTCTCAGCAGAGCACGGCTAATTTGCTGGTCACATTTTAACTGTCTTCATTATGTGAACGCATAAAATGAGGCAGCAGTTATCTGGTTAAAATCAGCCATCTTCCATTTGGGAAATTGTAAAAGCTGTTGGTGTTGAAAATGAGCCTGTATATTTGTGTTTTACAATAAGTATCTGTGTGCATTTTAAGCTTGTGCATGACGGGATGACATCTAGTATCAATGAACCAGTGAACCTAAGATCCGCACTGTGAGTACAGTGCAGTTTAAAGCGGCCTTCACTGCTCAACGATGCATCCACCCGTCCACCTCTGCTTTTCAACCCTCAAGCTAAGACCAACCTCAAACGCAAGGATAATGCTTCAACACACTCCCCGCTCCAGGGAGGACACACTTCTTCACATGCACGGCGTCTCTCACACACACACACACAGAAAACACATACTGACTATTCATCCCCAACTTTGCCTCAGTGCTCCCAGACTTTCATGTCAGTAGGTTTATATCTTTTCCCCACTTTGGATGTTCAGTCAGCAGCGAGCGGTTCAGTCGCTGCTGACAGAGTGTCACTCCGATGTTCACAGGCACATCAAGCGTTTTGTTTTTACTCTGTTTGGTTTCACTTTGTTTTTCGTGTCGTGTCATTTTCTTGTTTTGAGCCGCGATCTGTTCAAAGAGACAACCTAGCGGAAAAAAAACCCTCACCGCTGGGTGTATGTCTGAATCATGTAAGAACAACAACAGGGAGAGGTCATTCACAGGCGGTCTAATTTAGTCTCCAGAGACATTTATGTTATTTTGTTTAATGAATCTGCCTCAGTGCTGACAGATTTGACAGATTTTGAAACTTGCTCAGAAACCCGCAGTGTGTCTGTTAGGTTTATGTAATGTGTCAGAGAGCTGGACTACAGAGCTCACCTTGTTCTCCTACAGGGACTCAGCGTTCTCTCCAAGCAAACACTTCTCGACACTTTCCCTGACAACTTGCCGTGATTTCTGCCCTGAGCACGACTATAGGTGAGGGGATGATTGCCAAGTGACCCAATAAGACTTTTTTTCCCCCTAAGACGAGATAAATTGGTGTGATGCCTGTCGGTGTGTGCGCTCATGTGTGAGAGTGTGTTTTGTTAGCGCGTCTGTCTAGTACTTGAAATTTCAAAACTATTTTTGATATCTTTTTGAAAGTGATATTTTTTTAGCCTTCAATAACTCACAGCAAAATGTGTTCTGCAAGATGAGATTCCACTTCAGTGTCACCTGAAAGGCATATTTGTGCAGATTGGTATTGTTAGAAGAAGAAAGATTGGGCTACATTCTGCCTGACAGCGCACAAAAACAATCTGCACAAAATCTACAGGAATACTCAAAAAAAAGTATGAAATACTCCACAAAGTGAAGAAAAGTTTGCTCCCCCACAGAGGCCAGCAGCTTACATTTTATTATCTTTCGTGTCATCAAAATATGAAATGTTCATAATGAGTCTGATGATGAGTGGTATTAAATTGGTGGGTAATGATGGTGATGATATTTTAAGCGCTGATGAGTGGGTTGAATGGTATTGGCTGGATGTACTCCAGATTTTGCTATGCTGATCTACATTATTCCATGTGAGCTATTTTACATATTTTAATTGTAATTTCTATGGTTTGTAAGACAGATGTATTTTTTGTGTTAAATCCATATGCCATAGTTCACCTGGTTCCAGATTTCCTCTTGGGTACTAAATAGCTGTATTCACCTCGAAGTTGAAACAATGGATTCTACTGGAGTCACACCATAAAACCATGTCCAAAAATAAATAGCGCTTTGGGGTGCCCACTACCCCTCCAAGACCCGCCACCTTAACGTGATGGAGGTTTGAGTGTCCCTGTGATCCTGGGAGCTGTGTTGTCAGGGCTTAAGCAAATGGTCACGTTTGTCCACACAGCCATGTTTCTCTCGATCTTAGCTTAATGCCCTACTTCTCCCCTTCATAGCTCTGACATCCCACCAAAGGTAACTTATTTAGAGATGGTGTTCTGTTTATTTTTGTTATTGACAATGACAACACATCTCCACGAAAAGACCAAAATCATAAATAAAAATACCCTGTCCATAGCACTCAACACACTCAAACAAGCTTTGGCCACACAGAGAATACTAGTTGGTAGGATCAATACATGGTTAGTTTCAGTCTTTTCATGGGTCTATGGATGCTTTGATATGTTTTGACAGGTTTTTGCTGTGATTTTTGGTCACCACAGAAAATTGTTGTGAATCCAAGCTGACTATTGCTGCCATGCTTCACAAAAGAGCAAAAAGTTGAAAATCTGACAAAACAAGTGAATGATACACATCTGGTGCATTATTATATACAAGTGCAGTGCCTGTCAAAGCGTGCATGTTCAGGCAGATTTCTTGGCGTCTGGTATTGCTGCTTGTAGCTTTTTCTAGAACCACTCATTCAAACAACTTCACACTCAACACTGCGCTTCCGTGGGTCCTAAGCAATGCACCTGCTATGACACAGTTGCATTCCCTAGCAGTGCTGAAGTAAAATTATTTGCTGATAGTTAGCTATTTGGGACCAGGCTATTTCTGGTCCCAAATAGCTAGCTGAAGAAAATGAAAAAAAAGAAAAGCCTTTCTTCTGAAAGTTACATCACTGATGCTTGAAATGTTTGAGTTTGCTACAATGTAACATCTATTACATATCTCTCATCTGTTCAAATGGACTGTAGCAGGCGAGGGGAAGCAAGCTCAACCCAGCGTGCCATTCAGCGGTGTAACAGTTAACAGGGGCCCCATCTCAATACACAAAAGCACTGCTAATAAATATGTCCCATAGATCTCAAGAGCTTGCACTCAACACTGCGATTCTGTGGGTCCTCTGCAACACACCCGCCAAGGTCGTTCAGATGAGCGGTTGTCAAGAAAATGGAAGAACAGACAGACAAAGACTATTTAGTTCAAATTTACTGCAGCAGGATGGAATGCGTTTGATTGACTCAAAATAAACTACAGCGCCATGTTCATCATATTGAATGAACATGTTACCCAGTGTAACAGAGTGGCTCATTGATGTGTTATTAATAGGTTTTGGACGACAATGGAGCTCTATGGCACAGACGAATAAGATATATCAGGCTTTGGCTCCACAGACAATACTTGTTACTTGTCCATGAATTGTTAGTTTTTAAGTCTTTTCATGGGAGGGGAAGTGCCATATGTTACTATAGATGCTTTGTTTTTTTACTGTGGTACTTGATCACCACAGAAAAGTGTTGTGAATCCAAGCTGACTATTGCTGCCATCCTTCATGAAGGAGCAAAAAGATGAAAACCTGACAAAGTGTCAAACAGCGCATCATATCCATAGACTCTATACAACAGTGGGTGTATGTTATGTCATCCATTGGTTTGTGGACTTGCATTTTGAAGTCTTGAGTTTGGTGTTTTGACCATTGCCATCTTGAATTTTTGGCGCCAGAATTGACCATATTTGGATGAGAGGGTTCTCTAAAGGTTCATACAGTTGTCATGAACAGGGAAATTACCTTAGAGACCAAAAACATTTATTGTACCAGCCTGTAAACATGTTTATTTCTGCTCTAAAGTTAGGCATTTTAAAGTGGGGGTTGATAGGGAGTTTAATTATATCTTGAAATGAGGTGATACAAACTACTTTAATACCATCAAAACCTGTGTGCAAAATTTGCTACAAATAAATACACTAATGGCTTTTAATGTCCCATAAACTACCACTACAAAATGGTTTGTATTTCCATTTAACACTGGTTTTGAGTGTTTTACCTCAATAATCACATCAAATATACTTAGCACTGCTGTTGACTATATTCCAACACATTTCCAAAGTGTCTTTAAGGCAGCAACTGTCTTTAGATCATTTCACAACAGTTTTAAAATCAAGTTCAAGAAACTGAGAAGTTGTGTGGTGAGAGGTAATCCATCACAGTAAGCATTACATTATTTATTGTTTGCACACACTAACTGCCTTCAAACCTCTCCTTGTTTGAGAATTCGAGAATCAGCTTCTGAAAACTTTACATTCAAAAGCAATGTTGTCAGAAAACCCAACTAGTATGGCTACCCAAATGAAACACTGTTGTTTGGTGACAGCGCTAGTCTCACCGCATAATGCAGATGGATTGGCTGTCAGCTGGTGTGTGCATGCAGACTCTGGGCCGTACCTCCATGACTGCCTTAGTGTGTTCCCCCAGGCAGGGCAGATCCTGAGTGGCCCCCAGGCACCGCACTGCCCAGGGCAGACTCTTCAAGACAGACGCAGCTCTCCTGAAGGCCTGGCATGGACCCTCAATCTCATTGAATTCATAGTTCTCCGCCAGCACTTCAAAAGCATCCTACAGGGACAGGCAGGCAAGGACAGGTGAAGGGAGAAGGACGAATAATGTAAGAGAGAAGATAACATGGGAATGATATTGTATAATAAGCATTACAGGGAGGACTTATTGCAGGAAACTCCAGTTGAATAAAACATTTAAACAAAGGAAAGACACAGAAAACCTAGGAAAGAAAGTGAGACCAAGCACAGATGTGTCAGGTGTGCACTCACATGTGAGGTGCACTGACCCGTACAGTAAACCAAAGAGGGAATGGAACTCCCTCCAGTTCTATCCTCCCCCCTTCATCACTCCTCTCTGTCTCTGTCACTGTCACTGTACAGTAGGACACGCTGCATGTTGGTTTTCTTCTGGATGACCGCACAGAGACATTAGAGGCTGGCGAACACCAAACAGAAACCTGTCATTTTCCATTTGTTCACAACAGGCTCCCCATGGGGGCAGCCATGGGCTCTCCCTTTACAAAGGCAACATGTTCAAATGCTTAAATAGGCTGTAGTCAATATCATGGAATAAATGAATCTATGAGACAGTACACAGCTCTACCAACAATCCTCTATTTTCTAAAGTTGTTTATTCAAAACTGCTATATTAATAATATATCAACTGACTACACATAGGGTTCACTTGTAGTGACAAACCACCAGATGACCCTACCGCCCTCGGCAACCAGGCTCACAACCAGAACCAAACAACAGACTAGCAGGTGAACACAATGGAATATTTAGCAACTGAAAGAGCCAGTCAGTGGACACACACAGAGCTAATAGAGGGGAGTATATTGGACCAGCATGTGTTGGGTGACCTGAAACATGTCTCTAAATTAATGCTAATAGGCCTTTTCCCAGAAGACAATAACATAAACCACGGTTCTGTTGTATTCAAATGTGTCAAAGTAAGCCTTGACAGTGCGACAGTGAGCCAGCATGCACAAAACCACTCAGGCATCGTTAATTGTGTTATCTACACCTGTGCTTTTCCCAATATGACAAGACAAAACGCCTGCTGTGAAAAATGCCTATGTTGCTCAGTGTCGGCTGGATGTGTAAAGAGGCAACTGTTTGCTAAAGAGTTGAAGGTTTACACTTAATACGGTGATATATCAATGTTATGGTGAAAACAGTAAACACTAGGGATGCTGGAATTTAGCAAATATTCAAGTCACGCTTATGACTAGAGTTAAGGACATACATTTATTAATACATTTTTTATTACGTTCTCTAAATTTAACTGCAATTTCACAAAACATTCATGAATTTTGGTGAACATAATAGCAATTTAACCACAAGAATGTAGCAACCTAAAATGGTGTGGTATATCACAAAGCAATAGAAAAACTGAAAATAATTATGTGAGATGAATGGATTACTTTTTCAGGCTTGTCCAAATCTGGCAAACATTTGATGAAAAATCTGAATGAGAAGAGATTAAACAAGACTAGGAGTCTACAGCCATGTTAGCGGCTATGACGCTGTAAGCACCACAGTGCTATGACATAAATGCTAACATCAGGATGCTAACATGCTCACAATGACAGAGCTATCATGCTGATGTTTCAAGCTGAAATAGAAAAGTTATTGAGTCAATGTTGATTGCACAATGCAACAATAGCTATAGAATAATGATGCCATGGGTGTTTAAATTGCTTCCCTATAGGCACTTTTACTGTTGGTAAATAGTATGATGGGTTTTTTGGTGGGTGGAGCTTGGCTGGAGGCAAAATAATTCTCCAGAGACATTAGCCAGCGCTGGCTAGCAAGTTCTGTTGCCTTCTTTTGGACAATGGAGGAGTTTGGAAATCCCAATCCGATTGCCGGAGTGCGCTCTGGCACAAACTTGACCGTTTGTAAATTCAGAGTGCTGTCAGAATGTATTGTTCGGTTATCCAGACAACCGCACTCTGGCAGAGTGCACTCTCGGCACGCTCTCTGAAGAGATGGAACAGCAGAGCACTGAGCCAAGTGAATGTGTGATTAACATAACCGAAACCCTGTTTATTCAACCAACAGGGCTTTCAGTTTAGTGTAGAGCGTCAGACTGAATTTACGAACATACCATGTCAGGTCACTCCAGGACCACAAGTGTTAGCCTACTTGAAACCATAAACACTGACCGACAGGACCAGATGATTTGACAAGACTGCTGAAGGTGGGATGGCCAGCTTTGTGGTTGATTACTATGCCAGTCTTATAAAGGAAGACTTCACTTGAACGGTTTCCTCCATTTTGTTTTGCTAACGAAGCTAACGTTAGCTGACCTCACTGTGATGTCGGCCCTTAAAAGGTCTATAAGCCTAGCTTTTTCCATGCAGTTCTGTCTGCCATTGGATAAAATTTCCTGCAAAAACAAAAGCTCAATTTACGGCACAAAGGAACTGTGTCAACCATTGCACAACCAAAACAGGATGAGGACAGCGGTTTTGTTTTCCCCAGTAGCTATCGGCTGTTATCCCCAGTTACCAAAGGGTGTCAGTGGAAGTTTGTAGTTTCCCCAGTGGGTGGCAGAAATGGTGGACGGTGAAACAACTGTAGTAGTCTAACTGTGGAAAACAAAATGTAGTGTGTCCTGTGTATTTGTTAGCTGCTAGGCTAAAAGAAAAGTGCTTTGTACATGACCACATGGTGGCGCTATTCTTAGCAAACCCTAATCAGTTATTTCTTATTCCATGTCTTGTTATTCTGTCATTTTTTAAATATCCTTATAGGCTAACTAGCACATATGAAGATTAAATTATTCTAGTAAACATCAAATCTTTACATTCAGAGTTTAAGCAATGGTTTGTCATTGCACTTCAAGAGAATGTGAGAGAAAACACTTCACCATCACATTTTGTGACACTGTTGTGCAGCTGAACATTTGTGCTGCTGCTGCTGAAGTGATGAGCCACTGTAGTGGAACCAAGTGGAGAGGAAAACATGTCACCACATGAGAGTTGGATCATCAGTATAGCCAGTCATTAGCTAAACAGGTAATATGTGGGCTACGACAAAACATTTCAAATGAGACTGCAGGTCTCTGAGATGGAGCAGGTTGGTGCAGTGAGGATCCAGGTGGGCTTTGTGCTTGTAATAATATGAGAACTCCCATTATTCCTAATAGGCAGCACTTTCCTGAAAAATGGAGCAAGTTTTTATTGAGGCAAGAAGGTGGAACTCTCTGAAATAAAGTGCCAGGTACGGTTCTTCCTACTCAGGCAACAGATTAAAAAAAAAACATGAACAATAAGTTGTCAGAAAACTACAGTATAGTATGTGAGCATTTATTCTAACTGCTCCCAGGAGATTTCTGTAGCACATCTAAAATTTCATAAAAAACTTACTTGATACAATCATCACATTTCACTGCTTTATCGAAGCGCATAACAGGAAATGTTAATGTGTCTCTGCATGAAAATCCTCAGGGTATTCTTCTTGCCAGAACCCCTAACGATTTTGTGTGTGCTTCTTTAAATGAGGTAAATGTGATAATTGTCTTTGTTTTGTTTTTTTCCCAAATTGTTGATGTGCCATCTCACTATGGAGTTTTAATTTGGCGTGTTATTACACCGAACACCTACGACAAAAAGTCATTTTCAACCCACACATTTTGTTATTAGCTTCAAATAATGTCATCTTGTCATTAGACATTTTAGAAAACATATTGTGCTTGATCAAAATCTTCCATTGTCTTTCCACCTTAATTTAAATTCTGTGTATTGATGTGGAATATTGTCTGTTATTGTAAGTCCATTTCTATATAATTCTATGATAATGATAAACAATGATACTGTGCAAAGATAATAAAAAATGTCTTTCTGCATTACACAAACCTAAACAAGACAGTTACCAAGCTACAATCTGCTTTCCCAGACCACCAAACAAAACCACTGGTTGTTTTCTGGCGACCTTTCGTGGCATTTCCACTGCTGTTTATGGCACCGAACCTGGGTGCCTTTAGTGGCACATCACGGCTTTTCTGAGCAGTATTTGAGCCACCAAATTTGGATGTCTTTTACAAAATCTAGGTGTGTCTAGTGGCAAATCACTGCTTTTGCCAGCGACATTTGAGCATCTTTTACTGAACCTGGGTGTTTTTCAACCACTGAACCTTGTTTTTTTTTGTTTTTTTTACCAAACTTGGGTGTTTTTAGAGGAACATCACGGTGTTTCCCCATGGCATTTGATCCACTGAGTCTGGCCAATTTCATTAGCACATCGCAGCATTTCCCAGCAGCATTTGAGCCACTGAAACTGTTTTTTTTTCACTGACCTGTCTCTGCTTTTCCATTAGCTTTTGTGCCACTAAACATGGGTGTTTTAAGCATAAACATTATCTTTTCCTGACCATAACCACATAGTTTTTGTGCTTAAACCTAGCCAAACCTTAAACACAACATTCTCAAGAAACTTACATTTTTACCATACCTACAATAAAATATTTACACAAAGTTTGCAGAAACATACAATGCAAATGTCTTTTCTTTTCTTTTTTTTTGGCGACAGCAAACAATTTGACTTTTTATAGTAGAAAAGACAAAGGTGTTACTCATAACATCAACAATGGCTCTATTCTATTCAAGTGTCACAACAAGCCCTGAAAAATTGCTTAGTGAAGCTTAAAAAAACAGGCAACTGAGTGTGTAGTTTCTCCCCTAAAACCTTACATAGCACAAGGAGCTTAGAAATTAGTTGGTAACAACTCATGCCATTTGGGTCAGCATTTCACATTATGCTAATTCTTGCATGCTGCTTCTCTGCCCTTTTCGGAATGCATGAATCAGTTATGTTTAAGAAAAAGACAATAATAGAAATACATATCAGCGAAATACCATAAAGCAGTCTGCTGGTGCACATTGCCTAAAAGAAAAATACTAAAAGCCTCTACAGGGACTAAAGCTGAGGAATTCTAAATCCAGGACCTGGACTTGACGCAGCCTAGTGTGACCAGAGCTCAGGACAGACTCAGATATATTTATGCCTTCGTTTCCTCTCCCCTAGCCAAGCCGCTATCTGAGGTCACTGCACCACCCACAGTCCTGTGCAGACATGCAGCCTCAGGTCAGTGAGCAGCAGACTTTAGTCCAGCTCACCCAGGAGATGCACTGACCCGTTTACTACAGCACATGGAAAGGGAATGACCCCTAACATCTGCACACACACACACACACACACACACACACATACAGCTGGGTCTCTTCACAGCATGCGACAAATAGGAAGGCAAGTTTGTAATTGGATAGGTGATGGGGCACGCTTATGTTATGCAAGTGTTTAGTGTATAGGATGTGTTACAAACACTGTCTGGATGTGTTTTGGCTGTTACTGGTTTGAGCTTCCCAGCATAGAACAACCAACTAGTCAACAATCAAAATCACTAGCCGACACGTTGTAGACTACCGCTGTAGACTAATTGTTCATCTGTGGGTCTAGCACAGTGCAGTAATAAACAGTTGAAATACATCTACTGTGCTACAGATATGCAATTTGAGGCACTTGTTGGGAACTTGTGGTTCAAAATATTAAAATGCCTTCCATAAGTCATTAATAACTATTGAAATAATGATTTATTATTTACTGATCATTTAATTTACAGTAAATCTGGGAGTGGGGGTGGGGGTGTACTTAGCTATTTGCAAAGTCAACTACCCAACAAGCTTACTACAACAAGTTCATAACAATAACTCATTGAATAGCAAGCAGCATATCACAGTTGACAAAAGTTAAATAGCCTTGCTTAGCCTGTACAGTTGTACTCATGTTGTGTCCACTTGTTATGTTACCAGTCCACGAGTGGAGAGAAGAGTTGCTTTGTCATGCTGCCTGCTAGCTGGCAGTTATCCATTAGCTGGATGAGCAAAGCCGAAAGAGTTGTGGTTCCTGGTGCAGTCCTTGCTATGCTGTGTTCCAGTGGTGCTGTGTATCCTTACAGAGTTAGCAGTTTGGCACTAACTCAGTTTCATTCTCCTTTGCTTGGAAAGTTAGCGTGTAAACTTTGTCTGCTGAAGGCACTAACTTGTCCAGAGTCTTCTACTATTTAGGAGAGTTCAGTGTGGCTACTTAAGCAGGCCACTGTCAGAAAGTAAAGAATCCTTCCTGCTGTGAGTGTGCAGAAAGGTGAGAAAAGCCGAGGGAGGGCACATTAGCTCCAGCTGCACAACCCTGCCTGCTAGGGTCCATTAAGAAGAAGGAAAGATTGGGTATAGAAGCCAGAGTTTGTTGGCCTTGTAACATCACTGGGTCACATGTCACAGTCACCAATGGGGATTGAAAATTGGGTCCATGGGCGGAATTTCACACTGAGGTGTGGAAAGTGAAGGATGCTGGGATATTGAGTGCAAATTGCTGATTATCAAATGAGGCCACAGCAGCCGTTTTCCAAGTAGGCTGACCTTACAGGACATGCCTTACATATCTAGTTTAGAGTTGCACAAATGAACAAACCATCCGTGAAGTCCAGTGGTCCCAACACACTGTAATTTTTGACAAGTCATAGTTGTCATGCGTGGCTTTAGCATTGCATTGCATTGCATTGCATTGTTGGTTGCTAAAGCAGCAGATATGCAGTAAGAGCAAGAGGCAGAAAGAACCCTTGTTGTTCACCCCAATGTATGCCTGACAGTGAGGAAATGCTTTATCAGTGCAGATAATGGAAGTAGTTAGGACAGCATTCCACTGTGTCAATGTGTCTGTAACTGTTATTACTGTTTATTTCAATGAGCCAATACATTTGTAAACTCAATGCAACCTGTAGACGTTTGTGTATATTGGCAAGAATGCTACAGTGTTTCACCAGTTATATCCAAAGCTGATCTTGTATTCAAACTGTCTGCACATGTTATCATACTGTATCATAAATATTCAGAGCTTTTCAGATGGCCCTGTTGTTGTTGAAGATAGATTGGCTTGAACAATCATTTTCTACATTATGCCATACTAGATGAACAGAATTTAAGCTGTTCAGAGGTTAAAAAATGAAAGACCCCTGCAATCCCTGCAAGAAATCGGTCGCTTCCATAACTGCAATCAAACAGTATCTCCAGCAGAGAGAAGCCTGCTGGAGGTTTAGTCCAATCAGATTGCGGCTTATTTGTAAACAACCTCTCAGAGCCAAGGACTTGGACTTTCATTTGTCAGGTAGACTCCAAATTAATGTTAAATTGCTCTGCGTCTGCTCGATGTGAAAATGAGCAACTGTTTGCCAACACATCAATTATGTCAATGTTGTGATGACAGGTTGTTGTGCTGCCCCCATGTGGCCACAAAATAATAATATTTGCAGGTTTAACTTCTGGGAGCAAACAAGTGAATTTCTCAAAATGATGGTGTATTTCTTCAGAACAGATCTTGATACAAGTGGAGTGACATAATTGCATCATTGTTTCTTGTAGCAAAATCACACTCAAGCAGAACATCCAATTATAATGATCTCACCTGAAGAAAAACAGAATTTTGAGACCTTACAAACAGACACACGCTCTCTGCAGACAGTCTGTCACCTGTCATGTTGTCGTAGCAGCTGCATGGAGTCAGCGCTGCCAGCTCATAAACCCACCCTGCATAGGCGCTCATCTTATTAATGAGGAGTTAAGGGACGTTGATATAGCACGCCGATTTACCCCCCGCCACCGGATATCACGGACATGCCTGCGAGTCATGTTCGCACAGCAGCCCGCCGCGCTGCATGTGCAAAAAGACACCATAAAAGGAGGTCAGAGAACCCACTGAGAAGAGTTTTAACACGATTAATGGCTAAGAGATTAATATTATCTATCCCATATCTAATGAATAAGTGGTGGACATTAATTCTGGATTTTTTTTCCTTGTGCAATTTTAAGGTTTATCTCAGATGAGGGAAAGCAGTTTCTTTAACTTTTGTTTTTACAAATGGCTTTACAGGGAATTTGAAGGCATCTGAATACGAAATCCAATAACATGTCATGGCAAAAGTAGTAAAATCTTTATACATCTTTCCAAAACACAAGCTCTGAACAAGCACTGCATGACCCATTGCTGATCTCTGTGGCTTTGTGTTTGTTAGCTCTTTAAGTTGAGAATGTTAACTCCACTGGGGGATGGAGGGAATCAATTTGATGCATTTAAGGTTCAGTGATCCCATACCCCCTCCGCCTATCTCCTCATCCATGGCGTTGCTCCTATCAATACATTGAAGGCCTTTTGCTGAAGGGAAGCAAATTCAGGATGTTTAGCCATTTCTCTCTGTACAACTTTCTCTCTTTTTTTTCTTTCCCTCCTCTCGTTAGTCTGGCAAACTGTGTGTGTTTGTGTATGTTGGTTTGAGTGTGTGTGTCTGTGTGTGTATATATGGTGTGTATTTGTGTTGCCATCAGAGAACAGGCATTCGATGCTGCATGTCAATCAGCCAAGACACAAATGTCAATTTTTTTGTCAGCATATGTCAGGCTTATGGTGAAATTATGACAGCAGAGGACTCATGGCTAAGCAGATTAAAAAAAAGAGAGGGTGTTGACTTGTGTGTGCAGACGGTGTGGATTTCCCAGCCACAGCGAGAGACAACAAGAGTGAAAGGGAGCACAGTAAGAACGGATAGACTGGGGAGGGGGGTGGGGGGTGTTAGACATAACAAAAGGGCAGGAGGAAGTGGTATGGGAGTGAAAGAGTGTGAGGCAGAGATGGTGAGGGATAAAGAGGGAGCAGGGATGAATAAATCAATAGTGCATGGCTGTGGAATGAAGGGCTGCTTGCTGCCAGTGTGTGATTGACACCTCACTGGGGTGCTGTTGCTGAGATGATGCTCATTCTCTCTTCCTGATCCTGACACCTCTCTGCACCACCTACTTCCTCCCCCTACGCCAGCACACCCTGCTGGCCCCCGGATGCTCCTGTCCTCCCCTCCTTCCTAAAAAATCATAGCAGGTTCTTTCCTCCGACACTTCCTCCGTCTGTTCACGGATCCATCTACACAAACAGTTGGATGCACTAACAGCATACACCAAGATCGGCTCAGAAACACAGCGGTGCACCTATACACATGAATACACATACTATACACATCATTTAAGGCCCCTGAGTGTTTGCCTCACTATACTGTATCACTGCCAAACTAATTGGTTTGGTTGGTCAGATAAAATGGGTTTTGGTAGTGATGAAAACTGGACAATTTCACATGTTTATTCTTTATCAGAACAAACCATAGTTTCCATTTAAATGTTGATTTTTCATACAATCTCATCTCACACAAATCCAGATAGAGTGTGCCACATCATCTGTTATAGTTAAAGGAGTAGTTTGACATTTTGGGATCCCCATACAGAGAATTACATGGGAAAATCAACAACACACTCACATATCTCAGCATTAGGTAAGAAGCTGGAGCAAGGAGGCGATTAACTTAGCTTAGCATAAAGACTTAAAGCACGGGGGAAAAGCTAGTCACCAACAAAAAGACACCTACCAGTGACTTCATTTCCTGTCTGGTCATTGCTCCACTAACTTTGAAACTCAAATTCAGGGGTTCATCCCAATGCCTTATCTCACATCCACATTTCCCTCCCTTGCGTCTCTTTCTCACGTCTTAGCTCCACCCTTGTAAGACTCGGGGGAGAGATTAAGATACAGTTATCAGTAGCAGAGCAGCAGTGTTTTCTCTGTTAACAAACACCTGCAGATGAAGAACAACCTGCGCTCTATATTTTACTGAGTCCTGTCAGAGTCACAGAATGCCTTTATATCATTTATTCATTATCTGCATCTGTATTTATTGATGTTTTGATTGTGAGTTCATTATTTAATAACCCAGAATATGATTATGGTGTCTTTTGAACGCTGTCCTGTCAATAACTGATATCCAATCAGTGGGTGTGTCGCGAAGGCTGCACTCGTGTATCCTGGCTTCCCTCTTCTCTGAAAGCCTCCTCTCTCCTTGACTCCCTGACTCCTCCACGTGCATTTAATGAATTCAGACGTCCTTCAAGATCTCAAGGTCTCAATCGATTTCTGGGTCAAGTGATCAAGGATAGAGAATAGAAGAGTTGAGGAGGGATATTGGGATGAAGAACATTTTAAGAATATGAAAGCTTCATGGTTTAGAGATCTATAATACAAAGCGCAATAATTGTGCAAAATAGTTTTTGGGCCACAGAGGATTTGTTGCAATACCATGAGTAGCCACTGTGACAAACTGGCAACAATGCTAGGTGGCGGTGTCATATTCCACTCTGTTGATATATCCATCCTTAATAAACTCAACCACTGATTCGCCTCATTCTGTGGAGATGGTGATATTTGATTGTGGTGGTCTAAAGCTTATAGTAAATGGTGTTTGTTCAAGGCAACTAAAAACAATATTACAAGTTTTTTTTATAAATAACAAATCTTGTCCGTACAAACTGAATGATCTGCACCACCTTATGCTGTAAAAGGTCAAGTTTCAGAGATGCTGGATTTTTAGTAATTTGCATTATTTCAAATGTCAGCATGATTTGAATGAGGTTTTGTTATTTCCGAAAGAGAACTCAGACCTTCCAGTTTCCTTTTGGCTTTCAGAAACCACCAAACAGAGGAGCTGCTTTTCAGTGCATTGCTAGCTCTGGTGTATTTTTGTGGCGAGGTTGCTTTGTTGGTAATGGGAATATTAAATGCATTGTAATGTAAAGAGACACATACATTTCTAATGCAATGCTGAATGAGCCAAGAGAGCTTCATTTAATTGAGCTGAGAGATTCCAATTTGACTGACTGACCTGTTTCTGCTCCTGATGAATACATCTCTCACCATCGAAGAAATAACTGTCCTTCTTACAAATGGTTTTCTCAGACAGTTTAAGGTCTGACGTTATGCAGATTGGTATTCACTCTGCAATCTACATTAGTGACATAAACGGGCTCAGAGGGTCGCCAAAGTTTTAAATTCTACAAGCAGAAACTTTAAAGCTATATGTGTCTGAATATGTGTCTGAAATTATGTTTAGTTCCATCTGTTGGTATGCATGTTATGTATTGTGCAAAGCTTCTGAAGATACATAAATATCAAATAATTGTGGAAAGAATTCCATTGCAGAGTCCAGATTTTGAGTGAAGTGCAAATGATGGATTGGTAAGGGCTTTCTTTTTTTGAAAACAATATAAAGATAGCCAAATAAATGATGAAAACAAAAACAAAAAAACAGGGCGTCGCTTGAAGACAAACTCATAAGGTTGCGGTTGCTAGGTGACAGTGGCACTAGATACCATAACACATTAGACATCAGTGCATGTACCGAAACAATATTGCTTGGACTACACTGGACTATGCTACTGAGTGTTGGAGCCAGATGAGCAGAGAATTATGTAGCCACATGGCAACTCAACAATTAACTGAGTATAACTGTGTCCATGGAAGTGAAGATGTTTAACAATGTGGGTTCGTCATGAGCCTGTGCTGCACACAAACATCCTTTTTGTTACAATGAAACTTGTATAGTTGACAATTCTCACCAGTGTCTATGACCACTGCCTTTAGACACACACGCCTCTGACACTGCTCGTCACCTCAATGCTGTCAACTGACATCTAATTTGCTAATGAGTTAGAATTAACTCTTTCAAGCACGTTATTGCCATTGTTCATGAAGGAGCAGCAGAAATCAATAGCTGGCCTCTTTCCAACACTGTGACATACATGACTTGACACCAAGGGCACCAACAGATGAATGTCAGTGTATCGGCAAATTTCCCTAGTGTCAGATCCAAATTATGAAAATACTCCCCATTCTCAATAAGTCTGAACTTCTTTGTTCATATTGGTTACCATTTGCTTTAAAAAGATCACTTAAATATTTGCTTTATATGTAATACCTTATCTTACAAGTTCCTATTATATATGTTGTTGGCTTGTCCTGGCCTCCAAATTCCCCAGATCCCAATCCGATCAAGCATGCCGGTACCCCACCTTGCAGGACTCAGAAGATCTGTTGCCAGCGTCCTGGTGCCAGACACCATAGGAGACCCCTAGAGGTCCTCTGTGTATGCCTCGACAGGTCAGATCCAAGTCCAGACGGCTCTGGGTACCAAGATGCTCAATCAAATTGAGATGTTGGGAATGTGGAGGCTGGGTCGATGCTTTGAGCTCTTTGTCACGTTCCTCAGGCCATTCCTGAGCAGTTTTTGCAGTATGGTGTGGCTCACTGTCCTCCTGGGGGCAACTGCCATGGGGGAGTGCTGCTGCCACAAGGGGGTGTACTTAGTTTGCAAAGGAGTTTGGGTGGGTTGAGCGTGTCAATGCCAGGACCCAAGGTTTCCCAGAAGAACACTGCATTGTAACAAGATGATCAACATCATTAACCTCACCTGTCAGTGGTTTTAATGTTGTGGCTGATCAGTTTATATAAAATTGACTTGAAATGAAGGAGGTATTTATCAACCTTTTTGTTTTCGACAACAATACAAAGACATACGGGTGAGGGTTGGGCAGTTGCTCCTTGGTGCCCCTATGTTCAGAAAAAAAAACAAAACACAGCAAAAGTGCCCTCTTGGATGCCCCTATGGTAGATAAAACATGATGAAGTGCCCTTGAGGGTACCCTACCAGTGAAGGAAACAAGATGAAATGCACTAATGGGTGCCCCTAAATGGATAAAATGTGATAGGTGGCCTTAAAATAGAGAAAACATGATGCATTGCCATATAGTCTGCCTTACATGCTGGAAAATATTGTGGGGTTTTTTCATTATTTTTTGTCCCTGCCCCTCAGAGAGCCACAGTTTGCCACTATGAATACAAACATAAAGACAGACACATATCCCAGTCCCCTCAAAAACTTTTTCATAAGATATATGTTCACATCGTTATGGTGCCTTTCAATCAAGCAGACACCAGGACAGATTAAGGATTGCTTTACCATTGTGGATCAATAGCTTGCCCCTCATTAGCACTGCAATACAGTGGCTCAGATTCATTAATTCGCTGTTGCTTATTTCTAAACAGAGACTTGGTTTACAGTCAAAGATTAAGGCAACACATTTTTTTTCTATCCGACTTAAATATTTCAAGTAATTGCATTTAATCTGCCTCGGCGTAGTGTTTTTACCTGTGGCTTTCTCAAGACCACATCAAGAACAACCTTTCTCACTAATCAGAAAGTCTTCTTTGATGTGGCTTTATGTGGGGATAATGAGTTAATCATGGGGATAGGGAAATTGAGTGGGACTGCTAATTATGGAGTTAATGCTGTGGAAAGAAACAGAGGATAAGAAATTGAACAGCAGCCCTCCCCAGGTGAGACATGTGCGGGTGTGCGCGTCTGTACGTGTCTGTCTATGTGGACAACACATAGCATGCAAGCACGTGTGGGGGAACTGCGGAACACGTGTGTGCATCTATTATGTACATTTACCGTCACTGGGAGGTAGAAAGTCATTATGTCATAACAGATGCCTCACAGGCCCTCGGTAAGCTGTGCTTAATAGGTCTAGAAACTCATCAGTGGGTCCCCACACTCCCACACAATCACACACACAGGTTTGCCAGTCACTTCATGGTGATATTGTACATCTTAGACCTCCATTTTCATATTCTGTGCTGCATACGGCACTGGAACAGGGCCAAAATCAAAATGGGAAATGAAAGAAATGTAAAGAGCACACCACTGTCAATGTGTTATATGTTTATGTGTATGTATATTCTCTTTTTCTTCTTTTAGCAAGGGTCTGAGTGTCCCTTTAGGTGACAGCAGTGCTATGAAACTAGCAAGTAATTACTGTTTCTATTACAAATTAATCTGCCAATTAATTTGTGATTGATTATTTTCTAGATTGATTTTTTTAGTTGATAAAATGTCAGACAACAGTGAAAAACGTCCATCATAATTTCCCACAGCTGAAAGTGATGTCTTTAAATTGCTTGTATCTTTCCAACTTCAATGGGATATCAATGGGATAACTTTCCAAGATATCCAGTTTTCAGTGAAAGCAGCACAGCCTCCCATTTATGAGGGTGGAAACAGATCATTGCATGATAAATGCCCTTAATGATTAATTGATTACAAAAAATATTGTGTAATTTATGTAGATTATTTTCAGTACGACTCACAAATCTTATTCACACAGTGGTTTATTGTTTGCTAATCCACTGGTCACATATAGACTTGGCTTGGGCAGTATTAAGGTATTATGGTATACCAGGGTTTTTAGAACCCCTGAGGGAATGATTTTTAATTCCATCAAAAATACAGACTCCCCTTCTCCTATGAAACTGATACAGAGATGCTGTATTGAGGTGTTGTATTGTAGTGCACACCATGTGCCACCAGAGGTCAGTCTTTACTCAAGGAAGAGGCAGCTGAGCTGAGAAAGATGGCGACTGCAAGAGGTGGGGATAACGTTACAGAACAGAAGTGAAAACAAACAGCATGTGGATTGTCACATGTAACTTGATGAATGATGGGTTTATTTTTACACAAACATGGTGACTCAATCACTTGTTATTATCAGCAGCTCAGCTTCTATGTGTTCTTTGTTCATTTGTTTTTACACAAATATCACACGTTAAACAGATACCAACCAAGCCAAATGTAGACACTGCCTTGCTGCAGCTGCAGCTACAATGTCATTAACTCAAGGCAACATCCTTTCCTTTTTTTTCACACTCATCAACACCTGAGCTAATCAGCCGATCAACCACTTCCTCATTCTAAATGAGAACCTGAGGTTCTGAGGCCCACCCCACCCCTCCCTGCCACACTGCCCACCAGATGGCAAAGGGACAGATCTATCATTGCTTGTCAGGAGTGTCACGTCCATCGCCCATCTTGGTGTAACGCGCTGCGCCTCAGGGCGTGTCCGTGCCTTTCCCCGTGCCAGGGATCGTGGGCATGTCAGCTGTTGCACCTCCAACACGCCACAGCTGCAGATGCTGCTCATTTGCAGGTTAATGTATTTTGGGGAGAGTCAGAGTGCTGGTGAGTGAAGCAAGCCAGCCATCCAATTAGAGCAGAACAGATTAGGAGGCTTTTTACATTGGGAAAGTCAGAGCGACAGCCTCCGGTGGGCGAACATGTAAAAGTGCAGTTGTGTCCAGAGAGAGGTTAGATAATAGTTTCTTACTGTGAATATCTTGTTATTGTTTTCTGTGGTTGTCCGTCTCTGGCAGGCGTATTGTGAAACGGTGGCCACAGGAGTGGGTGTAGAACCTTCTGGCAATGTGAGCAAGGTGTCCTGTGTACAAAAATAACCGCAGACTGATGAACCCACACTAACTTTTACAGTCACACATTTCTGAGATCTTCCAAATTGTTGACAGGCTAAATGTGTAAATGTGTGTAAGGCTATTCCTGCCTAGCACAGAGCCAAGAGTTCAAATTGAATTACATAAAAATGTAGCCGTTTGCCTTAGAGAAGTTATTTTTATGACTGTGTGTCTCCAGGGCAACAGGCTAATGACACTCATCTCACAGTCTGGTGGCATCCAAATCCATTACGCTACCTAACCCGTGGCATTACAAATCTGCTTGCCATCATCCAATTTGCCTCCTGTAAATTGCCTTTTCATTCTATGAAGAAATGGTTCCCCATTTGTAATATATGTGTCAAAAGGATTACCAATGTAATATTAATATTCTTGCAGACAATTAGACATCACAAAAGGGAACATTATGTCCATAAAATTACCCATGGATTGGGTGGGAGAGTGATACAGAGTGGGGAGGAAGAGGAGAAAGAGGAAGATGGAGAGATTGTCACCACGCAGTGTTGACTGGGGGCCGATGCTGCAGAAGGAACAGGGTGTCGCAAAAAGATAATGAAAAGAGCTAGTACCTCTCACACTGCTGGGCTGAATCAATCAGTAAGGGATTCAAAAAATGTTCATCATTTATTCTCTGCCAGGAGCCTTTCCTGTTCTCAAAAAAAAAAAAAAATAGAATAACTTTGAATACATTTCACGGCACAATTTTTCTGCCAATCAAAAGTAAAACTGTCTTAGAAACTCCCTAACTGTGCTCCTTCTAAATACAACAGGGGGCTCTCCATCACTTTTCCACCTCAGCTGCAGTTTGTTTAATCCAATATGGGATTGTGGGTCCATGGAGACAAACGTCTGTGCATCAGCATGCAGAGGCTGGTTATCCCCATCTGGGCTCGGTTATTATACAGGCCTATAACTCTGTGGAAGTTAAAGCTCTCAGACTGATCTCAGAGGCAGCGTATCCCCGCCCGGCCTTCCCCTCTCCACCTTTGCTATCTGGTTTATATGTAACTAATGTCTGCTGTCTACACGCTGAAGCTTCATTTCAGTCTGCTGAGATGAAAATGTACAGTAAGCAGACCTCGCCCACTTCCTGCGCCCCTCCTCCAAACCGTATATGCCTCCATGTTAATGCCAGTCACGCAGGCAAAGAAGTGCACTCAGGTGGGTTAATGAAATCCTCTCGGGCTGCTAAGCAGGGCAAAGGTTACCAAGGTTCCACCTCCTACGGGAGGTGCACCTACACACTAACCCACAAACATCCTCCTCAGATGCCCAGCCCACCTGTCTCCTAACAGAAGACTGAAGGCAGACACATGTTCACAAGCCAGATGCAAACTCGAAAATCCCTGGCAATCATTTCCATTTTTGTTCCTTTCAAGCAGCATGCTCTCACATCTTACCACCTCTCCACTTAAACAGGCTAAACAGCCTCTCTGCAAGCCGGGAAGTAATGGGAAATATTACATTTCAATGGGTTTAATACTTAAAATTCCTCCCTGACTTGGTGTAGAATATTTATGATAGTAAAACACATTGCATTTCCAGACTATCAAGAAGAGCCACAGGCAAATGTGCCTAAGAAGTGGCCTGTTTGGGGAATATTTTATCTCTACATGGTAGCTCCTTAAATGGATTTATGACTCATAAAAACAATCTACTGGAAGCGCTGCGCACATAAATGCTACCGCGCGTTACCTCGTTGACTTCAGAGAGGAACTGCATCACAAAACAAGAGGAGAAGTGGGCTCGTGGTTACCTGGGGAGATGGGTCAATAAATGTCAGCATGGCATCATTAGCCCTGTCACTTAATGATGCAGCCGGCTAGAAGCACGACGCTGATGTGCTGCGTTTTCGTGGCCATGTGGAAACAATGCTAGAATGAGACAAAAGCGTTTTGGGGGGGGTATTTCACATGATGGCATGCACACGGCAAATATCATCATGACCATTAATGCCGTCGCAGGCAGTTAGCGGAAAGCATAGATGAAGCTTGGCGAACGTGACTTCAGGAGTGTTTTTCCCTCTCCACTCTGGGGTGCCGTTTGTAAAGTGTCTCACGCTGAAAATAACATCAACATTTTGCCACATTTAGCTTCAAACAATGTTTAAGAAAGTGTTGTGAATTTATTAACGTCACCTTTTACCACATTTACAGCAATATTTGTTAACTTAGAAATATATTAAATGTTAAATCTAAATATTAAATCTAAATCTAAATGTTAAATCTAAATGCTAAATATAAATATAAATGTTAAATCTAAATGCTAAATATAAATATAAATGTTAAATCTAAATATTAAATCTAAATCTAAATGTTAAATCTAAATGCTAAATCTAAATCTAAATGTTAAATGTTAAATCTAAATGTTCTGGGTGAAACTAAATATTTAGCTAATATGCAAATTCACACTGCCGGTCACCGAAAGTACCAAAATAAAAGCTTGAGATGGTCAGACTGTGTTTATAGAATCAAATAACGAATTAAAAACAACTTATCGGGGGAAATGGACACTTGAACATACATTAGCATGATAATAACTACCTAAAATAACAAGAAATATGCTTGGAGAAATTTTATTTGATGTGTACTTTGAGTTATTAGTGTCCCTTCGGAGGGAATCACCTTGTTGTTTACAAATACTTACGGGGAGAAAACCAGCAGAATTTAGCTACATATATATATGAATATCTCACATTTTTCACGTCACTATATCACCGTTTAGACTAATCTGGTGTTTGTAAAGTCTACAAACACAATGATTAACAAACATTACTATCACGTTCTGAAATTAATAACATGGTTATCGTAGATTAGTGGGGCTAACCGTTAGCTGTTAGCCCCGTTAGCGGTGTCTGTAATGACTCATTAACTCTAAACAGTCCGTGAAAAAAATATTTTTTCCAGCGGATGTCTTAGTTACAACATGATTGAGCTAAGTGGAGTAGTTTCATGTCATATCCCACAACGGGAGGCTTTTAACAGATGACGTCCTGATATTAGCTTTGCTGCTGCTGCGGCCACTGATGCTTTCTAGACATCGTGATTTCCCAAAACTGAATAAATACCACACCGCAACACAAAACTGCTTTGCTAGCTCAATCATGTTGTAACTAAGACATCCGCTGGAAAAAAATATTTTTTTCACGGACCGTTTAGAGTTAATGAGTCATTACATACACCGCTAACAGGGCTAACAGCTAACGGTTGTTAGCTTAGCTTAGGTTGTTAGTCCCTCCGAAGGGACACTAACAACTCAAAGTACATGTCAATTAAATTTCTCCAAACATGTTTCTTGTTATATTAGGTAGTTATTATCACGCTAATGTATGTTCAAGTGTCCATTTCCCCCGATAAGTTGTTTTTAATTCGTTATTTGATTCTATAAACACAGTCTGACCATCTCAAGCTTTTATTTTGGTACTTCCGGTGACCAGCAGTGTGAATTTGCATATTAGCTAAATATTTAGTTTCACCCAGAACATTTAGATTCAACATTTAACATTTAGATTTAGATTTAGCATTTAGATTTATATTTATATTTAGCATTTAGATTTATATTTATATTTAGCATTTAGATTTAACATTTAGATTTAGATTTAATATTTAGATTTAACATTTAACATTTAGGTGCCACATATAATATTTAGATTTAACTATTTAATATATTTCTAAGTCAACAAATATTGCTGTAAATGTGGTAAAAGGTGACATTAAAAATTAACAACACTTTTTTAAACATTGTTTGAAGCTAAATATGGCAAAATGTTGATGTTATTTTCAGCGTGAGACACTTTATAAACGGCACCCCATACTCCACTGTGGGAGAAGCAGGAGACAACATATTTCTTTATTTTGGATCCATATGCTGCCAAGCCCTCATGGTGCCATCCACAAGGGGAAAAATATGTGTATATGTGTGTGTGTGTTTCAGTTAGCAGGCCGCTCTGAGTCCTGACGTCCAGCTGATGGGTTTATTTGAATCTCCCACGCAATATGGGGGATGGTTCTGTCGCTATCAGCGAGGTGAAGTGTGGTAATATGAGCAGAGACAGAGGGAAGTTAGATGTGTCCTCTTTTTAAGAGCTCCCTGTCAGGGTGGTTGACATTATAGATTTGCTGGTAGAGGAAGAATCTCACTACATACCTAGATGTAGAGGAAACACCTTCACAGTATTCATTTCCTGCATGGATAGTGTTCCATTATCGTGTTTCCTAAAATACTGCACGAATGTTTCATTTCTTTTGTGGTAACATACTGAATAAAAAGCTTCCCATTTGGTTCCTAGTGCCATCTAGTGCTTACCCTATATCTATCTAGACATGTCTGTCTGCTTTATGTCACACACAAACCTGAACGAGGTGTCTGGTCTCCACAGCAACAGGTCTCCCCTCTCTCATGCTCTCAGTGAACCAACTGATGTCTAACACATGCACGCTGGGTAGATTCTTCAGGGCACACTCCTTCAGCCACTTCCACAGGGATGAAGCCTGGCTCTCCTCTGACACCACATGAGTGACCTCATCGCTGTAGAGACAGAGGAAAAAATCTGTCAGAAGGTTTATTGTTCACTTTATGGTTAGCAAGGATGGTAGTGAGAATTATTTGGTCTAAAACCGTCGGGATCAAGTTTCTGTTCAAGCTTCGAGCATCTGTACGGGAAGCACAGGAATCGATACAGTGAAATTCTTGCATGCAGGCACTTTCAGTTTAAAAACACAAAAATCTAAAATTTAAAATATTGAGTGCAACATAACACTTCTGTATAACATGAAATATGCTTGATAAACAAGGGACAGTTACCATTGATAAAAACACATTTATGTCTGATTTATTAACATTAATTACTAATTTAATGAACTGCCTTCATCAGGCAGTGTTTCCCACAAGTGCAAAATTGGAAATGAAAAGCCTGGAAATATAAAATGATTCCACTGATCTATCGGCCTGGTCTCAAGCACTGTTCATACGTTCTCCTTTGAAAAGTAATGCACCAAAATTTTGTACATACCCTACATAATCATGAGCCAGTCATTTGTGTATAACCCACATATTTTAGTAGGGTGTGATGACATGACTAATGCACTGACAGGAGTAAAGAAGGAAGTGGTCCTTGTTAAGAGGCTCAGTAGTGGGGTGGTGAATGGGTCATAAAACAAAGGACTATCTTTCAGGACTTCCCCCAGAAGACCAGCACACAGAGCCATGTGAACTTCGAGTGAACTTTGAGTCACTTTAATGTACACTGTCACCATGTTTCTTTTCCTGTAACTAACCACAGTAACTTAAAGCCTAGTTCACATTACACAATTTTCACCGCGATTTTGACGTTGCAGAGGATCTTGAGAGCCACCTTGGGTCGGAGGTGAGTCGGCAGATAGTCTGCCACGACGAGTCCTCATGTGTGAACAAGCTGACGAGCAAGTCGCCCCCTCGTCTGCCACTGGGACTGGATATCTGGCATGCTAGAAAACTGGAGAAGTGTGACACGACTGACAAAGAGCATCAGCCAATGAGAGGCGGTATATGTCCCATGTCAGCATGCAGGAGGACGGAAGAAATGTGAGGAGGACAAGCCGCAGGGTTGCCACTTGCCAGGTCCACTTATTAGCCGCAACTTTGGGTTTGTTTCTAAAGTGGAGTTGCTTATTTGGGCTTGCTCTCTAAACATCACCTTTCTCTATATATATCCATCTAATAAGTTATTTAAACACATGATAGTTGCTTCTTTTGGGCTTGTTTCCATAGCCCTGGTTGCTTGTTTCTCTCCCAAGATCTGGCAACACTGACAAGCTGGCAAGCAACAACAACAATGGCGGCATTCACAGGATCATGGGGAGTGCGTTGGGAAGAATATCCATGCCTTGACAATGTGTTGTCTCCAAGTATGGTGCTCTGTCGGCGAGGGCTCGGTGGAGAAATCTTGTGGTGTGCACTAGAGTTCTCAACAGGCCCAAAAATTCAACCCGAAACCGAAATGACCCGAGGGACTTGAAGCCCGAAACCAGCCCGGCCCGACATCATCACATACATCACTGGGTCTGAGCCCGATTGAACCCGAGTTTGTGTTTTTTTTTTAAATGGAAGGAGAAAAAAATGATGCTCCACCTGTGCGCCTCAGCAGTCTGGCTTCCCTGGCTCAAATACAGTATCTTTAATCACTTAAAGTCAACCAATCATTCATGACCCAAAATAATATTACCAGACAGACAGGCTTCAACGTCAGCGTGGGGGAGAGCAACCATTGCGCATCATGTAGCGCTGCGCCGCTGCATTTAATGAGCCGCAGCCACTCTCAACACTTTTCCTGCACCTGAACACTGACTGACTGCCTGAACTTCGCTCACACTTCACAGCAGAATATCTTGTTTTAGTATTATTATTTTTTTCATCAGAACGGAATTCAGCATTCTTTATTTTTATAATTCGCATATTCTTCTTGCTTAATTATTATAGCCCTATTATCATCCCCCTTACACACACACGCACACAGCAGATGATACTTCAACTTCAACTCAAACACTTTATTAAAAACGGTAACTATAACCTTCAAACTTCAACAACATAACATTGAATAATGAATGGATTTGGAATAATCTTAACAGACATGCATATTTTCTTCCTCACAGGCTGCTCAGAAGTGAGAACCATGGACAGCAGCATTGTGTGTTAGTGCTACTGTCACAGCCTCACACAGTGCGCTTCTCTGACAGACACACTTTTTTTTTTTTCCTAAACCTAACCACTAAAGTGCAACACACACCGCCGCCGGCGCGGCGCTGTGGCCGTCAAGGGCCGCCCCCCAACACACACTGGCAGCGGCGCGCAGCGGCACCGTCAACATGTATTTCCCACCCCAGCCCGCTAGGTGGCTGTACCTACACCAGTTGCCAACGGTTGCCAACTGCTAGTAACAGAGGAAGAAGAGGAAAAACTTTGAGGCAACAACAACTTGAATTTCACAGGTGAGTTTCTTATCAAAGTCGTCTTATTAAAAACTTGAAACAACCGGAGTTGATCCTACGAGACGAGACGTAGGGCCTACATAAAAGGCTTTTCCCGCAGCGCCACCATGAGCGCTGGCCGCGCTGGAAATAGAGCAGTGGGCTGAAGCAGAGCACTGCTTCAGCCCACTATCCTCAATACATCGGCCGGCCGATATATCGGGCCGATATTTGAGTTTTTTACTTGTATCGGCATCGGCCGATACGCGTGTGGGTTCGCAGATTTATTTTTCCCTGGCATGATTTACAGACAGGCATCCACAGGCAGCTCTGTGTTGCCGGAAGACCCTGCAGCGCACATGCAGCGAATCCTACTGTGTACAGTAGTTGTTGTTTTATTTATGCTTCAGCTTAAATATTTGTTTATTTTATAAAGACATTACTGGAAGATTTAAGAGCACTGAACTGAACTTTTTTATTTGAATGTATCATAATAATAATAATAATAATAATAACATTCTACCTGTTCTACCTCAACTTCCCATCTTGTTTTAGTATTTTTTACTGTTCAATAAATGTTTCTTATTTTAAACTTGAGACCTGTAATATTTGTTATCATTGTGTCATTTTTTTTATGTAAATTGAGGGAGCAAAAGCAGTATGGGCCCCAAATATCGGCTCAAGAAAATTGGCAGTCCATAATCGGTCATCGGCTAAGGGTGATGGAAAAAAATCGGTATCGGCATCGGCCCTAAAAAAATCCATATCGGTCTATCCCTAATGAGTATACGTTGGACCAACTCTTTTTAGATGTCACTCAGAACTTTTGTGCATGTCGGGATACTTTTTTCTTGGGATCTGATTCATCAGTGGTTGGGGTGTTGATAGGTTGCGATCCAAACCTCTGAAGCTAATTGTTCAGCATTAGCTACCACAGAGACCTGGGGCCTCATTTATAAACGAGTGCTTAGGATTCATACTAAAAGTTGACGTGCGCCCAAAAGATGAAAATGGCATGCACCAAAAAATAATCTGATTTATAAAACCGTGCGCACGCACACTTGCACACAATGTTCTCTTTATAAATCACAGACCTCCTGGAGTTGTGCCCACCCAGATCCGCCTCATATTCTGCCCTCTACACGCCCTAGTTCAACCATAAATGGTCATGCAAATCACCTCATGAATGCGATCTGCATATAAATAAGCCGGCATGCGAGTGTTCTCTCGTTGTGAGTCACGGCGACGGGTGAGAAACGAACCAAAAAACGGAATTTCTCGAGACTGAGCTAGAGACCCTTTAATGGGAGGTGGAGGACTGAAGAAAGATTTTATTTGGTGGCCACAGCAGCGGGATCACTAATAAAAGAAAGCAAAGAAGTGGCAACACATCAACGCTACTGATGCTGTCAGCTGTGTCTGTGGGACTGCACGGACAGTGACAGAGAAAAAAAAAGTGGTCTGATCTAAAGGTAGACCAAATATTTCTACTCCTTTATCAACATGTAGTTAATGTGTTGCTTTTAAATTTGAGGATGTTTGACATTGATGTGCGACATAAAGAATCACAATTTTTAAAGGTGGAGGCAAAAAGGAGTATGTGCCAGTGCCATCTTGCGCAATTACGCACGAGGGTCACTGCAGTATTTATGTTTATGGCAATTAGTCTGATCAGACACCCGGCCTGAATTACAGCATGAACCAGTGGCATCCCTGTCCCAAAATACAGCGTGTAATTTGAAATACAATTCAAAGATGAAAGTGTAATAGGCGAACACAGTGTAATAGGCGAACACGTTTCTTCATGCCGGTTTTGTCATGAACAGCACATGTCTAAGTAGGGCTGATGAAATGAGTGTAACGGTTGTGCTTAATGGCTGTATTTCGAGACATGATAAATGCACTGGAAATATTTAGCTAAATAAATAAATATATTCCATGCAGTCCCGCCATCCTCTCCCCCTCCTGCGCTCACAGAGTGGACAATGAGACGTTAGGGGCAGTGCGGATTAAATACGTATTTAGAAAGAATTTCAATTCAGGATTTGAGTTGGATTTTACAACATTTTTATGATACAATTATCACTCACTCCAAGCGCAAAATAAGGCTGCTGGATTTAATTTCAATGATAACATGGATCTAAGGTGGATATATCGTGACATTAAATTTGTGTGAGACATCAATAAAAATCTGACTCCACTTCTCCACCTCGCCGTCTGCATCGCCACTTCCTCCAAAGTGTGCGCACACGACTCAGAGTTTGCTTACAGGTGCGCACATTCTCCCGCCAAGTTTATTTTTATAAATCACAACCTTTGCGTGGGAAGTGGCGTACGCCACTTTCAAGCCCTGTTTTGTGCGTAAGGAAGCTTTATAAATGAGGCCCCTGATAGTTAAAACAGGTAAAAACACTGAATAAAGCTGTGTCACATTACAAATCAGTGTTTTTCCGAAGCTCTCCGGTGGTCAGACATCAGGAGGAGCTACTAACTGAGCTGTAGCTATTGTTAGCTTAGCATATTTTTAGGTGCTTAGCTTGTTTTAAGGTTACAATTCCTTCAGTGTTTATCGCTAGAGGTTTTTATAGGGAGTCAAATTATTTGCAGAGGTCTCCTTCTCTCCAAAACAAACGGACCCAGTAATCAAACTGGTAATAAAAAAAAAAAATAAAAAAATAGTGTAGAATAGTTAGGGGGCCTTTAAGTGTTTCAGTTTCTCTTAATGCAAAAAATTAGATGGCGAAAGCCTTTTTACCATGTTTATGGATTAGGATTCCCAGGATACTTTGAATTGTTTGATTGAAAGATTTCCTTCACTGCTTGACTTAACAGAAAGAACTTTCCTGTCTCAGTCTCCTCAGCCTTTAGAGAGTGCAGAGGTTCAAGTGAGGCTTTTGAAATGCAGCTCAGATCTCAGCATCATGGTCTTACTCGTGCTGTTTTGGGATCAACACTGGGTGAACAACAATCAGCACAGACCCTCAATGCCTCCCTCCACTGTTTGATAGCTGAACTCGTTCAACCGGTGCCTCCTACAGCTCCGCCGAGACTTCCTCAACAGACTTTTCATCACAGCTTCCTCCCCTCTGCTTCCTGCCACGGAGTCTAACTACCATACCCAATCAGGGCGCCCAGCCGTGCATAATTACCCTGGGCACGCTCCTCCTCTTCCTCTCTCCTGGCGTGGGTAAATCAGTGGAAAGACTCTTTAAGGGATATCCCAGCAGAGCTCAGGCTGAGGCCTAATTGGCCAAATCACTGACGAAACTAATCCCCTATCTCAGCATACCAGTCCGGCCACCGATGGTCCACGTTTTCAATAAAAGTCCTTCCCAGCACAGAGACATGAACAAAGAGCCTCTCAAACAAACACATCTGAGGTATCTCAGGGACACAGCTATTATCTCCAAAAGCTTAAATTCACCTGGCGTGAACAGTTGTCTAACCATAGTAATAGAGATTTGGCTCTTGAGGCCAATTTCCCTCTAAAATCACACAGGGTTGGGTTCCTATGTTGGAACAAGATTAAGATCATAGAAAGAAAAACCCTCTCCCCGTGCCATGTTTACCTAGATATAATCCATCCCCTGAATTGGGATCCTTATCTCATGCGTAGCCGCACAGAATGTAAAACGGCAGATTGACATGCAAATGAGCGAGAATGCAAGCCCAGCACCAGATTGTACTTTCCAGAATCAGTGGGACTCTGAGCCCAGACACAAGGACAGGCTAAAGTCAATGGGCTTTGATAGGGAGAACCCTCTTGAGTCGTCGCATGTCAGCGGCTACCCTCCTATTCCTTCCAGTGAAATCCAACAGGCAGATCAAAAACACAGTGTGTCCATAACTGATTTTTACACCATGGAGAGGTTTCATCTGTTTGCCTTTTCCAGCTGCTCCCATGAGACATCTTCACTGAGATATACCCAATCCCTGTAAGTAGTAAATTAATCATAATGAATAAATATCTGAATTAAATTACATTTAATTACCATTCAACTCATTCAAAAAGAGCTGCTTTCATGCCCAAACTACCAAGATGTCTCATTATAGATAAACTACATGAGGAAGTGGCCAAGTGAAAAGCCCTAGATACCAACTGTCCAATCAGAACTTAAATTGGCAAGGCAGGCCTGCAAAGCTTTGGATTTCTCCATATGTTGAAATGGTGTGTATGAGGCTGGAGCAAGAGCAATACTTTAATGCAGTGGTTCCCAGCTGGTGGTCACAGTCCAAAAGTGGACCGTGGTCTATTCTGAATGGACCGCAAGTGGATCGCGAATATGTCAAGTTTGTAAAAGAAATCTTTATTTTGAAGTACGGTGACTTTTCCGCACAGAGCTTTTACTTTGAAGTGCCGTTTCTTGCTGTAGAGAGAGTGACTAACAGACAGCTACTTGACAGATGTCGCTTCTCAAAGTCCAGGATAGAACCTTGAACGGCTGAATTTCAAGGAAGATATGTCATCGAATCCCGCCCAAGGACAGTTCCAATGTCAAGGAGACTTGGAATTCTACCGAGAACAGAGTTCCTCCTTCAAGGAATTTCCAAGGATACAAAGTGGGCATAATGAACCCACAACTCTTTGCGCACAATTTGCTGGAGTTAAAGGCAGGGCCTCTTCAATGACGCACACCAGGGGGCGCTCACTAGCTTGTTCTAATGTGTGTTCACTGTATGCTAGGAGGGAGTCTATCCTACCAAGGAAGCATCCTTGACTTTAAAGAAGCACTAAGAGACAGCAAACCAACTCAACAACATGGCCAAATGAAAGTATGACCCTGAATGTATTAAACAGTGTGGACCTTGAATTAATGACTACAGAGAAATCTGGACCCCGATTCTGGACCAGTTAGGAACCACTGCTTTAATGTAAGCATAGCATTAGCATGTCGAGCTGACTAGATCACGAGCTACAGTGGTAACCTAATGTAACTGCATAATTGAGTAATGCTCAAAGAACAGTGGCATTTAGAACCACAATATCAGATACTCATGTCTTGCAACGTGACCTCAGTCTAAAGAATTATTGTCATTTTACGCACAGTTTACACTCTAGATAGATATTTGTCACAGTTCTAACTGGCCGAGTCGCTCTGTGAATGCACACTGTAGATGTACAAGCTTTCTCAGGGGGATTGGTTTTGCAGCGAGGGCCTGATGAAGATGTGCTGACTGATGCAGTTAAAAGTAACCTTTGACATCTTGAAGTTTTGGATGCAATCAGTGAAGCCATTCGTGTCACAATCCCACCACTCCTGGTTCCGATTGCTCCGCAGAAAGCCATGCCAAAAAGCCACCCTCAACCTAAATAGCTTCTGCTCATCTTTAAAAATGTGAATGTGAACAGCCAAACAAAAACCTCAGATGAGAGCAATAAATCAGAATGAGCACTAGGGCTTGCAGTGTGAATGCCACATACAGTAGCTCAGACATACAGGACACACCTCTTTACCGCCATGTGTCCAACATAGAAACTAATTTTGGTATTGATTTGGAGTCACTAGATGACATCACATGAAAGCTTTTGAAAAAACTGTTAGTAAGGGATTTTCTAATAAGATATTTACGTAAATAAATTTAATCAAAATTATTCCGCAACTGACACAGATTTATCATCATTATTTAATAATCATTTCTCAAAAATATGGACTAGTCATCATGAAGGCATTTAGAAAAACATGAGTACTGTGTCATTTCAACAGTATTTTATTGATGGTCAACCCCCAGCAGTTAGGTGTGAGGGCTGTGAGGTGAGCTAACCCTGCTTCTACTGGCAACTGGAACTGAAGACGCCTGTTGAATATCCAACTTAAAACTGACTTCACCGCGGTCATTCGTGAAAGAGCATTCATTGCAGCTCATCAATCAGCCAGGACAAACATGTCGATATTTGGATCCATGTTTATGTGCATCAGACTTGAAATTAGGCCAAGGGGAGACTGGTGTGTGTGTGTGTGTGTGTGTGTGTGTGTGTGCGTGCGTGCGTGCATGTGTGTGTGTGTGTGTGTGTGTGTGTGTGTGTGTGCCAGCATATTCCTTTATGCACAGAGGTGTGCACACAGTGTATCTGACCATATGCTCAAGGCAGTGTGCCTATAACTTGTGTAAAACTAGATACAGGAGGTGTTGCTATCAAACTGCAGCTGATATCAGTTTTGTCGGCTTGCTGAATTAATGTCAGTTTGAGGCAGGCACGCTCTACTTCCTGTCGTTGGTTTCAAACAATTGTATCAAGCCAAGTGTAACCGTAGGAGCGCTCAAGCTGTGTTTCTGGGAATGCTGCCATGGCCAAGCTGGCGCACGGCTGGCAGGCACACTTTGACACGCATTTAAACACTCACACACACACGTTGGTTATACTATACCCGTGAGGACTCTTTACCTAAATCACATGCTAACTTCAACCATTTTTTTAACCTTGAGGGAACATAAATTTGGAGAAAAGGGCCTTACTGTGATTTTCTAAAAGTCAAATTGATTCTTGCAGCAACAAAGGCAGAGAAACACACACCCACCTGCTCACCAGAGGAGCTCAGAGTCTGAGTCTTTAGCTGCCCAGGCCTTAAAACAAAGTGGACTTTTAAAAATGGAGAGGCTGCATCAACAGTATCACTAGCCTCAAAGGAACCTGACTCTGAAGCGTAGCGGATGTCAAGCAGAGTACTTCTGCTGTGTTCACAGTTTGGGATTTAAAAGATACTTTCAATCAGAGACAAAAAAAATGAAGACAGCATGCTGCTTCCATAATTACCGCACAATAGATGATTCATCATCGCGAGGAACAAGCTCACAAAACATCTCTCCTTAAGTGCGACTTCACAAAAAACTTTTGCCAAACTCATTAAAAAAGTTTGTGTGTGCTCTCTTACCTTTCTTCCAATGTTTTTAGTTTTCTACAAGATGTAGCTGGGTTAGCCACTTTCTTCCCCTTCCTAAATGTATTTATGTAGGAGCTGTGAGTTATGGCTCAGGGGGAAAATCCACCAAGGTGTAGCAGAGACAGGATGGATGCCCTAACCCTTACTAATGAAGTATTCATGAGACAATGGAAGCTCTCTAATTAGCTAATTGGACCTGAACTTCCTTTAAAAAGCCTTGTGTTTTCAAGAAAATGGCACAAAGTAACACTGACTATCTCACTGGAGACCTGCTCAATAATGTCCTGAGCCTTTTTGCAGTGGAACAGTCTGATCTGTCTTTATCTTAAACACCTGGGTTGTTGGTATACAAAGTCAAAATTCAGCACAGGAAATGATGTCTTGCACAGACAATCATTTCATTATTTAGGTTATTTTAACTGTTTTTACAGACTTTAAATGGATATTTATTTAAAGGGCAGCTTCTGGTTTTTTTTTTCACTGTTTCTTTCAGGGCTGTGTCTGGTTAATTCTTGCACTTTGTAAAAAAGGTCTGTCTCTGTGGAGATCCTTGATTTGAGCCTGTCAGTGACAAGAATCAAGCACTTTTAGTGGACAGACATTTACAGTGCAAACATGCCCCAAGTGATTAGATTGCAGCCTGTTTTGCTGCTGCCAACTGCAGCTGCCTCGCTCAGTACTGGACCAGTTTTAAATATTGTTGTCTCCACTCGTCACAGATACAAAAAGGGTCCAGGTTGAAAAATACAGTTACACATTAAGCATGAAAATAAGTCTTCATTTTATATTTATTGTCCCGACTGTTAGACAGTCACCCGGCTTGAACGTTATCACCTGATTGAATGGCCGTCAGTGGTTATCAGTGTCACAGATATGGATTAGAAGTGTCCTGCTCCACCAACTAGTTGTGTTCAGAATGCCATTATCATTGTATTGAATGGCTGTGTTTATTGTTATGCAGCAACAGAGGGAGTCAGCTTACCTAAAGTTAAAAAGAAAGAGCAAGAAAGTCCGCACAGGGAGTTTAATTGGGTTGGTGGATGGTTCAAACATTGGACTGTCACCTAGAGGACAGAATTTGTGTCCTATGTAAAAACAATAGTCAATGTAGAGTTATTTTAAGTACATGATGTATGACCAACCCACTCTCATCCCCAGGTCGTCAAATATTGACACTTTATCACGTCCCAAAGGAACCCTTTAGCGTCTTTATAAGACACACTGGGCTTTTAGCTAACTCAAATGTAAATGTTCCACATCAGTACTTGACGCTGACAGCAACTGAGGTAGTACAAAGAGCAAGGTAGTCTGCACAGTTTGGAAGAGAAGGGAAGTTGGATGGGTCAAACAAAACAAGACTTTCACCCAGGAGACCGCAATTCATGTCCTAATCAATGTTCTTTCCAATGATATTACGTAACTTACTTATGTCTTGTGTGAAACCAAAAGTCATGGCTGTTTTAACGTAACTTTACATAATTAATGAATAGACAAGTGTCACTCGTGTTGTGCCCTTTGCTATGACAGGTGAAATATATGACAAAGCATTGGTATTTAACAACTGGGAATGAAAATGGGTTTGTATGTCACGTGATATATATGACTTATGTCACATCATACACATCATGTAACATATTTACTTAGTCTTTGTGTCTACATCTAACAAAAATGAAAGTGAAATCTAACAAAACGGCTCCCAATGCCATCAGGCATTCAGTGTGCTGATAACGGCATTTTGAACATACTCATCAGAGTATCAGGACCATACAAACCCATATGTATGATGCTGATAACCACTAATAACTCCCACTTAATTGACTGATAACATTTCAAATGAATGAGACTGTACAACACGCTCAATCAGTTATTATTGTGAACTTCAGTTTAATGGAGTTACATTAAAAGCCTTGAAGGCCAACTACAAGGTAAAACTATTGTGGCTGGCACCTTAACAAAGAACACAAACCCAGAAAATACTCCTGCTCTTCTCTCTACATTTGCTTGTTCTGTTGAGCTTCACTCAGAAAAGCTTTTAGGCACAGAGCCCTGCTCAGTCAGTGAACAACAAAATGGCAAGCTTTTTCCAACCTGAGGACGTCTTCCACTATAAAGCCCTTTGACCTGGCCAGCTGGGTCAGAAAGTTTCTCCTGCTGCGGCCCATTTTCCTCTCCACCAGGTACAGTCTGACATCCTCAAACTTCACCCCTTCACGCCTGGGAACAACGGCTTCCGCTGGTCTCAACCTTTTCCTCACACGAGGCACATTAGGAGCATGGAACATCTCCTCTGAGGTGAGCTATCCAAAGTATTTCTGCACCTCTAGGAATTCCTGCTTTTTTGAGCTGTTTTTGTTGTTGTTGTATGGCACTTAACTGCCATCCAGGAAAAAACACCCACTTTGGTGATGCCACAGTTGTTTATTACACAGATGTAGCTGTCTTTTTTCTTTTTTTTTTTTTGGCCCAACAGTGTGACAGAGTGTCAGTTAGAGCAGGGTTGGTGAGAGTTGGCAGACAGGAAAAGCCTCTGGCAACAGGTGTTGAGGATTTGGTGTTTACCAAAAAACACCTGCCAAGATTGTATGATTGAGGATGGGTGAAAGGAAGATAAAAACACCCTGCTGGCATGGCATTATTCACTTCCAGTAAAAGTTGTTCTGCAAACACACGTTTGGGGGAAGTAAACACAGCCTGATGCAGTTGCTTCTTAAAAAGCGGCTCAAAAGTTTTCATGCTGTTGTAACTTTCACTCTCTTGGCTGGAGTAAAGCTTCACTCCTGGGAGATGCCTGAATTCTGGTCACCTCACAAACCCCTCACAGCTGTCCTGCCATGTCCGGTTCGTCTCGCCACTCACCGGCTCATTATGTCCGGACCAAGTCTACACCATCTGCTCCACTGCTTTAATTAGCTTACTGCCTAAAATGAGAGCCTTTGTGGGCATTTCCCATGAGATCCCACAAGCTCATACACGCCCTTTGCACACACACAGGTACTGTATATGCAGGCCATTGATGATTAGGAACATTTATCCGGGGAAAAGAAGTGCATGTGCAGTGGTCGGGAACGTAACCTGAAAATGGATTTAATCTTTTTAAGTCGTCTATTCCTTTTGTTTCCAAAGAGGTAATTACAACATGAACCATTGCCCCATGTTGTTTTGATTTCTCTGCTACAACGGTCAACAATGTGAAAGAAAAGGTTTAAATGTCACTTTGCTGTAATTATCTACAATAATGCATCTGCTCCAGTAGACCAAAAAGGAATGATTTGTTGATTTAGGCAAAAGGGAAAAACACCATTACAGGGCCTTGATTCTACTCTAATTACAAAGCCTCTGTTCATTTCTTCACTTTAATAAGCACACCTTGCTTCTGTCAGCTAGATGGAATTTATTACACTGCTCTCATTAGCGAGGAGTTCGGAGGGTTAACGGGTGTCACAGGGCAGACGTGACTAATTGTTTGACTATTTAGCCCCCCCCAGTCGCTCAGCTGTATATGAGGCTGCTGGCCCCTATTCAAACTGAGACCGATGAAATTTTACCATCACTAAGACAAATGGCTCTGACACTGCCAGCAGCAATCACCACAAAGAGCAATGAACCCAATTTCTCATCCAACTTTCTTCAGTAGCTCTGTGGATGCATGATTAAATTGTCCGATAATTGTTTAGAATCATTGTCAAATTGGTTTAGAGAGAACAAGTGTGACGGCAAGTGAGATTGTGAGCCCAATTCGAAGACTTTATTTTACTCCAAAAGATACTAAATAGGTCAGGCTTAACTATGTGGGAATGTGCATAACACAGAGATATTATTGTACTTTTTTCCTCCACTATAATCACTTATTTCAGATAAAAAGTTTCATACTGTAAATGATGATTATATAAAAAACGATTCATTATTATAATCTACTCAACACTAAATAGAGGAGATAACTCCACCTCAACCAGCTATAAAATGCTACTTCCACATTATTGTGTATGTCATAATAATCCAGTAGAATATCATATAATATTCTCAAAGGGGCCATTTAAGAGTGGACGACTCCTACATGTGATACTCTAAGTACCTTTTGTTGCTAATACTTCCATTCAACGAACACTACTTTAACTTGTAGAGGAGTAATTTAATTTGTGATTTATTATTACTTTTACCCAAGGAAAGGGTCTTAATACCTCTTCAGTGGTGGAAGTAGCATTCAAGTTATTTACTTAAGTAAAAATAGCAACACTATACTATAAAAATGCCCTGAGGGAACACTCCACTAGAGCCATTGCATCATCGATGGCACTTGTAAGGGGTGTCTCAGTGGAGGACATTGGTCTACTGGTCCTCCACCTCAACATTTGTACAGTCATATTTCAGGGACATAACTGCTGACACTGTGTCTCAATCGATGCTTGGGGCACTGTCTGGGGGGACCTGGTCTGGGGCAGACTGAGGTGGGTTTTTTTTATATCACCCATGTTTTGCAGGGGTGGTTGCAGCCCCAGTGCGAGACCTTCAGGCAGGTGATGCTCAGCCTCAGGACTGTTTTTCATGGTTGTTTGTTGGGTCTGAGCTCATGTCGGTTCAAGCCCAGGTGGGAGTACATCTCATCCCTTTGGCTTTCACCCTGGTTTTAACCTATAGCAAAGCCTGTTAGATGGTGAAGCACATAAGACATAGAAACAGTACTTACCTGGATCTAACCACAGTTCAGTGAGTATGTGCGTAGCCTTCTAACCACAAGCCCAGCTGGTCCCGGTAGCTGTTGCTGAGTTTCAAAGGGAGACGAGCAACACATGCACTGGGGCTTTATAGGGGGCGAGTGCTGCATTTGTGCATCACCCTGATTGGGCGGTGAGAGTCCCTTAAAGGGCAGAGCACATACAAAGAAGTATTGGCAACACAATAAAGTATCAGCAGTTTAAGTAAACATTACATACAATGGTCCATCAGTATTTGATTAGCCTACCAGTATTCAAGTAAGTGAACTTGATCATTTTAAGAACTTTGAACCCATAATAATGTGTTGTGCCCCTTGAAGGCAACAAGCAGCTGATGTGATCATTAATATGGCTGACATGTAAGCACACAGTTGCCCTTTCAAACACATACAGCAAACATGGAATATCAACAGTAATCATTAAATAGTCGTGTTTGTGGCTACTTGACAAATGTAAGTTCAGTAAGCTCTTCTGATGCTAAATGCTCCATTTAGATCACTAGGTACTTGCTAACTTTGTCAGCGGTTTGGTGCTAGGACGGTAGCAAACAGTTAAGTTCCAAACACTTCTGCTGTAGCTGGAGCCATGGTTGGTGCAACCCATTCCCATCCCAGCTCATCACATATCGCCACTTGGTCAGTGTCATTCACATCTACACATGACAAACTGTATCTTCCTGATACCGATTTGCACACACACCTGTCAATTATGACCTCAATCACCTGTTGTTGTTTTTTAAAAATTACAACTTATAATGAAGCTTATCAGGAAAACAAGAACTTTAGCAAACATCGGTGTTATAAAAGACTGTCTAAAATGTCAGGAAAAATTATTCGACGTGTGTTTTTAGTTTGGCCCATGTCTCATCCACTAACATTAGGCCCGTTTCCACTGAAGAAGTTCCTGGTACTATTTGGGGGGCAGGAACTTTACAGGAATGTCCTCTCACTCTGCCCTCTCAACTGCCGTGTCTCCACTGAGAGAGCGGAGTAGGAGGAAGGTTCCTATAAAGTTACCGGGCTCTGGATGTGACGTAATCGTTGCACGACCATTTTGACCGGGGCGACGCGGCAAAGAAACAAACAAAGAAGAACAACAACAAAGAGGGAGATTCAGAAGTACAAAGCAGAAGTAAGAAGAAGAAAGCAGACATAAGAAAGGCGATTATCAACATGGACTCCTTACGACTTTCTTACGACTCCTTTTAAAAATGAGACTCTTTGTCTGCTGAGTTTTAAAAATGCCGGCTATTTTGTCGCTTTCTGTTGACGTCACATCCCGCCTTGAGTATATCCAATCAGCACCAAGTAAACCCCAAGCGCCACCCAGGAGTTTTTCGGGGCCATTCTGAGTACCTACTCCGAGGCAGGGACTTGTTTAGCCCCTGTAAAAGTTCCGGAACTCTGTCCTTCGGGGGTGGTTCCTGCGGTGGAGACACGCACCAACGGCCCTGGCCCCGTAAAATTACCCCAAAGTGCCTGTGGTGGAAATAGAGGGGGCTTTATGACCTATACTGTAGCCAGCCACCAGGGGGCGATCAAGAGGTTTTGGCTTCACTGTTGGGGAACTGCCATGACATCTTTATGGGTTCAATGGGGTTCTGCGGGCACTGACTCAATTCTGGAGCCAGCCTTAAGTGGTCATTCAAGGAACTGCAGTTTCCAGCACTTCCGCATTGGTTTCATATTTTAGCCCCAAAAGTTGCTGCTTGATTACATGTCAATCATTTAATTTATTTTTCAATATGGATATCGATTAGTGCAGCTTTAAAGCTACCTGAGGGAAAGCACAAGGTAAAAACTGAATGGCAAGGGCTTAAAAAGTCAACTCATCTATTGATTTATCTACATAGATAAAAAAAAAAAAGTGCCAGGTCCAGTAGGCCTTCTGCATTAAATATTTTTGAATCAATACTCACTAGAGCATCAAACAGGGAGAAAACTGCCTGAAGGTAGGTCTTATCTAGTTTTTTCGCTGAAGAGTTGCTGTTTTGTATCATTAATATTTCAGGCTGAGAATGCTTCCTAACAAAGTAAAAGGCTGTACTGAAGAAACACCCTGCTAACAAAACAAAGTGATATAAAAGGAGTAATGGTTTCCTTTTGTTTTATTGGATGTACTTCTTCATTAATTTGCATGCGTTAAGGAAGTGTGCGGCTGTGTTTTAAAGTTGTATTCATTATCTGGGCAAGAATCAATTTGCTGTTGGGTAATGAGAGGATCAAACACATGCACACTATTACTGGAAATAATTGGAAAATGTAGGACATAAAGTAATTGGAATCATCCCATCTAGAGAAGGGATGATTCTTTAGTTTGAGATAAAAAGAGATGTATACAAACACTGTCTCCGATCACAAAGGCTTCTGTTCCTCATAATTGTCCTGCCTTAACAGAGGGGTTTGACTCTTTGAGAAATGCACTTATCTGCTTTGTTGCTGAAAGGTAGATGAGAAGATTGATACAACTCTCGTGTTTGTGTCTGTGGGCCATTATACAGAAGTGGCTGAAACTATGGTCCCACAACGAAGACATTTTTTAACAAAGCATTTCAGTATTCAGACCGTGGATATTACATTATGCTATGATTCATTTAAACCTATTTTCTATTGGGAAACAGCTGTCCCAAATCCTTACCACTAAATTAAATTTTATGTAAATTACACCTAATTTCTTCTTTAAATATTTCTAGTGGTGTTCTTCAATAAGTCTTTTTGATTTATGTAAATAGATGTTGAAAGATTTAGATTTATTTTGGGTTTAATTTTAAAATTAACCAACTTCATTAAAAAAAATGTTATCCCTAATGGCTCCTCATAACAGTAAAATACTGTAATTTTGAAGTGAATGTGATCCAGTGTCTGAAAATCAGTGTGTAACTTTGAGAATTTTCAAAAACAAACATATATTCTTTGCAATTAATTTGAACTT
Source organism: Epinephelus lanceolatus (assembly GCF_041903045.1). Taxonomy (NCBI): domain Eukaryota; kingdom Metazoa; phylum Chordata; class Actinopteri; order Perciformes; family Serranidae; genus Epinephelus; species Epinephelus lanceolatus. The sequence goes on along the minus strand of NC_135750.1, from coordinate 31,503,271 downwards.
TAGGGAGATTTAATGCAAACTAATATGTTTTTATGTGTGTACAGCTGTTCAAAGCTGTGTTTGCTAGCATTTTTGAGTTATTCTCAAAAATAGCTTCACTATACGAAAATATATGGTAATGCCTTGGAGGGTTCAACCATCTATTTTAAGGAAATACACACATTAAGGCAATGGTTTTTATAAATACTATTAAATTAAGTTCTTAAAACACGTAAAAATTGCTGATTTGTATTTAAAATGATAGAGTTAATCAGGGGGAGAGAAACATAAGACACCAACATGCCAAAACATAAGGGGAAAAGCGGAGCAGAGAGGTGAGAGAATACAGTCAAGAGGAGGGGGATGACCCTGTGAAGCACCAACAATATTGAAGGAAGGAAGGAGAATGAAATAAGAAACAAAGCGAAGAAGGAAAGATGAAATGTATCAGCAATTTATCTGACAGGGAGCAAAGGAAGGTTAGATAATCAAAAACACAGTGTCATGGGGACAAAATATAGTGAATGAACAGCTTATTTATATTTATGAGTCCATACCCATTGGTAGCTTTGTCACCTTCTACCTATGCCAGTCCTCAGTGCCTAGTATGTGCAGTTTCACATAGATTGACCACGTCAGTGAGTAGAAAAACGTGGCACAGACAGAATGACTGACTGACAGAATGACACACTGACAGTTTTCGTGATTACGTACAGCATACCATACCATGACTTAGTCATGCCAAAAAATTAGAAGAAAAAAACAACAACATTGGGCCACAGCGATCTGTCACATTTTAGCCATTTTTAAGCATTTTTCTGTTGTTATAGCGCCACCCAGTTGCCAATTAGAGTTAAATTTCTCCAGTCACCTTGAGGCGTCCTGTTCTACATATCTACCAAGTTTAGTAAAAATCAATATGGCGGTTAGGCCTAGATAAGAAATTAGCTCTCTAGCGCCCCCATTTTGTTTGATGGGGTCAATAATGGAGGGGTCCCCTCAGATTATGTGTGGTCATATGCCTACAAAGTTGCGTGGTGATTGGTGAAACCCTTGAGATGTTATACACCTTTATGTGATGAGCCACGCCCTCCGCAATATTCATTGCCTTATAGAAGCTCAGTTTTAGAGATCGATTTTAAGTGTTTTTCAAAAAATTCAAAATGGCGGAAAATCTATATGACCAGAAGTTATGTTCTTGAAGCAGATTTGTTCCTCATGAGGAGAGGCATCTCTGTGCAAAGTTTCACGTCTCTACGACATACGGGGCATGAGATATGCCCATTCAAAGTTTGCATCCTCCCATGACCCTCTACCACTGTGCCAAATTTCACATGGACTGACCAAGTCAGTGATGAGAAAACATGGAACAGACATACCCACAGACAGAGTTTGCGTCATTAAATAGTAAGATATAGTAAGATCTATTGTATTTAGTTTTTTGTTATTGTATTACAGACCTTGGTGTTTCATGCAGTTTTAATAGACTCAAATCAAGCGTAGCGTTAGTTCTGGCAGGCCACGACGTCAAGCTCTAAATTAGCCTTTAACGGCAAGCAAGCAATCCTCAATCAGCTGATGGCTCAGCTGACTGCCCCTTTGCTCCTATTGGAAAATTGCATTCAGAGCGCGCTATTTAAACAGCTCTAGCCTGGCCCCTTTTGCTGCTTCCTCTGCTAGTAATCGCACAAGACAACTCACGCATGAAGAAGAGATCAATACTCGTGGTTGTACTCACCCTGCTGCTCCTGATGTCGCTGGCCTCCGTCCACGATGAGGATCCGTGGCAAATTGACTGCATCATGGAGTCGCAACAAAACTCCGAGGCAGAGGAAGCCCTCTGTGACGACGAGAGGCCTCCTTCTCGCCGTCGAAGCTCTCGCCTGACAAGCAAAGCTGCAAATATTCCATTGATTGATGACTGGCCGATTCCAAGGCTTTTAGAGTTTCTGTTTTGCAACGACATTACCGCTCCAGTCGGAGCGTCGCACCAGGAACTGTTCACACTATTCATGGGCTGCGCTGGGTTCCCATCTCCACCTGCTGATCACCTTCCTTCCTCCGCCCCTCGGAAAGCTCCAGCAAAACGCAAACACCGCTCCCGAAACCCAGCAGATGCACTGACTCCAGCCGCTGCCCCGCTGCCCAAAAGAGCTAGAGCCCCGGCCTCAGCAGTCGGCTCCGCGGCTCCGGCAAACGACGCCATCCTGTCAGCGCTGTCATCCATCCAGTCATCTCTTTCAAACATGAACTCCAGAATCCAGACCTTAGAGGCCTGTTCCGCTCCATCGTCCAGCTCTTCTTTCCAGGCCGCCGTGTTTACATCCCGGGACCAGGCTGCTTCTTCCTCGGCTGCGGGACCATCGTCACGGACCGATGACGTCACTCCGGCACCCCTCGACGGCATCACAATCCCCCGTAGATCTCTGGGATGTGCAGTTCCAATCTCCACCGGTGTCCCATTCTACCCTCCTGCTGCTGCCATCTCCTCCAATCTGAGAAGCCAGATCCTCGCAGGTAATGATGTTAATCTTGTAAAAATCCTGCTGTGCTCAGATTTCAGCGATAGGCGCGTAGTAGACTGTGGTGATGTGTCTGTGATGCTAAAAGATAGTGATCCTAGACTTTCAAAGACTCTGACTCTAGCAGAATTCACTGTAGCTTTTGGCGTGTTCAGAGATGTAATCTGTGAAGTCCATCCATCCCGCAGAGCTGAACTGGACACTTATCTTGCCATCATTGCCGATCTTGCCATGACATACGGTGGAACTCTGTTCTATGAATACCACAAATCATTCTCTGCAAAAGCTGCCATGTTCATTCAAAGGTTTAATCAAAGACTGGACTGGTCCGTGGTTGATCTGGCTTTAATTAGCAGGCACTGCACTGGCCGTCAAGCTCTTTCCTGCTCCATTTGCGGCTCTTTCTCACACTCCTCCAATATGTGCCCTAAATCCGTGGCTATAGTCCATCTGCCGGCGGGTTCAAAATCTGAGCCTAAGGTGACACCATCTTGGACTCCAATGTGCAATAATTTCAATGAGAATGTGTGCAGATTTGTCAACTGTAAATATATCCATGCTTGCAGCTATTATGGGGACGGGCATCCAAAGTCAGTGTGCCCCAGACGAACCCGCCTTTCGAGGTCGGAAAAGAAAAAATAAAACCTTCAACCCCAGTCAACGGGCCTGAGCTGGGAAAGGCTTTAAGGAAGCATCCAAACCGCTGTTTTGTCAATTATTTGATCACTGGACTGATCCAAGGTTTCATGGCTGGTCTAATTTGGTTGCCTAAGGTGTCATATGTGCGTAATAATCTGCAATCTGCTTTGAAAGAGCCTGAGACAGTAGATACTTTACTGGAGAAAGAAATCAGGAAGGGTTTCCTGATCGGACCTTTCGATAAATCACCCTTTCCTCTAACGCGCATTAACCCCATTGATGTTGCTACCCGTAAATATTCTGGCAAAAAGCGTTTAATTATCGATTTATCTGCTCCTCACAATGACGAAGCCCAAAGCATTAACAGTCTCATTCCGCTGCCGCCGTTCTCACTGTTTTATGCCTCTATTGACGATGCCATTAAGCTCATTAAACAAGCAGGTAGAGGCGCGTGGTTATCAAAAGCTGACATCACTGACGCATTTAAAGTTATGCCTTTACACCCTTCTCAGTGGCATCTGTTTGGCGTTAAATGGAGAGAGAAAATGTATTTTTCAGTTAGACTCACCTTCGGGTGTCGCAGCAGCCCAAAAATATTCAATACATTGTCAGAGGCTCTTTGCTGGATTCTGTTAAATAACTGCAAGCTGCCGTTTGTGCTTCACCTGTTAGACGATTTTCTTCTTGTAGATTACCCTCATGCCAAGCCAGATCATGCTATCACCATGCTTAAAGATACTTTCACAAATCTAGGAGTCCCCCTATCTGAGGAAAAAACTTCAGGTCCACTCCAAGTCATTGAATTTCTGAGCATTAAATTAGATAGCAATCTCATGAAAGCGTCCCTGCCACTCGAAAAATTAAACCGCATCAGAGAAATTATGAAGGAGCAGTGTTCAAAAACCATCTCAAAAAGAGATTTGCTCTCCCTGCTAGGTCATCTCAATTTCGCCATGCGCGTTATTCCTCAGGGCCGCTCCTTCATATCCAGACTTCTCGACCTCTCAAAAACTGTCGGAAATCTACACGACATGGTTAATTTGGATGAAGGGTGCAGATCAGAGCTCCGGTTCTGGTCTTTGCTGCTCCAGGAATGGAACGGCATTTCTTTTTTCTATAACGATAATCCAGAATCTTCTGTGGCCATTAGGTTATTCACCGACGCAGCTCCTTCCGTTGGTTTTGGGGGGTTCTTTAATAACCAGTGGTTCGCTGATGTGTGGCCAAAAGAACTGTCATCTTTACCAGCCAATGTTCTTTCTTCTGCATTAATGGAAATATACCCTATTGTTATAGCATGTCTTATTTGGGGGAAACACTGGTCCAGGAAGCAAATCCTCTTTTTCTGCGACAACGAAGCAGCTGTCCATATTATTAACAAAGGGCGTTCCTCCATACCATTCATTAACAGATTCGTAAGACGACTTACTTGGGCATCTGTGCTAGGGAATTTCATTATTCGAGCAGTCCATATTCCAGGATTAGATAATAAGATTGCTGATGCATTATCTCGATTTGAATTTCAGAAATTCCACAGAATGTGTCCAGAAGCTACGCCATCCAGCCTGCCTTGCCCTCCTTTCTGCCAAACGGTGCTAGATTGACCCTGCACTCATACATGCTGTCAGCGGCTCATTATATGCGTTCTGGATTAGCAAAATCCACATTAAAACTGTATGACTCTGCATGGTCCTATTTCACCTCATTTTGTTCCACTTTCTCAGTTGCTATTTTTCCTGTAAATATTCCCACTGTATGTGCCTTCCTGGTTCACTGCTTTGAGTCCCGCAAAATGCAGCCGTCCTTCACTCCACCATTACTGCACAAATTAATCACACACTTGAGGGTTGGGTGCTTCGATTCATATACAGACTTACTTTTAGAAACTGTCTTCCTCACAGCTTTTTACGGCTTTTTAAGATGCGGAGAGTTCACCACACGCACACGATCTTTTGATCCTTCGCACGACCTCACTATAGCCGATCTAACAGTTAACAGCCACTACCTTTGTCTATACTTAAAACATTCCAAAACTGATAGAGACAGGAAAGGAACTTCTGTTGTAATTGCTCAAACTAATTCTGCTTTCTGTCCGTTTTCTTCCATGGTCCGCTACTTGAGAAGCCGTGCTCAAGCCAGCCAGCAAGAGCCGCTGTTTGCCACAGAGAGAGGGGAGCCCATGTCACGTGCTTGGTTCACCGCTCGTCTCCGCCTCCCCTGCCAGTCCTGCGGACTCCCACCAGAACGCTACACAGCTCATTCGTTCCGCATAGGAGCAGCTACAACAGCAGCAATGATAGCGCCTGTGTCCACCTTAAAAGCCATGGGCAGATGGTAATCATCTGCCTATGAATGTTATCTGCGCCCCGAGGTTCGAGCCATCCTAGATGCTCAAAAAGCAATGAGTGCTCTGTAAACGCTGGCTATCATAATAAAGATATAGACCATGGTATGACTATTTTAATCTCTCCACGTTTCCAGTAGGTTGAGGGTTTCGATTAATTAGATTTAATTTCTAAAATTCTAATATTATACATTTATCTCCTACTCAAATAGCCTCTCTTGGCTCCTTCTTGTAGCAAGAAGGGCCAGGGAGTTTTTGCTTGGTATGGTCGTTTTGGGGGGTTTTCTTTTGCTGCTGCGCCCCCTGCTCCAGCTGTTCATGATGGCTCATGAAGGGCAGGAATGCTCTTCCTGCCTCAGGCTTTCTACGCAAGCGCGCAGAAAGCAGGGGGTCCCAGAACAGAACCATACCGCCAAATGTAATATAACTTGTGCAAGTAAATAAAGATTATTTTTGACAAAGTGGTCCTGACTGAAATCAAGCGTAGCGTTAGTTCTGGCAGGCCACGACGTCAAGCTCTAAATTAGCCTTTAACGGCAAGCAAGCAATCCTCAATCAGCTGATGGCTCAGCTGACTGCCCCTTTGCTCCTATTGGAAAATTGCATTCAGAGCGCGCTATTTAAACAGCTCTAGCATGGCCCCTTTTGCTGCTTCCTCTGCTGGTAATCGCAACCCACCTCCACCCCAGCTCCTCCTGTCATGCCGTTTTCTCTGCTCTATCTGGGTTTCTTTTGCTGCTGCGCTCCCTGCTATAGCCGTTTATGATGGCTCGTGAAGGGCAGGAAGGTGTGCTCTTCCTGCCTCATGCTTTCCACGCAAGCGCGTGGAAGAGCAGGGGGTCCCAGATCCTCCTGCTATGCGGGTCCAAACTTTATTGTATTCATTTGCTTGCTCTGCTCTGTCTGGGTTTTCTTTTGCTGCTGCGCCCCCTGCTCCAGCTGTTCATGATGGCTCATGAAGGGCAGGAAGGTGTGCTCTTCCTGCCTCAGGCTTTCTACGCAAGCGCGCAGAAAGCAGGGGGTCCCAGAACAGAACCATACCGCCAAATGTAATATAACTTGTGCAAGTAAATAAAGATTATTTTTGACAAAGTGGTCCTGACTGAACTTTCATCAATTAAACTTGCTAACCAGTAGCCTTACGTCCTGATAACAGCGATTAATCGAGCGAGCTTTATCAACTACTTTTGAGTTTTCCCTCTCAGTTTCTTTTTAAACCTTTTAAAGTGAGGAAATATGGCCAGCTTTATCCAACAGACTAATGCGGTCATTGCAGCTTGTCTGAGGAATTAAGAAGGATTTCCAATATCAAACACACGAAAATTACAATATTTTATCCTCTTACAGATTAACAACACAGAACTCCATGATGGAGCATGTCCAGAGTTTAAGAGCTTGGACTTCAACACTTTCCAGAGCCCATTCTGTCACAGGCCAGGGGACAACTCTGGCCTTATGGCTCATTTGCAGTGCCACAAGGTCTCTTGTCAAATAGGTATGTCAGTTTATGTGATTGTTATATATCTAATCATTTGAGGTTTGAATGGTCTCCAAGTTTCCTTAAGGGATAATGCCTCTTCTATTTTGAATTCACTCGTTATTCCTGTGCCCCAGGACATCCTTGGCATAAATTAGTTTTACATCAGACCTTGTGGGCTCATTTGATGTTTGTGAGAACTGAACAAAACTGTGTAACACTTTCTGGTGTGTGTATTTTGCTTAAAGATAGGCCTACTGAAACTGTTTGTTACAGACCTTTTGAGGTGTGAAGTGTTCAAATGCCTGACAGCAGCAGCTTGGTATCAGTGTCATAATTCAGCTTTTCTTTGTTGTTTTTTTTAACTGAAACCGTGTGGGTCATTACTTTCAAGACACTCTTCCTCATCTGTTTGTCCGCTGCCCCCAAGAGAATAAAAAGGTTTAGCAGCTGTGACGTAGATGTCCTGGCAGTGGCACTATGGTTATGAGCTAAGTGAAGGTTAACATTGATCAACAGTTGTTTTTAAAATAGACAAAATACATATCCAGTCTGTTAGCGGTAGCGTTATATTGCACAGACAAGAGATTGGTATCAATTTTGTCATTTAACTTCCAGCCAGCAAGGACTTTGATATTTGTTTTAAATCCCAAGTTAGATACTTCTCCGTCTGATTTTTTAAGCCCAAACCATCCAGTCCTGACCGGTACATCCAGAAATAACATTGAAATTCTCAAATTTGGCAGCAGCCCCTTGTTATTTCCAAAATTACGAGACTCAGTCTGATAAAACCAAAAAAAAAAAAAAAAAAAAAGTCATTTGATTTGAGGTCTTCTGTCATATTTTTAGATCTCTATTTTATCTGACATGCCTGACCACAGTCTTATTTCTGGTATCAGTGATGCTAGTCAAAAAAACACTCCATTTCCTGTCTGACTGAAAATTTCCGAAAGTTGATTGAACACACTCTCTACACGACTTTCATTAAAGATAGTGCAGCTATTATTACCACTCCTGCAATCTCTCCACCTGTATATTGGAGTCGGAATAGTCTCGCACCTTAAATAAGATTACACCTTGAAATGAAAATAAATGTACAATAAATTACACACTCTGCCTGACTTTAAATGAAGTGTGCTCTAGGTGGTGAAAGTCAACTCACACTTTATTATGACACTTTGGTTTCTTAAGACTTTTATATATGACTTTGAGGAAGTCCCTGCTTCCCTTTTGTAGACGCCTCGCTGCAATCTTGGGGACGAATCTAGATTTTTTCGAAAATGCCACAAATTGCCACATTACTTATGGATGAAGGGGAAAGAGAGTGAGAGAGACGGAGAATATGTGTTGGTTTTAATGAGGTGACCTCCCTGTGCGTACTTCTCCCTGTTGAAGCTGGCTGGTGCGTGACGGGTCAGTCTATTACTGTACTTCTAAAAGCACACTCCTGCTCAGAGGTTCCCTGTTGAGACTAAAATGAACCTGCCGTCCAGAGAGGAGTGTGAGGGGTGGGACCAGGCGCAAGTAGCCTTCTTTATGTGCAAGGTGAGTACAAGAAAATGTAGGAGACAAAAAAGGCACTATCAGAAAACCAATGAATGGAGATGGACCTATTTTAAAAGTTCAGTAGTTCATTCTAGCTAATGTGGATCATGATTACTCTCATATTTGATTGTTTTCATGCACACTGTACATAATACAGATCAAGGCATGGCGTAGGATGACAGAAAGACAAGTATTATGGAATTATATTCAGCTTAACTGAGTAATTAAATGTAAATGTCAGTACAGGAAGGTAAATCAATATGTCCTTACTGCCCTCAGAACAACATGCAAGAATGTGCTGCCACCGTAAGCAGACTGAAAATTAATGGACACAGGCTTCTGGTGAGTTACTGCCTCACATTGTTTGCTTCTTTCACCTGAATTTTACCCCAAAAATACTTGCTCTGTTCCTCTCACAGTTACATAATCTACTAATCCGTTCAGGATCATATCTGGGTTGTGGTTGTGCTCAGTTTGTTATTCTAATTACATCAAAATGGACAAATCCTCCCGAGCAATTATTATTATGATTATGGCATTAAAAACAGCAGAATGATTACATTTCCTCCGGCTATTTGTGTCTATTTCGCTAAAAAAAATAAAAAATAAACAACTGTAAAACTTCAAATCCAGTTTACAATGCCAAACATTTATATCATCCTCATTATTTTTTTTAAGGCAAATGTGTGTGCAGGAGTTTGTTTTCCTTGTTAAGATACAGCTGAATCTTATTTCTTGAATAAATTGAAAAATAAACTTTTACTATGCATCGTAAATTAGACTGCAGCTCTACAGATTTCCAACGGTGAAAAACAGTTAACAGTTTATAGGATCTGAAACATGACTAGTATGTAAACTCACTCGCTTGTATTACTTCCCACACTCTTTCGGTGTGTAATCAGTGGCCCTCCTAATATGGAAGTGCGTACACAGGTTGCAACTTCTGCTTTCCCCCTTATTGCTTTGTCTCCATCATCCACGTTGCTGTGTGTACTCTCTCTGAGGGCCTTCCAACGTTTCTGAGACGCACACTGACACAATGAATGCAGGTGGAAACTGTCTCTGTGTCAGTGGGAGAGAGTAAGAACTGTGAAATGAGACTCAGGGATAATAAAGCTGTGATCCCTACTTATTTAAGTAAGTATCATTAAATCTGCTTTAGTCAGGAGGGTGAAAACTCTCTAACGAGGATTTTATGCCGTGAAATAACTGAAGCATGGGTTTATAATTTCCTAATATTTTGTATTTTCAGGATTTTAATAATACCTCAGTAATACTTCTTGGCTTGCGTGTAGAGGCGTCTATTCATATGCGTCTTTTTAGTGGCCACTTAAAAACACTTCCTGCCACACTAACAAATGAGAGCATCAATCTACTCTCGTATTCATTATTCACTGACCCTGAGCTGATTCCACTTTAGGTGGGATATTGCATCATGGAAATGTTTCTCCTATATCTCACAGGCTTATCTCCCCCAAAATATGCTCACTGTGGATTTTTATGAGTCAGAATGATTAATGTTTCAGAGCAGAGGCTTTGATGTGCAAGTTACCAGTGCAGATCTGAAAAATACATATACATACACTATGTGTATTGACTGATGGATCCCATAGCTACAGACCCAGCCAGCACACTCAGGCTCTATTAAGCTCAGGTAAACCCACATGCTCCTATTGAACGAGAATATCTCACCAAGGCTGCACATCTGGCAACACGCACCTTTCATTTAAGCAGCTTCAAGGCTGCAGAGTTGAACATTCACATTCACGATGGGTGCGCATAGTTGTGTGAAATTTTGTTTGCCGTATTTAACATTTAGCCTCGCTGGCGGCTTGGCTTTAAGGCAATATCAGAGAATTGGTCCACCACATTGAGACTGAAATATCTCAACAATTATTGGATGATCCCCAAAGGATGAATGCTACTGAATCTGACGATGTGGTCATCTGGCACCACCATGAGGTCGACAGGTTTTTTGTAGTGCAATTTGCCACAGATATTTAAGGTCCATTGAGGATAAATTCTGATGACGTTGGTGATTTCATCCATTGGCCTTAATATTTTCACTCAATAACACAAACATAATGGAGGCCACCTTTTTTCTGTTGTTATCCACACTACTGCTGCAGATCTACATTAGTCTGTTGGTCCACCACTGACTGAAATATCTCAACAACAACTGGATGGTTGCCATGAAATCCTGTGCAGATATTCATCGTACCCAGTGGATAAAGCCTAATCCCTTATGCCTGACTTTCCATTTAGTGCCACCACCATGTCGTCATATTTAGTTTTTAAGTGACATATCTCAACATTTACCTGGACCAGGACTTTTGTGCAGATGTTCATCATTTCCCGATGAAGGACTTTGGCGATCCCTTGATAAATGTTAGTATGTACAGAGTCTAAACTAAGATGTTAAACCTGGTGAATATTACCAATTAATCATCAGCGCATTAGCATTGTCAATATGAGCATGATAGCATGCTGAAGTTAGCATTTAGCACAACTGTGCCTATGTACAGCCTTGTTTAGGAGCAATGATGATGTAGTCTTGGCACCAGGGGCGTAGGTTTGATTTGAACTTTGGTAGGGACCACGCGAGCGCCCACATGGCGCGAGCTGAAAAACTTTTCAGCACTAATTTGCGTGCATACTGTTTTGAGCTACAGATCAGACGATCTTGATGACTGTTTCTTTAATCAGCTTCCTGAACTGATGCATTTGGCCTACAGATGATATAGTCAGACTCATATATGTGTCAGACATTAATCTCACCAGTAACCCTGATGCATCTCCAGACTCCTGCCTCTCCCGATCTTTCCTTTCTGCTGCTTTGGCAAAAAAAGTGTTGAATGTCCATTTTGCCCTCCACTCACCACCTATCATAAAAGGGAAATGATTGACAATATCAAACTACTTGCAGACAGAAACACTCTTTTCCGTGTAGCCTACAGCCTATTCTGTGTAGCCTATGTAATATGAACATAATTACGTTGGCCTAGTTATTCTGCAGTCACAGATATCAATTGAATTGCATAGACAAACCAGACATCTACTAGACACAATTCAGTGGGTGAGTGAACCTAGTCATTGCTTAAACCTTACCTATGAGTTTGCAACAGTTATTTATAACGTTACATACCAAAACTGATTTATTACTAGCTAAAGACAACTGTTATGGCAACATGACAGCACCTTATCTCTGCCTCAGCAAACGTTACGAACCCTATTAGCTAATGGGTCCATGTCATTGGTTCAACATCCCATTAGTCCGACTGTCCGCGGTGCTGAACGGCTCCCGGCGGGCGTATGGTGCGCCGCGACCGGCTTGAGGCGGAGCAGGCTCACGGCTTATGTGTTTGCCACTTTCTTTTTCATTTTAACCCACACCATGATCTTTTCCTAACCCTAACCAAGTGGTTTTTGTGCCTAAACCTAACCAGACCTTAACCACAGGGCATCATGATGATTTCGGAACGGACTTCGGAACAATGAGTTTAATATGGTCGGAACAATGGGATGTCGAACCAATGGGCAGTTCCCTAGCTAATAGCTAGCTACAGTAGCTAGTGCTAGCTCTCTGACTAGCTGCACCACCGGCTAGCAACGTTACAGTGTACATAGGCATTTAGGACGCAAACTAAACTATTAGCATTGATACAACTCTGTACAGAAAAGTAATAGTCGTTCAACATTTTATTACCTATTCTCAATAACTTAAGTCTTACTTGCTGCCTAATCAAAATCCTCGCTGTTGCCGATCGATTGTGCGTTGACTCTGAGCTGCGGGGCTCTCGTCTCGAGACACTGACAGCCTGTCAGTGACAAGCACGCTGGTCGAGTATTGACCTATGGTATTGACGCCAAGCGAGGGAGGGAGGAAAAGTAGGCTGTTGATTGGATAGCTTGTTGAACGCAGCTGTCAACCAGGCTAGATAAGGTTTCGCAAGTTGTGAATGGTAATTCTTAAACGGTGATTTTGCAAAGTAGGCTACAGTTTTCACTCAGCATTACTTTTGGTAGGGACAATTCATGTTTCCGTGGCTTTGATATGGACATGTCCATAGCGTCCATACCTAAAACTACGCCTATGCTGCACTGAATGTGGTGTAATGGAGACAAACTAAAAGTCCAGTGTGTCGTGTTGGATGTAGGGGTGTGTAATAGCAGAAACGGTATATAGCCTAATAATCACAGCTGTGTTTTCTAGGGCTGTAGTCAACCAAAGAAAATCTTGGTCGACTAAAGTCGCACACAATCGTCAACTAATCGATTAGTCGTGGTAAAAAATATATATTTTTACTTCTGCGGTGGTGTGTCTGTGTCACTCAGCAGTTACATCTCCAAAACACTAGTCAGTGGTGGAGGGCTGTGTTAAGTGCTGTAAAGTTAAGTTCAAATCAAACTTTATTTATAGTTGATTCACAGCATACATTAAATAGCTATGGCTTAATAGAGACAATTTCAAACACAAGTATGCAAATTGGCTTCACTATAAATCGAACTGACAGACAAACACTTGTCTTTATCTGGACACATTTCCCCCAGCAATACAACATCCTAACGTTATTAGCACAAGCCTATGGCATTTTACATTGTATAAATTAGCCTAGCGTCTAGCAATCTTTTCATCTTCTCATAGCCTATAAAACCAGGGACAACAGCAACATGTAACAAAGATAGCGGCACACAGTTTGGCTCCATTACAACTCACAACATTCACCGACAAAACAACTGTCTTATACTAAACACGTTTTCCAAACAAATACAACATGCTAACATTATTAGCGCCAGCCTATGCCATTTTACATTGTATAAATTAGCCTAGCGACGAGCAGAGATTTCCTCTGTTCATATGAAGCCAGAATAAATCCCTGAAGGATAAATCACACAAGACTTAAAATGCTATTTTAGTGGATGCTTTACTGTCTCCACAATTTATTGTTTCTTATCTGTGAAATACAAGTAAATACAAGCTTTGTTTCCACTGAGGGAAATGGTGTCAGTATACAGAAACTGACAGGAGGTCTGCGTCACTGTGACGCTGAGCGTGAGGGTGGGCAAGTCCAACTTTCTGTGTTTTCACAGGTAGCCTGTCCCCCCGCTGCAGGAAATAATGGATTAATCCTGGAAAGCTATTGATGTAGCACTTTTCTTCTTATGAAAGTAACGGTGATTATTCGACTAATAAGAACTGGAGAGCATAGCGACCAAATAATCGACTAGTTGACCAGGAGACTACAGCCCTAGTGTTTTCATTAGTTTATAATCGCTTGGCAATGAGAATCCAGAATCGAATTGTGTATTTGTTACCTTAGAATGAGCCATTTATGTATGAACGAAGCTCTCCAACAGAGTACGCCATGTTGTTCTACAGTAGCCCAGAATGGATAAATGAAACACTGACCCCAGAAGATAGGTGGAAGACCAGGGGGAAGAATGTTGAGGGGACCTGAATTTGCATAAATTTGAACCATGTGGTGACATAAAGAAAATTGATCTGATGTTAGCAAGGCTATCTTGCTAACTTGAATCCTTTGCTTAATTAAATAAAATTCAGCTTGACTTGATTTATTAGTAGTTTCCCTGGTATATTGTTAAATGAAAGATGAAGATGAAATCTGCTATTGCTGGGGAGAGGGTGGGGAACATGATTTTTTTTGTTTGTTTTGTTTTGTTTTCTGAAGGGCAGCATAACAGAAAATATGTGAGAACCATAGCTGATTGATTACCTTAACAATACTGTAAAGAGAGCGCCTTCTGCAAACATAAAGAGTGATTTGTCTCTTTGTCCTTGTGTGTCCTTGTACCTTGTCTCTACGACACACTTCACCCTGTGTGTGTCAGGCAGATCAGTGTTAATATTTTAATCTGCCATCTGCATCCTCAAAGATTTTTGTTTTGACATCTTGAGCTCTAAAACATCATTACTGTAAAGGCATTAGTCAGTTTCAGAAATGTTTTATCTCAGTATTCCTCTTGATGAAGTGACTTTCAGTAGGTGGCACTCTTTATCTCTTCAGTTATGAGTGTTGTGGTAAGTATCCAGTTCCTCTTTTATTTTTCACAAACAGCCTGCTGTTGTCTCTGGCAGAGAAATGTCACTTCCTGTTGCAGGAGGATTTTACAACAACAACTGTAAGCTTTGATGTGTTAGTGTAGGTTGAATCACGGTCATGTTATGAATTAGAGTGAAACAAATCAGATCTTTACTCACGTGCATATTTACAAGTGTTTTTTTTATGTGTGTGTTTTGCTAGCAGTAAGCTTATTTGAGCTTTACTGTGCAGAATGATGGATGTGCAGAGGGCTTTTACATTATCTGAAAGGTGACAGTTTGTCTACATTTGATTAGTTTTCATTACTTCCTTAAATCAGAGTTTAAGACATGTAAGCACAAGCAGTATTTTCACAACTAGTTTGGAAGCCAATCATCGGTCCAGTGTGCAGCTTACATAAGTGTGGTGTGGAAACCTAAGCGATATCTTGTAAATGAATCTTTCTGAAGAACCCGAACAGATACAAAATGTTATTCTATGGAAGATATTTCCATATGTCTTTGGAAATTAACTTTCACCCTATGTAGGGCAGCAGTGTGCCTCCGCTGCTATCAGTCTACCAGAAATGCAGCAGGAAATGAAGGATAAGTCTTTATGTTAAGTTCTGTTTGACTCATCAGTAACTCAGCATGTGTCTAAGGGCAGAGAGGGCATGTATCGTGGGCTCTGAATGTCATCCAGCGAGTGCGCTGCTGCTGCTGCTGCTGAGCATTGCCTTTGGCTTAGTTTGCATATTCATATGATGCTTATACAGTAGATGGAGCAAAGGTCACAAAAATCCTCAAGTAAATAAGCTCAAGTTAGTATAGACAATGCAGAGCTAAACTGCTATCATAAGACAACAACAGGCTCTGCCTCGAATGCACCTTCTTTGCAGTCCACCTACAACATCTCTTCATTTAGTGGCGAGAATGAGCAGTGAAAAAAACAACAGTCTAATTCTGTCTGAGTGGTGGGTGGCTGTATACTACAGCGCGGATGGGAATGACAGTCAGCCAGCGCGGCGTAGATAAAGGTATTCTCCATCTTTTTGATGCCATGTTCGCTCACACAGGTAGACAGGTTAAAAGAGATATGTAGCAGATCAAAAGAACTGTCAGCCTCTATCTTTGTGACAGCGCCTGTGTGCGGCTGCTGCATGTCACACTCAAAGTAAAGGACGGCCTATGCACACATATTTGGCAAATATATCACATGATTGCTTTGTTTTGGGTATCAAACATCTACAATGGCATGCTGAAATACAAGTGATATGTGCTTTGTGAAGTGTATGTAGGCTGTAGTTAAAAAGAGCGAGAGCAAATATAATTTTCAGATGAGATTATGTGTTTATGCCGTCCAGCTGTAGCTTCACTAAATCTAATTTGAATTTTGACACAGTCCCCTTGTAATGGATAACAGACAAAACAGAGCAACGTCTTTAAGAATTCAAGGAGAAAAACACCTTAAACCAGAATGAGCTTGCTCCACTTGTGATTTTTGGAACGTTTAGTTTAGATTTGTGAACATGTGGAAAGTCTCACACCTAACGACAGTCATGAGACTCTGCACAGCTGCTGTGAAAGAACCGAAGCTAATTTTGTGGGCATGTAGCTGCAAAGCTGTTCTCTCTATCGTGAAATGAAACTCATTTCAAAGGAAAGCATTAACAAATGATACCCCTTCATGTGCTGTGCTGCCATTCCCACACGACAGACAGCCGCATGTGAACAGAAACAAACAGTGGTCGTGCATGTGCCTGTCACGAGAAACTGAGATTTCACAGTGTGTGTACTTTCCAGGTTATGTGCTTTAAACTGTGGTTCACTGCAAAGACCTCTTTGAACCTCAAGGCCACAGATGTATCTACTGAGAATATGCTAATTTTTGGCATAATGATTATGATTGAAAGCTGCTATGTGGAGAATTTTGATATATAATTATAGCATCTTTATGTATATATATATATATAGATATAGATATAGATATATATACAGTACAGGCCAAAAGTTTGGACACACCTTCTCATTCAATGCGTTTTCTTTATTTTCATGACTATTTACATTGTAGATTCTCACTGAAGGCATCAAAACTATGAATGAACACATGTGGAGTTATGTACTTAACAAAAAAAGGTGAAATAACTGAAAACATGTTTTATATTCTAGTTTCTTCAAAATAGCCACCCTTTGCTCTGATTACTGCTTTGCACACTCTTGGCATTCTCTCCATGAGCTTCAAGAGGTAGTCACCTGAAATGGTTTCCACTTCACAGGTGTGCCTTATCAGGGTTAATTAGTGGAATTTCTTGCTTTATCAATGGGGCTGGGACCATCAGTTGTGTTGTGCAGAAGTCAGGTTAATACACAGCCGACAGCCCTATTGGACAACTGTTAAAATTCATATTATGGCAAGAACCAATCAGCTAACTAAAGAAAAACGAGTGGCCATCATTACATTCAGAAATGAAGGTCAGTCAGTCCGGAAAACTGCAAAAACTTTAAATGTGTCCCCAAGTGGAGTCGCAAAAACCATCAAGCGCTACAACCAAACTGGCACACATGAGGACCCACCCAGGAAAGGAAGACCAAGAGTCACCTCTGCTTCTGAGGATAAGTTCATCCGAGTCACCAGCCTCAGAAATGGCAAGTTAACAGCAGCTCAGATCAGAGACCAGATGAATGCCACACAGAGTTCTAGCAGCAGACCCATCTCTAGAACAACTGTTAAGAGGAGACTGCGCCAATCAGGCCTTCATGGTCAAATAGCTGCTAGGAAACCACTGCTAAGGAGAGGCAACAAGCAGAAGAGATTTGTTTGGGCCAAGAAACACAAGGAATGGACATTAGACCAGTGGAAATCTGTGCTTTGGTCTGATGAGTCCAAATTTGAGATCTTTGGTTCCAACCGCCGTGTCTTTGTGAGATGCAGAAAAGGTGAACGGATGGATTCCACATGCCTGGTTCCCACTGTGAAGCATGGAGGAGGAGGTGTGATGGTGTGGGGGTGTTTTGCTGGTGACACTGTTGGGGATTTATTCAAAATTGAAGGCACACTGAACCAGCATGGCTACCACAGCATCCTGCAGCGACATGCCATCCCATCCGGTTTGCGTTTAGTTGGACGATCATTTATTTTTCAACAGGACAATGACCCCAAACACACCTCCAGGCTGTGTAAGGGCTATTTGACCAAGAAGGAGAGTGATGGAGTGCTGCGGCAGATGACCTGGCCTCCACAGTCACCGGACCTGAACCCAATCGAGATGGTTTGGGGTGAGCTGGACCGCAGAGTGAAGGCAAAGGGGCCAACAAGTGCTAAACACCTCTGGGAACTCCTTCAAGACTGTTGGAAAACCATTTCAGGTGACTACCTCTTGAAGCTCATGGAGAGAATGCCAAGAGTGTGCAAAGCAGTAATCAGAGCAAAGGGTGGCTATTTTGAAGAAACTAGAATATAAAACATGTTTTCAGTTATTTCACCTTTTTTTGTTAAGTACATAACTCCACATGTGTTCATTCATAGTTTTGATGCCTTCAGTGAGAATCTACAATGTAAATAGTCATGAAAATAAAGAAAACGCATTGAATGAGAAGGT
Source organism: Epinephelus lanceolatus (assembly GCF_041903045.1). NCBI lineage: Eukaryota > Metazoa > Chordata > Actinopteri > Perciformes > Serranidae > Epinephelus > Epinephelus lanceolatus. The sequence goes on along the minus strand of NC_135750.1, from coordinate 31,485,126 downwards.
GTGTCCAAACTTTTGGCCTGTACTGTAGATATATGTAGAAGGCATCATTCTAGACAAAAGAAACAACCCTGGCAGTCTATGTCTACCCCAAATGTCTTTTTAGCCATGCTAGTGAAACCTCTAGGTATGTCAATGTTGGCCTGTCAACTGGTTGGTCCACCACTTCAGTCCAGACTGGTAGAACTTAGCAATTATTACATGGATTGACATGAAATTTTGCACATAGATTCATAGTGCCAACATATCCTCATAAACGGCTTGTATGATAACCTACGTAAATGCACACTCAGTGGTTTGTATGATATTGTATGAATAAGAGCCCAACAAATGACGTTATGTACGTAACTTAAAGGTACAGAGGTTAGGTTCATACATGTTCAAACATGTTCAAACATGGTGAAACATTTTACTGTGTTTTGTGACCCATACACCGCCCAAACCTGCTTGATGGCCACGTCTTTCCTAAATCCTGTCAGCGCATCAGTCACGAGATTGCAGCCTTTACAAGTATGTGGGTCATGCATGAAATACTGGCGCATGATAACATGGGATATGTACACACCTTACATAGGAAAACATGATCAATGCATGAGAACATGCTGATAGTGCCCAAAGGATGAAACCTAATGAATTTGGTGAGATGCTTACTCTTTGTCGAGCACCAGCAGCTGGTCAAATTTGTAATTTGTCCAATACATTGGTTTTGAAATTTCCTCAAACTTGTTACCAGTAGTCTCACCTGTACTTTGTGTTAACTGATTAACAAATGTTAGCATGCTGACATACAAGATGGTGAACATGATAAAAATTATACTTGCTAAGGACAGTGGCCAGCCAATGGGTGGCCATGGGGGGGCCACTGCCTCACTGATAAAATTGCTAGCCCCCCCACTAGTAGGGATGGGTACTGAACCCTGGTATTGAACGAGCCCCGGGGCTACATTCTTCAAGACCGCAGTATTGATAAGCTCTGACCTTAACGGTTCTGCTATCGGTACTGGAGCAGTCGCATTTTTTTTTTTTTTGCAAGATAAACCTTATCTTGCACATTTATCTCACCAACTCTGTCAATTATCCGTCATTGTATCATAATTTTCGCTATTCTCCCTGAAGACGAGAGATCTGTCTCGCTCAACCTGGCTGTGTGCTGTGTGTGAGTGGAGAGCAGGGGGGCGGGGCTGTTGTTACAGTGACACACATACACACACACACACAACTCGTAGCCTACCTTTAGATGGATAACGATGGCGGAGAGAGTCAAACAGTCAAAAGTTTATGTATTCCTGTCAAATACAGCAGCCATAGTGCTCCGCGGCGCAAGATAACGGCTTACCGGCGACGGAGAAGCCCGGCTCCAGGTCCAATATTTTCCTCTTTGTTGATGTCATGACTGTCCAGAAGTACCTGAACAGCTGAGCCGTGGCGGCACACAGGTATGTGGTGTGTCAGAGGAGAAACGAGTCGTTCACATTTCTCTTTGTGGCAGGTAACGGTCCACAAATCTCACCACATTCAAGGGACTGTTCTTAACTTATCAGAGGAGGAGGGTGGCTGGTTGATTTTTATTTTATTTATTTATTTTATTTTGATCCCCCTATGTTAATCACTTATTTATGCTGTTTTTGAAGTATGAATAAGTCAATAAGTAATTTATTCCTTTGAAATATCATTGATGTATTATAGAAAAGTGATTTATCTTTTTATAAATGACAAAAGGCACATCTGCCTCATTTTTGCTGTGGTATTGTGATACTACTCAGAACCGTGATACTGTCACTCGTAAAATGTTTTGTTAAAAAACTATTTTGTTGCATAATGAGAATTTAGAAAATAAAGCAATTTATGTTCTTAATTTGTTTTTTTCTTCCTCAAAAAGTATCGATAAGAGTACCGTTAAAATACCGGATCGATAAGCAGTACCGATAAGAGTAGTAGTACCGTTAAAATCTTAACAATACCCATCCCTACCCACTAGCCCACCCCCCAGTGTAAATGATCAAAAAAATACTCTGAGGCCTCTGTGTGGTGTTTTTGAAATTGAGAAGGCTTGTTCCCAGTGAATGTTTTGTTCTTTACAATCAATGTACTCCTTCATATTAAAGCTGTACATTTGTTTTTTTAAGGAAAAGGACAACCAGCCTATAAATCATTGAATCTCCTAACACATGTATGTAAGCAACCTGGTCTCACTCCGAAGTTCTAAAAATCTGGTGCTTCGGCAGTGATCTCTAGCGTCAGACCCAGGCAAAAAAAAGCTGTCCTTTCACATCGGCATGATACACAGCCGGTGACTGTAATAGTTTAACCGCGACCGGTGGTGTCAGGGGGAAACACAGCGGGACAACAAAAAAAATCCAAGAAGCACACATGGGAGGGTGGGTGCATGGGTCCAACAAACACTGACTTTCACCTGCCAGACTGGTGTTGCCAAACCATGTGCTTCTGCCTAAAACCAACCACGTGTGTGTTGGAAAAACATAACCATGTGTGTTTGCTGTTGAAGATAAAAAAAAAGTCAATCTGCGGTGTTGCACTGACACTGCATATATTTTGAAAGAGACTGTGTGTAAACAATATATTTCCTGTGAAAAAGGAGGTGTATCTTGAAAACAGACAATACATGTAACAGGCAGAACTTGCCACGGTGTTCTGGAACATCAGCAACCAACACACTCAGGGTACCTTGCACGACGTATCTGGACGTGGAAAGTCCATGACCAAACGTCAATATGTGACAAGGTCGGAGTGAGAATGTGTTGAAGTGCTGGAGAGTAAATACTTACATGTAACTACAGTAGTTAAATTACCAAATAATATAATTGTAATCAGTTACAGTTACTGAGATAAAGATTGTAATTAAATTACAGTAACTAATCAAAATGTTGATTATAGTATATTATTTTCCATAAAAAGTTTATATGCAGAATATAACATTCATTCTGTTGCTTTGCATCTTTTTGCCATGCAGGAATGCGATCATTTGGCACAGACTATATATCTAGACATTGTTTAGCATTATTGCCCAATTTAAAACCTTTTTTAGGGAAGTAATGAAAACTAATCAAATGTAGTGAGTTACATTACTTTGCTGAAGTAATGAAAATAATTACATACTTATTACATTTTTAACAGTAACCTAATACATTTCAAAAGTAGCCTTCCCAACACTGAAAGCTGACTGTATAGGTGATAATTAGTAACATTAGCTGTAAAATGGAAAAACCGAAGTGTATCAATAGGCAATTTCTTACAACTAGCCCATATACAGTACATCAACAGCATCATAGAATTCATGATATTCAGTTATGGCTTTTGGTTTCAGTCTGCCAGCCCAAGATTTACATTAAAAAGATAAAATAAAATAAAACGTTTTATTTATAAGTGCCTTTCAAGTCACTCAAGGACACTTTACAAAACCAGATAAGACAGTCAGCACATAATAAAAGACAACATCAAACAATATAATACTAACAAAGTACAACAACAATATTGAAATGCATATACAGATAAAGCAATGTATTAATGCCACGTTATGAAACACCAGGAAAAGCTGTTCTATGGTGGCTTTAAAGGAAATAGGGATTAAAATATCGAAAGCGCCCAGTACAGTGAATCACTCATTCAAATAATCTTCAGCTCCAAAACTGGCACGCACACGCACTGCTATGAACACAAAGCACGTCACTACAAGCAAGAATTCAAGCTTGAGAAAGAGTGGACCACAGAGACAGTAGTTGTCTGTTCATACATGCTAATTGGACTGTATGTACGTTATAAAAACGTGTAAAAACTTAAGATGTCATTGAGTGCTGCTTTGTGTGAGAGTTCGCGGTCTGTAGTACAAAGGAAAGACGCTGCAGCTTGTAGAGCTGTTGTGTCTCATTTGAACAAGCACAGACACTCCTATAAATAATTCAAAGTGGGAGCAGTGTCTGAGTATCCACTGGGGTGGACTATTTGATATTTTATTCGGTGTCAAAAGGCTAAGTCTGATTTTATACCGATATTCTCCTGTAAGCCAGTGGGATGATCAAGTGTGTATCCGTGAGGCCAAGGTTCAGTTCTTTGAAGGAGGTAAAGCCTTTCATATTAAGTGATCTCACTCTCTGATTTACAAATGATTAAATCACAAGCTCTGCTTAAAGGGCTTACACAATACTATGGTCTCGTTCCTAGAGGCAACACATCCTTTTGTTGCACCTACGTTCCCATATTCACACACTGCACTCATGTGAGCTGCATTATCAAACCATAAACAGCCTTGAAAAAAGACTATATAATCAATTGTAGGCATCTTAACAGAACATCATTACACTTGTTTCACAGGAGACTGCAGATAAAGGGCCACCCATGCATTATTCATATCTAAATTAACTGGCCATATTAGACTCATACCTCTTGCTTTGGCTTCTTATCACAAGCCTCTCTCTATTTGTTCATTTGACACCTTACAAACTTAAAATACCCCAACTTTTACAAACATTTGTTGTCATGGATCTTCATTACATTACAACAAATATAAAACAGAGAGGAGACAGAGCAAGTAACGACCCAGAGCAATGAATTATGAATGAAGAGGAGAATACATAATTTAGCGGGATTTTGTTGCATATTTTATGGTAATCATTTCCTTTCATTTGCGAATCACAATTGCCTCCATGCAAATCCGACGTTAAATACAAAATCCCAGTGCAGCGGGCAGCCGGGTAAACTTTTTAAATGCTTGATTTGTGAAATTGTGCAATTTGGTGGTGGGGTGTTTTTGGTTAGAGGAGCAGGTTCTTCACTCGAAGGTCGGCAGTTTGAATACACAAAAGGGAAACTAGGCAACAGCACACAAAACACATATTTTTATCTATGATTTATTTATTTATTTACTTATTTTGAATTGTGTTGTCACTGTGTGTCCTTCATGAAGGAACAAAACAATACTGACAATTATAAGATGTGCTTTTATGTGTTAATCTAGGCATTTATGTAATGTTTGCTACCATATGTGACCCTGCAGCTCCCAATAAAGTGATTTCTCTTCCTCTTTGGTTTAGTGTAAAAATAACATGAGGGTTACATTAGAAAGACAAACCTTGCTGATGGAGTGGCCCTTAGTGAGGTGCTGCCATCTCCTGTTAGCTAAGAGGTGATGCATGACCACAGATGTATCTGTGTTGCAGCCTTAACACAATGACGTGTGTATTTAGTGAAGGTGACACACACGTATTATCACCTCTGAACTCTGTAAGCTCAAAATGTTCTCAAATTTGTTATCACGTGCTTACAGTAGATTTATGTGACGCTTTTCACAGAACCTGTCTGACAGTGACGTGAAGAAATTTAGTCTCATCCACCAACCGTAAGTAACACCTTTATTCTGCTGTCATCACACACCCCAATCACACCTTCCTTTCTTTTCACCACCTCCCTGCTTCTCTTATCTCCTTTTTTTAAATGTTGTCACGACAGTAACACATTTCAGGAACACTGAAGCTATTCACAAAATGTAGACTACTCTTCAAATCCATTGGGATGCTCAGTCTGTTCTTCTTAGTATTCTTAGCATCTAGCAATGAATTCCAAGTGACAGGATGCTGGAGGTCATGAGTTATCAGTAGAGTATATAAAACTCACATACTTGAAAAGAAATGAAATGCAATTACAGTGTGTTAAATATGAGTCTGTGTGCGGATTGTATTATATTTTATTTGATTGGGACGATGCAGTTAATCATGCGTAGCTCCAATACAGAGTATGAGACTGATGCACAGTTTATAGTTGCTATTGCTATTTTTTAACTATTGTTCCTTGTTGGGCTTTTACATATACGCCTAAAATGTGCCTGAAAATATACAGTTTTAAACATCATAAAACCACAATACATGGGTATGTGTGCGTGTGTGTGCGTGCATGCGTGTGTGTGTGTGCGTGCGTGTATGAGCTGATGTAGCTGCAGAGTGTCGTCTGCCTGCCTGACTGCACCTGCATATTTGTCTGCATGTTGTTTGTTCTTGTTTGCAAGGTATGTTCCTGTTCATGTATCTGTGTGTGTGTGTGTGTGTCTCACAAAAACATGTTAGATCATATTTATGATGAAGTGAAACCAGTCAGTCAAACTAAATTTGCATTTGCAGTAATTGATATATATATTAAAAAAAATGTAAAATAAGATGATACATCTTTGTGTTTAAAAATGTGCCATTGCTGCTAAAATAAAAATAAAAATGAAAACTTTACTGACACAAAAAAATGAAGAAAAAAAAAAATTCTATTTATGGTTAAATATGAGCTAAAATCAAGTGCAAACTTCATTTTATTTTTTAAGTTTGTATAACCTGTTCCCTGCTGATTAAAATCTTTAAAATTCAAATCCTTTTCTAAGGCCATTTCACATTCAGTTTCATTATATGTGGATCATGCTTTTGAGCGCACCAATTTATATGTATATATAGATACATACATTTTTAATCTAATACTAAATTAATTAAATTATTTTTTATTTCAGCAGTAATGCTGCTAATATGCAAGTGATTTTTTTTTGTTGTTGTTGTTTACCCTGTACAAATATAGCAAATTCAGTTTCAACTAAATAGAATAATTACACTGTGGTATTGTCAGTGCAGGGCTCCCACACTTTTCTCTTTTAGTTCCTGTTTTTCTGTGGTTCATCATGCACTTTTTGAACCAGGAAGTAACACGTTACTGCTGTTGCATGAAGAGGATCCTCTTTGACAATGTAGAAAATGCATGTTTAAAAACACACACAGGATCTGGAGTCATTGATACACATATCACAGCTACAGAACAGACTTCAAATGTTACTTAATAGCACAATATTTTTCAGTATCTCATCAAGGTTTTGCCTCTGATTCTGAAGATTAAACAGTGAAGCTCTAAATAGTGGGAGAACTAGAGAACACTTAGTGAGGTGACAGGAATTAAAATTTCCCATAAGCACATAAGTGTCCCCAGTGGTTTTATACAAGTTTCTGTCTCAGCGGCTCCAGAAGAAATGGTGACTAAAAGCTGTCTTCTCATCATGAATCATACACAGCGCGGTGCTTAAAATCCAAAACTGTCTCCTTAATTCCAAATGGTCATTTCTCCTCCTCTGCTGTGGTCGAATAGAACAGACATTTACTTAGCAAAAATCCCCGTGATGACCACACACACACAGACACACAAACACACACAGACACACACACACACAGTGTAATGGATCAACAGGAAAGCCCGCCCAGTCACTTTTGACTTGTCCTCCCATAAATAGAAAACAGGATTACAATTCTGAACTTTCCGTCACACACTATATTTAACTTTACACCTGATTTAAAGCTAAAAGCAACGATGGGTAAACATGCACCCACTTTACACTTACACCCTCCAAAATGTGTCACTTAAAATACTGTATTTGTGAAAAGGGTGTCCAAAGGTGACACCACTTATGAAACGTCTCTTGTGGTAAAGTTCTTTGCAGATGATGGAAATCTTGAGAAACTAAAGTCAGTAGAGACTTTAAACTTGAAAGCCTCATCTGATGATCTCACTCAGGTGGTGTGTATACTGTATAGTTATTAGCAGCAGTTCAAATGGCAACAGCTGGTTGGAAGTGGAACTGAAAAGAGTCTAGAGAGATATGATGCAAGAGGTTTGCTCACTGAAATCTGTTGTTGAGTATGTGTGAGACGGGGAGTGGAAACGAGAAGTGATTTTTCCTACAGAGGCTGGTTAGCATGAATTCCCTCCCCTCTGTGACATAGTGGTGACTTTTGGCCAAACACCAGTGTTCATTTACATTTCTGCCAACAGTGTGGCAGCATGTATTTAATGTACGCGAGGAATGAGGCCTGAAAATGTAAACTCCTGGATCAAACATGAATCTGGATACGTTAGGTAAACTCGCTGCTCCTGCTACAGCAAAGATTCGGTAAGAAGATCAGGTTTTTGATATTTTGCTTCCAACATTGCTTTTTGTTCATGCTTTTTAATGTATAGAAAACTATGTACATATTCGGCACTTTGGACAAAAACAAAACTACAAACTTCTTATATTTGTTGCAACATAGTGTCAGTAAAAGCATTGTGATACAACTGTTAACTTTTCTCTGGAAGCAGCAAAAGGGTTAGAACTTGTCTGCATTTATTATTACATGAATAAAAACGTTTTGAATGACAAAGCCAAATTATGTGTTTTCCAGGCAGCTTCAGAAGATTGTTCAAGACATCAAGAAAAATGACGGCGGCTTACTGAACAAACTAAGACGGTCAGTTTCTAAAATTTCAAAATCTTTACTGCACTTTTTAAGGTACTGCACAATAATATTATGGATGGAAAAAAGACAAATCTATCAGTGTTACTGTAGGTGTATTGTTAAGTAGGAGATAAATGCCTGAGAAGTCTGACTGGGGTAAAAGTCGTGTGGTCTGTGTATGCATCATTGGAGAACGTCAATTCCTCTTTCACAACCGTTGGAATAAGAGTAAGACCAATACACCAAAAATAACTTTAACAGATGGCTGTTTCAATTTCCTTTCCTGAAATGAGTCCCCTTAAGGCACATAAGGATAGACACTGTAATGACACATGCATCACGGATTACTCTCGTCTTGACTGGTTAATACGCACAGCAGTCTGCTAACTGCCTTTATGTAAATATCTGAGGTTTTCTGAGTTTTACAGCACAGGTGTCTGCTGAGATGTAAGGATGCAGGTGGAATGTCTCTTGCACTAAGACAAAGCGTCATTACTCAAACAATCCAACATTAATAATTTAAATCAATTATTATTAATAGCTAGTGGATGAGTTCACACTGTCACATCACTGTTAAATCATTCATTGCCAGCTGCTGATGTCAATATCTCTCTATGTGGCAGGCTGAAAAGCAAACCACTTCCAAAAGTACCTGCGAGAGATTACAGAGGTAAGTACTGAGTCATTATCACTGCAACACAACAAGATCCACACATGTGGTACAATACAAACTGTTATTGGCAGAGTTGGGGCCGAGAGTATTTTGCACATCACAAGTAAGTCTCAAGTCTTAGCATTCAAGTCTCGAGGCAAGTCACAAGTCAAGACTGACAAGTCCCAAGTCCTAATCTTTGAGCTTTGAGTCCTAAACAATGCATGCTTTTAGTCTTCCCGAGTCCTAATGCATGTTTCATCAAACGTAATGCCATATTAACAGCCAACACATTCTCACTCCGACCTCATCACATATTGACATTTTAATCATGGACTTTCCACGTCCACATACGATGCAAGGTACCCTGGGTGCGTTGGTTGTTGATGTTCTGGGACACTTTTTCAAGTTCTTTTCTTTCAAGATACACTTCCATTTTCACAGGAAATTTAACATTTACATAAAGTCTATTTCAAAATAAATGCACTATGTTGGTACAACAACGCAAATTGACTTTTTTTTTCCCTCAACAACAAACACACATTGTTGAGTTTAGGCAACAAATGCACATGGTTAGGTTTAGGCAACAAAAATGTGGTTAGGTTTAGGAAAAAAGAACAGGGTTTGGCTTTAGAATCTTACAGGATGCAAACACCACTCTGTCGTATGAAAGCTGGTGTTTGTTGGACCCATCCAACGCCTTAACTTTCATCCTTGTCTCCCCCATGTTTTCCCCTGATGCCGCCGCGCACCGTTAAACTATAATGGCAACTGGCCACGTATCATGCCGACGTTAAAGGACGCCTTTTTTTTCATTGGTTTCCAACGCTGCAAGTCACTGCCCAAGTGCCAGATTTCAGTGACATCAGAGTGA